>NC_141689.1:1134054301-1134764301 GCF_964263255.1 Lissotriton vulgaris | reverse complement strand
TCCCCACGACAGCCAGGAAGACCATAGTCCATGCTCTGGTTACCTCGAGATTGGACTATGGGAACGTCCTGTACCTAGGAGCCAACAACAGATGTATCACTAGGCTTCAGCGGATACGGAATATGGCGGCCCGCATGATCTTGAAATTACCCAGAAGAGCATCATCTAAGAAAGCTCTGGAATCCCTCCACTGGCTCCCAATTAAAGAACGGGTGCTCTATAAAACCCTATTGTTCAGCCATCGCATTATGCAGGGAAAGGGGCCATCTTACCTGCTGGATCTACTGAATCCGTATATCCCGGGCCGGGACCTGAGATCTTCCAGGAAAGGGCTGGTGAAGGTCCCTAGGTTCAGAAGAGCTCGGATGGGTGGGCGCTCCTTCCGAGTTCAAGCTGCTCAACATTGGAATAAACTCCCATACGTAATGCGGTCAGAAGTCTCGGAACGTATCTTCCGGAAACAACTTAAAACCTACCTCTTCCCTCTGGCTAGAGACTGAGGAGGTTAACAGGGGAGAACAGGGTGGGGATGATCCGTCTGTTGCCTAGGCCAGTCATTCTTAGCGCGGGGACACACTGCTCCCAGTGTAACCATGCGCTTTATAAAATGTATTATTATTATTATAAGGCTCCAGCCTCTCACCATATCTTGTCAACAAAACTTTGGGTCACATCACCTCAGGGCAAAAGAATGACACATCAATATGCTGACGATACTCAGTTTTACCTAAGAGTATCAAACTTGAACAGCACAGCAACTCTAAAAAATGTCCTCGAAAATGAATCAATTGCAGGGCCACCCTCTTTCTTCTTCTCCAGTGACTCGCCACTCACCTTCCAATGAAACAGCTTCATACCCGACAACAGTATTCTCCAAAGTTGGTTCTGGAGAGCCGGATCAAAGCCAGATTTTTTATCAAGTTATCAAGAAAGCCATCAACAGCCAACTTGCCACATTCATCGAAGAGCACAACAACCTCGACGCCTCTCAATCCAGCTTCAGGAAAACACAGTAAGGCAACCGCCCTCCTCGCTGCAACAGACGACATCCGCACCCCACTGGACAAAAGAGAAACAGTAGCGCTCATCCTCCTCGACCTCTCAGCGGCATTCAACACAGTCTCCCATCGCACCCTATTACGCAGACTTCACAACGCAGGGATCCAGGACAAGGCCCTCGACTGGATCAGCTCCTTCCTCTCCGGCAGAACGCAGAGGGTCAGACTCTCTCCTTTCCTCTCGGACCCTAGGCCAACCACCTGCAAAGTCCCTCAGGGATCCTCCCTAAGCCCAATGCTCTTCAACGTCTACATGGCTCTGCTCGCCCCCATCGTCAAAACCTACAACACCCAGCTCATCCTCTCCCTAGCCAACAAACCCAACAACACCAGACACAACTTTCGAGAAGGCATGGAAGCCTTCGCCAAATGAATGAAAAACAGCTGCCTACAACTTAACACCAACAAGACGTAAGTACTCAAGTGCAAGTTCAATAAGTCTTTATTGCAATTTTTTTCAATCATAAAAGATACAGTAACATAAAAAGACAATTTCATAAAAAATTTCATCAGCAGTCCAACAGTTTAAAAAATAGTAAAAGATTAATACATTTTTTAAAAATATTAAAACATTAAAATCATCTAGTCATTCTATACAGATCTGTAAGTAGTTGATTACAAGAAACTAGCTGTAGCCTACAGATTTTTCTTCAAATGTCCCACATACAGCCTAAAAACTTCGCTATTGCTACAACTATATCATCATGAGTATCAGTTTTCAATATGCGAAGTGCTGTATTACAAGATCTTGTTCCAAGATTGCTACAGATCGGTTTAAGCCATTTCTGTCTTGGTCGATCATATGTGGGACACGCAAACATTATGTGCAAGATTGTATCATCCCTAAATGGACACTAGGGACACTAAGTTCCAATTACATTACGCCAGTGTGATGTAAATATCTTTATAGGGAGAGACCCAACTCTGAATTGGTGGTACAGTTTCCTGTCGCAAGATCTAGTGATGGTATCCCAATAAGCTTCAAGTCTTGTGTCGAGCTTATTCTTCAAGAAGCTACATGTCAGCAAGGAGTTATTTGCCATTGACATAGAATTGAGAGTGACCTTGTTCCAGTAAATTGTCTTATATTCTAATTGTGAAGGAAAAGAGTTTCCTACTGGGTCCTCCCACAGATGACTAAGCCCCATGGTAGTGAGTGAGCACTTGATCTTTGCAGCCATTTAATTTTGCATGATGTATCTACTTCCTTTATGTGTTTTAGAGCATTTGCATATGGTAGAAGTCCGGAGTGGTCCAGAGCGTTTTCCAATATGCAAGGGGTCTAAAGCAAGCAATGTCCTCAAATGTTTTACATCCCAGATCTAAAAGTAATGGTTTTAAAGGGGTCAATTGGGGTATTTCAGTGAGAGATCTCAGGAATTTATTTTGAGCTAGGACTAAGGAGGATAGATTTTTAAAGCCCCATAGCTCTGCGCCATATAATTTTGACACCCTGACCTTCCAATTATATATTGATAACGTTGGGCCTACCGGTTTTGAGTAGGAGAGACAATGCTCTTTTAGTAGTGCACCTGCAAGTTGGTTATGCCTAATTGTCAATAGGTCTAGCTGGAGTTTCCCGATTAACCTCTTACTCATGGTTACCCCCAAATAAGTAAAGGTGTCAGTTTGTTCCAATGGTACCCCGTTCACAATCACTCTCCCTTTCACTAGTTTGTGCTTGTTTAAAATCATGAACTTTGTTTTCTCAACATTAATCGCTAGATCGTGGTCTTTGCAGAAAACTGTAAATCTGTCTAGAGCTCGTTGTAGCCCTGATTGTGTCTTAGACCGAATTAAAGTGTCGTCTGCAAACATCAATAGGGATACATTCGAGCCAGCGAGTGATGGTGCATCAGTAGGATAGCTTGTATAGTACGTAACTACCCTGTTGATGAACAAAGTAAAGAGAGTGGGGGCCAAGGCACATTCTTGCCGAACCCCCTTATTAATGGGGAAGCATTCCGTTAGGTCACCTGTTTGCCTCCACGAACCTGAGCGTAGTTTGCCTCATGAAGTTTGACAAGGATAAGTAATAATTCCAATGGCAGCCCTTGATCCTTAAGTATGTCCCATAGTTTATTCCGGGGGACTAAGTCAAATGCAGATTTTAGGTCTACAGATGCTGCATATAGAGTCCCCCCGGCTAAAATTACAGTGCTCCAGTAGACCATCATGAACCTAAAAACTTGGTCTATAGTACTTACATGGGGTCGAAAGCTTGCCTGTAAATTAGATAGGATATTATCATCATCTATCCACGTGTTTATTTTGTCCAGCACTAGCCTAGCCATAATTTTTTGGATTTTATCTATTAGGCTAATAGGCCTATAGTTGCTAGGAATGGCACGGTCCCCTTTTTTAAAAAATTGGGACAATTTCAGCTCACCGCCAAGATTCGGGAATAGGTGCCCCTCTGGCTATAGCATTAGATAATATATAGATATATTTAAGCCAGTTAGGTTTATCAAATTTAAATATATTGGCAGGGATACAATCCGGGCCTGCGGCCCTTCCAGATGGAATTGCATTGAGAGCTAATTCTATTTCCCTCATCTCGAAGGATACTTTGTTATTAGTGATTATCTCGGGGTACTTATTCAGAGCATCTGGGGTAGCAGCGAATTGGGCCCCAAAATATGCAACCGATTGGTCAGGGGCTACGTTGTTAACTGGGACTGGCATATTGTCAGCGCTCCCCATTTTACAGTGTGCCAGCATTTTTGCATGTCTTTCATTTTACTTGCTTCCAAGAGATTAATCCATTGTTGCTCATCAAAATCCTTTTTTGCCTTATATTGAGCTTTTTTATATGCTAATCAGACAGCTCTAACCTCATATGCTGTTTTAGAGCTAATTGCTTGTGAAAGGGATTTATGCGCTGCTCTGCAAACAAAATTATACCACTTTGCTGATTTCTCTTGTTTCCCACTGGTCGGTTTATTTTCCCTAATAAAAAAGGCCTTTAACTTTACAAACAGCTCCTCATGGGCCTTTGTTATATAAGTGGTGATGCCACCCTGGGTCTGTGAGGTTGATATTGTGGTTAGCGTGTGCTCCAAAGCTAGCTTTATCCTTTCAAGGACAATAGCATTTTCTAATAATGATCCCCATTTTATTCTTCGCATGTAATTTGTAAACACTCTATCTGCAGTCGTTATTTCATTAGCTACCATATGTGTTTTAGCCCCTTTATATCCAAAGTTAGCAATAAAGGGTTATGGTCGCTCTCAGTTCTTTGTTGGATTTTCATATCCTTAAACCGGGGCCATAGCTCTAAATGTATAAGGAATAAATCTATGCGGCTACTTCTAGTTCCATTATTATATGTATGCTGTCCCTCGTTGTCTGACTGTGACCTCCCATTTAATGCCCTTATACCCTTCTCTAGGCATAGACTTTTTAGCTGAAGAGCTGCCTCAGTCCATATTTTTTTTATATAAAGCAACGTAAGCTGAGGGACACCCCAATTAGAGTCCTCTTCAGCGCTAAGATCACAGTCTTCGTGTCCAAGGGGCTCGAATGTACAATTAAAATTACCTCCAATTACTAGATGGTTTTTCGCTCTAAATAAGTCAATAAAGTCATCTAGTTGTGAAACAGTAGGGGATGATTTTCCACCCACCAGCCCTCTTGCATACACATTAACTACTACAACATCATAATCATGCTTAACCCCATCGCTGCAGGGCTAATTCCCCCGCGGTGCGGGGAGGGGGCCGCACGCGGCGCCGCGGTGCTGATGACGAACTCGGCTCGTCATGCAGCATGGTGGCCGTGTGCTGGTGACGAGCTGAGCTCGTAATGGCCACGCCCGCTCAATGGAATGCCCAGCACTGCGGGGTAATTATCCCCGCATGGGCGTTCCGCGGAGGCCATGACGAGCTCAGCTCGTCACCAGCACACGGCCACCGTGCTGCACGACGAGCTGAGCTCGTCATGAGCATCCAAGGTGTTACAAAAGATCTTTACAGCTAAAATATCTGGACAGTCTATGTTTACCTCCTCAACCTGATATTCAGAATATTGTCTAACCCAGATAGTAAGTCCCCCTGAGGACTCCCCTTTTGTCTGGTCGCGGACGGTTCACAAAAAGCAAGGTAACCTGGGCGAAAGATATAATCCCTTGACCAGGTTTCCTGGAAAATACAAATATCTTGATCCTCCATAAAGGAAGACCAATCTGATGACATTATCTTAGAAGACAGACCAGCGATATCTCACGAGATAATACATAAGGACAAACTCACCAACCTCTCAGTGGATTGTTGAGTCCAGTTGTGTGACTTTAGTTATCTGTGATCCTGTATTTAGGTTGTAATTTAATGTCACTGCACTGGGGCTATTCTCTATAGATTGAGGATTGCTTGGTTGTAGTCAATCACGTTCTTCAAGATCCGTAAGTTGGGCAAACCTATTGGCCAATCTTAAGTCTGTACATATAGACATGCTTCTTGGGATTGGCAGTAACTGTCTACCTGCTCTTAGGGAGCTGTTATTCCCTAATGTGTTACAATAAGATCTGTAAAAGAAACCTAACCGGAGATAATAATATTATTGGGGTAGGTTTCTAAATTGTTTCCCAGATAGTCCAGAAGAAATAGGACTATTGCACCATTATTAAAATGTACCACTACACAATCGCCCTCCAATACTTTTCTTGTTTGGCCAATCCAGGACAGACTTCTAGCCTTGATCATCTGGTTTTGTATATCCCTATTCATAAACCCAGTACCCTGCAGTCGGTGATCCAGCCAGTGCATAACCTTTAGCATTAGATGAGCTATTGATTAAACCTGGTCCTCCTGTAGAGGTGGCACTTTCCCCAGGACCACCACCAACGGGGCTGCTGCAGGTAGAAGATCTAACATCCGTAGTCCTAAAGTAGAGGGTCCAATGGCTTGTCTTCCATGGCTCCAGTGGTTTCCTTGGGCGCTATTCCTTGTTGACGGACAAGTGGGGTCTGTAGGGATTTTGTTCATAGTACTGTTTGCTGTGATTAGAGTATTATTATCTCCTGCTTTATTTGTGACTTTATCATCCGTTAAGCTTTCATTTGATTGAGCAAATTCACAAGATATATCTAGTACGTTCGGAATCTCCTTTCCTCTAACTTCCTCCGAACTTCCCTCTGCAGGGGGAGTCTCCATTGGAGATTTACTTTTATTTACCATTTTTGCTTGCTTAGCGAGTGGCTTACTTGCTGGTTTATTAATTCCGTCTATAGAAACAGATTTACTTTTCTCATGATTGAGCTCAGAGTTCTCATTAGTTAGAGGCATTAGCGTTGGCTTGTCTTTGATCAGTAGACTCTCGAGCGCACAGAAATTGGACTTGACCTGAGAGTCAAGGTTGTTTAACCTTTCTTCCATCCGACTCAGTCTTTCTGTAATTGAGTTTACGAGTGTAAGCACAAGAAGTTCTAGTTTAGTCCACATTTCCTCACATATAGCTGGGGGCTGATTATGCAGTGGATTAGCATACAAAATGGTGACTTCTGAAGGAACACCTTCTTCTCCATTAATTAACACTGTTAAGCCTTCCCCTCCTTTAGCGTTCATCTTCGATATTTTCGCATTTTTCGGCCTCTGCGGGCCCCCCTCCCCTCTTTCTTTTACCTGCAGGTTCCACAATTGGACCTAAGCCTGAGTATTTTTTTGGACCCATATCATTAATGGCGGGTTGCAGTCTAGGACATGCCGTAGCAGACTTAGCCACAGTTTCCCCGGTTGGCAAACTTCCCTCGGTTAGGTCAGTTCTGTCAGTGACCAGGATGAGATCGACCACCTTCTCCTTAGTGAGCCCGTAATCAAAGATGTTATTATTGGGGGCTATGGCACCCAAAGAGGATCTTTTGTGTGGTAATGGATCTAATGATAGTTGTCGCTCTGTCCTTTCTATCTCATACTCAAAGACAGAGGTAGCTCTAGTGAGGAATTGGTCAAGAGTCCCGGAAATACTTCCTCCTGTTTGAGCACTCTTAGCCTTGAGATCTGGCTTATTCATATTATTCATGTCAGCACTTAAAGTTAGTAGCATCTGGTACAGCTGTGCTCTAGGCGGGGGATTAATGGGGTTAATAATTCAATTGGGTGACAAGACTAACCTTGTGAATGCTGTAGTTGAGGTATTAAAGGTGTGGACCAGCCCAGTCACTTCCAGTCTCGGACGGGCTCGCTCTTGGCCCGGGCTTCGCTGCGCTAGCCCCGGCCTCACAAGTGATGATGATGGGGGTTGTAGTTCACTCAAGGTGGCCGCAACCGATGTATGGCGAGGCCCCAGCAGCGGTCTCCTGTTCCCCTGAGTTGACAGCAGGTAGGCAGGGAAATATCACAGCAGATATGAGTAAACGGGCTCCCGCGCTCAAGCAATGATGCGCGAGTGCACGCCTCACAGGATGTGAAAAGGACAATGGCGCTTCAGGTAATGCGTGTTCTAAGAGTGTCCTCGTGCCTCCTGACACTTTTGAAAGTCTCGCAACCTCTGCCGCATTCAGGCAATGCCCTCGTGGCTCCTGCTGTTCAAGACTCACCCACGGCCGTAGCCGCGTTCGGGATCACTCGCAGCTTCTGCACCATCCGTTCGAGGTTCACTAGCGGCTCCTGCCGTGTTCGAGGCTCACTAGCGGCTCCTGCCACGTTCAAGGCTCACTCGTGGCTCCTGCCACGTTCAAGGCTCACTTGCAGCTCCTGCCGCGTTCGAGGCTCACTCGCAGCCCCTGCCGCGTTCGAGGTTACTTGTGGCTCTCTCACGGCCACCTGCCGTGTTCGAGGTTACTCGCTGCTCCTGCCGCGTTTGAAGCTCTCTCGCGGCCCCCCTGCCGTGTTTAAGATTCCTCGCGGCTCCTGCCGCATTCAAGGCTCTCTCGCAGCCCCCCTGCCACCTTCGAGATTACTCGCGGCTCCTGCCGCGTTCGAGACTCTCTCGCATCCCTCTACCGAATTCGAGGCTCTCTTGCGGCCCCCTGCCGAATACAAATATCTTGGATATATATGGCACGCTTAAATCTCTAAACTCTGGTATAGGACCTCCTAATCCCCCGGCCTCTTCTGAGGCCTGGAGTCTGCCTAATGAGCAGCTCTTGAGTCTTCTGTCCTTTCCTCTCTTAACTTCAGAGGCGATGATTCAGCTTCTGGACAACACTAAATCTGGCTCTCCCTTAGACTCTTGTCCGCTTAAAGTACTGAAAGCCTGTCGGGAAGTGGTTATTCCACCCCTTATGAATGCTATGAACCATGCCATTGTGGAGGGAGTTTTTCCCTTCTTATGGAAGATGGTGGTTGTAAAACCACTTCGGAAGAAACCTGCTCTGGACCCAGGGGTTTTGAAAAACGTTTGCCCCATTTCTCTTCTTCTCGCCCCCGCAAAGATGTTGGAGTCCCATCTCAATCTCCATCTTAGTTCTTATCTCAGGGATTCTGCCCTTTTGGATGTCTCTCAACATGGCTTCAGTAGACTTTACAGCACTGAAACTGCTCTTACTGCTGTTGTTAACAATATTCGCTCTCAGGTTGACAAGGGCCATACCACTCTTCTGGACTGTTGGACCTTACGGCGGCCTTCGACACTCTGTCCCCATCTATATTGTTATCTCGCCTTAGGGAGATAGGGGTCGGCGGTCCTGCCCTGAGTCTTCTTGCTTCCTTTCTTAACGAAAGGGAACAGAGAGTTAAACTGGGCCAGTTTCTGTCTTCCCCTAAGCCTGTGCACTGTGGGGTCCCTCAGAGCTCTTCATTGAGCCCTACATTGTTTAACATCTATGTGGCCCCCCTTGCCAGGGTGGTTAGATCATTTGGGCTGGAGGTGCTGTCCTTTGCTGACGACACCCAAATAATGGTCTCTCTCACTCATTTAGTGAAGGATTATGCTCAGAATTTCAGGAGCTGTATGGAGGCTGTCTCCCAGTGGATGGTGCAGAATTTCCTGAAATAGAACGGGGAGAAAACGGAGGTCTTAATCTTTGGGGGCAATCAGGATATCTGGTCAAGGGACTGGTGGCCGCCCTCACTTGGGGAATGCCCCCACCCACGCCAGTATGCTAAGAACTTAGGGGTGCTAATAGACACTGTCCTTTCCTTTGACCGTAAGGTCAATAGGACCGTCTCCACCTACTGTGGCATCATTAGGGTTCTTAGAAAGATCGCCCATTATCTTTCCCCTGATGCTCGGAAACAGGCTACGGTGGCATTAGTTTCCTCTAGACTGGACTATTGTAATGCCCTTTATTTGGGCATCAACAAGAGCCTTATCCATCGTCTTCAAATGGTCCAGAATGCTAAGGCAAAGATGGTTCTGAACCTTCCTAGATTTGCCTCCGCTTCGGCGCCTTGATGCCCTTTGGCTAAGTTGTGCGATATAAGTCTTTGTTCATTCATTCATTCTCGCAGCCCCTTGCCGCGTTCGAGGTTCTCTCGCAGATCCTGCCTCGTATGAGGCTCACTCGCAGCTCCTGCTCCTGTAGGGCAGCAAACACAGTATCACCAAGTACTCATCATGGGCCCAAACCCCGACACCTGGAAAGACACCTGGTGGCCCCCGTCCTCGGAAACCCGCCCACCCCCACGTAACATGCACGCAACCTGGGAATCATCCTGGACTCTGAGCTCAAAATGGACCGCCAGATCAACTCAGTCTCGTCCTCCTGCTTCCACACCCTCTGCATTCTACGTGAGACCTTAAAATGGATCCCCCTTGAACACAGAAAGACAGTCACTCACGCCCTGGTCACCAACAGACTCGACTACGGCAACGCACTCTATGCCGGAATAAACAAAAACCTCATTCGCAAGCTACAGAACATCTAAAACGCCACTGCAAGACTGGTCCTCAACCTGCCAAAACACTGCCACATCTCCCAGCACCTGGGCACACTCCACTGGTTCCCCATCGAGGCAAGAGTCACCATCAAGATGCTCACCCACGCACACAAGGCCCTCCACGACACCGGACCAGTATACCTGAACAGCAGACTCAAATTCCTAGCACCCCAAAGGACCCTATGATCAACCCAGCTCCCCCACGCCATTTTCCCCCGCACCAGAATAAACAGATTGGGAGACCGCTCCTTCTCCTTCCTCTTGGCCAAGGCCAGGAACGCCCTTCCGCTCCACCTCAGACAGACAACATCGCTTTCCATCTTCGTAAGAGACCTCAAGACCTGGCTCCTCTACGGACCCCCTCCTTGATAGACCGGAACCTGCACCCCCCCCCCCCCCCCACACACACACACCTCCAGCGCCTTGCGACCCTTACGGCTGAGTAAACGCGCTTAACATAGACTTGATTGAAAGATCGATTTGAATTCATAATAGATAGTGTGGCTTATAGAGTGAGCCACACTGACCTACCATTTCACTTCAAAAACAGTCTCCAATCCACCGTTGGTCAACGAAAAAAAGAGTCATAGAAGTTGTCTAGTTCATGAAATCCCTAAAATCTGAAGAGGCAACACAATAAAACAACCATTCTCATGCCAGTTTCAAGATTAGAGAACTCCATTCTTGATCACATTGAACTCGGTCCTGTTCCTCCTACGTTCCATTAGGATCTGATAATCCACTTCTTCAACTATTTCTCCTTTTTAACTGTCCCTCTGTATCTCTCCTTCTTTCTGACTTTGGAGTTTCTTTCAATTATTCTTTCTCACTTAGGTTATATGTCATGCGCTCTGCTGGCCTCAAGGCTAGGTCCGTGCTATAAAAATACTTAAAAAAAAAAAAGGAAACATTAAAAACTCCACTAACCTTTAAGTCACATAGTCTACTCAGACATCCCAGCATGCATCCAATCTCGTCAGTAACAAAGACCGACCACTTCAAGACGTAGAAAGACAGCAGACAACCCAACCACACATCAAAGTCGCAGAACACACAGGCAACCCAGCCCTTACACCGTCCAGCATACTGACTGACACGGGCCCCAGACTAGGGGCCTCATTTATGAGGCTGTGCGTCACTTTTACGCCGCTGGTGCGTCACTTTTTGTGACGCACCAGTGGCATAAAAAATGCGCCTTGTTGCGCCATATTACAAAGTGACGCATCTAGGTAGATGCGTCACTTTGTAAACCACTGCGCCACATTATAGCTGCGCCAGGTATAATGTATGCAAGGGGGGCGTATTGACGCAAGGAAGGGTCGTAGAAGTGACGCAGTGAAATCTATGAGATTTCACTGTGTCACTTTTAGGACGCCGTTGCGTCAAAATCTTGCGCCTACCTCAGCAGGCGTAAGACTGATGCAGGCCCTTTCAGATGGGGCTTGCCCCATGTGAAAGGACGCATTGCTGGAGTTGCGTCACTTTTGTGAATCACTCCAGCAATGCGTCACTTTTGCGCTTACAGATACGTCAGAAATACTGACGTATCTGTAACTCCTTGCGACATGATGAGTCATACATTAAATATGACGCATCAGGAATGTCGCAAGGAGTGCGCACTGAGAAGTGACTCATCGCTGCTTTCACGCAGCGATGGGTCATTTCTCATAAATGAGGCCCCGAGAGTCCTAAAGAGGATAAGGACAGTCCACGTCGCCCACCCGTAAGTAACACAGCATAGCTCCCATCCACACAGTCATGCACAATTCATGCACAAAGTGCACTGAATCTAGAACAAATTATACTCACGCAACATAAACTTTCACTGCTCGTCACAACCACTTCCTCATGAGTCAAACCATGCACTAAATCAGTCGGCTTGTTCGCGTGCGTCTTTCATAGTGTGACAAGCTCTAAAGAAGGTACGGTTGAATTAGGACAGATTTGCAAACACCGAGAAAAGGCTGCCGTGGAGATAAGCGACGTCACTGGAGCTAGCGTGACTCCCGTGCACACTAGAGCTTTGACCTAATTAACAACCAGGAAGGATCTGGCTATAAAATGCACCTCTCAGGCCCACCGTCTGTATTGTAAACCTGAGATGAGCTGTTAGGATCAATTTTACGAGGTCTTATCACAGGCCTGATAACCCTCCTCCGAAGACATACATTATGAATTGTTTTACCATAAAGCAACCACAAGGTGGCAGCAAAGTAACGATGTTTTCAATTTTAATCAACAAAGAGAGGTACGTTTTATAAAATATTTCATCTCTGCAGTGGAAGTTATCAAACTGATGGCTACATTGTCCGGTTGATCTAGTTGACATTTTTCAGTATTTTGTTTTACTGTCAAATGTTTATGGGGGCTTTGCTAGCCTTTTATAACAGTCTTAATAAAAAGCTCTGTATGTTGCACGTTTGAGGAGGCACAAGGGGGATGAATGAAAACTTTACTCTGCCTTCTTAGCTTGTCCACAAGTCAGAGATTTTATTTTACATCCCGTTTTATTTACTGAGAAAACGCAGTCGAGGCCGCTTCGCCGGCTTCTCCGAAGAATGCGCTTGAAGGTTAAGTAACCACAGATCTCGGTTAATCCTCTATAATCTGCTATTACTAAATGGATGTCAGGGCTACTCGCCGAACCAACGCGCGCCAACTCCGGGGACGTAGAGCCTGGAAGAAATTAACATTTTATTGCGAAGGAGCCATGAACTCGTTCTTTTATTTTTATATATTCGTCAATCTGTACGAAAAACTGCACTGCTTTTGCCCTTCGCAGTGCACCTGCATTTTCCACGGGAGAAGCGATGGCACTGGAACAAGGTAGGTGGCTTTTTCTGAGACAAGGCTGGCTAGCAATCCCTGTGGTGTTCTTTAAGTAAAGCTTTTTTTTCCAAGAACTGAATTAATTATGCAATATTGCTGTATGTGACGTATGGCGTACGAAAAATAATGTGTTCAGATTGTACCACATTTAATTGTTTCTTAGCTAAACCGGGTCAGCAGTGTGTCATATATTTTACGCTCACAAAAAAGGTTGCATTCAAACATTTGCATCAGGGGGTCGTTCCATGGGTGGTATATGTACATGCAACCACTCATGGGGGATTGACGAAAAACAATATCTAATAACAATGGTAGGCAAGAGTTTTGCACCAAAAAACACCTTTCTGAGCGTGGTGTAAACTTGGAAAAAGGCTTTAATTTTTTCAAACTTTTCCAACTTTGTATGTGTTTTAAAGTGTCAGAAACCGGTCCTCGGAAGCTTGTTTCCGGTCCAGGGAAGACATGGCTTGACAGTTCGGGCTGGACTGTTCCCATGAGGCACAGGGTCAGACTGATTTGCATATAGCCATGTCTGAACTGGGGTGGCAGAGTGGGCTAAAGAAGGTGATGGATTAAACCCAGATCTTTTGACTGGGTGTGAGTGTTTGATTGATTCAGATGCTCCTTCCATCACCACCCCCTTTCCATCGCCACCCCCTTTTGTACCGCTAAAAGTGTGACTATGCGTATAGTATTATGCGCTGGAAGGTAACCCTCCAATACAAAACCCATGCTAGGCATCACACGTCACCCATGCTCTAGGGTGCAAAGGTGTGCGCGTGGCTCTAGGCAGCCAAATTATGCACCAGTATTACAGAGAGAACAGGCCAGTGCCATATCTTAGTGAACACTGCGCTCTAGTGCTCTCTAACTCTCACGCCATGCAGAGCAACATCTTTGGTTGCTGCACTAAGTGTGCCTGTTTTTTTAGTAAATACACCCTTTAGGTCTCATTCTGACTTCCTCAGTAACTTGATGTATTAATACCACTCCTGGAATCAGGGACATAGCAAAGGTGCCTGGGGTTCTAATGCGAGCAAGTAAATTAGTCCCACAACTTCCTGTTGAGTAGTAAAGGCAGCCACAGATTCGCTGGAATGGTCCATGCTATTTCTGGACCACTTCATTTGCTGTACCATTAATAGCTACTCCCAGAGCTTGAAATGTAAAAAAATAATGTTTAATATTAAAAATACTGCTGCAAAGAAATTGCCAACAAGGTACTCCCACTGCCGGCCGTGGCTGAAAGCAACACACAGCAAAATGGCTGTACTGTTCCTTACAGCTCTTCAGATCTTCTTCTTAGCAGAATCTCCTCTTGATCCAGAAGTGTTCTAAAAGTCTGGAGTTTTAGGTCCAATACTTAACCCCTTTTAGCCTTTGAAGTAGCCATTCTTCAAATGATGGTCTTTGTAGTGCATATGTTCTTGCCTTGTCCTGTCTTGGCTCCAGACACACTCCAAGGGGGTCGAGACAGCATTGTGAGAGGCCAGGAACAGCCCTATTCAGGTGTCAGTGACAACTCCTCACACCACTCTAGCTCAGGAAGGCCCATCAGTCGGTGATGGGCAATCAGGATATGCAGGGCACACCTCAACTCCCTTTGCGTGACTGTCTAAGGTGAATGCACAAACAAGCCCCTTTCAGTCTAAACCAGGCATTGATTCCACAGGCAGGCAGAAGCACAGGATTGTTAAACGAGAAAATGCTGACTTTCTAAAAGTGGAATATTTTCAAACACCCAATTTAAAAACCACCTTCACTAAAATATGTGTTTTTAAATTCTGAGCCCAGAGAGCCCAAACTCTAAATCTGTAGTTGTTCCCAATTAAAAGTCACACTTGTAAAATGCTACAATGCAGCTCCAATGACAGTCTATGGGAGAGCTAGTCCTTGCAATAGTGAAAAACGAAACTGGCAGTACTTCCCTATCAGGACATGTACAACACACCAGTATGTGTCCTACCTTTTACATACACCGCACCCTGTCCATAGGGGCAGTTTGGGCCTACCTTAGGGATGCCTTACATGTAGTAAAAAGGGAGCTTTGGACCTGGCAAGTGGTTGCACTTGCCAGGCCGACATGGCAGTTTAAAACTGCACTCACAGACACAGCAATCTTAGGCATAACACATGTTTACAGGGCTACTCATGTGGGTGGCACAACCAGTGCTGTTGGCCTACTAGTAGCATTTGATTTACAGGCCCTGGGCACACACAGTGCTCTTTACTAGGGACTTACTAGTAAATCAAATATGCCAATCATGGAAAACCAATTGGAATCACAATATACACAGGGAGCACTTGCACTTTAGCACTGACCAGCAGTGGTACAGTGCTCAGAGTACATACACCAGCAAAAACGAAGTCCAGCATAACATAAAAAATGTAGGAGGTAGAGGCAAAAAGACAGGGAAAACCACGCCAAGGATGTCAGGTCTAACAATGCGTGTGTAATATAAAGTGCACTGACCACTTACATATGGATGAATATCATTATAAAATAAATGAAATAATAAGGTAAGTGCTATTTTAATCGCCATTAATGTAATTACTCATACAGACAGATACATCTCACATTCTTGCAGTTCATGCATACCTCTTACATACAGGGGCTGAAGAAAGTAAAAAAAACTGCCTCTGCCTCCAAATCATAGTTTCTCTTAAGTACTTGTGAAGTCTTAACCAACTGAATGCCTTTGTTTCCCTCCATTGTGTTGACATGTGGTTGTTAGGCTCCAGATATTCCCCAGCAAGGATAAGGCTACAGCAAAAGTAGGTCTGAAGGCTCCTCAAGTGAGATTTTATTGTTGAGCTCAGCTGAAAGTGAAAATAAGAAACCTGATCACTCCTTGGAGTTTGCTGCCAGAATGGACAGCTGACAACTTGTGGACTCTACTGAATGAGGCCGGGATTGGCACATTGCAGCGGGACACATTCAGCATATTACACTAGAGCCGGTTCCAGCCAGATCCCAGATCCAGCAGCTATGATTGAGTCTGATCTGGGGTCTGGCTGGATCTCCCTTATTACCTGCGCTGGAGATGCCCCTGGTGGAATTTCCAATGCAGCGGGATTTGGGTTTTTCTGGGTGTGGTATTAATGCATTACGACAACCTTTGTTGCTCACAATGAGGCATAACATTTAAAAGAGACAGGCACATGGATTTCCAAATGGTTTGTCTCTTTTCTGAGATGTTTTCAGCATTCACATTTCACCAGGTTTTTCCATGAAGTCATAATCTGGGGTTTCAATGGTCTCAATGGTGACCAGGCAGAAAGGAAGACTAACATAAACGTTTAGATCTAGAACTAGTGTTAAAGCAGGCAGAAGTTCTGTTTGTGTTTATTTTGCCACTAGTGCCTTTTGGGACTTCTACACAATATGTGCTAATTCCGCCTGCTCCCACCTGGTGGTGATTGTTGGTGTAAACCAGAGTCCTAGGGGTAACACTGCACACAAAAGTGGCTCAAATTCCATACGTGCAGGTTATTTCCAATTCTTTTGTGCACAGGTAGTAAGATCATGAAAGAGCACCCTTGATGCCCACTATGAAGGACATTTAAAATTGGGTGGTTTAAGCATACATCATTACAGTGTCATTTAATTTGTGCTTCAAATGTAAATATAGATGTTCATGTGTTCACTGTCCCAGTGTGCCTGTTTTACACAGAGGAGTGGCAGTACTCTGTCATTAAAATTGAAATTACTGCACCACTTCTGAGCAGTCCTGGTACTCTGCCTTTCAAATGAAATAGGTGTAGGTAATCAGTACTTGGGAGTACCTGGCCATTTACAGAACTGGTCCCAATGACTCTATGTATGCATGTATGTACATGCCCCGGTTACTTACTGGAAATCTTCATTACTGCGAGTATAGTCTTTCTTACCACATGGGTTCCCATCCCTCCCTTTCCTGTTTGGTCATCAGCTTCATGTTTTTGGTACTGAGGCTTGGTAGTGGAACAGGAAGTGGGGTGAGTCGTGCCTCCTCTTATAGTAGTTCAGGGGTGAAGGAGGTCGGCCATGTTAGGGAGGGATGGAAAGTCTAGAGCGCTAATTTGCTTGGAGGGTTCTGTGGGGGAGCTGAAGCTCACTACGTAAGTAATGTGGCAAGGAAGACTTATGAGAAGGTAATGGTTTTTCTATAGCGCAAGCCTAGCCAAAAAGCACCAGGGCGCTGTATGTGGTCAAAGACAAGCATATAGTCAACAAGTAAGAGGAGTGGCAGCTGGGTTGGAAGTGGTTAATGCCTTGCGATGTAGTGTTCTTTAACCGCATGCACGCTAGCGGGTTTTCCCGCTGCGCCCTGGAATTTCAAAAATCCCGCGTTACGTGACAAAGCCAGCTCGTATTGCGCGCAGCGCAGGTAACGCCTATGACGAGCTGGCATTGTCACCCGCATCAAAGGGGTTAAGGAAGTGAGCCTTCAATATATGGTCAAGTGTTCCCCTCATGTCTGGAGTCTGAGAGCTACTAAGCAGGTATCTTATTATATTTCGTTTGTGTACATTAGAACTATTTGGGTGACATTTGGGACATTTGCACTGTATCACAGAATGAAAACAGCACCAATCACATCCGATATTAGAAAGCTAAAAAATGATATTTCCCCCTGTGACTAGGGTATTAAACTAAGACAGAGAAATGCTTCCTGCTTGTGAATTCTGTTTTAAGTAGATCTCATTTCCATCGGTTTTGGCAGTGTTGTTTACCCATGGCTTGTGGATGGTTCTTCGTGGTGAATTACATAAGTGGTCTGAATGGCACGAATGCCAGTATAGTCTGTTGTTTGTTTCTCAGACCCCTGTGCTTGAGGGCGAGTCGTGGTGGCCTGGCAAAGGGTGTGATCATTGTAGGTTGATCATGGCCGGCAGGGGATCTGTTGAGGAACGGTATTTTATGCGGATGGGGGCGAGGGCGTGTTTGAATGTGTATATAACGATGGCTGGGCTAACATGGCTTCTAACGAGGAAGGAAGGCATGACAAGTGAATACAACAAGCATTTGCAATGCAATGGTCTCGGCATCATTAAAGGTAGAGCTATTGGCATTGCTCATGAAATTTTTTTTTCTTTAAATCAAAAATAAATGGCATTGTCATTAACATTGCCAATACACAGCACTCTGCACTCAACAGCACACAATGCTCTGCACACTCACTCTGCACTCACTGCTCTGCACACTCACTCTGCACTCACTGCTCTGCACACTCACTCTGCACTCACTGCTCTGCACACTCACTCTGCACTCACTGCTCTGCACACTCACTCTGCACTCACTACTCTGCACACTCACTACTCACTACTCTGCACTCACTACTCACTACTCTGCACTCACTACTCACTACTCTGCACTCACTACTCACTACTCACTACTCTGCACTCACTACTCACTACTCTGCACTCACTACTCACTACTCACTACTCTGCACTCACTACTCTGCACACTCTCTCTGCACTCACTACTCTGCACACTCACTACTCACTACTCACTACTCTGCACACTCTCTCTGCACACTCTCTCTGCACTCACTACTCTGCACTCACTACTCTGCACTCAGCACTTACTACTCTGCACTCAGCACTTACTACTCTGCACTCAGCACTTACTACTCTGCACTCACTACTCTGCACTCAGCACTTACTACTCTGCACTCACTACTCTGCACTCACTACTCTGCACTCACTACTCTGCACTCACTACTCTGCACTCACTACTCTGCACTCACTACTCTGCACGCAGCACTCACTACTCTGCACTCACTACTCTGCACTCAGCACTCACTACTCTGCACTCACTACTCTGCACTCACTACTCTGCACTCAGCACTCTGCACTCACTACTCTGCACTCACTACTCTGCACTCACTACTCTGCACTCAGCACTCTGCACTCAGCACTCTGCACTCAGCACTCTGCACTCACTACTCTGCACTCACTACTCTGCACTCACTACTCTGCACTCACTACTCTGCACTCAGCACTCACTACTCTGCACTCACTACTCTGCACTCACTACTCTGCACTCAGCACTCTGCACTTAGCACTCTGCACTCACTACTCTGCACTCACTACTCTGCACTCACTACTCTGCACTCACTACTCTGCACTCAGCACTCTGCACTCACTACTCTGCACTCAGCACTCTGCATTCACTACTCTGCACTCAGCACTCTGCACTCACTACTCTGCACTCACTACTCTGCACTCACTACTCTGCACTCAGCACTCACTACTCTGCACTCACTACTCTGCACTCACTACTCTGCACTCACTACTCTGCATTACCACTCTGCACACACTACTCACTACTCTGCACTCACTACTCTGCACTCACTACTCTGCACTCACTACTCTGCACTCACTACTCTGCACTCAGCACTCACTACTCTGCACTCAGCACTCACTACTCTGCACTCACTACTCTGCACTCAGCACTCTGCACTCAGCACTCTGCACTCAGCACTCTGCACTCACTACTCTGCACTCACTACTCTGCACTCAGCACTCTGCACTCACTACTCTGCACTCTGCACTCACTACTCTGCACTCACTACTCTGCACTCACTACTCTGCACTCACTACTCTGCACTCACTACTCTGCACACACTACTCACTACTCTGCACTCACTACTCTGCACTCACTACTCTGCACTCACTACTCTGCACTCACTACTCTGCACTCACTACTCTGCACTCAGCACTCACTACTCTGCACTCACTACTCTGCACTCACTACTCTGCACTCACTACTCTGCACTCACTACTCTGCACTCAACACTCACTACTCTGCACTCAGCACTCACTACTCTGCACTCACTACTCTGCACTCACTACTCTGCACTCAGCACTCTGCACTCACTACTCTGCACTCACTACTCTGCACTCACTACTCTGCACTCACTACTCTGCACTCAGCACTCACTACTCTGCACTCACTACTCTGCACTCACTACTCTGCACTCACTACTCTGCACTCACTACTCTGCACTCAGCACTCACTACTCAGCACTCACTACTCAGCACTCACTACTCTGCACTCACTACTCTGCACTCACTACTCTGCAATCACTACTCTGCACTTACTACTCTGCACTCACTACTCTGCATTACTACTCTGCACTCACTACTCTGCACTCACTACTCTGCACTCACTACTCTGCACTCAGCACTCTGCACTCAGCACTCTGCACTCACTACTCTGCACTCACTACTCTGCACTCACTACTCTGCACTCACTACTCTGCATTACCACTCTGCACTCACTACTCACTACTCTGCATTACCACACTGCACTCACTCTGCACTCACTACTCTGCACTCACTACTCTGCACTCACTACTCTGCACTCACTACTCTGCACTCACTACTCTGCATTACCACTCTGCACTCACTACTCACTACTCTGCATTACCACTCTGCACTCACTCTGCACTCACTACTCTGCACTCACTACTCTGCACTCACTACTCTGCACTCACTACTCTGCACTCACTACTCTGCACTCTGCACTCAGCACTCTGCACTCAGCACTCAGCACTCTGCACTCAGCACTCTGCACTCACTACTCTGCACTCACTACTCTGCACTCACTACACCTGTCCCTTTAGTCTAACTAAATATAATCTCTGATACCAATATGCCCGTGGTTATTATATATGTTTAAAGCCGCATTGCGTGTTGCTTGTCGGTCCATTAAACCAGCACGGCACTCCACTCTCTGCAATGGCCATGGCTGCGCTCGACAAACTTTTAAAATCAACTGTTTTACCATTAAAAAAAAAAAGTAATATTACTGCCAGTTTGGTCGTGATTGGGAAAACAAAAGCCGGTGCGCCCCCGACCCGCAGCAAGCGGCGTGACGTGAGTCTGATAAATGCACTGCAAAACACATTCTCCTTTTCAGCAAGTAAAAATGTGATAAAATATGTGTTTAGCTCCATAATGCTGACGGGTGCACTATTAACAAACAAGCTTTCCCTTTTGCAGCAAGTAAAACATTTATGATAAAAAATGTGTTTAGTACGAGGATACAAACCGAGCCGACACCGGCCCAGCAGACAGACGAGCTGCATGCGAAACCTATCGTGGGGCGGGACTGAGAAAACGAAACCTATCGTGGGGCGGGACTTCCGTTTTGTGAAGCCCGCGCCCACGGAGTGCCTGGAGGAGCACCGAGGGAGAGCCCCGCGGTCGGAGGCTGCACAAGTCCGGAGGGCCTTTGACCGGTGAGCGGAGCGGAGCGGGGCGGAGCGGGGCGGGCGGGGGGGGGGGAGAGAGAATGCCTGTATGTCTGCGTGTCCGGAGGGCCTTTGACCGGTGAGCGGGGCGGGGCGGGGGGGGGGGGGGGAGAGAATGCCTGTATGTCTGCGTGTGTGTGTGTGCGACGGCGGAGGGGGGGGGGCGGGGTGCGACGGCGGAGGGGAGGGGTGGGGGGGATGCTCGGTGCACGTGTGTGTGTGTGTATGCATGCGACGGCGGGGGTGGGTTCGCTGTATGTGTGGGTGCGTGCGTGCATGAGCGCTCGTGTGTGTGTCTGTCGCTGTTTCTGCGCATGCGCGTGTGGTGTTGCTGCTTCCCAGGAGACAGCAGCTGAGCGCGTTCGCGAGCGCGTGGCCAGCGGAAATCGCCTCCTTGAAGAGGCAATGCGCGTGCCAGAGGCTGTCTCCTGGGAAGCACAGTCCCTGACAAAAGATCTCCGGCGGAGACGCGCTTCCGCGCGTTGACGCCGAGACCTAAAAACCAAAAACCGCTCTTTAGGCGCCATTGCCATTATATTGTGAAGCTTATTGCTTCCATAGCTGGCCTTGAATGTCTTTGAAGTGAAGTCCTGCGTCGCGAGGAGGCATTTCACTTAGGTCACGTGTTCCTCGCGAATTCTTCAGGCAGCCTGCAGTGCAGTCTGGGAACAGACGACATTAAGATGATGAGGTGGATAATATCCAGAAAAGGAGTGCGATCCCTAAGCATGTGAGCTGAATGTACAGGTCAAAAAGTAGGAAGGATCAATTAGGAAGGCTTTCAAGCATTCAGAGAAGTGTTGGGCCACGTGATCTAGGTTATCTGAGGACGAGGAAGCAATAAATATGCAGGTGAATGGAAGGTACCTAAAGAAAGTCAGCCATTATCAGACTCACGAATCCTGATTTTAGAGAAAAGTCAAAATACCTTTTCATTAAAAAAATAGCTTTAGTGGATTGTGTAAAAGTTCCTTTTATAAAGGGTGCCCCGCAGTTTTTCCTTGTTGTTCAACTGGGACCGGCAACAAATTAAAAGATTAAAAAGAAAAACAGTGGTGCAGGAAGACAGAAGGGGACAGCGTGAGAAGAAGGTAAGAAGAGAAAAGGAAATGGGCATAAAGGTGGGGATTGGTGTAGATGGGGTAAAGAGTTCTTAAGGATCATTACAAACTGGGCAATAGTGAGGGTGTGAGGCAGCACAATGGACATTTAAGAGCAGAAAAGAACAATGATGGATCGGGCCAGGGAGAACATCTTTTCATATATATATATATAAAAAAAGAGGGTTGGTGAAACTCCCTCACACTCTTAAAAGAAAGATTTTTTTTTTTGATCAGGAGAGGCTTTTACCAGTTTCTCTTTATTGCATTATTGAAGAGAAATTCTTCAAGATTTGTTCGACGAATGCATTTTGCCAGAAACATTTTCTTTAGGATGACCCCACATCTTCAAATTTGCATATACATTCACTGTACGGTCTCATGCCTGCTTGGTATCTGCAGGGCGTTGTCTCCTGCAGGCACTACCCATTCAACCTTAGGCACCTTGATACAGGAACCTGGTCAGTGGTTAATAGTGTTGCAGAACTCTTAGAAAAGGTAAGCATAGATCACATGCAAAATAGATGGAAACTCACATATAACAGCTTATTTTTGTCACAGAAACTTTTGCGGTTTAAATAAAGAAAGCATGTATCTATTTCTGAGGTGAAGGTAAGCTAGTGTTCAGTCACTTAAATCGCGTCCATTATGCAATGAACTTAACATGTTCTCGCGTACAGTAGGTATAATGTATGTAGGCATTTCTGATATGTGCATAATACGCATAATATATTCCGGGATGCACGTAACCTAGACATTGGAATGACTTCTCAGATGTGTATATTGCACGTGTGCATACATTTCTGGGGAATTATGTTCTCTCTATAATTAGTTCTAAAGCACTTGCACACCCTTCATCTTTTTGGCGCCAAGATACATGATGTAGATATGCAACTAGCTCTTTGATGTCTGGGTATGACATATACACACCTCTAGAAATATCTGCATGCCATTTTGGGGTGACCAGATATGTATCCACCTATTGGACCTCTGCATATTTTAATTTATTAGCTTAAATGGATATGTATGAAAATCATTGTAATATTAGAAACTGATTTATCAGGAACATAGAATCATAAATTGTGTCAGTTGAACTAGACAATTATGATGTCCATTGTATCGATTGTCTAAAGAAAAGTATACATGCGCTTCCAATTAATTGTATCAATTGTTTAGAGGTATATGTATATGGGGTTCTAATTATATCATTGAGATTGTATATTTATTGTTGTATACGCTATTTATATATATAAAATATTTTCTATCTAATAAGAACATTAAAAAATGAAAAGAAAAAAGACAAAGATAAGATAAAAAATTCCAACTCCTTAGAAAGTTGTCATGATATTTATAAGTATATAACGTGTATGTATGTCTAGAGTTTACATGCCCTTCTATAGTAAATTGCACTGTGCACTGTGTTTCTTGTCTTCCAAATAAGTAATTTCCCTGTTAGGGTTGTATCCTATTTTCAGGGGCTCGCTCATTTTCCAGAAAGTCCACCTTTTGGATGTACATAATACATGCACAGCACTGGGTTGTGCATAATTCATGTGTGTAGCCACTTCTTGGGTATGCATAATTTATATATGCAACCACATTTGATCTTTATCTGTGGACAGCTGTTTCTCAAGGTCTCTTTACCTATAACAGTGAATATGTATAGGTCTGTTGTAGGTCTTTCTGACTCTATGGGCCCAATTACGACCTTGGCGGACCTCCTGTGGGCCGCCACGCCAGCGTCCTGTGGGAGAACCACCAAAGCTGTACTCATACTGCCTGCCAGATTACAATTGTAATCCTTGGTGGGTAGGCAGTGCCACTGCAGTGCCTGTCGAAAGGTCCATAGGTGAACCTCAGACAGGTGCCACTCTGACACCGCTGCAGCATGTTCCTGCATGGTGCGGTGCATGGGCGGTGTCACTGCAGTGCCTGTCTAAAGGCCCATAGGTGAACCTCAGACAGGCGTCACCCTGACACCGCTGCAGCATGTTCCTGCATGGTGCGGTGCAGTGCATGGGCGATGTCACTGCAGTGCCTGTCTAAAGGCCCATAGGTGAACCTCAGACAGGCGTCACCCTGACACCGCTGCAGCATGTTCCTGCATGGTGCGGCATGCACCCTGTGGTGCATGCCACACCATGCAGGAACTGGAGTGCATATTTTCCAGGGGGCACAACATGTGCCTCTCTGCACCCCCAAGGCCCTGGAATGGTAGGGGGCCCAGTTATGGCCCCCTTTGTTGCCTTACCACCAGGCTCACCATGGCGAGCTTACCACCATGAAAAGACTGGGGCAACTCGTAATATGCTTGGCGGCATTATCACAATATTACTCAGCCTGAACGCTGCGCCACTGCAGTGGGATCCAGGCAGTGGCGGCTGGTGAAATTTGAAAGCGGTGAGCCGGAAACTGATAATCATAGTGCACCGTAGCGAGCGAGCATAGCGAGCGAGCCTGAACCCCCTACGGAGGGTTCGGGGGGAATTCCCCCCGAGAAAATTTTGAAAAAATAGTGGAAAAATGGTGCATTTTCAAGCAAATTTGAGAAAGCAGGAAGGTTAATAAAGCAATTGTGAAAGTGCAGGTATTACATTATTAAAGAGCTGTCATATAACATAGGTAGCTGCTTATTCAGTATAACTACAGATCTTTATAACAGACTTCAAGATACAATAGATCGATCAAAATTGCATGGTTTGAAAGGCCGAACCGATTGGCTTTGCCATGGCATAGCTTGTTCATTATTTTCACCTACAGCAGCCATCAGCGAAAACATTCCTGAGCGGAGTACATATACTAGTATAAAATAGTATCTCAAGGTATATTTCGTAAACATAAATCAGAAGTGTTGCAACTTCTGATATAAAACATTCCAGCTGAGTTTTTAGCCTTAGCTTAGTATTTTTCACAATACGTTTTCTAAAACTACCGTATCCATAGTGCCATTAGGCCCGGCCTGTCCACCTTTAAAAACATAATAGACCAAAACATAGCATTACAAATAAATAACGCCTGCAGCATAACACACTTAAAAATTACATAACATCAGAGCTGTTGCGCAGTACTAGAGGCAGAGAACTTAGGGGATCAAAAGTGTTGCTGGCACAGCTTAAGATTGCTCCCATACACGATGCACCGCCACCACCACCAATTACAGCACAACGTCACGCCTGCACAGTGCACACACCTTGGCCTGCTTGCATATGAGCCTGCCTTTATTATTTCCTCCTGGAAATCGCTGGGCTCACAAAGATGTATGCAGGCTGTACAAATTAAGCACCGGTAAAAAATGCACCTATTACTATACTGAGTATAAATATTAATTTCGTGGCATCACGTTTCGCATATAAAGGTAGTGCTGCCACTTACAAATGAGGGCGTCTGTCTGCTTCGGAGGAAGTGCCTTGAGCGGAAACTTTGGCACTATGAGAGCCCGAGAGGCATAACTGAAGAGCCCCATCATGACTGACATCTGGCGTCTTGAAAAAATTATTCCACACCACAACCAGTGTCTTGCAGAGAATGCCATGATTTGCAGTGGGTGGGTGTGATATTGTATTGTACAATACTACGACGCCGTTACTATTATGATGAGGATCATATACAGTAGTTCGGGGTAGTAGTAGTACAAGCAAGCGCTATCTCAGCAACAGACTGTACACATCTGTGCCCTCTCCGGACTCATAATGACGGATGTATGACGTTACAACGCGTTATTTTACAACGCAGACCATTACATCGGAATTTTTACAACGCAGGATCCATTACAATGCATGCCTTTACAACGCATGTCATTACATAGCAGATACTATTACAACGCATGCAATTACAACGTAAGTATAGGTAAGTATATCTTTTTAAAAAAAAAGTAATAAAGTTAATTTAATTAATTTAATTTAATTAATTTAATTTTATTAATTTTAAAAAAGTAATTAATTTAATTTAAATTAATTATTGTAGTTTAATTAATATTAAAATTGTAATTAATTTAATTTATTTAATTTAATTTAATTAATGTAATTTGAATAATTTATAAATTGTAAATAATATAATTTAATTTATTATAATAAAATTAATTTAAATAATTTTAAAATAATAATTAATATAATTTAATATAAATTAATTAATGTAATTTAATTAATTTATAAATTGTAAATAATATAATTTAATTTTATTAATTTAAAAAATGTAATTAATTTAATGTAATTTAAGTAAAGTAATTTAATTAATTTATTAATTGTAAATAATAAAATTAATTTAATGTAATTTAATTAATTAAATTATTCTAATTTATTTAAAGTCGTGTTTTTAAAAAAAGTGAACCCTAAAAATACCCCTGTACCCCAAAACACAAACCCAGCCCTAAAACCTAAAAATACCCCTGTACCCCAAAAAACAAACCCAGCCCAAAAACCTAAAAATACCCCTGTACCCCAAAACCAAAACCCAGCCCTAAAACCTAAAAATACCCCTGTACCCCAAAAACCAAACCCAGCCCTAAAACCTAAAAATACCCCTGTACCCCAAAAACCAAACCTAGCACTGAACCCTAAAAATACCCCTGTACCCCATAACCCAAACCTAGCCCTGAACCCTAAAAATACCCAAACACCCATACTCCTATACTCATACTTATTTTTTTTAAATTACTAAAATTAATATATTTAATTTATTTAATAAAAAAACATAAATTAATATATTTATTTATTTTTAATATTAATTAAATTAATTAAATAATGTTAAATAAAATATAAAATAAAATTATATACTTACCTATACTTACGTTGTAATGGCATGCGTTGTAATAGCATCTGCTATGTAATGACATGCGTTGTAAAGGCATGCATTGTAATGGATCCTGCGTTGTAAAAGTTGCGATGTAATGGTAGTGCGTTGTAAAAGTTGCGTTGTAACGGGTTTTTCCCATAATGACAGCTAAAGTGTATACTGTTGAAGTACTTGGTTGCCGAGTTCACAGGCACAATAAAAAAAGCGCAAATAAAGAAAATTGAAGAGAAAGTAATATTGCATACGTATAAAAAGGACATCGTTTTTGTCAGTCTCCACATTTTTCCCTGCCTGATTTTGCTGATGTTAAGAGTGTACACTATGCTTCTACTAAACAGTGGCATAGCACATGCGATAGCATTCAGATAGATGACAGGCAGAAGGTGAAATGCAATTACAAATGCTACAGAGGGTTTTGCGCCTAGGAGTCCCAGAGGGGTAGGGCGGTTGCTTCTACTAAACAGTGGCATAGCACATGTGATAGCATTCAGATAGATGATAGACAGAAGGTGAAATGCAATTACAAATGCTACAGAGGGTTTTGCGCCTAGGAGTCCCAGAGGGGTAGGGGGGTTTGGGCATAGTTTGATCTATAAATTGGTGAGGTGATTGTTTATAGGTGGTAAGGGGAGCAGTATTTGACAGTCTTTTGTTGTGATTGCGCTATTTTACCTAAATGACAAGGTCCTAACACGTTTCTGATTTACGCTTGTTGAGCCACAACTAACAGGATTATTCGTATCTGAGTTTGTATAGCCTTCCAACTTTTAATGCTATTTATCCCTGTTTGAAGCACTAGAAAAAATATTAATTATGTGGCTCCTATCCAAAATTAATCACTTCAGTCATAACCGCCCATTTCTCATGTAATGTGTGACACCTTCAGCCAGTACTGGCGTTTACTTCAATACCACTACTCGTGTTGGGATTTTTTTTAACCTACACTTACAATGTTACGAAAAAAATGAAAGTCCCATAAAGTAACAGGCGGTTGGTTGAAAAGTCATGACTTACTGATAAGACGTTACATGGAAATACTTGGCAGCACTGTTTATGGTGCTACGAACCAGCAAATTGGTGATTGCAAACGCTGGATACAACTAAAGCTATTCATGTTTCTACAAATTTTGCCTCCCCTCCAAAAACATACACTGTATGCAGGGCCGGGTCCTGCTGGTGCTAAGCAGGTGCGGAGAAGGGTCCTATTAGGCTCTCCAATGTTTGCCTTCACCCTCAGGGTGAAAATAAAAATCTTCACTCTGCAGCAGTACCATCCTTCACAGGTTTTGATATAACTTATAAGAGACTCGTTTTACTTTTTTCACAGTCTCATATCAGAATGGAAGCTTTTTCAATATTATATACAACGAAGCAGTAGTAGTTGCTTATTTATTTTATGCAACTAACAACCATTGACAAAGCCAATAGTCCTGGCTTGTTGTAGGAGTAATGTTACTTGTTTTATATATCTGGATGCAATGACAAAAGCAACAAAATACAAGTCAGGCAGCGCAGCACACTATACTAAGCACCGATTTTTAGCTTACGTGTTTTAAAGCAGTTGTAAGGCACGGCCACTGGTCAGGCCCCTTGGAGAGAGACACCCCCCCCAACAGTTTTTTCATCCCACTTAAAGCCCTGACTGACTGTATGGTACCTGCAATTCTATCGCGTTTTCTCCCCACCTGACTGTGTGGGTCTGAAACAACAAAATACACTCTGGGCCTCTGGCGCTGCTCAGTGAAAGTTCCACCCCGTCGTTACTTGGTCCATCTGTACCACAGGCAGGCAGGACTCAGTCAGACTCCAAACTGCCCGCACCATTCCAGGGGACGATCGCCGCTTTAATGGGGATTCTTGGACCATTTTCCTCATGAACCATATTCAGTGATGGCCAGTGTGCAAACAAAATAATCCTTGTTAAAATTTGGATTCTGCAGCTCTTAAACCGTGACTAATATTGTGCACAATTAAAGCGCTAGGAAACATTGAAGGCTCACTTGCTGTTGACCTGCAGTCACACTGCTAAATAACAGTGCTTGAACAACAGTCCATAAGAGTAGCACTGCCACTTACTAGCTCTGAGTAGCTGCCTGACGCCCCTCTGAGAGCAGCGCGAAGATGGCGCTGCGTTATCACCACTAGCAGCAGACAGCCATACACACCTTAGTGGGCATGCTTTCCTCGTGAAAGTTGAAGTGTTTATTCAGTAAGCAAGGTGCATGCCACGTTTTTGGGTGCCAATTTTTTCTAAAGAATTGTATTTTCGAAAAAAAATCTCGTGCATATTTAAAAGCAGATTTTGTATATTTTTTTAATTTGCACTAGAGCTGATTTTGGATGCAAGTGCTTCTGCAGATGTGTCACGTAGAGGAACGAGGCTTTAAATTGCGCATGCAGATAAAAAGGAAGAAAGGGTGTTTTCATTTGAGGAAGAACAGTTTCATGTAACATTAAAAAAACTTCTTTTAGATCCAAAAAGAAATGGGATGGTGTCACTGAGACTATTTGCATTAATAGTAGTGAGCTGCTGCTGTGCTACAATATTGAAAACACACATCACTTTCCCGGAATAGTATATGTAAACACACTTCGAATTTGGGCAAGTGCCAGTGCACTGTCAGGGACATGGTCAAAGAGGGCATGAAAGAGCTGAAACTGGCTCATTAATTCAAAGCTGCCCCGAACAGAGCCCCACAAAATACATTTGGCAGAGGGCCCCCAAAATCCTTAAGATACCCCTGCGCTCAGAAAGAAGTAGGATACTCCCGAAGAGCTACGCCTAGGACAAGGTGTCGACCCTAACGTCATCTGGGGTCAAAGGGTGCAGGATGAAACGTGTGCTTCCCCTGGCATTCGAAGAATCATCATCTATGCGGTGTCTCGTGAGGTGGAACCGGTTCCGGTGCACGCCATACAGCTGATGGCAGAGTTCCAATCAGAGGCATGCTGTGTTCCAAAGAAGCGCCGTAGATTTGTTTGAATCATATTACATCTTGGTCCCAAGGAAACAAAACAGAAGTACTTGTGTGTTAGTGGTAGACATCAAAAGTGAGACGCATACCACGGCCAGGGGCTTGCAGCCAAGGTCATGCAGGAACAATCAACGGGCCCACCCCTGCGACAACCTCACTGCCGAATGAAGACAACAATGCATTCATTTGTATTAATTGTAAATATGCCATACATGTTCTTGCATAATATAAATAAGTTAAGTAAACTTAACCTACCGTCCAGCAGACTTCAGAGACTTCGTCCTGATTCCCGCCGTCCTCGCTTTCAAGTCCTGCAGGCAGCACCAGCACGTCATCAGGAAGGCGGCGCAGCAGGCAGCCTCCCTCTCCACTGCTGCGTTTTCCATTGGTGCGGCCGGCTGCCCCAGGCTATGTCATTTTTTCTCTGTATGCTGCTGCTGCAGCATACAGAGAGAACAGGGAGAGTTACTCGAGGGCAGGGGGGAGTGGCTTTCCCACTGTTGGTAATACTGTCTGTTTGGGCGGCCTCAGGCTGCCCATACAGTCAGTATTAACAACAATGGGCAAGCCACTCCCCCCTGCCCTCGAGTAACTCTAACCAGGAAGTTCTGCTTTCTCGCCGTGCGAAAAGGCAGAAACAATGGTAGTTATATAATATGACAACTACCATTGTTCTGCCTTCTCTCACGGCGAGAAATCAGGGTGGGCGGCGCCCAAACGCCCCCATGCAAGAACCACCACTGGATCCAGGATCCTCGGCAGCCGCAGTGGTCCAGTGGCGGTTCAACCGACAAACTCAAAATACGGCGATCGGACCGTATATATATAGCAGAAAGGACTTCTTCACAGGTAGTCGGCCAAAGACAAAGCAAGACCCAACACAGGTGCAATTAAGTTTTATTAGTGCTCATCACTATATATATATATATATATATATAAATAACGTCCACTTCCTCACTCGTATTGCAAATACGAAAGAAGTACCGCACTCCCAGGCAAATTTTCAGCTCCTTTATTAAGCTTGTAGTGACCACAACACAGCAACAAACAACAGACGCGTTTCAGCGAGGTGCCTTTGTCAATGTCACCAGCACTTTTGAAATGCCATGTTTTTAAACGCACATAGGGTTATTAAGGTAAAAAAAAGGACTAACACTCACTGAATAACGTGGGCGCCATTTTGTAGTGGATACATATACATCCAAACAACATCAAAATAACTGTAAGCACTTTGGTTAAATAAACAAAGTGCTTAATCATCACACTGCACAGGTACTTTCAATTTGAAAATTAAGTTGTTGATGTTAACACCAACCATAGTATTGTGCATTTGACAAATGACCCAATAATGGTCATCCAGCAAAGATGTAAATTACATAAAGCCGTGGATCGGCTATTATCCTTCTTTGAAGACAGTAAATCAGAAATTCTAAATTTTATGTCATCACAACCTATTCTTATCACCTGTATCGTGCATAAATCATTAATTGCGAGCCCAAATTCATTATTACAAGCAATCAAAATGAATCTCATATATTTACAACTAGCAGCTTAAATATCATCCAATATATTTTTCTGGTTGTTTTTTTCATTGCCATTAAATTACAGTTTTTTAATAATTCATAATTCTTCAATTAATCCTCCATTTCATAAATTCTCTTAACTCACGATACGAAGTATTAATATATGACCAGACATGGAAACTAAGGCTAAAAACCCGAAATTGAAAGTAAACATTGAAGACAAAGCTATATACACATGTGTACAAAGTGCAGAGTGCAAAGTGCTTTAAAGGTCTAAATTTCTGATGTCAACCTAGCTCTTACTTGTGGTTGATATTGCACTATTGGGTTACTGGCCTATATGTACAGACAGTTCTTCTCCACAGTTGAGACCTTGCGGATGTTTGGTTAAAAGATCAATGATATAGCGAGATTCTAATCTACGCAACTGCTTAAATCTGTCACCCCATGTACGTTGAGGGACATGGTCCAGACCGAAAAAACTGTAGCTTATTACGGTCGCTACCATGTTTGTCAGCAAAGTGGCGAGCCACTGGGTATGCCTGATCATTTTTATCAACTGCTCGCATGTGCTCTAACACCCTGATCTTCACTGGATGGACAGTACTCCCTATGTAGCGGAGTCCGCATGGGCATACCAGGCAATATACCACATATGGTGTATTACATGTGATAAATCTCTTGATTTTCTTAGTTAAATCAATCTCTGGAATCTTATAGGTCAATGTCCTCCTGCTGTTAACGCAGGCCTTGCATTTACTGCAGGGAAAAAAGCCTATCATTTGCTTGATGGTGCTCAACCTTTCTGGCAGTTTATCTAAGTGACTCCTCACTAAGATATCCCTAAGTGACCTAGTGTTTTTTAAAAGTCACCAGCGGTTGTGGTGGAATATCCCCACTAATGATGTTATCGGTCAAAAGAATAGGCCAGTTCTTTTTAAGCATCCTTTTCAGATGATTCGCCTCTGCTGAATATGGGGTTACCAGTCGGAACTTCCCTTTGTCATTTCTGGTTTTGTCCTTGTTGCTTAGTAGCTGAGTCCTCTGTATCTTTCTCACTTTTTGCAATGTTTCTTCTAAAGCTGCAGACTAGCCTCTAGTTCTAAATCTCGCCACGCTAGCTCCTGCTGCCTTCTCAAACTCCCCGTCTGTGGAACAATTTCGTCTTAACCTGAGTAATTTCCCATGAGGAATACTATGGACAAGTTTGAGTGGATGACTACTGCTTGCAGACAATAGAGTTGCCCCCAGTAGGTTTACGGTACAAAGCGGTCTGTAGACCTCCCTCCTCAACATAGACCTTTAGGTCCAGGTAGTCCACTGCCACTGGACTCACTGTACCAGAAAATCTAAGATTCAATTCATTACTGTTGAGAAGGTCGATATATCGATGTGCTAACTCCGCGGTTCCTTGCCAGATAATAAACAGATCATCGATATATCGATACCACTCTATTACCCGACCCAAGGCAGTATCACACTGGCAGGTTCTGGGCACCCGCTCCTCCCACCAGCCAACGAACAAGTTCACATAACTGAGGGCAAAGCAGGTGCCCATCGCCGTACCAGTGAGCTGACTGTAGCGCTGTTCCTCGAAAAGGAAAATATTGTGTCAGGCAGAATTAGATAAATTCAACCAGCATGGCATTATGTTGTGAGTACCGCAATTGACGTTTTCCCAGATAAAATGTCACTGCTTTAACTCCATCCTCATGTTCTATGCAGGTATAGAGGCTAGTGATGTCAAGGACCATGAGTAAATAGCTTGAGTCCCAATTTACACTCATGATTCGATTTAAAAAATCTTTTGTGTCCCTGATATAGGATTTCAATTGCACCACCCATGGAAACAAAAAGTGATCTACAAACATAGATAAGTGTTCAGTTAGTCCATTCAAAGAAGAAACAATTGGTCTGCCGGGAGGATTTACATTGTCCTTATGCAGCTTCGTGATGTGATAAAACTTCGGGATGACGGGGCAGGAACTGCGTAGAAACAGATGTTCTTCAGATCCCAACATATCTCTATTGTACCACTTGGCAATTAGATCATTGTATGCCTTGATACTAAACTCATACACTTTTACTGAGATCTTCTGATAGCAGTCCGTATTCAGTTGTCTTGCTGCCTTCCTACAATAAGCCTCCCTTGTTTGTAGAACCACATTCCCCCCCTTGTCTAGGGGTTTTATAAATGTGTTTTGATCCTGCATAAGTTCTTGTAATGCCCGTTGTTCTTTATTCGTCAAGTTTTCTGGACACGTCTTCTGTTTCATTTGCACTCGAAATTTCAGGAGGTCATTGGTCATGGCTTCAGGAAATATGTCTATCGCATCCCATGATAGAGGGCGATTGAACTGGGATTTCGGTTTAAACAGGCTCTCTTCCCGGTTTTGTTCAATGCCCGCATTTGCTGTCCTTTCGGGCATGTTACTGTTAGGTTCCTGAGTATTGTTCCCAGTTCCTGATCTTAAATCCTCCAAAAGCTCTATCATTGGCAGGTCATTACCTGTTAGTGCGTTAGTAGCAGTTAGCCTCATAGCTGTCACCCTGTTCTCTCTCGAGCTGGTTTACGTTTTAAAATACTTGTGGAGTTTTAATTTCCGCACAAAGTTTAATAAGTCTATGCGGGTCTGAGTGTACTCTAGCTGGTTACTGGGGCAGAATGCAAGTCCCAATGTGAGCACCTTTCGTTCCACATCCGTAAGGGGTCTATCTGTGAGGTTTACCACTGTTAAATTAGACGCCTCTATTGCCTGTTCGGATTCGGATTCCTTTTGCGGTTCACCCAACCCGAGGCTTTTCCACCTTCCTCTTCATGTTGGCACCTCCTCTGCGGGTTTTCCTGCGTCTCCCTCCGGGGGGTTGTTTTTGCCTCCCCGTTGCCACGACTGGTGAATAATTTTGAACTCGTCGTGAAAAGGAGTGGGAACATTCCTCCTTTCCACCGATGTACCTGGCAACTCGTCACTTGATTCGTTTTCCGTTGCCTCCGATTCCAAAGTTTCCACTCTTGAAGTGACCTGTTTAGAGCGTTGGCTCAGTTCCTTCCATGGACCATCAAACTTCCGCGCAAAGGTCAGTATTCTTCCCTGTAGGTAGTCCTTCTCATCACGAGCGAACTTTTCCTGTTTGCGCATTTTGATTTTATTCTTATATTTGAATACACGCGCTTTCATGAGACCCATTAGATCTTCTAGTTGTTTCTTTTCTGTGACTTCCTTTGCCAGATCTTTTTCCAGGTCCTTGATTTCTTGTAACGCTTTATCCCGGTCACTCCAGGCATATTTCACCAGTATGCTCAATGTTCCCTGGCAGTACTGTGCTGTGTGTTCTGACCAGTCTGTCAGCAATTGAGGGTCAGGATTTTCGTAGAAGGTTACAGTGTACACCCACAGTCCTCTCGGAACAAGCTGTTTGTCAATGTAACTCTGTAAGCTGGTCGCCTTCCACCATTTTCAAGTTTCGTGCTCATAAAGGCGCTCTAATTTGGACATGATTTCACTTATTTTGTGCTTAGGTTGACTCTGGCCGCTAGAATCGGTTTGGCTTTGTGTTTGCCTGGCATTCTGCCCTTTAAACATGTCTTTAGCTGCCTCTCGACGTTCTTGCTCACTGAACATGGCTTGTGCCATGATGATGATATTTGTTATTGCTGTGTACTGGTCACGTCAGTTCTTACTAAGCCTTCATTCGAGCTGAAGTTGCCCCAGCCTTGCCGCTTATGCTCTAAAGTTCGTGTAAATATCGAACAGTTACGCTGCTGGCAATAACTCACCCAGGTAGGTGTCGGATTCCAGTGCGCGTTGTCTCTGCGCCCTCCTCTATTCCTCCTCCCGCTCTTGGCAGTCTTCATCGTAGTTCCGGTAGCGAAATTCTAGATGCTGCGGTGCCTTCCAAGTAAGCCGGCTCCAATTCCCCACACTGAAAAAAGGAAAGCACTCGTAGGCGGGTGCTGGTATGGCGGTTGCAGGTTCCGCTCCAAATATAACGCTCCACTTCCTCATTCGTATTGCAAATCCGAAAGAAGTACCGCACTCCCGGGCAAATTTTCAGCTACTTTATTAAGCTTGTATATTCACTGAAAAAACCATAGGTTTCAGGGGCGTTATAGTTAGCTGGACATTTCACTCATACAAAACACTAGAAATTCCCCCGTTATAGGTAGTTCAGCTAATTATAACTCGTACGCCCGTTCTGCACTGCTGATGACACCTCAAATGACATCACTTAATTCCTCCTCAATCCTGAGGGTCCGTGAGGGCCAACTAGCCCACCAGGTACCTCTAGTATGCGCCAGAGAGCTGCGTTGCAGAGAGGTGTTCAGAGGCCATGACCCTTTTTACAAAACTCTGCAACACAGCTCTGTTGCGCTTACTGGAGGTACCTGGTGGGCTAGTTGGCCCCCAGGGACTCTCAGGATTGAAGATGAATTAATTCTCCAACTTAAAACATGCCACAGGATGTGTTTGCACACATGCCAACTCAGGCCCGCTCCCTCCTTCACCACTGTGCAAACACGCCCCGTGGCGCTTTCTTGATTCCTTAGGGTCCCTGGGGTGCAACTAACCCACCATGCACCTCCATTAAGTACCACAAAACTGCGTTGCAGAGGTGTAAAATGGGGCATGGCCTCAGAACACCTCTCTGCAAGGCAGCCCCCTGGCGCATACTGTAGGTTCCTGGTTGGCTAGTTCGCCCCCAGGGACCCCCAGTAGTCAGCCTTTGTTTATTTTTTTAAATTTTAATAAAAATATTTTTAATATTTGAGGAGGAGGGCCCCATGGCCCCCTCCCGGGCCACTAATAGCCCAGGGCTGGCGCTCTCCGTTGGGTACCATGGGGGGTCCCTAGTCCCCCCACGGTCCCGCCGGCTCGCTGCATCCTGCGGGAGCCGGCATTGCTTTTCCACAAGAGGAGCTGCTAAGATGCAGCTCCCCCTGTGGAAAAGCAATCTGCTTTGGTATTTAGAAGAGAGAGCAGGTTTCCTGCTCTTGCTTCGAAACACCAAAGCAGAGTTTGCTATGGCAGGGTGGGAGCCGCGAGGCTCCCACTCTGCCATAGCAAACTACAGTGTCCTAAGGGTGGGCGCCCCGGGACACTGCAGGAGCCAGCCCTGGGGGGTGGTGGTCCCCAGGGCCATAACAAGGCCCCAGGAGGGGGGGTGCGCGGCCCCCTCCCAACATTACGAAGCCCCGGGGAGGTGGTGCTCCCAGTGGCTGGGGGTCCATCACGGACCCCCCAATTATAATATTTAGAGCCCCTGGGGAGGTGGCGGTCCTGGGGCTGGTGGGGGGGCTCGAGCTCCCCCACACAGGTTATTTATTTTATTTAAAAAACACAAGCCCCGGGGGTAGCGGTCCCCGGGGTTGCGGGGGGCTGTAAGCCCTCCGCATATATTGTCATAAAGCCCCAGGGGTGGCGGTCCCTGTGGATTGGGGTGCCTTTGAGCCCCCTATTTATTTCAAACCCTCAGGGAGTGGCAGTCCCCGGGGCTGGGTGGGGGCTGTGAGCCCTCGCACATATTTTTATAAAGCCCCATCGGGTGGCAATCCCCGGAGCTGGGGGGCCCCTTTAGGCCCCCCATCCCAATACTAATATTGCCGCCAAGATTTGGCCCACCCGGGGGCTGAATATTAACGTAGCGCAGGAGCCCGCTTCTGTCAGATGGTTCTAGAATGGAATCTATGAAACACTAAGCAGTTTTCTCACATCAGTACACAGATAAACTAATGAAAGTGCGAATGTATATATATATATATATATATATATATATATATATATATATATATATATATATCTAAATGAGTGATAAACAAGTGAAAGTGTGTGTGTATATATATATATATATATATATATATATATATATATATATCGAATGAATAGCTCAACAAAACCTCCGGCAAGCAACCAAGCAACCCAGCTCCCTGGCGTATACTGGAGGTACCTGGTGGGCTATTTGGCTCACAGGGGACCTCAGGATTGAAGAGTAATTAATTCCCCAATCTATAACGCACCACAGGGCGTGTTTGCACACATGTCACCTTAGGCCCGCCCCCTTCCTTCACTATTGAGCACAATATTACTCTAAAATCAGCTGAACTACGAATTCCGATGTACTCACCTGTTATCAGGAGAGACCTCAGTGCTGCATCTTTGAGCCCACTACTGGTCCTGAAAAGTAATTCTCTCCATACTTACAGTAACTTGAATGTCCTTCCATAGGCTAAAATTGACTGTTTGCACTTGGAAATTCTTCTAAGTGTGGAATTTTGGAAGTTAAAAAAATTCCTCTAAAATCAGCCGAACTATGAATTCCGATTTACTCAACTGTTATCAGGAGAGACCTCAGTGCTGCATCTTTCAGCCCACTACTGATCCTGAAAAGTAATTCTAATCGTAGTTACAGTAACTTGAATTTCCTTTCATAGGCTAACATTGACTGGTTTCACTTGGAAATCCTTCTAAGTGTGGAGTTTTGGAACTTTAAAAAATTCCTCTAAAATCAGCCGAACTACGAATTCCGATTTACTCAACTGTTATCAGGAGAGACCTCAGTGCTGCATCTTTCAGCTCACTACTGTCCCTGAAAAGTAATTTTAACCGTACTTACCAGTAACTTGAATTTTTTTCCATAGGATATCATTGCCTGCTATATAAAATATATATAAATTAAAAATATATAAAATCAAAATAAAAAATATTACAATTTCAATATTTAAAATTTTTATTTTTCAATTTATATTAAAAATATGTAATGTAATTTAAAAAATAAAATATCTAAAAATAAATACTTTAAAACAATGTAGTAAATCAGTATAAAAAAATATAACAATTAATACATTTAAAAATTATCAGTTCCAAACCTTTGAAATTCACTGAAAAAACCATAGGTTTCAGCCTCGTTATAGTTAGGAATTAGCATTTAAAGAACCTTAGAAATTCACTGAAAAAACCCATAGGTTTCAGCCCTGTTATAGTTAGGAATTAGCATTTTAAAAAACCTTGCAAATTCAACAAAAAAAAACCATAGGTTTCACACACTTTATAGTTAGCTGGACATTTCACTCATACAAAACCATTGAAATTCCCCCGTTATAGTTAGTTCAGCTAACTATAACTTGAGCGCCCGCAATGCACTGCTGATGACGTCACATATTACATCATCCATGACATGGTCAGTGGCATCACGCATGACATCACTGGAAGTACCGGGTAGTCACATTTTAAATAACAGTACTCTTCCCAGGTATGAACCCCTCTATCCTTCCATTTTGTCAGGAGTTCCCATACGATGGTAATGCTGAGATAATATCTCTCTAAATCAACACATTCATAAAAAGACTCATTAGAAAGTTGACTCATGGCCTCATCATTGTATTGTTCATGATCTAAAATGACAATGTTCCCTCCCTTGTCAGCAGGGCGGACAACAATACTGTATCTTCCATAAGGGATTTTAAGTCATTTCTTTGAATATGAGTGAGATTATATTCATCTTTGTGTTTGAATTTGTGTTTCCTCTGTCTATGTTCATTGAGATTCATATTGACACATTCATGAAATGTGTCGATATTATCATGTGGTAAAGTAGGTGTGAAAGTGGACTTAGGTCTAAATGTTGTGTTAGCAGCGGCATCTGTCACAATGTCAAGATCAGACAACAGTTGAGTGGGCACCACGTGTTGATTTTTCTCTGTATCATCGATACCCAGACCTACCACAGTACTGAGAATGTCAACATCATTAATGTCAAAATTATAATTATCCATTTCAACATTGTTTCTATAAACCAAATTGTCCACATTCCCTTTCAGTTTGTGACATTTGGTCAGTTTAAGCTTGCGAATGAATTTAAACATGTCAATGCGATTATCAGTGTATTTCGAGGGGTAAGATGGGTAAAATGATAAGCGACTTCCACTGAGGTATGCACATCACGCTAAGGACTACCAAGACCAGCGTGCCTAGCGAGCACCAGTCCTGGTGGGCGGGACATTCGTAATTTAAAACACCCCCAAGCACATGCACGCTGCCTCCTCCATCCGAATCGCCGAGCCAGTGAACAAGGAAAACTCAGAAACGTGTATGGCATGTACGGCGCAACTCTATGCTGACAAAGGCTTGTTTTAACCTCCTGCTGTCACTTGAACATTAAAGTTGGAAACATAGCGTTGTGTGTGGTGACTCCAAACTCTGGGTAGTACCATTTGGAATATACATTAGCCAATATGGATTGAGGACATTGTTATTCAAGCAATGAGCAGACTGTAACTGATGAAGGCATTGCGTGGCACAGAGATCGAGGCATTGGCCGAGGAGAAGTGCAAGCAACCACACCATTGGCCCAACATTAGCCAATATGGATTGAGGACATTGTTATTCAAGCAATGAGCAGACTGTTTTCACACAAGCATTTCTTGTAACTGATGAAGGCATTGCGCCGAAACACGTCTTATAAAGAAATGTCTGCAAGCGAACCTGTGTCCTCGTGAGTGCTTTACACCCTGTGTGTTTGAGCGTGGATTTCATCGCGACTCCTACCTCGCGAAAGACGGCACCCGCCACAAGACTCCAGCAGTTTGGTGGGAATCTGGAGCTTGAAGAATTTATCTGCTTGGACCCTGTTGTGCTGTAGTGTACCAACGACCTACCTGGACGCGAGCTATGCAAGCCCGAGGACGCCGACCTATATGATCGACGCCTGTGGTTACATCACGGTAACAGCAGTTGGCGAGGGGGACCTGGGACGTGCCTCCAGGGGCCAAGGGGGCGTGGCACAGAGATCGAAGCCTTGGCCGAGGAGAAGTGCAAGCAACCACGCCATTCGCCCAACATTAGCCAATATGGATTGTGGACATTGTTAATCAGGCAATGAAAAGACTGTTTTCACACAAGCATTTCTTGTAACTGATGAAGGCATTGCGCCGAAACGCGTCTTATAAAGAAATGTCTTCAAGCGAAACTGTGTCCCAGTGAGTGCTTTACACCCTGTGTGTTTGAGCGTGGATTTCATCGCGACTCCTACCTCGCGAAAGACGGCACCCGCCACAAGAGTCCAGCAGTTTGGTGGGAACCTGGAGCGTGAAGAATTTAACTGCCTGGACCGCTGTTGTGCTGTAGTGTACCAACGACCTACCTGGACGCGAGCTATGCAAGCCTGAGGACGCCGACCTATATGATCGACGCCTGTGGTTACATCACGGTAACAGCAGTTGGCGAGGGGGACCTGGGACGTGCCTCCAGGGGCCAAAGGGGCGTGGCACAGAGATCGAGGCATTGGCCGAGGAGAAGTGCAAGCAACCACGCCATTGGCCCAACATTAGCCAATATGGATTGAGGACATTGTTATTCAAGCAATGAGCAGACTGTTTTCACTCAAGCATTTCTTGTAACTGATGAAGGCATTGCGCCGAAACACGTCTTATAAAGAAATGTCTGCAAGCGAACCTGTGTCCCCGTGAGTGCTTTACACCCTGTGTGTTTGAGCGTGGATTTCATCGCGACTCCTACCTCGCGAAAGACGGCACCCGCCACAAGACTCCAGCAGTTTGGTGGGAATCTGGAGCGTGAAGAATTTATCTGCTTGGACCCTGTTGTGCTGTAGTGTACCAACGACCTACCTGGACGCGAGCTATGCAAGCCCGAGGACGCCGACCTATATGATCGACGCCTGTGGTTACATCACGGTAACAGCAGTTGGCGAGGGGGACCTGGGACATGCCTCCAGGGGCCAAGGGGGCGTGGCACAGAGATCGAAGCCTTGGCCGAGGAGAAGTGCAAGCAACCACGCCATTCGCCCAACATTAGCCAATATGGTTTGAGGACATTGTTAATCAAGCAATGAACAGACTGTTTTCACACAAGCATTTCTTGTAACTGATGAAGGCATTGCGCCAAAAACGCGTCTTATAAAGAAATGTCTGCAAGCGAAACTGTGTCCCAGTGAGTGCTTTACACCCTGTGTGTTTGAGCGTGGATTTCATCGCGACTCCTACCTCGTGAAAGACGGCACCCGCCACAAGAGTCCAGCAGTTTGGTGGGAACCTGGAGCGTGAAGAATTTAACTGCTTGGACCGCTGTTGTGCTGTAGTGTACCAACAACCTACCTGGACGCGAGCTATGCAAGCCTGAGGACGCCGACCTATATGATCGACGCCTGTGGTTGCATCACGGTAACAGCAGTTGGCGAGGGGGACCTGGGACGTGCCTCCAGGGGCCAAAGGGGCGTGGCACAGAGATCGAGGCATTGGCCGAGGAGAAGTGCAAGCAACCACGCCATTGGCCCAACATTAGCCAATATGGATTGAGGACATTGTTATTCAAGCAATGAGCAGACTGTTTTCACACAAGCATTTCTTGTAACTGATAAAGACATTGCGCCGAAACGCGTCCTATAAAGAAATGTCTGCAAGCGAACCTGTGTCCCCGTGAGTGCTTTACACCCTTGTGTGTTTGAGCGTGGATTTCATTGCGACTCCTACCTCGCGAAAGACGTTACCCGCCACAAGAGTCCAGCAGTTTGGTGGGAACCTGGAGCGTGAAGAATTTATCTGCTTGGACCGCTGTTGTGCTGTAGTGTACCAACGACCTACCTGGATGTGAGCTATGCAAGCCCGAGGACGCCGACCTATATGATCGACGCCTGTGGTTACATCACGGTAACAGCAGTTGGCGAGGGGGACCTGGGACGTGCCTCCAGGGGCCAAGGGGGTGTGGCACTGAGATCGAGGCATTGGCCGAGGAGAAGTGCAAGCAACCACGCCATTGGCCCAACATTAGCCAATATGGATTGAGGACATTGTTATTCAAGCAATGAGCAGACTGTTTTCACACAAGCATTTCTTGTAACTGATGAAGGCATTGCGCCGAAACGCGTCTTATAAAGAAATGTCTGCAAGCGAACCTGTGTCCCCGTGAGTGCTTTACACCCTGTGTGTTTGAGCGTGGATTTCATCGCGACTCCTACCTCGTGAAAGACGGCACCCGCCACAAGAGTCCAGCAGTTTGGTGGGAACCTGGAGCGTGAAGAATTTATCTGCTTGGACCGCTATTGTGCTGTAGTGTACCAACGACCTACCTGGACGCGAGCTATGCAAGCCCGAGGACGACGACCTATATGATCGACGCCTGTGGTTACATCACAGTAGCAGCAGTTGGCGAGGGGGACCTGGGACGTGCCTCCAGGGGCCAAAGGGGCGTGGCACAGAGATCGAGGCATTGGCCGAGGAGAAGTGCAAGCAACCACGCCATTGGCCCAACATTAGCCAATATGGATTGAGGAAATTGTTATTCTAGCAATGAGCAAACTGTTTTCACACAAGCATTTCTTGTAACTGATGAAGGCATTGCGCCGAAACGCGTCTTATAAAGAAATGTCTGCAAGCGAACCTGTGTCCCCGTGAGTGCTTTACACCCTGTGTGTTTGAGCATGGATTTCATCGCGACTCCTACCTCACAAAAGACGGCACCCGCCACAAGAGTGCAGCAGTTTGGTGGGAACCTGGAGCGTGAAGAATTTATCTGCTTGGATCGCTGTTGTGCTGTAGTGTACCAACGACCTACCTGGACGCGAGCTATGCAAGCCGGAGGACGCCGACCTACATGATCGACGCCTGTGGATACATCACGGTAACAGCAGTTAGCGAGGGGGACCTGGGACGTGCCTCTAGGGGCCAAGGGGGCGTGGCACAGAGATCGAGGCATTGGCCGAGGAGAAGTGCAAGCAACCACGCCATTGGCCCAACATTAGCCATTATGGATTGAGGACATTGTTATTCAAGCAATGAGCAGACTGTTTTCACACAAGCATTTCTTGTAACTGATGAAGGCATTGCGCCGAAACGCGTCTTATAAAGAAATGTCTGCAAGCAAACCTGTGTCCCCGTGAGTGCTTTACACCCTGTGTGTTTGAGCGTGGATTTCATCGCGACTCCTACCTCGTGAAAGACGGCACCCGCCACAAGAGTCCAGCAGTTTGGTGGGAACCTGGAGCGTGAAGAATTTAACTGCTTGGACCGCTGTTGTGCTGTAGTGTACCAACAACCTACCTGGACGCGAGCTATGCAAGCCTGAGGACGCCGACCTATATGATCGACGCCTGTGGTTGCATCACGGTAACAGCAGTTGGCGAGGGGGACCTGGGACGTGCCTCCAGGGGCCAAAGGGGCGTGGCACAGAGATCGAGGCATTGGCCGAGGAGAAGTGCAAGCAACCACGCCATTGGCCCAACATTAGCCAATATGGATTGAGGACATTGTTATTCAAGCAATGAGCAGACTGTTTTCACACAAGCATTTCTTGTAACTGATAAAGACATTGCGCCGAAACGCGTCCTATAAAGAAATGTCTGCAAGCGAACCTGTGTCCCCGTGAGTGCTTTACACCCTTGTGTGTTTGAGCGTGGATTTCATTGCGACTCCTACCTCGCGAAAGACGTTACCCGCCACAAGAGTCCAGCAGTTTGGTGGGAACCTGGAGCGTGAAGAATTTATCTGCTTGGACCGCTGTTGTGCTGTAGTGTACCAACGACCTACCTGGATGTGAGCTATGCAAGCCCGAGGACGCCGACCTATATGATCGACGCCTGTGGTTACATCACGGTAACAGCAGTTGGCGAGGGGGACCTGGGACGTGCCTCCAGGGGCCAAGGGGGTGTGGCACTGAGATCGAGGCATTGGCCGAGGAGAAGTGCAAGCAACCACGCCATTGGCCCAACATTAGCCAATATGGATTGAGGACATTGTTATTCAAGCAATGAGCAGACTGTTTTCACACAAGCATTTCTTGTAACTGATGAAGGCATTGCGCCGAAACGCGTCTTATAAAGAAATGTCTGCAAGCGAACCTGTGTCCCCGTGAGTGCTTTACACCCTGTGTGTTTGAGCGTGGATTTCATCGCGACTCCTACCTCGTGAAAGACGGCACCCGCCACAAGAGTCCAGCAGTTTGGTGGGAACCTGGAGCGTGAAGAATTTATCTGCTTGGACCGCTATTGTGCTGTAGTGTACCAACGACCTACCTGGACGCGAGCTATGCAAGCCCGAGGACGACGACCTATATGATCGACGCCTGTGGTTACATCACAGTAGCAGCAGTTGGCGAGGGGGACCTGGGACGTGCCTCCAGGGGCCAAAGGGGCGTGGCACAGAGATCGAGGCATTGGCCGAGGAGAAGTGCAAGCAACCACGCCATTGGCCCAACATTAGCCAATATGGATTGAGGAAATTGTTATTCTAGCAATGAGCAAACTGTTTTCACACAAGCATTTCTTGTAACTGATGAAGGCATTGCGCCGAAACGCGTCTTATAAAGAAATGTCTGCAAGCGAACCTGTGTCCCCGTGAGTGCTTTACACCCTGTGTGTTTGAGCATGGATTTCATCGCGACTCCTACCTCACAAAAGACGGCACCCGCCACAAGAGTGCAGCAGTTTGGTGGGAACCTGGAGCGTGAAGAATTTATCTGCTTGGATCGCTGTTGTGCTGTAGTGTACCAACGACCTACCTGGACGCGAGCTATGCAAGCCGGAGGACGCCGACCTACATGATCGACGCCTGTGGATACATCACGGTAACAGCAGTTAGCGAGGGGGACCTGGGACGTGCCTCTAGGGGCCAAGGGGGCGTGGCACAGAGATCGAGGCATTGGCCGAGGAGAAGTGCAAGCAACCACGCCATTGGCCCAACATTAGCCATTATGGATTGAGGACATTGTTATTCAAGCAATGAGCAGACTGTTTTCACACAAGCATTTCTTGTAACTGATGAAGGCATTGCGCCGAAACGCGTCTTATAAAGAAATGTCTGCAAGCAAACCTGTGTCCCCGTGAGTGCTTTACACCCTGTGTGTTTGAGAGTGGATTTCATCGCAACTCCAACCTCGCGAAAGACGGCACCCGCCACAAGAGTCCAGCAGTTTGGTGGGAACCTAGAGCGTGAAGAATGTATATATATATATATATATATATATATATATATATATATATATATATATATATATATATATATATATATATATATATAACAGTGTTTGGGAATTAAATACATAATTTATTACGAAAAATGGAACTAGTAGACACAGACCTCTATGAATTATACATTTCAAAGGAATTTTTTCCCTAAATTACAAACAACATTATTTTAGAGTTGGCAACCTTCATGAGAATTATTGTTCAATACAGCTGATATAATTGCTGGTAAATTCTTTGTGAACCCCCCAATGATTTAAAACGATTTCCGGAGTATTCCAAAGCTCATATTCTCCTGCTCATACAGAGAAGTGAACTTCAGCTCCACTAGATGAATGCCAAGTGGCAATGGCAATATACAAGTAGGAGATTATTGTGTAAAGTGTACATGACTCTTTACGGTATTGAATTATGTGTGTTGCCCATTTTCCATCTCTGAAACTCTTATTCATTTAATTGACTTTTGAAAAATCTCATAGTACAGTTAGTCAATATTCTACATATAATAAGTCACCACAACTATTCATTTCATGTTCGGCTGCTCGATAACTGTGCTAATCAAGTGAAGAAAAAGTGTAATGCAAAAAAGAGAGAACAGGATAAACCCCCACCACTATCTATTGCATTTCACAACAGTGATTCATCAGAAATTGGCAATCAAAATTCAAAAAGCAATAATTGCTTTATGCCCAAATCATTAACATCCCAACAGCTGCTGACCAGCCTAAGTTCCAATGCTTAATGGGGAAGGTATAACTAGAATGAATTAGAAACAAAAACTAAACATAGCTCAAGCTTGTATTTTACGTAGGGAGATTCCATCATCATCTCATCCTGCAGACTAATTATCCTCAATGCAAGAAATGGAGAGGAGTTAAAGGCACAAAGAAAAAGGAAAGAGGAAAAAGATAACAGAGAAGAAAAGAAAACTGTATGAAAAAGTGCACGAGTACACATATTCTACACAAGCAGTTTAGATACAAATTGAAGGATCTAATCCAGTTCAGAACAAATAAATACATTCAGTCCAAATTAATTGATTAGCCTAGATGTATGTGCATCTCCTCATCCCGATTTAACCCCATAGGATAAATTAGGTGGTCCAGGAACTCACACTTGCTCCCATATGACGGAGTCCTGGTAAGGCCCTAGCTGAGGCCATCCGATTGAGATCTCTGCGAGGGGTGGCCCGCTCTGCCACCCGCTTGTCAGGGTGCCACTGGGGGAGGACCCTGCCATTGTACCCTGCTGCGCAGCAGGTTGCATGGCTGCTGGGCCTGAGGCTGTTCCTGTACTGAGTAGCTGTTAATACCCCCTGTGGGGGTGAGGACTGCTTGTGCACTGGGAAGTGGTGGCACAAAAGGGGCAGCTCAACTCCCTCTGACGGGGCACCCTGCCACCTCATCGCCCTGCTGCCTGAATGATCCTGGCTATTGCCATTTGCCGGACCTGGGATCTCACATGAAACTTGCACCAGGGATACCATTGTGTACCTCATCATAGCCAAGTGAGCATGCTTGTGCCTTTCCGGAATAGCAGTTGGATGCTGAGGTGAGGCAGGGCTCCAGGTACTGCTCGGATTCCTTATCCTGATAAGTTGCTGCTGAAGGAATCATCTACATACAATAAACAGCTCCAACTGACCTTCTATGGCAGGAGGCACATGTGCACTGTCGAGTAGGATGCGCCAGACTCTACCACACCTGCCCTGCAAGACCAGGAAATAAAGGACATACTCGCAGAGATGAAAACCATCATGCACACTATTGATTTTGAGATTGATCTCCTTACAAACAGAATCAACTGCATCAAGGAGCGAATAGAAAAACATGAAGACCGTAACAACCAGTTAGAAAGTAGGGGTAGGAAGAATTTGACTCTGTGGAATTCTATAGAGTTACATAAAAACACTGTAAGAGTCTGTGGAGTTCCACCAGTGGGCAGAAATAGGCACATCGTGCTGCTCCTGCTGTGATATAGCGCCAGCAGGGCGTTCTGCACTGAAAAATCATTGTGAAATACTCCACGCAGTGTGCCAGAGGGCACAGCTACTTGAGTTAATTTTGGTGCACATCGAGTAGATTTTCAAACCCAAGCGGCAGCCTTCTGACTGCGAATAGTCGTAACTGCCCTCGACCACCAGCATTAGAACATTCTTGCTGGATGTTCTCCTAGTGACAGGAAATTGCACTAGGGGTCACCAATTCTTACTCGCCAACTCACCATTCTGGAGCTGCATGTGATAAAAATTTCTGCCACATGGTGATTGGCTGAATTTGGCCCCTCCAAGAGTAATGCGGAGTTGCCAAAATTCCACCTATTAGGCAGGTGGATGGAATATTTCTCCAACTCCTATTAAAAAGCTGCACCTCAGACATCAAAGACAGCCATACTTAGGTGGAAGAACACCTACTCTGAATGGAACAATCCTAGAAGTAATCAGAATCAAAAATGAAGAGCAGAAATCCCACTACAGGCGGAATAATCTTCGTATCCTTGTCCTCCCTGAGGTGATTGCCATAAATAATATGAACACATACATCAAAACGTTGTTATGCTCCCTCTTTGACGATGGCCTAACCACTGCCTGAGATGTGATCCTGTTGTATTTGGACCAAATATTGAGTTGTAAATATCAGTAGACAGAATTACCTGGAAAAAATATTGTGATACAAAAATATCTTGATGCAGAAATATTGTTGCCAAAAATATCAATTTTTTCAGGTAAGTAATATCTTTGTTAAGAATATTGTTGTAAATATTGTTTTAAATAATATAGGTTATAAAAATATAATTGTATGTGTTATTTTTATTTGTATAATTGTTAATAATATTTTTGAATACAGTTTGTAATTCCCAGGGATAATAATGTATAGTGTAATACTGGGTTTGTCGGGGTATAGCATGGCAAGTTCATGAAGTAATAATTAATTACCATTTAATAATGAATCTATTATTAATTTACTTTGTTAATAATTATGTAAATTGTGTAATAATTATATTTTCTAGTTGTATTTTGGGTAAGCGATGTGCTGGGTTTAGAGGGGTATAGGGTGGGAAGTGAATTAAGTAATAATAAATTACCAACAATTATTAATCGATTATTAATTATTTAATTGATTATTAAATATGTAAATTGTGTAAAAATTAAAAAAACATTGTCATATTTTAGGTGCAGGCAGCTGGGTTTGTATGGGTATAGGCTGGAAAGTTACTAAATTACTAATCCTGCCACAGCTAACTAGTGGGATGTCGGATTTGTCACATGGCTATAAGCCCAATTAGGCTCATTGCTACAGAACCTCTCTAGTGTCCTCTTTTCACTTCTTTCTTGTCTGCTTCTTTCTTCCTATCATCCTCTGCCTAATTTTCCAGCAAGTCAAGGTAGAGGGGATTAGCTAAACATATATTTCAAAGTACCTGTAACCACTGCACTACAAACTACGTTTGGCTAACCTCGTAACAGAAATGCTAATGTATCTGTTAATAAAAAATTAATCAAATACTTTGAGATAAAAAAATAATAATTAATTAACAATTAAAAAATCTTATCCCACCAAAGTCCAACGCTTTCTTTACTGTTGCACAGAGTGGAGTGGGAATAGTAAAGGCAACCCCACCAAAGTCCAATGCTCTCACTCCTGTCACACAGAATAAAATATGTAATCCCTCAGAACTCCAACACTTTCCCTGTCGTTGTTGAGACTGGAGTGGGAATTGTAAATGTTACCCCTCCGCAGTTCAATGATTTCCCGACTATTGCACAGACTGGAGTGGGAATCTGGATGGAGAACAGCACTACTTTATGGACCCCAAAGACATCACAAAATTAACATGGAACTTGGTTCTCAACAAAGCGACTGAGTCCACTCCTCGTGCAACTGAATCCGAAGGCCACTTCAGCAACAATGACTGAGCTATGACCAGGGGCCGTGTCAGCCTATCTCATCACCACCATGACGCCTGGCTATGTGAGCTCTCCCTAATGGGAGTGAAAACTCTGCACCAGAAGACATGCTATACTAAACTGAGATTACTGACTGATGCCCCAGCCAGTGCCAGTCACCTCATTTCCTAATCTGAGTTATCGTACACTCATTTCGCATTTATGTCACCTCTCACCCCTTGGCCACCTAGTTACAGTTAACTTGGTTGTTTGCCTGTCCTTTATTGACCCAGTGGGATGATTCCTGATAATCCACCTATTTTAGGGAATGTTGTCTTGGGTGGGGGATGGAATGTACTTCTGCAACCAGTTGTGTTTGAAGTGGGTCGGATATGTATTTGTTTTTCCCTGTTAAAGTCACATACACTGCACTTTAGTCTGTTGCTATACTTGCATCCGCCACGAATACACCAGCAAGTCACAATTCCTCTACATATGATACTGCACCCATATTCTTGTCCATCATGACATGACTCCCATGTTGCTTTACCTAGGACATATGTGGGCTGAATACCCGTCACAAGACATGCCTGGTTCGTACTTACCTTAATAGACATTACTTAGACATATGTTTCCTGCATTAATTCCACCTCACTGTGCCAACATGCTTGCATCTTCGAGTGGGGTGGGTCGCTGAGTCCCACGCCTCCCTTTACTCAAACCATAACTGTGGCAATGCCATCCTTATATGAAGGGGGCTACAGTGGCGAATGCACTGATCACACTGTGAAAGGGAGGGCAGATTTGTAATTGTAGAAGGGATGCTACACAGCTTCCTTATTATATTAGCCTTGATATTTGGCCCTAACATGGACTGCCCCAACTTCTTTTCAGAGATCTGGCACCTGATCACTATCATGGACCTCGGAGAAATACTCTGGGATGGCGATTTCAATGTCATATTAGATCAGGTCATGGACTGATCCAGTGATATCAGACACTCGCACCAAGGAGCTGCAGCCCAAATACACAAACTCATACATGAAAACAATCTCCACAATGTCTGACACTTAACTCATGCACACAGCACAAAGGACACTTGCATCACCACCTCGTACAACACCTGGTCCAGGATCGACTACTGACTGGTTGCTTGAGATGCACTCACCTCGACCACAAGTGTTGCCCACCTTCTGAGGACCGTATCCTGCTAGAATTCTCCCACTATACCAGGACAAGGGCTTTTGCTAATCCCTCATGTTCTCAGAGACCCTGTATTTTGTGCCGAGATCCACACTGAAATACTCCATTCATAATGAGCACACAGTGGACTCTCCATCCACGCTTTGTGAAGCCTTCAAAGTCGTTATCCGGGGGCCTGCATTTTTAACCAGTTAGGTATAATCAAACACTGCGCGCACAACTGACCCATAAGGAGGCCAACATCTACAAGCTTGAAATTACATACTTTGCGACTGGGGACTCCAAGATACTAGCTGCCCTTAGAGAGAAACTGTGGGATTACAACAAGGCAATGGTTAGAGATCCCACTACCTGGGCTAGGTAGGAGGTGGCCAGACACTATGGTGAAGGATACCAATCAGGTAAAAAACATGGCAGGGCTACTCTGGAAGCCCTGGGCTGGTCACAATGTTACCGAACTTACAGATGACCAGTAATTTACTCATGCAAGACCAGACAACAACCTTTGTGTCATGACCAACTTCTATACAGACTTTTATTGTACAACAATGACCCAAGACATGGATGCCCTGAGCGCATTTTTTGATTTGATTCAACTCTCCTGACTGGGGGATTTCCATCGTCTATATCTAGATGAGCCCTTCACTGTCGAAGACATTATCCAAATAATCCAGGGTATGCCCAGGGATAAGGTGCAGGAGTAGATGGCCTTACTACGGACTTCTTCAATGAAATACGCCTCCATCCTAGCCCCTCACCTATTACCGATGTATGAGGAATCCTTATCGCGGGGCATATTACAACCTTCCCTACGCAAAGTGGGTATTGTCACCATACTGAAGCACGGCACAATGACACAGCTGTGACTCTTACCACTCTCTATCAATGTCAATAACAAAATACTGGCAACATTATTTGCCTTTTGATTAGCCCCTCACATACCTCACATTGTTCACCCTGGTCAATCTGATTTTGTTCCGGATCGCTCCACTGCACACAACCTCCACACCTTATTTGCACTCATGCACTTTATGGATCTCCAGCTTAGCACGGCAGCTGCATTACTTGATGCCACCAAGCCATTTGACTCTTTGAAATGTCCAAATCTCTTCCGGCTGCTTGCCCACATAGGGATAAGCCCCAGATTCTCATGTCTCATTTAACTCTTCTACACCTCCCCATTGCAAGGCTGCGAGTCAGCAGGAACACATCAGCGTCCTTCCCCATATCTAGGGGCACCAGACAAGGTAGTCCCTGTAGCTGCTCCTCTATGAGATTGCAATGGAGCCCCTGGTGAACAGATTACAGCAACATCATTCTCACAGATGACTAGCCTTAACTGCCCATGGGATACTCATCTCCATGTACATGGATGATGTTACACTCTATGTCCAAGACCCTCAGACTAATATTGCACCTATAATACAAGAACTGATCCACTTTAGTAAACATGCTGGGATTCTCATAAACTGGTCAAAACCCATCCTTTTCCACTCATTCCAGCAATCCATCATTTTGAATTTGAGTATCCTCACAATGGGCAACAGAACCAGTTTGATACCTGGGCTTATGGCTCACCTGTAACATGGACAATCTTTGGCGGATAAATTATGGCAGAACCTTAGTGTGGCTGGAGGAGCAAATACCAGGCTATTCCAGATTACCCCTCTCCATAGTGGGAAATAATTCCATTGCCAAAAAGGTCATCCCCATCCTTCACAAGTTTCTCTAACTGTTTATCAACATTCCTATCCTCCTCACAAGACAATTCCTCAGGCAACTTTGCTCCAACTTGGTTGCCCTGGCATGGGCTTCCAAAAGCCACAAATTGCGTGGGAGACGCTGACTCTTGCTAACCACAACATATAATTATATTTTTATTGTGCCCAGTCCCAGCTTGCTCATTTCTGTATACATCCCACACTCTTCCAGCCGCACACCACCATGAGGCTGACCATGTGACCCGTACCAACTACGTTATACCTAATTGTTCGGCGCCTTCATGCTGAGATGGATATGGTGGCATGCACGTTATGGGCATGGGATGACCTGCAGCAACACACAAGCCCACTGTCTCTATGCACTCAACAAACCAGTGGTCAAAAATCTCACCCTCTTTATGAGGTGTGATGGGAGAGCCTGTTGTCGAGCCCACCATCTGGGTCTTAGCATGTTCGGGGAACTTTACCCTGAAGAGCACTTTATTCATTCATGTTGTATATGGATAACCCTTCCCACATCACTCTGGATGTCCTAGTTTACTACCAACTCACTGTGGATCTTCGCATTCTACAAATCACTTTTCTGAAACCTCCTCCAACACTACAGACACTTAACAGCACCTTCATGAATTCGTCCCCACACAAACTGATCAACAGGCACTATGCTAAAATGCAAAAGAAGGGCCCGGTGTTTGTATCAACGGCCAAAGATACTTGGATGGTAGACACGACCCCATCTGTCTCGGTGGAACAATGGTGCTTTTGCTGAGCATAGGATGGTGCTCTTTTTTACAACCACAGACTTGTACTAATTCACTTCAACTTCTGTGACCTTGTCTGGCACTGCCCCGCGATGGCTCCATTCTAGACCGAAGTCTTTAGCACTATTGCTGCAATCACAGGTTGCAGTCCACAGTGGACACCCCTGATTGCCTTGCTAGGATGTGTGAAAGAGGTTCCCCAGAGGCTAGATGACTGACTGTAAAGCTGCTTCCCAGAGGTGAACATTGGATTGTCATGCAATTGGGCAGGTGGCTCACCCCTAAAACTTAGCTACTGGCTGCAAGTTGTGACATACTGCCAGGAGCAACTCACATCCTAGTGGGAGCTCATGCCGACACATTTCCAACCCATGGGCATGCGGGTCACCTTCCTCGCTTTGAGGAATGAAGTGGATCAAGACCGGGAGGGACCAGAGACCCTTGCACAACAGACCCAGTCTCCAATCCAAGTACTGCGGACAGCAGATGAGTGCGCCTGGCAACTTGCAAACAATTTGGTTTGGGAAGCCTCTCTATGCAGGGTTCCAGGCAGACGCATGTTGGGTCAAATGTTGTATCGAACAAGGTACATCCAGCATATCAACTTGCTATGCTGGGTATTTATTTTTCATTTATAGAGTTTTATATAGCGCGAACGTGACCCAAGGGTATCAGAGCGCTTCACAGTAACATGTGGTAAATAGTTTATCCATGAACATGTATAATGTGCTAGTGCATTGTTCTCTTGTTGACTCCCCTCCAGTCTCTGTATTTAGAGAAATCAAATAAATACATCTAAAGTTATTTGAGACAACTCTAACTGGTGAATTTCAATGTTTATTTTAGTTTAAAAGGTTACAGTGTCACTAAATGTTTTTCAGTGAATATATATATATATATATTCACTGAAAAAAACATAGGTTTCACACCAATTATAGTTAGGAATTAGCATTTAAAAAACCTATTAAATTCACTGAAAAAACCATAGGTTTCACACCAGTTATAGTTAGCTGGAAATTTTACTGACATAAAACCATTGAAATTCCACGTTATAGTTAGTTGGACTCACTATAACTTGCGCGCCTGCAATGCACTGCTGATGACGTCACATATTACATCACTCATGACATGGTCAGTGACATCACTCATGACATCACTGTTGACACCATCCTTGTGACAGAGTAACAGACCCAGAAGGACCCCCAAGTGCAAAAGAAAAAAGAATGGAGGGGTACGCACACCGTACGCGTACCGTGCACGTACCTGCGATTTAAAAACAATATATATATTTTTTTGCACTTGGTGGTCCTTCCGGGACCCCCTGAGAAGGGCTAGGGGGTCAGGGGGTCTCTACCCTGCCCCCTTTTCGCGTTTTCCACTCTTGTTTTGTGCTCTCTTGTGCCTCACTTCTCCTGAGAAACAAGATGGCTGCCCAGGTGGTCCCAGAAGGATAATAACATATATAAACGTTATCCGCTAATAGAATTAGCATTTACAAAACCTTTGAAATTTATTGAAAAAAATATAGGAATTAGCATTTAAAAAACCTTGCAAATTCACTGAAAAAACCATAGGTTTCAGGCCTTATATAGTTAGGAATTAGCATTTAAAATATCTTGCAAATTCACTTAAAAAACCATAGGTTTCAGGCCTTATATAATATTATAGTTAGAAATTAGCATTTAAAAAACCTTGCAAATTCACTTAAACAACCATAGGTTTCAGGCCTTATATAGTTAGGAATTAGCATTTTAAAAACCTTGCAAATTCACTTAAAAAACCATAGGTTTCAAGCCTTATATAGTTAGGAATTAGCATTTAAAAAACCATTGAAATTTCTCCTATATAGTTAGTCGTACTAACTATATTTCGCGCACCCGCAATCCACTGCTGATGATGTCACATATTACATCATTCATGACATGTTCAGTGACATCACTGATGACATCACTGATGACATCTCAAATGACATCACTGATGACATCTCATTTGACATCACTGATCACATCACTGATGATATCATTCATGTGATAATATGATGCACCTCCTCACACTCTAATATAACCTTTGATACACCCAGTGTTAAATACAGACTACCATTCTTGAAACCATTGACACACCAATACCAGTTACTACATACGCACTCACTGATTCCTAGGTCTACACACACATTCACTCATACATACAGTCACTCATCAATACAACACTATCATATGCACTCATACACCTATACAGACACTCACACACTGCCACTCATCCATGGAGTTACTCACACACCTAGTCAGTCATGCAAAGAATCAATCACACTTCCATTTCCTCAACTATACAGTTATACACACAACACCTTACTTATTCAAACATATACTAACACATACTTACTCTCTTATACAATCACTGTTACAAGTACACAATGATCCATACAGCCACTCGCACATTCACTGGCTCTCATGTATAGTCATTTATATATGCCAACTCTCACATGCACTGTGTTTTACATATGTACTTACTTGGACATGAAGCACTGAGATATCCATTCACTCACCAACACACCCATGCACACAGTCAACCGCCCATATAGCTGTTTCCACATGCACTCTTGAACTCATACACCTAGTGAATCAACGTCTCACACATATATGCACAGAGTCACACACCTCCCAGCCACCCACACACACACTCAGTCTCCCATTCAAATACTTGGGCAACCAATCAATAACCCATATAGCCACTCATATAGCTACTGATCAACACATGCAGCAGCTTACACAACAACAGACATACTGATGCACACATTCAGACAGTTTAGTCACTAACCCATGCATTTAGTAAGACACATTTAATCACTGACTCATACAGTCAGTCACGCACCTACTAAATCCTTCATCCAGACACTTATACATCCACTCATTCTTCAATATGTAAAACATATTTAAACTTTACAGAAACACACAGTCACTGGATGATGTCATCAGTGATGTCAAATGAAATGTCATCAGTGATGTCATTTGAGATGTCATCAGTGATGTCATCAGTGATGTCACTGACCATGTCATGAATGATGTAATATGTGACATCATCAGCAGTGGATTGCGGGTGCGCGAAATATAGTTAGTACAACTAACTATATAGGAGCAATTTCAATGTTTTTTTAAATGCTAATTCCTAACTACATAAGGCCTGAAACCTATGGTTTTTTAAGTGAATATATATATATATATATATATATATATATATATATAATATATATATATATATATATATATATATATATAGCTATATATATATATATATATATATATATATATATATATATATATATATATATATATATATATATATATATATTCATACTTAATACTTACCTTCACAATATTCTGGTAATTGAGATTCTGACTATGATATTTTAGGAACATGATAACCAGTATTTATGAGCTTGATGTTTTGACATGCAAACAGTTGTTTATTGTTACTCAGCAATGTAGAGGAATACCTTGACATACTTCATACAATTATCTAAAGTGCATTTGTGTTTACAGGGCCTCTTGCCTCCTACTTCACATTGATACCTGGCATTGAGAGTGTCTTAGTACTATGGAGCAAGCATCATTTGTTCCACCACACAGGGAAGTCACTGTTGCTTTCCCATTTACTTCCTCTCACTTTCACTCGCAATCCTTCAATCTTGAAGTATCTTCTACTCCACTCTCCATTATCTGTTTCTATCCATATTTCCCAATCTCTCAATCTCAATATTGTTTCCCTTCTAATTTTCTTCATCCCTTTCCCATTTTATTCCTTTTTCAATTGTATACTTTCTGGCTTTTAGCATTCCTTTAGTTTAAAGTGCTTTACGCCTTCTTTCTCGTTTGTATTTTTGTGAGAATAATGCTTTGTTTGAGGGGTGATATTGGAATGTATTGTCTTAAATAGCATTATCAGGCCTGGGGAGATAATGTACTGTTAATACATTATATAAAGGTTTTACTCTATTTTTATTTATGTTTTACCCTCTTCATGCCTTTTGCTTGTAACTGGCAGATCTGTCCTGTGTAACGATCCCGACATGTACGACATTCCCGTCAATGTTCCAGTGGACACTGTAAAGCTTCGAATTGAGAAGACAGTGATACGTAGAATTCCTACCGAAGCATTCTACTACCTGGTTGACTTGAAATACCTCTGGGTAACATATAACTGCATCTCCGGTGTAGACACCAGCAGCTTCTATAACCTGAAACAGCTTCACGAGCTACGCCTGGATGGAAACGTATTGTCCACCTTCCCTTGGGAGTCTTTAGCTGAGATGCCAAATTTGCGCACCCTGGATCTTCACAACAACAAGCTGGCCAGCATCCCAGCTGAGGCTGGCAAGTACATAATCAATATTACCTACTTGGACATCTCCAGCAACAAGTTGATAACACTGCCATCAGATCTCATGGATATTTGGCCGCCTTTTTCTGAGTCAAGATCTTCGAAAAGCCCAAATCTCTTCCCGCAGCGTATCATTTTGGGTGAGTCAATAGTTCTTTTGGTGTTCAATTTTGTGGGTTTTTCAGCATCCTATGACAGCTGTGGAAGATCTGGGATTTAAATAATTTATTATGGTGTCACTTACAGTTTCATGCCCTTGAACCTCATTGTAGATATCATTTTGGCCAGTCTGATACATACTGAAGGATGACAATGTATGCAGCACAAATGAATAAGATAGGACTTAACTGTATTCTATGAACTCTATTCAACCTTGGTCTGACACTTAGGAATCATTTGATCACCTGTAGTGCCAATCTGCAAATTATCTGCAGGCTATGCATTTTGAATACATCCTAAGAAGAATACTGGGGCATATTACCAAGCAATAGCGATAATTATCGCTATTGCTTGGTTAGAGACAAAAATTTACCGCTGAGCTGCGGCGATTTTTATCGCAGATAAACCTTGGTATTACCAAGGTTTATCGCAAATGAGATAAAAATCGGCCGCAATGCATGAATATCTCTGAAAAGTCCGCGATATTCATGCATTACCGAGCTAATGCTCTTAGCCATGTTATCCACCTCCCATTGGATAACATGGCTAAGAACTGCTCAGGGCAGGTGTTAGCTTTTGGAGATATTCGCGCTTAGCGCGAATATCTCCAAAAGTTGGTAATGGGAGATAGCGATGTTAGCGACGGTTTCCAGTCACTAACATCTTGGCACGCCCACTTTGCATGTCATTAGTGATAAATATCACTGACATGCAAAGTGGGGCCCAAGATGTTCACAATCTCCTACTAGCTGTCGCTAACTGGTGTTAGCGACAGCTAGGTAATAGGGTGATAATTTTATCTCCGCTTTCTTGGCTTTTAAAGCCAAAAAAGCAGAGATAAACCCCCTTGATAATATGCCCCACTGTTATTTAGTTTTAGATACTTACATAAAACGGAAGAACTTACCTGCTGCTGTGTTTCTTCCTCATTTCCGCCACCAAATGTATTACCAGTTGTCTTGATGAGAGGGATTGTAGATTATTGTGCTACTAACAAGGCACAATATCATTGGTGCTACAGTACCTTGTCCATTTAATGTGGAATGCTCCATCAAAGGGTTCAAGATACCGTTTTGTGAAGCAGCTGTGACATGTATCTTTTTTAACTTGAACTGAGTTGTTTGGTAAATTCTACAGCCGTATGAAAGCACCAGTACTTTAGAGAGCAGCGAAACATGTTGACTTTTTTTTCAAGACATTAAGAGAGCTTGGGCCCACATTTATTTATTTATTTAATTTATTTATTTTAAAGGGTTTATATAGCGCTGGCTAGACCCAGAGGTATCAGAGCGCTTTACATGAGCATCAGATCATAGCTACAAGTTACATTGTTACAAAGGTTACACAGTTATTAGAGCATGGCAACATAGTTACTTGTAAGGTCAAGATAAGCACAAATACGTAAGGGGAAAAGCAGGCAAGGGGAGTGATTCAGGGGAGGGGGGAAGGAGCTGGGGAAGTAGACAGGTAATGAAGGCAGGAAAGAGGAGGGGAGGGTGAAGGACACTGCATGGAAAGAGGAGGGGAAGGGCGACGGGGACACAAACCGGTAGACGAGTCAAAGCAATGTCCAAAGTCCAGTAAGCTGCGATCCCAGGGGAAGTGGTATCACTTCCCTATCTCGGTTGTGGGAGGCTCCCTTTACGCAGTGGACTCTCTCAGAGGGGTCTCTGATACTCCAAGGCCTACATACTGGATCCATCCCCAAAAAGGGGAGAGGGAGTGCTTTGACAAGGGGGGCAATACCATACCTCAGCTGTGAGTGGCTCCCTTGGCGCAGTGGACTCTCTCAGCGGATACGCTCAGACTCCAGAGTATAAATATTGGATCTTTCCCCAACAAGGGGAGAAGGAGTGCTTAGTCAAAGGGCTCAAAGGACAGGGGGCTAGGCAGACTAGCAGGCAAGGTGAGAGATTCAGGGGAGAGTGGATAGGAGCTAGGAGCTAGGGAGGTAGACAAAGAGAGAAAGAGTACTAAATGGGAACAAATTTAATTAATGAGTTATTATATAGCGCTGGCTAGACCCGATGGATTCAGAGCGCTTTACATGAGGGACAATAATGTTGCAATTTACATCAGTTAAAAGATACGTAAGTATCAATAAAAGCATTTAAGAACATAGGGGACAAGGTGAATGGAGCAAGGAAGGGTAAGGGGCTAGGGTAATGGGGTAGGAGGAAGATAGGACGTAGAGACAAGGGGAAAATCTGCCCAAGGTCCGGCTGGGTAGGTGACGCCAGGGACGGGGAGTACACCACCCATCTCCTCTTTAGCTATATGGTAGCTCCACTGGGCATCAGCCAAATCGCTAGGTCTCCACATTCTGGGCTGATGTTTAGGCAGGTTAGGGGAGAGGTTCAAGGTCTGGTCAATGTCCAATTGTTGTCCCAGGGAAATAAAACAATGTGTAGGGGACCACCATGGAAGCCATCTTGGGGTCAGGCAGGGGACTGTATTGTACACTGGTGGCCATACTAAGGTCAGGCATCAGGCAGTTAAAGTCAATATCCAGGACAGCGGCCGCCAGAAAATAACAAATTCAGCGTGCACACACCATCACACGCACAGACATGCACAAGCACACACCAATGTGGGCACACACTCTCATATGCACACTGAAGCACACAGACACGCACATAGCCAGAAACATCCAAGAACACAAGCACACATAAAATCCATTGCACTAATACAAAAACGCCCAAATACAACACACACAAACACCATCACATGCACAGACATGCACAAGCACACACAAATGGATTCACTCTCATACAAGCAGACACGCACAAAACACAAGCACACATACAATCACATGCTCCAGAGCAAAAATACCCAAGGACATACACACAAATACATGCACACACACACACCATCACACGCACAGACATGCACAAGCACACAACAAATGTGCGCACACACTCTCATATGCGAACAGAGGGCGCACATACTGAAACATTCACGCGCACACATACAATCCCATGCTCTAATACAAAAACACTCAAATACATGCATACACCATCACACGCACAGACATAAGCACACATACAGAAACATCTGCGCACACAAACACAAGCACACATAGAATCATGTGCTCTAATACAAAAACACCCAAAATACATGACCACACCATCACACGCAGACATGTACAAGCACACACAAATGTGAACATAGTCTTTCATACACGCACAGGCGCACACACACACACGTGCATCCGCACAAACCCCCTCATACACGCACAGGCGCACACACAAAAGCATTCCCATGACATTCCTCCAGGACTGCCTTAGCATTGATGGCACACAAAGCAGTCGGTCCTCGTTTTAGCGCAGTCAGGTGTGTTCCTCATAGGAAACCATTGGGTATGCACTGATGGTCGCTCTGTGCATCCCGGGTCTGTCCAGATGCCACCAGGTCCTAGGAGTTCGCAGGGTGGTCAGCGGCGACCGCCGCCAAGGAAAGCACCAAGTTCCACTGTACTGCGGCGCACCAGGGGTTTCCTCCTCTCGAGAGAAAACGCCTTTCACCCTGAGCGCTTTGCAAGTTAATGGTGGGCTGCGAGTGAGTAATAATCACTCGTGCAGGATCCCAGTGGTAGGGGGGCCCTGGGCGTCTCAGGGCCCAATAGTGATGCCGGTACTTAGAAAGCAGTAGGCCGCCGTTAAAGCCTCCCTGCCTCCACAGGGCACTGTGGTCTCAGAGTTCCTAGAGGTTGTAGGGAGAAATCGCTGGCGAAAGCACATGAAAAGGTTTCCAGGTGGTGCATGATGTGGAATCACCTCGCTCAAAGGGTGTTTTTCGTGCAGTGGGGCAACGTGCATCTAATGCCAGTGTCCATGTGTTTCCCAGCACGGACTCGGTCCCCGAGATGGGTCCGGTCACGGAGGATGCGTCAGTTCGGGTTCGTGGGTCCCTCCCCCCCCCAGCCGCACTCGTACATCTCAATTGGCGCAGGTAGGCGAACTCCGCAACTCGGAGTTTTCACTCAAGGGGAGTCAGCCAGCAAGTCAGTGCTTTGAGATGAGGGTAGGGAGGAAGCTATCTGATGGTATAGCGGAGGTCGGTAACATCACGGCGCACTTCTTTTGGCCTCCGGGCACGGTATCCTAGCTCCTCTGGCACCATCTTGGCTTATTTACTTGCGGGGACGTCAGGGCTCATTTCTCAACGATTCAGGATAGGAGAAAGGCGATTTTGGGTTCCATATCATCCACCTGCATTGCGATTGCGGAACCATTGTTTTTGGTGGGCACATTAACATCCCAACTCAACCAGATGGTCTTTTTAGCTACTTGAGAGATAAGAGGGGAAAGGGAACAATCACAATCAAATTCCATTACAGTATAAACAATTTGGATACACAGTCACTACTCCACAAATAGGATTAGGATTAGTAAGGCTTTAATTATCGATTCAGAAATAGATGGATATAAATCGGCCTTAGCATTATTGTATACAAATACAGGGCAAACAGAATGAGTCCAAATCTCCTAAAGAGATTTACCCTATAAACCAGAAGGCTTACAACGAATTCAGTTAAAACAATACAAGTAATAAAGAAAATGAATTTAACATTAAATTGCATCAAATGATTTTCAAAGGTAAGTATGAGCACGCTATCTCTCCCTACACTGGCTTACAAGGGATAACCCTTAACTAAGAAGCAATGAGTAAGAATGCATAATAAAAAGGTGTCATCTGTCAGAGTCTTTAGTAGAAGAAACTCCAACCAAGGGTCATGTAGCATGAAGCCACAAAAATCGGAAGTAGGGTCTAAAACTCATGAAGCCCTCAGACCCTCACTACATTACAGCATAAGATATTAGTTGCATTCAAGGTACATAACATGTTCATCTCCAGTAACTTTCCACAATCCAGGCACAAATTGGATTTTCTGCTACCACCTTTTTTCACATCAATAAGTTGCTACTTCATTCGTCCATGGCCATTCTTCTCCTCCTCCATGAGAACTTGCCTTCTTGCTTAGTACTTTGTTTCTCTTTATCAAGATCCATCTTCTCATACCTTGCTATCTAATTAAAACAAAAACCTTTCTTTTCAAACTAATGAGGCTTTATCTGCATCTGCAGTAAAAACTAATATGCAAGCAGACACATTCTACATTGATGGTTAATACAAATGAAATGTTAGCCTTTAAACGTGAGCTTGTATTGAAAACAGTTCTCGAGGCCCAAAATCATGTCAACTTAATAGTGCACAGGGTTACAAATACCTGCACATTTCTACACACATAGCAAATGCAGTTTCTTAACACATGACTAAATTGCAAAGAAATTACAAAATGAAATTTAAAATACACCAACATGAACATAATTTCTTATTACGCATATAGGGCTAGATGTAGGTAATTTTATTTTACCACTTCTTAAATACCGAATTTTACCGATTCGGTATTTAAGAAGTGGTAAAATAGAGGGGGGGGATGTAGGTATTACAGAATCGGTAAATACCGAATCGTTAAGATTCGGTATTTAGCGATTCTGTAAATACCGATTCGGTAAGGCCCATTGATTCCTATGGGCATTGAAGCCCATAGGAATCAATGGGCATTACCGAATCGGTATTTACCGATTCGGTAAATACCGATTCCAGCAAGGGTGCAGGGAGTGTCACCTTGACACCCTCTAGCACCCCAAATACAGGCATGTGTGCCATGTGGCACACAGACATGCCCTAAGGGCATGTCAGTCTGTCACATGGCATAGGTGTGCATGCACACATGTGCATGCACACCTGGATTCGGTATTTTACCACCCAATTGGATTGGGTGGTAAAATACCGAATCTGCAAGGCCTTTGGGACTCAGAAGAGTCCCACCTACATCTGGAAGTTACCGAATCGGTAAAAATACCGATTCTGTATTTTACTGATTCGGTAAAATTGGCCCCCTACATCCCAAAAACCCATTTACCGGTCGGTAACGGCAGAAATCGGACGTTACCGGCCGGTAAATGGCCACCTACTTCGGGCCCACTGATGCTTAAACATTATTCTTCACATACACCTTATTTCATTTCATTAACTTAACACTGAGACAAGTTTAACCTCTAATTTCTTCTAGATTATTAATTTGTTAATGTCCTTTATTAATCACGTTTCCCTGCACACAATTTATAAGTCCCATTAGTTTTTACGTGAAGTACTTTCAAAATGCAATACTCCATCCTTAATTAGTACCATTAATCACACAGAATATATTCGAATGCTGACTACACATTATTATAATGCACTCCTACAGTATTTTAAGATGGGATCAAAATTACGCTACTCCAACATGAAGAGTACAAATTTGCATCTCTTATTTTTATCCAAGTGGAATGGGGGATAATAATGCATTTTATCTTTCCCACCCTCATACAATTTTAGTTTCACAAGAAGAATACACTCTGAAGAGATAAAATATTCATTGAGCAGATGCATCATTGAAGGGGACATGGCAGAGGATTATCTCCTTTTATTTTATGACGTATGAGTGATCGAAATAACATGCGTGTTTTTCCCAGTGTTAGATGGAGAGCACTGTGATGAAGCATGCCACACTATGTTGGTGAGGGCTTTATACACCAATGGTATGCTGCCACATGGACTGCAGCACAGATATCCAGAATCTACCTGATCAACATAACTGAATATCCATTTGGGCCCAGATGTGCAAAGCCGTTTTCCGATTGAAAACCCAGCAAATTGCAAATTCTCAGAGTTTATGACTACAAAATGACTTTTTTTTATTTACCAAACACATTTTCCGGCCCACTGAGTTTCAAGTTAGAAGGTTTCTCTCAATTGCAAGCCCTAATCATATGTACTGATGGGTTGGATTCACTGTTGCGATTGCAAACCATTGATCAATTACCAACACACCAAAGGAGGTGGTAACTAATTTGAAAAAGGGAAGGTCTCCCCTCTGTGAAAGCTGTCCAGCTTTGGGGGGAGCAGGCTGCTCTCCCCCCTTATGTTTTCCCAAATAGGAATTAATATTCTAAAGCAGTGTTGGATTCTTTAAGGTACACAGACTGCTTTAGAAAACAAGAAAAGGTTTCCCTGTAGCCAATCCCAAATAGCGACCTGCCTAATTAATATTCATTAGTCAGGTCATTCAAAAATCTCTTGTGACAGGGGATTCTGCAATGCGACCTATTAGTACATAGGCTGCATTGTGACATTAAAGACTGGTTGCAAAAAATTGGTACACAGTTTACAACCACTTTTTATAATTAGTTTTTCACTAAATCTTAGTCGGTGGCTAGTTCCTTTTTTGTATATGTGCAAGTAGAGTCGAGAGGGTGAGTAATGACATCATGCTGAAGAAGTGCCCCTCCCCCCACACAATGGCTTCCTTTCCTTTATATATATTGCTTTGCTTCCCTATGAGTTTAGGTTTACATTTTATAAATACACTCAAGGAAAGTACGACAACGTGTTTGGTGACATATGTATATAAGGTTGTTAAAGATAGAAGGATGCAAGTTTTTAGAATTTTGTAACTGCACGTAATATTAGTCACTTCTCTTTAAAGAACATTACATCATGAGGAACTGAGAGTGCACCTCTGTTCTCAAAACTCGCTACCTCTCCAATCACTCTTTGACTGTATCTTTGTGATTCACACTGTATCGCTCTCCATCACCCTTTGGCTAGCTTTGCACTATACAAACAACATGCACATATACATAAAAACATGCAAATATACATACATACATACTTGTGTATATATATATATATATATATATATATATATATATATATATATATATATATATATATATATATATATATATATATATATATATATTTATATATGCGGTATGTGTCGTCCTGTTAATTCAGCATGCCCATCCAAACAGTAAGGAAGAGACGAGACCCGTTTCTTAGGTGTTCAAACGTTTATTCTGCCCAACACCAGTCTGCCATGACGCGTTTCGGCTACCAAAAGCCTTGATCACATATATATATATATTCTTTTTTTTTTACTTGATGACAAAGGATTAAGTTCAAAGGAGATTTACATCAACTGTTGGAGATTATTTTCTAGTACTACTGATCAAGAAAAGTGCAAATTACTTGCGAGAAAAAGTAGGATTGTGGGAGAGTAATGGTCTGAACCAGCTAGATTTCAAAAAAGATTTGTTCTCAAGCTTGGAAGGTGTGAAATGCCAGCTGGCTGTGAAAGATGAGTTCGCAGCTGAGTGATGGGGCAAAGAGTGTTGGCACACAGCTGCATGTGAATCAAGGACATCTAGATGCTACAAAGCCTGTCCTCGAATTTGCAGCAGGGGCATATGCCAATCTGTAGATGTAAATGTACATGTATTTATATAGCACAAATCGCCCACATCGCAGGCATCTATGCGCTTGCTTAGGGAACCCGTCCTGGTATTCCCCTGTGAGATAGCCCCGGCAGGGTATCCACAAGGTGAAAGCCAGGCATCCCGCCGCGAGGGGCCGTTGTGGAGATTAAGCAAGCTATTGCCCAGAGTCGCAGAGTGTGAACCCGTGAGTCGAGTAGGCACCGGAGCAAGAATTATCGAGTCCGTGGAATTATTGAGCCCAACCCCCGTCGAGGCGGGGAATTGAACCCTCGTCCGGGGCCGATCTCAGCTTCCGGGTCTGCCACCTCTAACCCCTGAGCCACACTTCTCCACTAGATGGCACTAACATCTACACGGGGCCTATGGTCTGGAAAATGGGATTGCTGAACAACTGCTGGATGATGTACCTGTTGTGTGGCACTGGGATTGGATGCATTCATGGCAAGTCAGAAATTTGAATGCCATAATTCTGATGAAGGTGAGTATGATGTGGTAAAATGATTGTAAAGTCCATCAAACCTGAGGCACACGATGTAGTGTTGTGTGTGTATTGAGCGTGCACTCGTGCATGAGTTGTGGTATAGAGCTCACGCTCATACACAAGTTTATTATATATGTTCAAACGGGATTCTTGATTCTGGAGTCGAATGGTATCTGCGAGGTGATTGACTGTGTTGGTCAGTTGTTTGATGTACCTCGCAGATGCCGGATGTTCATGGTTATGGGTGCTTTACCTTGGATTAAACTGAAGTGCAATCGCATCTGGTCATCTGGTCTTTGTTGCTAATTGATTACCATTCTAAATGGTTGTATCACATGTTTTGTTATCTCACAGTACTGGGAATGTTCCCAGGTTTCTGGAACGTGTGTTTGCAATAGAGGGTTCCCTAAGAACAATAGTTACGGACTATGGAACACATTTTTTGTCTCCAAAGATGCGTACTTCTCTTGAAGGTTATGAGTTTGCCTCGTGAAGGTTGATTTGTATTTCCTGACTTTGAATGGTTTGGTGGAGAGGGCTAATAGGATAGTAAAACTAAGTATTCAGGCAGCTCTATCCTAAGAGCAGGATGTGAAGGTTTTTGTTTAAAATAAGGGGGCATATTATCAAGGGGGTTTATCTCCGCTTTTTTAGCTTTAAAAGCCTAGAAAGCGGAGATAAGATTATCTCCCTATTACCTAGCTGTCGCTAACACCAGTTAGCAACAGCTAGTAGGAGATAGCGACCATCTTGGGCCCCACTTTGCATGTCAGTGATATTTATCACTAATGAGATGCAAAGTGGGCGTGCCAAGATGTTAGAGACTGGAAACAGTCGCTAACATCGCTATCTCCTATTACCAACTTTTGGAGATATTCGCGCTAAGCGGGAATATCTCCAAAAGCTAACACCTGCCCTGAGCAGTTCTTAGCCATGTTATCCAATGGGAGGTGGATAACATGGCTAAGAGCATTAGCTCGCTAATGCATGAATATCGCTGACTTTTCAGCGATATTCATGCTTTGCGGCGATTTGTACCGCATTTGCGTTAAACCTTGGTAATACCAAGGTTTATTTGCGGTAAAAATCGCCGTAGCGCTGCGGTAAAGTTTTGTCTCTAACCAAGCAATAGCGATAATTATCGCTATTGCTTGGTAATATGCCCCAAGATTTGGAGTTTCAATATTGTGCCTCCGTTTGCGTTGTTGAAAGGTTGGGCGGTACACACAAGCTTGTATCCTGGGTGGTTGTGATGTAAGTGTGTGTTGAATGAAAGTGTACCAGCGGGTTCTTCAGTGAGTGTCCGTGTACTGCACAAACAGAGTGTAATGAAGGAAAGAGTGAATGCATGGAAGAGTTTCAATAATATGGATCTTCTCACAAGGGTTTTGATACTAATAAAGAGCCCGAAAAGAGTGATGAAGGGTTTGTCTGGATTTTCATCTCCTGTTCAAGTCACTAGGGTGACTAAAAGTTCAGCTCATCTTGGTAAGAAAGAGGGGTGGTACAAAAGGAGCCTGGTTCGTCGATCTGAAATGCAAGCGACCATCTTGAGGGGATTATCTGAAAAGGAGTTGGACCAGTGTGATTGGTCTATGTAGTTGCAAGATTCCCAATCAGCGTCTTCCACAGCTTCTTCTTCTTTGAATCTGTCTTCTGGGGGTAGCGATGACACCTGTCCAGGGGAGGTAGGTGTGGGAAATGCAGTTGTTAACATGTCACAGAGTGATGTTGGATTTTGCAAAACAAAGACACCTTGCAGATTCAATGCTTTGTTTTAAAGTGCTGAAGATATATTTCTTGTCTATGGCATTTCATCTTTGAAGTACACTGTAGATTTTCTTTCATGCACCAACTTAGGGTTGATATTTTTTTTTTTAGTTTTCATGACTCAAATGTATTTAAGAATGTATGTAAAAAAAGGGGGGGCGCATCTGGTCTTGTAATCCTTTATTACACAAGAGTAGGGTATTCTGTGTGTACAAAGTGGCTGTCACACAATCAGGAGCAAATGTGGCCAAACAAGCAGAGTTGCTGATATTGGAACTGGAAAACCAGGGTCGGGTCTTGGCGTCAGCTCCACATCCTGTGACTCTGGGTAAATCAGTTAATCTCCCCATGCCTACAAAAATGAATTTGACCATGTAACTTGTATTCTGGTTCTCGTGTAAAGCGCATCATTGCCATTAGGCTGAGTTTGAGCTACAAAATGTAGGTATATAATATTTGTGTGACTAACACCTTCTTTCAAGACTGGAGTCTATGATATTGAACTACAGAAGTTGGCACAGAATTCTCTCCACCCTTTTAGTGGGTATCCTCCTGAAAAATTGAGGGTCATATTTATGACACAATTTGATTCGCTATTGCACCACGCAAACGGCTGATTGACGCAATGAGGTGCAAGAGCGACACAAACCGTAAGCCATATTTATTAAGCCCATTGAAGCCACTTTGCATGGCTCTGAGTGCCTACAAAAATATGGAGTAATGCAGCGCAAGTCGCTGAGTTGCATTATTCTGCCCTGGGTAGGCGTTCCATGGGCGTTGCGTGGGTGTTTACATGGAACTCCCATGGTTTTTTACGCATTCCCAGATTTACAAGACCTTGTAATCCTGGGAATGCGCCAAAAAGATACGACTCTCCAGGGGAGGTGTAATGGGGAGAAATATCTTTATTTGTGTGCTGCAGAATGCAGCGCACACAGAAGGAAGAAAAAAGCTCTCCGGATTTGGGGCTATGCTTCCAAAACAGCACCAGTGCAAGGGAAAAGGACAAATGCGCAGTATTGGATAAATGCTGTGCATTCCTGCCCTTTCCCTATGACGCAGGGCAACGCAGCAAGATGCCTTGCTGCATTACCATCTGCCTGCAAACTCATAAATATGGCCCTGAGGTTTCTAGCACTGTTTGTACCTGTACATACTGCACTTCAGGTTACATGGAGTGGAAGCATTTAACCTACCTCTATTGTCCTTGTGGTGCTTAACAGATCTAGATACATAAAGCCAGAATTGAATTCTTCTTTTAATGATTCCATTATGAATGTACACCTCATAAATAATGGCAAGTTGCCCAGCTGAAACCATCCCTTATCTTGATTTATACTTTTATTAAATGATTTTGTAGTAAACTATGAATGCACCAGTGCTGAGTTATAGTTGCCTCCTTATTATGTTATTATAATTTTAAAAAATATATATAATTGTAACTCATTTTAGGGGGCTACTTCAACTTTGGCAGATTGAGACTGTCAATGAACGAAGCAGGGGATTGGAGAGGGATCGGCCTTTTCTGAGCCGGTGAAAGCTACCTGTTGCACAGTACCTGGGTGTAAGAAATTTATTTATTTATTTATTTATTTTTAAAATTTATAGAGCGCGACGTTTGCCCTTGGGCGTCTTGGCGCTAAGACTCCTTAATGGCCTAGAGATTCAATATGCAATTAGTAGTGCAGAAGGTGAAGAGCTTATTGGTTAAACGGCCACGTCTTCAACAGTTTTCTGAATTGTAGCAGTGTGGGAGAGGATCTAATTTCCAGTGGAAGTGTATTCCAAAGTCTGGCTGCAGCTATGGTAAAAGATCTGTCTCCCAAAGTAACTGTCTTTGTTCTTGGTACAGTTAGACGGAGAGCATTTAATGACCTTAGTTGTCGGGTGGGGCAATATAATATAAGCTTCTCCTTCAGGAACTTTGGCCCTAACTGATGGATGGCTGTGAAGGTAATACACAAAGTTTTAAACTTAATTCTATTTTTCACCGTCAGCCAGTGATAGCTCCTGATTGCTTGTTTAATTGGTTGAAATTTGGGGGTGCCAGACAGCAGCCTTGCAGCCGCATTTTGGACCATTTGTAGTTTAGCCACAACACGAGCTTGGGCATTTAAAACAAACCGTTACAGTATGAATGAATGAATGAATGAATGAATAACTTTATTGTGTGGTTACTTAAAACCATTACATTAAGACCAAGGTATAAAATTACAAAAGTTAAAAAACCACAAAATTTCTGTAAGCAGGCGTATGTTAAAAGGTTCCCAAAGTTCATAAGGGCAAAAAACCACAGAATTTCTGAGGACAAGCGGTTATAAGAAGTTTCCAAAGTTCATATGGGCACACGCGGTCGGGGGCCAGTGAGGGCCACCGGGGGTCCTACAGCAAGGTCTCTATTCCTGCGTGGCCTTTGCAGCTATCAACTCGAGCCGAGTCTGTTGTATAAATTTTCCGAATGAGGCCATCTGTTTTACTACGCTCAAGGTATATAGATGATGGATTGCTTCCTTGGCTGTGCGTGTCCCAGCGTCCCTAAGAATGGGCCTAAGGTAGAGTGTGCGGGGTGCACGTAGAGCGGGGCAGCAAAGCAGTAAGTGGGCCAGTGACTCTCGTTTATAGTTGCAGAGTCTGCAATCCCGAACTCCTGTGCCTGCATTTTCCGGATGATATAGTTCATTGAGCGGCAGTGGGTGCAGTCTGTAGGCGAAAATCTTGTGGAGAGCTGGGAGGCCCACGGCCTGCGTGAGATGGTTTCGAGGATTGTGCGCGATGTGTGGCAAGCATAAGGACTCATGGAAGGCTCTTTTCCTTAGGGACTCCAAGTCCAGCTCCCGGGAGCATGCGCACACTTGCCTCTTTATCACGTGTTTGATGGTCGTGTAGTTGACAAGATCTGGGTTCCACGACTCGATCGCCAGTTTCAATTGCGTCATGGCAGCTTCCATGGTAGCTGACCAGGGGTTCCCTGGTTCAGTAAAAATGTGTTTCAGGACGGCCTTTAGTGTGTTATCGCGTGCCGCTGTTGTGAGGTAATAATATTTACTTAGGGCTGCCATCTCTTCCAAGGTTTGTTGGTTAAGGGCGAATTCCAGGCGGATTAGAGTGTTTCTTGTGCATTTCGGCAGGTGATACAGTCTCTTGTATGCCCCGCAATGGATTTTTTCCAGCTCCTTATTTAATTTGCCTGGATACGCCTGTTGTGCGTAGTTAAGGGCCGGCATTAGCTTGGCTTTGAGGACTCTTTGAATGGCCGTTGCTGATGGACTGTGTATAAGGGCTTGTAGTTTGCATAGGGCAAAGGTGATGGACTTACCTTTGCCCTGTATTTTCTTTAAATGGGTACCGCACGACCCTGATTCATGGAAGGAGACCCCTAAGTATAAGTATTTCTGGATACTGTCCAAGGTTAAATGGCTGAGGCTCCATTTTGCTCTTTTTTTTGGGGTAGTGCCCAAAAATGACTATTTTTGATTTAGTCGGGTTTGCTACCAGCCTGTTTTTGTTGTTATATTTTGCCAGGGCAGTGAGTGCCTTTTGGAGTCCTGTTTTTGTGTGGTCCAGAATTACGAGATCATCCGCATACTGCATGAAATGTATTTTGGTTGCCCCGATCTTTGGTGTTACTAAGGTGGCCCCCAACAGGGCTGTCTCCATGTCTGCTGTGTATAAGTTGAACAGTAGGGGCGCCAGCACGCACCCTTGTTTTAAACCGCGGTTCGTGTCTATCTTATCAGTTGCAGAGTCGTTTGAAAGTTTGATTCTTACCCAGGTGTTTTGATACAGGGATTGTATCGCTCTTAACAGGGAAGGATCGATGTTCCAGTGGATCAGCTTTCTCCATAGGATGGTACGGTCTACCCCATCGAACGCAGCAGAATAGTCGATGAAGCAGGCAAATAAGGGGAGGCTTTTGCGCAGCCGTGCTCGATTGATTAGGTAAGAGAGTGCTGTGATGTTATCCACGGTCGAGGACCCTGGTCTGAAACCGGTTTGACAGAATGGCAAGAGATTTTCTTCGCTTGCCCAGTCTGTGAGGTCTTTCAGGATGGCACTTGCGTAAGCTTTACCCTCAATGTCCAACAGGGCGATCATGCGATAGTTTGTTGGGTCTGATTTGGTCCCTTTTTTATGAATTGGGTGCAGGAGCGAGCCTCGCCATGAGTCAGGCACAGCCCCCGACAGCCAAAAGTCAGAAAATAGGTGGGTCAGGTTTTCAGACCAGAATTCGATGTTTGATTTGAATAGGTGGCCTGGTAGACCGTTGGGGCCCGGTGTGCCGTTTGCGTCGGCGGCGGAGTAACTGCTTCCATCCCGCCCGGCCGAACCAGGGGTCGTGGCGCTAGGCGCGGGTCAGGCGCGGACGGGCGCAGACGGGCTTGCCTTTGGCGCGCTGCCGGCGCGCCCGCTGCGCCCGCCCGCTGCGCGGACGAGCTATCGTTCTGTTTTTATCCAGTGCTAAGGGGGTGGGAAGGTCCAGCTACTGTGACGCTACCCTTCGTTCTCTCGGTGTCAGCATGTAGTCTGCTGCGCTGAGAACAGCGTGGGGAGTCGGCGAAATCCTTCTAATGAGGCTCGCAGTTTTAAAAAACCAATCTAAGTTGTAAATGAAATGCCACAACGTAAAACAAATGCACACTTTTAAAATGTACACATTGAGCCCCCGGCTTCCGCCTCAGGGGTAGACCATAAGGAAGTCAGCGCGCTTCGCGCATGCGCTCTTTAAATAGTGTGGGAGGGCGGGGCGGTCCAGCTACTGGGACGCTACCCTTCGTTCTCTCGGCGTCAGCACGTAGTCTGCTGCGCTGAGAACAGCGTCGGGAGTCGGCGAAATCCTTCTAATGAGGCTCGCAGTTTTAAAAAAACAATCTAAGTTGTAAATGAAATGCCACAACGTAAAACAAATGCACACTTTTAAAATTTACACATTGAGCCCCCGGCTTCCGCCTCAGGGGTAGACCATAAGGAAGTCAGCGCGCTTCGCGCATGCGCTCTTTAAATAGTGTGGGAGGGCAGGGCGGTCCAGCTACTGGGACGCTACCCTTCGTTCTCTCGGCGTCAGCACGTAGTCTGCTGCGCTGAGAACAGCGTGGGGAGTCGGCGAAATCCTTCTAATGAGGCTCGCAGTTTTAAAAAACCAATCTAAGTTGTAAATGAAATGCCACAACGTAAAACAAATGCACACTTTTAAAATTTACACATTGAGCCCCCGGCTTCCGCCTCAGGGGTAGACCATAAGGAAGTCAGCGCGCTTCGCGCATGCGCTCTTTAAATAGTGTGGGAGGGCGGGGCGGTCCAGCTACTGGGACGCTACCCTTCGTTCTCTCTGCGTCAGCACGTAGTCTGCTGCGCTGAGAACAGCGTGGGGAGTCGGCGAAATCCTTCTAATGAGGCTCGCAGTTTTAAAAAACCAATCTAAGTTGTAAATGAAATGCCACAACGTAAAACAAATGCACACTTTTAAAATTTACACATTGAGCCCTCGGCTTCCGCCTCAGGGGTAGACCATAAGGAAGTCAGCGCGCTTCGCGCATGCGCTCTTTAAATAGTGTGGGAGGGCGGGGCGGTCCAGCTACTGGGACGCTACCCTTCGTTCTCTCGGCGTCAGCACGTAGTCTGCTGCGCTGAGAACAGCGTGGGGAGTCGGCGAAATCCTTCTAATGAGGCTCGCAGTTTTAAAAAACCAATCTAAGTTGTAAATGAAATGCCACAACGTAAAACAAATGCACACTTTTAAAATGTACACATTGAGCCCCCGGGTTCCGCCTCAGGGGTCGACCATAAGGAAGTAGGTTACGGGTTGAAGGAGGCGGAAGCGCAACTGAGGCAATAATAACAATTCTTGTCAGGGTGAATCACAAAAGTTACTAAATTTATCTGCATTTCACCCTCTGGTAGCAGTGAGGTTTAACTGAGAGGCAAAGTGTAAAGTATTTATGCATCACACAAAGAGTAATAAAGTGAAAAAACAACAGAAGGATCATTCATCCCAAACCATTTTAGAGGAATAGAGTAAACTTTAAAGAAAGAAAATGATAAAAGAGCAACAAAAATCCAATCAGTAGAACCGGGAATATATAAGTTAAAAGTTTTAGGTAGATATAGCACCTACATGCATAAAGCATCACTCGAGGTCACCTGGTCCTGCTACGCTGGGGGAAAATCACAGGTTCAGGCCAACCGTGATGGTGCTTGGGCCTGATACAGTCACCAGGTTAGTCCTGCTGAAAAAGTTACCTTCTCAAAGTCCATCGTGAAGAGTCCAGTTGACGGTGGAGGAGGCCGCGAGCAGCTGGGAGAGCATTGTAGCTGGTTGTCACTGTAGTGCGAAGACCAGGTCTGGCATCATGGATGGTCATCGCTGTTATGCGACGATCAGGTCAGGTGTTGCAGGCGGTGGTTGCTGTAGTTTTGCGCTGGTGATCACAGCGGGCTGTTGTTGCTGTAGCATGAAGTGCAGATCTTGCATTGTCTGTCGCCACTGGGTGTCACTGTAGCACGAAGAGTCAAGTTCACTAGAGCTTAGCGTTGGTGATTGCTGTGGGCAGCAGAGTCTAGGTGTGGCTGGTACTGTTTGGGGTCTCGAGTAGCCTAAAACTTCAGTATTTTTCCTTTTTATGAAGAGGAGTGCACTCTGATGTCAGCCAAGACTCCAGGACTTGGGTAATACCTCCTGGAGATCAGGGACTCGTTCTAGACATGGCCAGCAGGGCTCAGACAGGTCCAGAAAGGTCTAGTTGCAGCAGGTCTGCTGGGCAGTTGCAGGGAGGCCTCTGGAGATTGTTGTGTCCCTGTAGGTCAGTACAGAAGGTCAGCCAACTGACCCTTGGAGTCACTCATGTAGCTTCAGGTCCCTCTGAGATCAGGGCAGGCTGCAAGTAGCAGGACATTCATCTGGAGGACAGGACAAGCCTCAAGCAGCAAGGCAGTCCTCTGGGGGAAAGGCAGTCCTTCCTCGTGTAATGTCCGCAGGTCCAGGAGTGTACTGATGGGTGGCTCTGGAGATCCAATATTTGTTCCTAGTGCCATCCTTTGAAATGGGGGGATTCTCTACACTACTCCACACATCTGGTTCTGGAAAGTTCTTTCCTTTCACTTTCAAGGCTCTAGGAAGTCGTGGTTGACAGAAGGCTAGTGTCAGGTTGATTTGTGTGTGTTGGAGGCAAGGCTTTGAAATGTAAGTGAGGCTGGGTACAACTCTGTACCCAACTATTATGGCAGGATAGCCCATCCTGTCTACACCTGTCTACAACTAATACCCTTTGTGCTGCTGTCTGGAAGGAATACATAAACCCCAACAACACAGCCATTCATGGTCATGTGACCCAGAACACTGGCAGAAGACACAAATGGTTAGGACAAGAAAATGCCAACATTCTAAATGTTTTACAAAAAGGGGTGTTGGGCCCATAGATAACACCCAGACTAGGCCTCCTATAAAGTAGAATCAACAGTACAGTGTATGAGTGCTTTAATTAGATAATACCATTTAACTATAAAATCACATTTTTAAATATAGTGTTCTTAGTGATTTATTCCACACTCATTTTTTTCTTTTTAGAAGCAATTATGTACATTTATAACATGTCTTTCAATTGAAGGACAACCTTTTATGGTTATTTACATATATACTTTTCACAATACTGATAAGACAAACACAAATTTTAACATTCAAATGCAAAAACACAACAATTGTGAAATGGACCAGTCTTTTACTCTCTAATTAGAACACATGGCAGAATTATCTTTTGTGCATCAATCTAAATGTACATCCTGCCAGTGGATGCTGGCTTGACCAAGCTGGTTGGAAAAGATTTTATTGTGAACAGACTATTAGTATTTAGCAAACATGGCAATTGGCTTGTTGTTCTACCACATAATCCCAACCAGCGTCCACTGGCATGTGAGTGAAAGCAGTAAAGTATATGTCACCTACATACAGGTTGCTGGATGGTCACTAGCTATCGGACTATGATCACAAAGACCCCAGCGACAATTTAACATTTACATCTAAGGGCCTGAGTACAATCTCGCTAGGAAGGTCTCCATACAGGTTCCAGAATGAGCAAATCCGATTCAAAGCCTATGTTTCTGACCGAATTGTCCCCTGTTCTGAACGACCAAGTACAATGCGAAGATCTCGTTCACGTCTACCGAACCATTTCCGAACCCGATCCTGTCAGTCCGACCCGTTCACAGCCAAATCATGAAGTGCAATGGAGCCGGCTTTTGAACGAGTGAGTACGATGCACGATTCGCACTGACGTATTGACTCGGTCTCAGAGAGACGAAACGGCTGTGGGAATCGGTCTTTGGGGAGCTGTAGGCGGGCCCTCCTGCACCCGAGGCCTCTAAATCTTTTCGTGGGGGTACCCATGGGTCCCCCTTTCCATGCATGCACAGTGTGGCGGGCACCATGGGGTGCCCGCCACAGGGTGTACGCTTTTCCGCACCCACCCTTTTGTGCTATGTGAGCCTGTGTAAGCGTTCAGCATACAGGATCCCATAGAGTTCAATGGGAGTCCAAGCGAACCGAGTCCGTCACCATATGGGTACATGGTACTCGGTCGCTCGTACTTGCAGAGCACAGTTCTCTAGGAAATCCCTCCGGATCCGAGTAGTATGGAGGGTTTTCCTAGCGAGATCGTACTCGGGCCCTAAATGTGCAAATGTAAGTCACTGTTGACTGGTTTACAATTTACTTGTGATTAACAAACCAGATTGTGTCCAGGAAATCAACACCTCTGATATATTTCCAGGGAATGTATGGTGTTACAACGCATACATTTACAATGCATGCCTTTACAACACAGATTTTACATCGCAACATCCTGTACAACGCATTCTTTAACATATCATGCCATTACATCGCATTTTCAGAAACTACATTTACAACGCATTCCATTACATCGAATTATACCTTTACAACGCATACCATTACAATGCATACCATTACATTGCATTTAAGGTAAGTGTTAGATAGTAAAGGGGTAATACTTACTATTCTAACTCCAGGGGGTGGAACAGTAGGGTAAGTGTTGGATAGTGTAGGGGTAAACATTACTATTCTAACTCCAGTGAGTGCAACAGTAGGGTAAGTGCCAGATAGTGTAAGGGTACTATGCGTTGTAATGGTATGCGTTGTAATGACATGCGTTGTAGTGACATGCGTTGTAATGACATGCGTTGTAGTGACATGCAATGTAATGGCTACTTTGTAATGACATGCAATGTAAAGGATGTTGCGATGCAATTACTGCTAGGTAAAGGTAGGGCGATGTAATGACTGCATTGTAAAGGTTGTTACCCATTTCCAGGGAACTTTCTGCATCATAATATCAAAATTTAGTGCTAGGCGGAATAGGGCATTTACCTTGTAATTTTATCTGATTTTTCTGCACAGTCAAAATAATTTTCGCTGTTGAGGAACTTCTTCACTTCCACCATCATTCCCTTTCTTCTTCTCACCAAGCAAGCACGTTTATGCCAAATTTTTGCTGGTGTATATTTACATGTGTTGAAGACTTAAAAACCATTGAAAAAACCTTTAAGAATCAACTAAAGTTCCTTCTTTTTGGGAGATCCCATGCCTTTTTGCATGGCGACTCCCTTTGCCACTATTTGCTTCCTTTTCCCCCCCTGATTCCTACACATACATAAAGGGAATGTTGGCTAAAAATACAGAACTTTAAACTTTAGTTTGTGCAAGTCCTCTGAAAATCCTAACTCTAAAAAAATACAGGATTTCAGTTTTTACCTTCCTGGGTGAAAAATAAGTGTGCATAAAAGTTAAAATAATGGCCCTGATGATTTTACATTTAACGCACTCCGCAGAGAGAAGTAGTCTTATCACAGAAACATTATGTTAGTCACATTACAGTTACTGTAGTGATATCCATAAGAGTGTGCATTAACTGTAGAAGGATGTCTACTATTTTAATTTCTAAAGACAGCAGTCCCTAGACAATCAGAATATTGCTCGTAGTCGGATTTTGTTGCAACCTCGGATTTGGCCGTGTTGGAGGAGAATTGCCCGCATTCTGACCCTAGGACTGTGGCTGTTGACCCTGAACTCTTGCTGGACTGTCGGGGACCGGGACTGCGAGGCCCACAGGGCAGTGCGCTTTCTACATCACGCGCACCTGCCACCTCTTCCCGTGACTCCTCCCTGCAGAGTCTTTTACATTTTAAATCATAAATCATGACTCGCGGCCCCCGCTCCGCGGGAGCCGCTCGTAGTCGGATTTTGTTGCAACGTCGGATTTGGCCGTGTTGGAGGAGAATTGCCCGCATTCTGACCCTGGGACTGTGGCTGTTGACCCTGAACTCTTGCTGGAATGTCGGGGACCGGGACTGCGAGGCCCACAGGGCAGTGCGCTTTCTACATCACGCGCACCTGCCGCCTCTTCCCGTGACTCCTCCTCCTCCCCTTTTTCATTGTACTTAAGGAGGGCCCATTGCGCGACCGCGGGACGCCGGGCGAAGCCCGGGCAAAGGGCGTTTTAGCCCGTTCCAGACCGAGCAAGACCAGACCAGGCCACCCCTCTTGCGTGTTATATCCGGAGGATCTATAAACTGTATGTACTGTAAATTGTCCTATTGACTACGAGAGCCTGTGTTCTACTGTTGAGTCAGTGCAAATAGGATGGCCACTCGTGAAAGCAGGAGTAAGGCACCACACTCCTAACTCACACCTTGAGTCTTCTGCTATTGCTGAAATACCAATGCATCAACTCAACGACCCTATAATACTTCCAGGGCCAGCTGCTGGGGATGTAGATTCAATTGAAACTACGTAGCGGGAGGGACAGGAAGATGATGTTTCTAAAAGACAATTACGTAGGGAGACGGGAGGGTGCTATATCCAAACGGAAACGCCCGACCGCGCTTGCACCTGCTGATAACAACAGCAAAAAAGCAAAGGGTACAAAAGCGCAGGAGAACAGGGATATAGCAAACAAAAAGGGGGAGTCGACCAAGTGGGAGTAATGAGGTTGATGTTCATTCCATCATCAATCTAGATATAATAGAAGAAACTGAGGACCCTCCACTTAGAAATGAGCTGAGAGATAGTAGAGCTGGGTCGATAGTCGATGGATCCCCAATCCTGTTAAAAAATATGGGGGACATTATAAAAAAACTCCTGAATCCATTGGAAAAGAGACTGACACGGATAGAAAATCAGCTACTGGAGGTAGAAAAAAGCATTATAACATTGGCAAGCCTTAGTATAGTTGGCTTACCCTCGAAACCCTCCGAGGCCACTGCACCAATAGTACCAATAGCACCAGTACCTGATAAGAATACACCTGAACTTGTTATTCAGGGTACTAATCAAAATAGAAATAACGCTACTGTGGAAAAACTAGCAAACTCTGATACAATAGCCAAAGAAAACCAAACCCTGAACAACAAGATCCACAAAACCAACCAGCATGATCAGAAAGGGCATATGTTTGAGAAAAAGCGTAGGGGAGGCTATATCAATCTCCCACCAAACGTTAGCCCCTATGTAATTGTTCTGACAGGGGTCCCTGAGCTAGGTACCCAACATGAGGAAACCTTTTGGTCCATCAAAAATAAAGTATCCCATTGGTTAAATGAAAACAGACCCCTCCCTACTCATATAAAGAGTAACATTTTGATGGTACGAAGGGTCCCCTGGATAGGGCCCACAAGAAAAACATTAAGTGGTGACTGTGTGGTAATTAACTTTGAAGACCCACGAACTGTGCAGCATATATGCCTGTGGGATTCCCAATGAGGGAACTCCATAATTGAAACTAGACCTCTTTCGTTTTTTTATCCTCCCAGGATGTGTCCGGAAGGTGGAGGTGGTTGGACTAGGGTCAATCATCATGCTCGCGGTAGGACTTGTGAGAGGGGCATGATTAACCCAAATCAATCGGCAGGGGCACCAATTTATAATAGATTCAGCTGTTTAGACGCAGTTGATTGACTGAAGTTAGTCACGAGCTGTGCATCCAGTATTGAAGGTAAACCATACACGGCGAGCCTTATGCCCAATTTTGTCCAAGGGAAAGGATATATAGAAGTCCCTAGTACCCTTAACAGCGAAGGAGAAGCCATGATAGTTAGTGATCAAGGGAATGGACCACAGGGCCCACCCATATACGTAACAGGGTGTCCAAACTGTGTTTTTACACAGGAAGAGCTAATGGAATCCCTGGAGGTACAGAATCCCTTGGGAGAGCTCCCTATGAGAAACACAATCCCAGATATTGGGACACCCAATTTGAGACTGTACCCCCTAGAAGTAGTAACGATGGGACCTTGAAACTAATATCATGGAACATAGCCGGTGTAACAAAGAATTTGAGGGATCTTGATTGGGCCAAGTACATTGATTCTGCTGATTTTTGCCTTCTGCAAGAATCATGGGCACTTGATACGCCACATAGGGTAGGCTACAAGTCTTTTGGTATTGGTGCCATTCCTTCAGCAAGGGGAAGACCATCAGGCGGTCTAATAACTTGGGTTAAAGTAACGTTGAAGATTAAGGTAGAAATTATAAACACTAGCTCATTGGACATACTGGCATTAAACATCACAACCAGTGAGGGTAAATCACTTTATTTAATTAATGTCTATAATAGACCTATTCCAGCATATAAAGAAACATTAACCCTGACAAAGCTGGATTCCTTTCTAAGTAGATTAGTTAACACCTTGGCTGCTAGGCGTTTTCCCCCTCCTGTGCTGGACATTGATATAGTACACTATTCATGACGAGCTCAGCTCGTCATCAGCACACGACACCCGTGGGTGATGACGAGCTGAGCTCGTCATCAGCATCGAAAGGGTTAATGAAGAGGTGACCATTATAGCTGGTGATTTAAACTGTAATTATGAACCAATCCCAGGGCTTAGTGATGTTTTTGATGAAGAAGACCATGCATATAACATCCCCCTGTTGGATAACAATGATCCCGTACATTTTACAGCACTAGCACTCCAACTAGTGAAGCTGTCCGCGGAACATGGCCTCAGGGCCTGCAATGGTCGTCTTCCATCATACATGATTAAAAAACCAACATTTCACAGGAACAATTGCAGAAGTAATTTAGATTTTTTAATTGTTTCATTGGCCATTTGGCACCATATGATTGACCTGGAGGTGAAGGACAGATTAGAGAGTGACCACTGTCCTTTGGAACTTTGTCTAGAAGCATGTTTGGTAACAGGGATTGGGAGCACAATGACACCAGATTCAAATACTGGCCAATGTGATGAGATTCTTGTTAGTAACAACAGACGTGCTTTAAAGTGGTCCCACATATTGGAACGTGGTGATATTCTTGCTGAAATTTATCTACAATTTGCAAGCATGTTGTCGACCTTAATAAGTTCACCAATCAAGGCAGCTAATCCTGGCTGCTTTATTGACCTTCACAATGATCTCTTCAAAACTTTAAAACTCCTCGTCACAAAATTACCAAAAAAGTGCCACCAGAAATCATAAAATCTGCCCCATTGCAAAACTTGGTATGACAAAACATGTAGACAGCACAAAGAAAGTCTCCTACTAGCGATTAAAACTAACTCCTTGGACCAGGTCAGGCTGGCAAGGAAAGCATACAAGGAGGTGCAGGTTGCTTCAAGGAAAGCTTGGGAGGAGGAAAAATGGGCGGACATGCTGGTAGCTGTAAAGGCTAAAGATAATATAGGCTACTGGAGGCTAGTGGCAAATAGGAACCATGAGGGGAGAATTGTAAAAGATGTTTACCTTGATGAAATGACGTGGGTTAATCACTTTACTACTCTCTATAAGAAATACGAGGATTTTCCCATGTAACCAGCGAGTAGATTTTACAGTTCACACCTTCGGGCGTTAGCATGAACTTTACTCTAGAGGAAACTGAGGCGGCTATTAATTCTGTGAAAAATGGTAAAGCACCTGGCTTAGATAAAACCCCTGGGGACCTCTACAAGCATGATCTGAAGGTCTGGGCACCTTACATTAATCACCTGTGTAACACGCTGTCTTGTAGTGTAGATTTCCCTGAAAGCTGGAGAGGAGCCGAAATTGTTTTAATTTTTAAAAAGGGTGACCGGTCGGAACCTTCTAACTACCGACCAATTAGCCTAATGGATATCCTTCAGAAAATCTATTCTAGGCACATTTTAACTCGTGTTAACTTGTGGTTGGAACACCATTCGGTTCTCACAAAGTTCCAAGCTGGGTTTAGGAACAAAGTGAGCACCATTGATCAAGTTTTCAGACTTTGCTGCCTTTATTGGAAATATGTCCAGATCAAAAAGGGACATTTATATGTCGCCTTTGTTGATCTCAGGGCAGCCTTCGATCTAGTGCCACGAGATCTTTTATGAATGTCACTCCATAAGGCAGGACTTCCCGACTGTCTGTTGACTCAGATTATTGGATTACATGCTAATAATTTCGCTAAAGTAAAATGGGGCCCAAATGGGAAATTGGCTCAGAATACACCCATTGAGCGTGGGGTCCGCCAAGGCTGTGTTTTGGCCCCCACTTTATTTTCCATTTATGAGAATGATATTCCTGCTCATTTGGAGGGTTGTAAAAACGACTCCCCAAAATTAAATGGGGAAAGGGTATCCGCGTTACTATTCGCGGATGATACCATTTTAATTTCCCAAACCAAGAAAGACTTACAGGCATTACTGCATTCATTTAGCGAATATTGTAATAAGAAAGGCTTGGAAATTAATGCAAAAAAAACTAAATGCATGGCATTAAACCCAATCAAACCAGACAAAGGACACTTATCACTAAATGGCCAAAGACTAGAATCTGTCCAAAACTTTTCCTATTTGGGGGTCACAATCGACTCTAATCTTACGTGGAGACCCCAAATTGAGAAAAGTAACCTAATATTCACCCAGAACACCACACCCATTTTGAAGAAGCAGGGTGCAAGCACCTGTAAAGCTGTTTCTCCAGCACTAGAACTGTTTAAATTCAAAGTTCAATCAGCTGCACTTTATGGTGCTGAGATCTGGGGGCCAATGTCAAAGGATGTGTTTTTGATATCTGAAAATACATTTATGAGAAGTCTCGTAAGGGTTCCAAAAGGCACCCCACTAGTACCATTACAGTTGGATTTAAATGTCAGAAGAACTGACCACTACACCATTATCCGACCGTTAATGCTATGGGTAAGACTTTGGCTAACACCAGAACTGCTTGACTACAAAAATTGAATAAAAGAGATAATGGGTATGGACGGATCGAACTCTAATGTGTGGCTAAAACATGTTAAGCTGTGGTTAATTAAAATAGGCTTATCACAATTTTGGGAGAATCCTGAAAGTTTGCCCCATAATTTAAAAAAAATGGTGAAAATGGCCTTTTGAGATTTTATAAATAACCAAATGACCAATGGAAATAGTGGTGGGACATTAGTAAATAACTTTCTCAGGTTCAAGGATGAACCATTTTTTGAGAACTTTTTAGATGAAATTGAGCCCCCGCTAGCGAAAACCCTTTTTTTGAAATTCAGATATGGTAACCTTGTGACCAATTCCAACTTGGCACGTTGGTCTAGAAGGGGTAATGTTGATGAGGACCAAACAACTAGTGAAATATGTTCTATGTGTGAGGGTAATCACAAGGAGGATGACCAGCACATCCTATTCTTCTGTCCAGCATATGTGTTGGCCAGAAGGAAGTGGATTAAACCTCTGTGCAACCTGTTGGGAATAAGGTCATGCACGACGGCACTGAGAATGATCAAATCTGATACAACGCGAGTAATTGTATGTAGTGTCAGTCGTTTTTTGCACTCAATTTATATCGTGCGAAAGAAAAAAGGTATAAAGCTATAAGATCCAAATCATCAACCACTTGTTCGCTCGTTTTAGCTGCTTCATGGTGTAAATGTATGTTTTAAAACTGTATATTTTTCAGCTCCGTTCTCACTGCTTTAAAAGCTAGAGATGTATTACCTTTCACATTTGTATCTTTATTAATCCATATTGTTTTTATTGGTATACCAATCAATTGTTCTAACCAGGGGATTTAATGTGTATATTTTAATGAAATGTATATGATGCAAATCTTTTATGGCAAAGTTTGCCGAAATTTAGATCAATTGAATTGAATCAGAATATTGTTAATAAATATGGACTCAATCAGTGCTATAGTCTTTGTCCAGCCGGACAGATTTTAATATACAATCATGCAGCTGTAAACACTGCAGAAATAGAGGATTTCACAGTCTAATAATAGTTTGGGTCAGGGTTCTCTAAAGTCAGTCTTAGAGGGCCCGATCCCTGCCAGAACTGTAAGATAGCTACATTTATTTAAACAAGGACATTCTACAAATCTGGCATAAAATCTGGAATGGATCCGGCCCTCCAGGACTGACTTTGGAGGACCTTGGTTTAGGTTGAACAAGATGTTCCACGTTGTGTCTCAGGTTAGTGCATAGCACTTGCAGCAAAGTAGGATAATGCAAAATGAAGGCCTTCCGCAGAATACGACTGAGCTGTTTATCACGGGCTACAGACTTGTTCGGCGCTTCATCACTGACAACAATGCAGCCAAGGATCTGTCTCTGATGAGTCTGGGCAATATTCCTGATCCCTGAACAAATGCAGATTTCTGAGTTTTGCAATAACTATGTTTTCACTAGACTGGTTTCTCAGATCAAACATGCAGAAATTTATTAAGGAAAAAACACAAAAAGAAAAAATAGGCAAAACGTGCAGAACTCACTGCTTTAAATACTGATTCTGCATGTTATAATTCATTTCCAAATAAAAAACTTGGAACATGAGGTACTTACTGCACCCGATAAATGCCTAATTCTATGGTAGTGGTGTCTACTGAGCGTAAATACCTTACCCTTCCCCGACCTACTCAGAATTAAGGCCTTTATTGGCAACGACCAAAAACAGTAATATTTTAAAATTAATCTGAGGCAATTCACCCAATTACAGAGGCAAATGTCTCAAAGTGCTAAGTTATTGATATTATACACACTGTATCACATTATCGTTAATATAAAAATGTTTTCAATGCAAAAAGACCCCCATTGATATCTTCTCAGAGCTCAAGCGCAGTCAGGGTATCGCATAAAGTTGCAAGAGAGCGCTGACCCTGACCGATTGCTTTCTGTATGACTTGTAGTGATTCTCCAGTCAGGGATTTGTTGCATTGCCATTCTCAGTGACCACTGACAATCCTGGTACATTTTAGGCCAGTCAGAACTGAATTCAGCCCCAGTGAATCAGAAAGTTGGCCAGCTCTTTACAGTAATTACTGAGTGAGGTACCATTTAATTGCAGCAAACCCAGAACCTGCGGTTTTGTACCCTTCCAAAAATATACAAAAACAGAATACAACCACCTGATAGACCAGTTGTCCTAGGGGGTAGGATCATTACTGAAACCCTTGTCACAGTTTTGCGATTGATTCTTGAGTTTGATTGTGAAAAATCCAGTTCATACTTACATGATACCAAGGTTGTTCTTTGCCTACTTCAAGACATGGAGATCACCACCCTTGATGAAATGATAATAACCATGGATATAGAAACGCTGTACACCAGCATTCACCAGAGAAGAACGCTTGATGTGGTGGAAAGGATCTTGGCAGAAAAAAGAATGGGACTTTATGACTCTGAAACACTTTGCCTTAGAATGTGCTGAACTGGCACACAAAGAAAAAGTATTTGAATTTGAGGGGGTGATATACCTTTAAGTGCAGCTGACTTCAAGCGGAGTACATTCGCCATAAGTATGGCCTGTCTGTATGAGGATCAGTTTGAGGCTCACCATATATTCACCCAGGCGAACCCATATAAAGACCACGTTAAGTTGTGGTGAAGATACATTGATGATGTACTGATAGTATGACACGGAAATGAACAACATGCATTGGAGTTCGTCTATTGGGTTAACTCTAGAAATAGACACCTGAGATTCATACAATATGCAAAGAAGAGGTAGTGTTTTTAGACCCAGTGATCGCTACAGGACAGGAAGGCAACATCACCAGGGCCCAAAACAAGACTACAGATAAAAACAGTTTGCTCTTGTTTGAGAGTTATCACTTTAGGGCCCTACGTCAGAATTTTGCCAGTGATGCAATTCCTGCGAATAATACATCATTGCTTTTCATTGGAAACATTTGAGACACAGGCCACAGTACCAGAGGATAAACAATTAACCCTCTATTACCTAACAGAATCTATAAAGAAAGTGAAGAAAAGGGTGAAATAACATGAAGCACTATTGGAGACCTACCCAAAACCCGACAAAGATAGAATTGCATGCGTGACCACGTACAGCCCCATTTCAAATAAGGTGAAAAATATCATCAAGAACACTGGAGGATATTAAATGATGGGACTAGTCAATGATACCCCTGCTCTTTGCATTCAAAGGGAATACTAACGTACGCAACAAGCTTCTCCATACCATACCAAGACTCCGCCGCTGTTCACCCCACCACAGACAACACTCTGGGATTGTCAACCTCCTGTTGGCCTCCAGTGTGGAAGTTTTGTATCTTGTCTGTTTACAAAAGAAGTGGACATTAAAACAGGGAAACCTTGTATCTTAAAATCCCTGACAAACTGCAACAGTGAGAAGGTTGTGCATTTGATTACATGCCCATGTGGCCTGAATAATACCAGGTTAACATGCCACTACCTTGAGCTGAACCCTAAAGATGTGGACATAACCTGGGGAGTCCTAGAAAAATTGACTGCCAATACCCCTGACATTCAAAAGAAGCTGCTTATACGTTAAAAAAGATGAGTGTATTAAGGACATGGGAGAAAGGGCTGAATAATAAAAGTACATGGCTACAACTGGTATAAGTCGATTAAACATCTCTGCATGGTGAAAACTCACTCTCTTGGGAAAAGACATTGAGTATGAAGCTTAGCACTCACATCTCCACTGGGAGAGATGTGGGGACCCCTTCCTCAGCACCTCCAGGGATGAAGGGCATAGCAATATATACTGGGTACCAGGGACACTTCAAATGTGGATCACAGTGTACTCTCACAATAATAAACCACATCTTCTAGTATACAGGGGACTACAGCTCCCCTGAACCCTCACTATCCAGGGCAGGATGCTTTGACTAGGCTGACCACAACGCTTCTCTAGTTTGCATTTCTGGCCTACATCTCCCATAAACTTGGGATTGGGTGTGTATTACATAACCTCATATATCAGATGCAAGGGACACTCTAAAGGTTGGACCTCTGTATATGTACATCAATCCTTATATAACACCTGCGGTCCTTCTGAATAGGAACCATTAAACAAGGTACTACAGCTTCCATGACCGTCACCTTTATGGGCGGGACACTCTAATTTGGCTGCCCGCTACACACCTCCGCTCATTGTTATGAACTACATCTCCCACTATACAGGAGACTATTACTCTCATGAACCCTCACCATTCAATGTATTACGCTATAAGTAATCTGTTTGCGATGTATTGCAAATCTCCCATCTATAAGCCAGCATTACTGAACTACACATCCCATGAGCATACGCCTTAGGCGGACGCCCGAGATTGGTTTCCTGGAGTCGCTGCCCGATGACATCATGTGATGCAGATACACAGAGCAAAGGCAATGTTGCAAGATTGGGCTATATCACGCACAATTGGGCTATATTTTTTCCAGTAGTGCAGTAACATTTTGGTTTGTGCTAGTTGCCAGATTATAAATATATATACAGTGCTCCAGCAAAGTAGTATGTTAAAGCGCTTTATTAGACAAAGATTTACTTGGCAGCCTTCTTTAACATTAATTCCTATGCATTCATCGCCTGCTAGACGCTGTCCTTCCCCCTTCTTCCTTACAGTAGCAATTTTGGGCTACTTTGGGCTACTTTTTGGTTGGCGTTGGGTTAGAGAATGCTTAAAAAATCTGGCAACACTGAGCAAAGGTGAACACAGCCCAAAAAATGAGCGCTAGGGGTAGTGGCAGTTCCTCCTGACCCGCTAGCTCACCAGAGGCTACAGTATCGAGCCTGCGCTCTAACCTAACTGTGCTTTGTGATTTGCTATATCTTTTAATCTGTGACTAAAAACGGAATTACTTGTATTTTTAAAATTTGCATTTCGCATTTCTCGCACTCACTGATCAAATCGCCACACTCTGCTGATTGGTGTGCAGTAGCCGCTTTTCGGGTTGCTTGTTCGTTTTCCCTCTGATTAGCAAGGGGGAGGACACCACTTCTTGTTTAGTATTTGCTTGGCGGTTAGCGCTCTAGCACCTGGGTCTCTCGGGGCTATTTAGCCCTCGCCCCTTGATGAGCGCGCAGCGATCGCGCGCAGTGGAGCAGAAGCTACGCCGAAGAGTAGGCAAAGAGTAGCCCGTCTGCGCCCGTCCGCGACAGGACGGGGCCAGGGGCTACTCACTCTGCTCATATTTCTTTTACCTACCATGGCCTCATCAGAAGACACACGTCTCAGGTACACCCCCCCAATCCCTATTAGCTCTTCGACCTCAGGGACGACAGAGATGTGCCTGCGACAACTGGCCATGTCCAGAAGGCCCTTTCTCCTGTTTTCTATGTAGATTTCAAGCCACTTCCAACACTATCATTACTGGGTTCACAAGGGTTACTAACACTGAAACGAAAGGCTGGAAAAGCTTTCTTTTAAATGTCTGATCACTCCCTCGACATCACGTCGAGATTTGGGACACTGTTCAGAGCCTCAAGCCGGAAACCTGGCTGAAGCCCCATACTGTCCCATCTATAACTCTGGGAATTCCCCAGGGATATAAAATTCTGAGACAGGACCGCCCGGTAAAAACTGGTGGCGGAAGCGCCATTATTTACAAAGAAAAGCTTCATATTACAGTGTTAGAACAAACTATCTTACCTTCTATGGAAATAATGATTTTTAAAATAAACACAGGAACTAAGGACCACTGGAAAGGTGCTCTAGTATACCGGCCCCCGGGCCCTAATGCTGGCTTCTCACTAGCCTTAACCGAAATACACATGAGGGCCAAAGAAAATTTTATCTTACTTGGAGATTTTAATTTTCATGCTGACATAGCAGAAGATTCTGACACCAAACTCCTCCTAGCGACCTTGCTCTTCTAGGCCTCCATCTGCGAAACTGCGGCCCCACCCATAGGAGAGGCCACACTCTGGATTTAATCTTTACTAACCACCCTTCAATACACTGCCACCCCCCCAAATCCATAAACTGGTCTGATCATAGCATGCTAGAATTCTCCTTTTTACAACTAGCCAAACCTTCTGATCCTCCTACTACTCTGAGCATCAAACGGAGATCATGGCATAAAATCACCCCAGACACTTTTGAGCAAGTCTGGAGAGAGCCAATTATCTCTGACTCTGACAACACTGAGTCGGCTCTAGCCAAACTTAACAATACCCTTCTGGATGCCATAAACCTCTTAGCCCCTCAAAAACTAGTTAAACAATCCTCGACCACCAAAAAAGAGACATGGTACACTGAAACATTAAAAATAGAGAAACAAAGATGCAGAAAGCTGGAAAAACTATGGAGGAAGAATCACTCCCACGCTAGTAAGGAGCTTTACTTGCAGGCAATATCCACCTATTATAAAAACATAAAAAAGGCAAGAAAAACCTGCTTAATATCTCAGCTTGATGAAGCTGGCAACTCAACCAGAGAATTATACAAAATCCTCCAAACCTTTACTAATCCCTTGGCATGTGAAAGCCCCGACACATTCTCTCAAGAGCTGTGTAACAATATTTCCCAATTCTTCGAGGACAAGATTGACACTATTTACAATAAAATCTTGGCCAAACACCCCAATAATACGGAGGACCCTAGTGCCCCATGCATAAAGACCCACACAGACACCTTCCTTGACATCCCGGAAGCCACTGAGAGCGATATAATATCATTACTGAGCAACATGAAATCTGGCTCTCCCCATGATCTTCTCCCTGCCAGATTGACGAACAGCCTGAGCAAGATACTATGCCCAATCATCCGAAAAATTCTGAACCTCTCCTTTAAAGAAGGTAAACTCCCTCAGCAATGGAAAGAGGCAGTAGTGAATCCTATACGTAAAAACTCCACCTCTCCTTGGACTGAACTCTCCAACCTCCGCCCCATCTCTCTTCTGCCCCTCCTGAGCAAACTGGCTGAAAAACATGTCAACACCCAGATTTCCAGTTTCATAGAGGCGACAGGGGGCCTGGACCACTCACAATCTGGGTTCAGGCCCAACTACAGCACCGAATCAACACTCCTCTCCGTGACCAACAACATCAAGATGTCACAGGATAGAGGAGGCTCGATGATTCTGGTGCTGTTAGACCTGTCGGCCGCTTTTGATACTGTGTCCCATAAAATCCTTTTGAGCCGGTTGCAGGGAGTGGGCGTTGGAGGACAGGCCCTTGCATGGTTGGAAAGTTTCCTTTCCGGACGCTCACAATCTGTCAGCCTCGGCCCCTCCCGTTCCATCTCAAGGGCGCTCACGAAGGGGGTGCCACAGGGCTCATGCCTAAGCCCCACATAGTTTAATGTGTATGTGGCCCCCCTTGCTGAAATTGTGAGGAAGTATGGATTCACACCGGTGTCCTACGCCGATGACACCCTACTTCTCTACCCTTTCCACTCCCTTAACTCTAATGTTAGGGAAAACTTTGCTGAAGGTATGAGGGCTGTTTCTAATTGGATGGCCTCCAAATGCCTCCAATGTAATGTCGGGAAGACGGAGGTAATGCTCTTTGGGAAAGCTACTATACTCTGGTCCCCCGACTGGTGGCCTCTGGACTTAGGACCAGTGCCCTCCCCAAAACTGACTGTCAAAAATTTGGGTGTGAAACTTGGCCAAAACCTAACCTTAAAGGAGCACGCAAATGTGATCGCAGGAGCTTGTTTCCGCACCATTAGCCTGCTCAGACGAGTTTTCCCTCTCCTGCCTGACACCTACAGAAAGACCCTTGTACAGGCCCTGGTAATAAGTCGATTAGACTATTGTAACGGGCTCCTGATATTAGCTAACGAGGATGCCATTAATCGGCTACAGGTGGTTCAGAATACAGCGGCTAGACTGATTCTGAACGCTCCTACAAGAACCCTTTCCAGGCCCCTGCTGAGAGAACTTCATTGGCTCCCAATACGGCAAGGTGTCAAATTTAAAATCTGCTGTACCGTCCATAAGTGTCTGTTTGGAAATGGCCCCAACTACTTGACCCAAAAGCTACAACTTTACAAACCAGACCGCTCTCTGCGTTCAAGCAATCAACTGCTATTAAAACCCCCTCTTATCAAAAAGACCAGACAAGGCGGCCGCGCCCTCTCCCTTGTGGGGCCGACCCTGTGGAACAACCTGCCCTTCAGCCTCAGACAAATCTCCAACCATCTATCCTTTAGAAAAATGCTTAAAACCAACCTGTTCCTAGAGGAATAACCAGCCGTAGCTCAACCACTAAAACCCCAGCTCATCTGCAAAGCCCTCCTCTCACCATCTTAGCGAGCAAAGCGCGGAGATACCCCGACCGGGGTCGATTCTTGCGCTATACAAGAAATTAAATTAAAAAAAAAATAATAATAAATGCCGCCGCAAGTGATGGTAGTTTTCTCGGCGGCAAATAGCTATTGGAATGAGTGGCTATAGCTGCATCTGTAAATATAATCATCAGAAGCCCGCACTATAAATACATGGCTGCGCCTCACCCTCCCTGCACGTTGGGACGAAAGCGCAGATGCATCCAGGTTTTCAGACAGGAACGCACCTTGACGAAGTAGGAGGTTGTATGTGTGTAGGGATATTGATCCCTTAATGTATTTTAACGCAATTGGTGATAGACATTGTGACTTAGAGAAAGGAAAATAACGTTCTCCTGTATTGCTATCTTTATAGTTTGACTATAGGATTTCCTGTGCCCTTCCTCAATGGGGACCGGTTGACCCGACTGATTGTGGTTTAAGATTGTGAGGTTTGCCTCACAACTTGATACACTTGTAAATAATCTGGTTCACTTGTGCAGTGTCACTTTTTTTTACTAAGCATGCGAATGTTGTATGCTGATGGTCATTTCTACATATACCGGTTCTACCTAACTTAAGAAGTCTCAAAATCATATATTTCTTTTCTGTTACAGGTACGTGGGGGCCTGATACATAAAAAGTTGACAAAGGTCATGCATTTGTTAGAAGCGGCGTGCTAGTTTAGATTTGCCATACCTGGAACCTGTGTTTCCGTCCTGAAGAATGCCACGGACTCGTATGAGCCATCAGGCAGATACATATTGAGAATACAGTGGTGATGGGATATTAATTCCCCTTATCTCCACATTTGGTTTTTAATGCCAAGTGTCAAATAGTAAATATAAAGGTCTGTTTAGGATGTTACATTGTTTTTTAGTCTATTTAGATCACGGGTCCGTTCTGAGGTAGAGGTGCCTCCCTGACTTCAGGTGTAGGCTTGCTCTCCATCAAACCAGGTTTTTGGAGAGCGTGGGGTGGTCTTTGATGAATCATAACACCTGGTGGTGTGTGAGGACAACCTCTTACACTATTGTGTGTGTCCAATAGCAGATTGGTTTGAGTAGAATCATGAGGGGTAATAATAAGTCAACTACAATTTCCGGTGGCTCCGTTGTGTTTAAAACATTGTGTTTGGAGGCGCGATAGCCTCTAGTTCCCTACCTGGATATCTTCCAGGGGTGTGTATTTGGATTTGAGAAGTGTCTCTGGCAGAATGAAATGCTGAGCCCCGTATATTGTGCAGCACTAATATTAGCATGCATCCTGGACCATCTGAACATATCTCAAACATGTAGATGGAGAAGTGTGGCTCAGGGGTTAGAGGCGGCAGACCTGGAGCTTGAGTTCGGCCCGGGACCAGGGTTCAATCCCCCGCCTCGGCGGGTCTTGGGCTCAAAATTCCACGGACTCGTTAATTCTCGCTCCGGTGCCTTCTCGACTCACGGGTTCACACTCTGCGACTCTGGGCAATAGCTTGCTTAATCTCCACAACGGCCCCTCGCGGTGGGATGCCTGGCTTTCACCTTGTGGATACCCTGCCAGGGTTATCTCACAGGGGAATACCAGGACGGGTTCCCTAAGCAAGCGCGGAGATGCCCCAGGGTAAGTCGTGCGCTATATAAGTTTCATTCATTTCATAGATGTACCTCAGGCATTTGATGACAGGCAGAACCTCTCCAATTACACGGAAATCTGATCCTTTTCTTTTTTTACTAGAACAAGCACTGATGCGCAAATGGGTTGCAGCTTGCTTTATGGATCAGAATATCCAAATTGGTGTATCTGAAATCAGTTATGAATGAGCATTTGTTGTTGTGTTTCAGTACTTTTGCTGTGAATAAACATAGTGTTCCGAATGGGGTTTCTGGTTGGCCAGGGTACGCACTAAAGCCAGGCAAATCCCACCACTCTAGTCGTGGCAAGTAAGTTACACACCAAAGATCACCCATGCTCACCTTCTGGTAGAATTGGGCCCAGTGTGCTTTGGACCAGCCCCTTTCATTCGTTGGCTACTTTGGCTCAACCCCTTTCAGCAGTCACTTCTTTGAAGTGCCCTTCACATTTTGGATCAGGAAATGTAATTTTGCACAGTTTAACATTTTGCAGATCAGTCAACAAAATAGTCCGTAAGACTAACGTGGCTAGGTACACCCTCCACCCCCCATATTACTGCACTGAAAGTTAATCAAAGTTGCACAATTCAGAGCTTCCCTGGGCTCAGCATCAATTGCATGTGACATGCAGTCCATTGTGCTAAAGCTTTTATCAACTGATACTTCTCTACTGATGGCTACAACATTCATGTTAGCTGCTTTTCCTACTTTACTCTACTTTCTATACTCCTAATATAGTGCAGTGAATCATCCCCGAAGCGGTATCTCAGCGCTGGAGCGCAATCCAGGTAAGGAGAAAAGGGATGCAAAGATGCTGCTCGGTGCCTTTACTGAGGGGAGGGTGGTGCCTGTGATTGTAGTTGAAGATTGTTTGATGTGACTGGGCTGGTCCACTCACCCATTCGCCCACTCACCCTCTGTGCCACACACCATTTTGGGCCGCAGCATGCATGGCATTGGCACTTGCCAAAAGGGGGAGCTTCAGCAGCAACACTCGAGAGGGGAGGGACAGGCTCTAGTAGTGCCTCAGCAAACTGACATGTAAACTGACTGTGGCTTGGACTTTAATATTATTTAAAGTCAATTTATAGTTAGTGTTGTAGTCGCGGCTCTTTCTCTTACCTCATCTCGGTCACCTACTCACCTCATTCCATGTACACTAATTCTCATGCTATAGTCCCCTCTCTTTATCTTATTATTCCTTTCCTGTTATGCCTCGGTCTCTCTTTTTTCAACTGACCTCCCTCTGTTGTACCCCCAATCCAATTCTCCCCTCCTATCCCACTCAACTTTTCCCAGTTCTTTTTCCTCATCCCTGGGGTTTACCTCCTCTACTTTTCTACTGACTCTCACCTCTCCGAGTCTGTGCTCGGATCTTTGGTGGAGTGAATGGGAAAATGAACACAAAATGGCACAGAAGCTCAACATGGGAGAGGTTCTGCGCCACAATGCTCGGCATATCCTGGTGAGGGCTAGGCTTTACTTTGGGAACGTAGAGCATGAACATGGAATGGCTGTACTCGCTGCTTCTGTAGGCTTGGCCAACTGCGTGCTGTCTCAAGGATCTCTCTCATTACCATGCCAATGCTCAAGCTCTGCTCGCAGCCCTTAAATCACAGTGTTGGCAATTGGGTAAATAATACATTTTCTCTGCTAACTGATTCATAGGTCTAACTGTACCCAATGGCAATCACAGCGAATGCATGTTTCTAGGTTATTTGGGGACACCTGGTACAGGATGCTACTCCACTATACCAAGGGCCAAGACACAGCAACTTGCGAGTTCTCTGGGTTTGAATCATCTTGATCCTCCTGACCCTGGTCATTGTCTTCTTGGTCCTCCAGGTACCGTGTTTACTGGTCTGGGTTCTCTCTTATTTTGGCGTTCTTGGGCCCAGTCATCTTGTTGCTGGTCTGGTCCCCTTTGTCTCTGAGGCTCTGGTTGTCTTGGTCATCTTGGTCCTTGTCTCCCTGGTTGTCCTGTTTCTCTTGATACTCTAGGTTGTAGCCAACTTTGGTTCCGGTCCCCCTGGTCTTCCTAGCCCGGCTCCTTGTCTTCTTTGTCCGGATCCTTCTAATCTACCTTATCCTCCTCACTCTGCTCCTTGTTCCTTATTGCCCTAGTCCTCCTGCTCCTGATGTCCCTTATTGTCCTGGTTCTTCCCCATTTGTTCATGATACCACTTTTTAACTAAACATCCTTAATTTTTACTTCTGCAAAGCTTTATACTGTTTAATATGCTTCTTAACCTATTTATTGTAGTATGGACGTATTTTATTGCTATTTAATTCTGTAAATTGTAATGACCAATGAATTATGGTTTTTATTTTGTGTATGTGCTTTTATGATATCACATGTTTATCGAAATAAAGCTTTGAACTGAACTGAACATGATACCCTGGCTCTCACTCCTCGTAAGCCTGGTTATGCGCTAACTCATACTCTTAGATCAAGATTAGGAGTTGCACAGTACTGGGAGGGGAGTACATCCCCATGTAGAGGTTGTGTTACAGTGAGGTGACACAGCACCAGTGCCATGAAATTAGGAGTTAAGCCCCACAGAACAGATGATTGTTGTGTGGAGCCAGATTTATCCGTCATAACACCATGCAGATGTACCAGTTCCTTGGGGTTTAACACATACACTTCCCATCTGGTCAGAGCAGGTGATAAATTATTCTCATTGCCCTCATTCTCCAAGTCTTACTGCTCTGTGCCCTCATGGTTCTGCAATAACAGATCCTGGCCCACTACCGGTCTTCCTGGTCTATCCTAGTTCTAATGGTCCAGGGCATCCTGTTCATGCCAGCCTTAGTCTTTCCTGGTCCTTGCCTTCCTAATAGTAGTCCATCTGATCATCATGTCTAGGAACTCCGGCCCCTGGTCTTTTGGGTCCTGGCCTCTTGCTTCACAGACTCTCAGTCCTGGCCTTTTTCATCCTACTCACTGTAATTCTGGGCCTCACGTCCTCCTGGTCCTGCTCCTCTGGTTCACTAAGCTACCTTGCTGTGCCCTTTCCTCATCTTTTTTTCTCCTCGTCCCCCTCATCCATGTAGTCCTAGTTCTGGTACTCCTGTGTTTGGTCCTACTGGATTTGGTCTTCTAGTGCTGGTTCCAGTGGCATAGTCCCCTTGGTCCTCCTGCTCCATCGCAGTCCTCTCAGCCCTCTAGTTTGCCTGGTCCTGGTCCACCTTGTTCTTTTGCCCTTGCTCCTGGTCCACTGTGTGCTGGTCCCCCTGATAGTGGGCCTCCTTTGACTAGTCTTGCTAGTCCTAGCTCCCCTGACCCTCCTCCTTCTGCGCCCCTGGTGTGCGTGACACCAGAGCGTGTGGTCTTTGCCATTCTGCTTTATGGTTTTCCTGAGTCTGATCTTTCTGATCCTGGTCCCACTGGGCCTAGACCTCCTGATCCTTTTATTTCGCCCGGCTCCGTTGATCTTGGGTGTTCTAGTTCTGATAGCCCTGGTACTTACCCCTCATGGTCTTCCCAGTCCTAGTTCTTCTGACTGGTTCCTTGGTCCTACTTTATTTGATCTCTGTGGTCCTGGTCTTCCTGTCCATGGTTCTCCTGGTACTGATTTTCTTTGCTCTGATCTGCTGGGGTCTTCTCCTCTTGGCACTTGTCTTCTTAATTCACTGGTCCTGCCTGGTACTCTTGGACCCCTCCTTGTTCTGCTTGCTTTGCTTTTCTGGGGTCTCCTGGTCTTCCTACCTCTGTTCCTTCTGTTATTTCTGGCCTGGTCCTTCAGGCCCTAATCCCCGTGGTCCACATCCACCTCCTGGTCCTTCTGATCCTTCTTACTCTAGTTCTGGGGACCTTCGTCCTGTTTCTCCTCATTGTTTTGGTCATAATATCCTTTGGCTCCCTCGTCCTGGGCCTCCTTGTCATGGTCCTTCAGGTTGTCCTGGCCTACCTGGTTGCCCCTTCCTCGTCCTTCTCCTCCTACTTGTCACCATCCTCCTCCTACTGTTTCTCCTTACTTCCCACAACTCCTCCTCCCTGGGGTACAACCTCATTAACATTAAAAAACACAACATATTTTCATGAATGACGAAAACATTTATGTAACATGCACTAAAAATGTTATCATTATTCTTCGCACTATAATTGTAAAGCGTGATATGCAAACAGGCAAATAATCCCAGACTGTAGCCTAAAATATCTGTGTGCCATTACCAGAAGCCCCTGAAGCACAAGATTGATCTCCACATCTTACTTTATAATACCATAAATGTATTCATTCCAAATTAATTTTTACTGTTTTATCTGCAAGCCTAGTTTAATTCATGCACTTACTTTTGTACATCATTTGTGAAGGTGGTTATGCACTGACTTTCAAATGTTTCACACACTTCCCTGCACCCCATTACAAGATGGCCACCATGTTGCAATTGCTGGTCTTCTCTTTTTTGTTCATGGCTGACATAAAAAAGACCTCTTTCATACTATGTCTCCAGTTGTTGGTCAAAAAGTACATAATCTCTGCTATTTAGCCTGCAGCTGGATAAATAGTGAAGTTTCAGATATGTACTTGACTGCTGGCTAAATAGCAGAAATTGTGTACTTTTTTGCTGTCAGATTTGGACATAGCAGAGATTATATACTGGTTAGATGGCAGCACGATAAATAGTCGTTTCCATAAATTCTACAAATCAGCTACTTACACTTAGAACTGATTACAAGTTCTTTGTAATATTGCAACCCATGCGTAAACTTCTATTTACACTTGGGTCTGAATTACTAGTTTGAAGGTATTTAATGCCTCAGAAAATTAACGGATGCATTAAATAACTCAACCTCCATTAAATTTCAGCAGGTTATGCCTGATGAGATTTAACAGGGAAAGCCATACGTAATTACCGCATCATGCAGCCTTAGGCGCGCATCAGCCAACCTCCTAAAACCACCCATTTTCAGACGTAAAACAAAAGGAGGAAAAACAGTGACCGCCTTGGGGACCAAAACCTGGAACCTGCTCCCAACTCAACTAAGATTGCTAAAAACAGATACGCAATTTAGGAAGGCACGGAAAACTTGGGTATTCAGCGCCTCAGACGAACTTTGCCTATCAATTATTTAGGGTTCCTAGGACCCCCTCTCACCTCCGACCAGCGCCAGGATGCTCCTTTCGGAGTGGAAGCCATCGCTTTATAAATACCGCATTACATTACATTACATTTTGGTGCGTTAAAAAACAAAATCTGCATGTTATTCCCCATGAACTCATGATAGGTGTTATTTATTGCACCCGATATATACCCCGAGGTATCGTTAATTATCAAGGGTAATAAATAACACCTTATCTCGTAATTAGGACCTTACTCTTTCTACAATTCCTGTAACCCTCTTGTGATTGCTAGGACAGGGCATATTGTTTCCACTCAATCTTTCCACAACCTATCCAGTACCTCTTCACCTCTATCCTTTCAGAAAAACCATCTTTTCCTTTCGTATCATAGAATATCTCTTTTATGTGATATACCTTCACAACATACATTAAGTACCACTTCCTACCCATTTCGTGTACCCACATTCCATCTCCTCGATTTCTAATATTTTTGATACACTTTTATCACCAATCAGACGTTCTCGAAACTGAAACTCACAAAAACATATAGTCACTGCTGACACAGCACCAATGCTGCACTCTTCTTTCCCTGCTCCCACACACACACAAACTTACACCCAGGCACAAAAAGCCACTGCAACACATAATATCAGAACAGATCTGTTAGCGCCGGGACACTCTACCCGAATAGCCGTGCGCTCTATAAGACACCCACTTAACTTAACATAACATAGTGATGCTGTCACAAACACACACTCAGTACCACTCACAGCAAAACTCAACAACATATATCTAGAGTAGCCGAGGCTTTGCATCGTTCTTTTGCTCTCTGTGTTGCTCCCTACACAGGGCAGCCATATTCTTATAAGTCTTAGTCATGTTACAGTGCCCAACTGTAGCTGTAATGTGTGGGTTCCTGGCAGTTTGGACCATACTGTTCTTGCTGGAGCAGGAGGATGGCTTATTTGTATATGGATGCACGTGATCTGAAGTCACACACTGAGCCAACAAGATGATGAATGTGGTTCAGAGTAATAATCAGTGGCTGAGATTATGTCAAGCATTCGACCATCCACTCTTTGTCTCTCTCACTCATTGTTCCTGCTATCCATTCATTTATATATTCAACCAAACATTGATCTATCCTTCTGTGCAACCAAATATGTTCATGCCCACAATCATTCAACCACTCATTCATCAATGTAATGTAATGTAATGTATAGGCATTTATATAGCGCACTACTTACCCGGAGGGTCCCAAGGCGCTTCGACCGCTGCAAAACCCTTCCTGGCTTCCCTGAGAGATGGTCCCTTAATGGGTATCTCCAGGGTGAGACCAGGCATCCCCGGCGGTCTGGTGGGGCCGTTAGTGAAGATGAGGCAAGCTATTGCCCAGAGTTGCCGAGTGTGATCGCTGATCAGAGTGGGCACCGAGGCGAGAGAATTATCAAGTCCGCTGACCCTGGTCCAGAAACCTGCCGCGCCAGGAATCGAACCCTGGTCCCGGGCCGTCCTCTGCTCTCGGGTCTGCCGCCTCTAACCGGTGAGCCACACTACTTCACAATCAATGCACTCATCCTCGTCTTCACGAGGATGCACGTTCGTTTAAAATAATGTAGGAGCGGGTAACCCATACAATTGTACAATTTAAAAGGACTCTTCCACAACATGCCTACGGATGAATGAATTGGGGATGGTGTTAAGCCTCAATTTCATGAGAAAATCTGTCCTGGAGATAAGGCAGCACACAGTACATCAAAATACAGTCAGTTAAGTCAGGAGAAACTCAATAAGGGAGTTCCAATGGAGAAATAGAACATTTAATGATGACGTATTACACACATTCGGAAGGTATGTTACAGAAATTATAAATGCAAATCTAATAAGTCATTGCCATGAAGTCTCTCAGTGATAGGGCAATGGAGAAAAATAGGCACAGTCCCATATGAGCTGCAAATATATTTAGGAAATCTTCTAGAACATAACTAAAACTACAAATGCATCATGGTGTGAACAAAAAAATTGTCCGCAAATCAGAGCACAGTTTTATAAATGTTATATTGGCTTACCATCTAAGCCCTACCTCACTACATGAATATTGATTGACCTAGAGAAGCTGAAGTTATCCAGAGGTGACAGAACAAATTAGCCACGGAAACAACTGTGAACCATTGTGAATGAATGTAATACAGCAGGCAGCAACATTACTGGAGAAAGTTTTCTTCCAGAACAGCAAGAACAATGTCGATGGAAATAACCAAACATGACTCTGCTTGACTGTGCACATCAGAAATATTATACAGTAAACATGCAGGTTGATACATCCATTTTGAACAAGATTATGTTGAAGCCTAACTAAGGCCTAGTTTGCATGAGCAAGGAAAAGGCGCGTTGACTAGTCACAGCTTGTTTCAAAAGCAAAAACATCAAATAAGTGCACAAGTGTAAATTCGAGTACAGATCCACATCTACACATTGTAAATAATGTACAAATTCAAAAATGCCGAATCCTTCTACAGAAAGAATGCTGTAATACGTATTTCAAATTATGTGGGCTGCTGCTGCGTTACTAATGTTTTTGAGTTATTATATCTTCACCATAAAGGCCTTCTGTGCAAATGAGTGGCATAGAACATTTTTAAAATAGGAATTCGCACATATACATGGAGACACAAACACACACACACCAGACAAACCCACTAGTCTTGAAGACACACACCCATCCACCAGACATGTAAGCTCATCTACAAGACAAACTGGAAACACACACACACATGTCATGTGCAAACACAGACCATAGAAAAACACACAGGCATAGAAACATACACAGGTATACATATGCACACGCCACAAATTCACAAATGCCAACAAAACCACATGCACAAGTGTGCACGAACAGACCAGACACACAACACAATGCACTTGGTCACATGCATGTGTACACACAGACACAGCAGACATATCACATTTGAAATAAATCTTTAAGGCCTTCCTGCTGCGCTGATCTATGGTAAAAGAGGGCAGGAATGCGCCATATCTATCTGCATTCCTGTCCTTGTCCCCTGTGCTGGCGCACAGTAGACTGCTGTGCACAAATGCAGGCACCTTTACACCATGGTGCAAGGGTGCTTGCGTTGTGGGAATGATTATTTTTGTGCAGGAAGAAAAACCTTCCTGCACAAAAACAATCACAAGAGACTTTTTCCTCTTTCTGTGTGTGCTGCAGAATGCAGCTCACATAGAACAAGGAAAAAACGAGGAGAAATAAAGATATTTCTCCTCTTTGTGCCTGTACGTTTTTGCCGCTGCCTCAGATTCATGATTTCTCGTAAATCTCGGGCAGTATCAAAAAGCCATTGATGTTGCTGGTAACGCCCCCCCAGCAATACCCATTGCATGCCCTTTATCGCAGAAAACGGAATTAAAGGGGACGATATTTACAAGGCAGCATTAAGCCAAAAAAGTGGCAGTGCTGCCTGGTAAATATGGAGCAGGCTCCTGCGCCACCGGAGTGTCACAAAAAGTGACATTCTGGCGGCGATGACATCCTTATAAATGAGCCCTTAACTGTTCTCTCCCACGGCATAACAAATTGGGAGTCATGAGATGGGAGGGAAAGGCAGGGCACTGCTCTAGGTGCAGCAGTCTGGCTGATTACCTCGATAGTGGGGGAATTCTTCCCCGCTGTCCAGGGGAAACAGAATCTCTTGTGGGCGCAAGGGGGAGATTTAGGATTGCAGCCCACACCTGGGGCGCCTGTATACGCTGGGATGTCAGTTCCTCTGCCGTATTATGGAGACACATTTCCTGGGTTGTGAGGTAGAAGGAACCTGTGAGCACCACCACTTGCTGTGCTATGTCATTGATTGCTGTATTAATGCAAGAAACCTGCGAACATATCACTGTCTGGGTCTATGGCCGACAGCCTAACTACTAATCCTTTAGGGTTTTAATTGGTATGAAAAAACTGGAATGGGGGTCTCTCAAAGGGGCATGGCCATTGTCATTAAAGGCGTGGCTTAAAAACACTTTTGCAAAAAATCTGCGCTTAGCATACTGCGCCACCCGACTGGTATTTTGCTGCTTCTATCATTGCATCCACATATATAATACAGCAAATAACATAACACCCACCAGAAGCCAGGGCTATTGGCTTTGCCATTGGTTGTTAGTTGCATACGATAAATCAGCAGCAACTATGGCTTTGTAATATATATTATTAAAAATGCTTCAGTTCTGAAATGATGAGACTGCCATAACGAGTCTCTTTAAAGTTACCTCAAAGGTAGTGAAGGGTGGTAGTGCATCACAAGTAAGATTTTTTTTCTTCACTTTGAGGATGAGGGCAGAAATGGAGAGCCCGATAGGGACCCGTCTCAGCACCTGCTTTTTAGAATTGTCTATGCCAGCACCGGCAGAACCCGACCGACTTAAAGCCCTGGCTAATCCCCTGGGAGGGACGAGACGCTTCCAACCTTCGACGACTCCAGAGTTTATGTTTATGTTTATGTCTCTCACTGGGCCGTCCCATTAACGTATGCTGATTGAGCGGGGGCAGGGGCCCTGAGCAGAAGTGGTCTCACTTGTATTCATGTGTAGCTCAGCAGTGTGAATCAATCTGTGCATTTTTTTTTATCTAAGTGAAGTTAATAAAACATGCCCCCACCCCCTTTCTTTTCATAAAACTTTGCTAAAGCGGTGTTTTGCCGAAAGGCAATATGCAAATGTAGGCCACTTTTTTTGGGGTATGCCCGGGCCGATTTTTGATCCCAATCCAACCCTCATATATACCGATGACATATGGATACCATCATATTACTATCACCCAAAGTACTTGCCTTTGTTTGTTTTGCATTACAATCAATAAAAAACGTATTTATGAGAAAAAAAATAGGGTGAATGACTGTTCCATTCACACTTGGCACGGAATGACTATAAGCTTTTCAGAAACCATGACCTGACATCCATTACATACACTTGTAATATCACCTAACTGATCGATCCTCATTTTACCACCTCCATAAGGATGAAAATCACACCTAGGAATATTTTATATGTAGTTGATTAAGCCCTTGACCTAAACAGGCGCAGCGCTTTCAGAAAATCCCACATCACCCATTTCAACAGTACTTTGGCTATACAGTTCCAAAGGAAGCAAGGATGTTTAATCCCTGCCAAGATTCGAATCTATAGCACGCACGTTAAACCTAATAGGACGTCTCACAAGGTGAAGTCTACCGGATGTTCAGCACTGTATTCCATGTTGCGTCATGGTCTCTTTTCCTCCCAGCAACCATTTGAAGTAAACGTATATTTTACATGCTTGAATGGCGAATCCGTGTCCCAAAAACTGGCCTAACCATCCGAGTCTGTTTCTAAAAGCGCACGAAGCGCCATATGTGTAACACTTCAAGATACTCTGCAGGCCCACGCTGAATGTGTACCCTAATAGGCAGAGTGCGTCTCCTTAAGCGCGCTTTATCAGTGTTGGCAGGAGAGCGTAATTGGATTGAGACGTCTTCGCCTCACCGCGGAGGAGTCTCCCGGAGATAAAAAGTGCAGGTGGGCTTATCCAGGATTTCCCAGCTGTCACCATCAATTATTGGCGAACAACGTAGCCTCGCGCAGGTGGTACACAGAAGTCACGGAGTCTTAAGCCACCCACCAGTGCACTTTACAACTGCGCGCAGCTGCTCTCAGTAAACTACTAAGACGTTCATTTAATGACGAAGTTAGGCATGGCTGGTATAGACCTTCTGCTACAACATTCCAATGCTTGTTTTTTTTCTTCCTGTTTCATTTGAACATTCTTCTCCCACCAAGTCAATTTGTAGAATGCTCTAATTGCATTAGAGCCCGTCAGCCATTACACCAGTTGTCAAAAGTCTGCAGTTTGAGTTTTTAACCAGTGATACAGCTATAAAAGGTTTTTTCATGCACTAGCATGGTATCATGATGGAAATTAATGGAGGGTTTTCTCTTTGGCATGTTACAGATAAACCAAACTCATAGAGGGCCGTTCAAAAAGGCATTTAAAACATGTGCAGTAATACTGCTGTAGTACTGCTTCCTGTACTCATAGATCTATACCTACGCTTTCCCTAATATGTAGTTGTTCAACCTGACAGCCTGCGGGTGGTTCTCCCCCCAACCTTTTGCCTACCTCCTCCCCTCTTTTCTGACCTCCTTTTTTGACGGTATTTTAAATTCTGTGCACATTACCACTGTTAACCAGTGCAAAAGTGCGTGTGCTCTCTCCTTTACACACATTATGATTGGTTCATCACCAATTGGCATATTTAATTTACTTATAAGTCCCTAGGAAAGTGGTGCTCCCTTTACCCCGGGCCTATAAAGTAAATGCTACTAGCAGGGCTTGCAGCACTAATTGTGTCACCCACTTAAGTAGTCCTTTAACTATGTCTCAGGCCTGCCAATCCAGAGCCGGTGTGTGCAGTTTACACTGCCACGTCGACCTGGCAAAATAAACCTTTTTGCCAGGCCCAAACCTTCACTTTTTATACATATACGTCACCCCTAGGATAGGCTCTGGACAACCCATAGGGCAGGTTGCAATGTATTTAAAACACGGGACATGTGCTTTTATGTTTTACTTGTCCAGGTAGTGAAACACTCTCAAAGTAGTTTTTCACTACTGCAAGGCCCATCTTTCCCATAGGATAACATTGGGATTACCTTATTACTTTTATAAGTGCAATTTACAATTTCTGAAGAGATAAAACCTCTAAGTCTGTCTCTGGAATCCTAATTTAAAATCCTAATTTACGGTGAAGTCAGATTTTAAATCACAACTCTGGAAATGCCACTTAGAAAGTTGGGATTTGTGCCTGCTGCCTCTCTCTGATCACATGTCTGGGGTGGGTGACAGCTGGGCGTTGTGTAGCAATCGGAACATAACTATAGCATACTATTAACAAATGACAGGTTTAATAAGCTGCTAATACCCGCCACAGAAATCATGAAGCCTTACAGCACAGGGGAAGAGCCAGCTCTTTGACCCTTATGAATCCCCTGTTAAATGGGAAAGAAACAATCCAAAATTTTTAAGTCATCAGTATGGCCCCAGTGCTTATCATTGTCTTAGTGTGCAATCTTGCTCCATAAGGAAACCCCAATGAAAAGAAACTCCAGTCATAAATAGGACTCTGTGTCCTCACAGAGTCATTCACCAAAGTTATAACGACAAAAGAAAGTTTGCAGCACCTCTGCGCTTACCTGTCCACTAGTGGATAACCGCCAGAACACTAGCAGACACGTTTATTTAGCCTTTGATCTCCAAGTGAAGGAGACAGTAGGTCTTCCCTGCCGCTCTGAGATCCTGGGAGAATAAACTGGCAGTACAAGAATCCTTGTGCTTGCCCACTACAGTCGTTATCCTCCTAATAGGTTAAAGAGGTCAACAAACTGATCATAGGGTAGAGATTTGGTGCAAAAGCACCTTGACTGAGTCAAACAAGGGTCCAAAGACAGAAATACAGTCCTCTTCATCACGGGCTGCTTTTGGAAATAACCAGGCTTAAATAGGAAGTGCCACCCTGCTCTCACCTGTTTTAATCCTCTGTTTGCACCCCACTGTGCATGCTCCGAGACTCATGGGGATTGTAGTTTTATCCCTTCGCGCTTGTAACTGCGTGCTGGGCATGATTTGAGTCATAGTAGTTCCAATGTATCATGCGCAGGTCCGTGTTGGTGTGTGTGCTTCACTTTCTTCTGTGAAAACACCACCCCAGGGGCCATATTCTCCTCACTCACCCCCACACAAACCCTTCTGACACCATCACTCTTCTAGCCCCTGCAACAGCTGGGTATACGAGGTAAGAGCCCTTGCTTGTTTCCCAGCCCTTCCAGATTGCAATGTTTTTAACCTGGCAGCGTTCACTTTGGCATCTCCCAGCGCTTGTTTGCGATGTGTGACATTTGGAACCACCACTGTGTGACACTTTCCCCGGTGCAAGCTCCTTGCATTCCTTGATGACGATGCTGAACCTCAGTATCACAGCTTCACCACTCATCAGAACCGACTTATCATTTCCACAGCACTTCGCATCCTCGACTCAGCATGGCAAGCCCAGTTGACAGAATTCTTGACAGCAATTCATCAGGATCTCGCACCGTAGCCTCGTTGCATATCGTAACCGGCATGTTGCCTCTGCTCTGTGATGCATATTTGACACCAATCCACGCAAACACTTTGTAACTATCATTTGAGGTACTGTGGTTCAGTAAGCCTAACTTAGTCCCTGGAGCCGACCCACGCTCCATCGCAGTTGGCCTGAAGTTTTGACCTTATCCTGGTCCGGCAAGACCAGACATCCCACATAGCTCTTTTTGCTTCTTGGTGCTATTTTACTTAAAAACGTTGACATTCAATATCTAAAGCTCTACATATTGTATTTTTGTTGGTTTGGCCTTGTTTTATTTATTAAATTATGGTCTATTTTTCTAAGCCTGACTGCTCGGTGCCAAGCTACCAGAGGGTGAGCACAGGTTAATTTCAGGTTTGGCTGCCTCTTATCCTGACTAGGATTGTGGTTATTGCTTGTCCAGGGCTTGACCGAGTGAACCAGCAATCTAATTTCTAACATTGGTGATCGGTGGGGAGGATAGGACTTGTGTTTGTGCAGTGCCATAGAGTGATTTGGTGCATACTACTATTCCACATCAAAGATCAATTTGAATTTTAAGATCTCCCTAATTGGCATTTTTGAGGTTTTCTCAAAATTATGTCTCTGGCTGCTGGATCTACAACCACAAGAATGGAATTTGAGCTGGTCAACATAGAGGTATACACTGTGGTCCAGCTCAGAGACTTCTGCAAGGAGTTTGTACTTCCTGCCAAGAGCACCACCAGGAAGATGGAGTTGCAAAGGGCACTGAGGACCTGGGCAAAAGCTCACTCCTTATTGAATGAAAACACTGCTGAGGAGGAAGGGCTGGATAATGGCACCACTGAGGAACCACCTGGGTTAGATGAGGTGGGTGCGATCCCTTAATTAGAGCTTCCTGCTAGGGCAGAAGTAGTGTCTCTTCCCGCAGCCTGTCCTCAGAGTAACTGGCAGAGAGGAGGGAAGGGAGAGCATTCAATTTGCAGATGGCTAAATAAAAAATGGAGGTAGAAGGGAAAAGGCTGCAGGGCCTTGGAGGAGAAGCAGGCTCCTCCCAGGAATGTTCTCACAAGATAGATTTATGGATAGATAAAGACTTTTTGTACACTAACCAACAAGAGCCAGCCAAATCTCTGTTTCTGGAAACCTGCTTAAGAGCATCTTCAGAAAACGGAGGCACCTCAAACAATCACGATCAAACCATATGGGATACTGAGAGCGAGCACTTGTCACAAGAACCATCAATATTACTAGTGCTTTCTGAGCAATATCCGCAATTGCAGACAAAACAGGGCCTGGGTCCAAACAAGTGGCTAACTCTTGCTCACAGCATGAAAAAAGGGACGCCTTAAATTGCAATGGCTTCACCTGGGACCATTTGAGTCTCCTGCCTTGATCAACATGGTAGAGCCCCCTTTGCACCTTACCCCGTGGCCTAACAGAAGTTTCACCATCAATGACTAGGGACAGGGGGTTGTGATCAATAAAAGGGCTATGAATTATATAAAAAGTTTAACCAAGTCATAGTCGCCGACAATTGTGAGAGTCATCTACTGGTCGCTCTAGTTCCCTTTGAGTGGGGAGGGTCTTAGTTCCTCAAAAAGTAGATGTGAGCCCTGCCATGCCTGTAGATTGTCTGTTGGGAAACGACCTGGAGCACACTATCTGGAGTGAACTCCAAGGTGAAAGCCCTCTCCAATGAATCAGTAAATTATATGGGTTCTTGAACTATTACTGTAATCAGGTTACCTCCTTCTGCTTTAATATCTAAACCCAGGGATGAACCTTCCTCGTCACTAATATTAATAATAATCTTTATTCGGCATATGAAAATATGACCATAAAAGAGACATCTTAAGATATGTATACAGAAAACCTAAACAGTTTACTTAAAAACCAACCAAGTGTACATTAAAAGCACACAACGTTCATACAATGTTGTTGTCCCCCTCGGTCTCATAAATTCATACTACAGCCAACAAACATTGCTACAAGTTAAAAAGTGTATAAACAATAAAATCATTAGTTAATATTTGTATGACAAATTAGACTGGGCCTAGTCCTACAGGAATACAGATCAAACTTTCAAGGCAATCACACCCATTACAAAATATGCAAAAGACTCTTATGGCCTTTCTCATTCACCCCTAGTGGTTCTTAGCTTTAAAGCAGATCTTAAAAAATTAGAGACACAAAAAGGGTAAAAACATCTGATGACAGTTGTAAAAACAGCAAGGCAACACGTGCCTGTCTGAATTTAAGCTTTCTTAAAAGTCTCTTAAGGTACACTCTTCTTGGGTGTGAATGTTATGTTATGTTATGTTATGTTATGTTATGTTATGTTATGTTATGTTAAAGGCATTTCTAAAGCGGGACAGCTGCCCCAACGAAGGAGCGTCCCGGCACTACTGAGTGGAGACTGGAGAGTTGGCTACTGATGACACACTACAGGACTAGACCATAGGAAATAGAAAGGTCTTAATCTCCTTCCTAAACACCAAGTAGCCAGCCATACCACGGATATGAACTGGCAGAGTGTTCCGCAGTCTTGCGGCTTTATTTCTGAATGATCTTCCTCCTACCCTAGTTTTCTTCACCCGCGGGACAACCAATAGATTTTGACCACAGGAACGAAGCTGGCGACCAGGGACATAGGGTTGAACCAGATCTGACAAAATCTCGGGTGAGGCTAGTTTCCATTCCTTGAACACCATACATAGAGCCTTAAACTCTATGCGATTGGCCGTAGGCAGCCAGTGTAGGCGCCAAACTGCATTAGATGCTGAACTGGATCTACGCAGACCCAGTAGCATTCTTGCCGCTGTGGTCTGCACTCTCTGCAGCCTAGCGATCTCTGCCTTATTGCCCCCCAAATAAAGCACCCAGGCATAGTCCAGGCGAGACAAGATTTTCGCCTGCACAATGGTCTGTCTGGTAGTAGGATCAAAGAACTTAAGGATGAGCTTAAGCCCACGAAGTAGCCCAAAACACGACAATGCTACCTTCTTAGTCTGAGTTTAATAATTAAGAGCACTGTCCACCCAGACTCCAAGATTTTCAACCACCTGTTTTGGGAAGGGGCGGCACCCCGACTTTGCGGCCACCACTGGTCGCTCCATAGACCCTGGTTCTTACCTACAAGCAGTATTTCGGTTTTATCTGCATTCAACTGCAAACATTTAGTTGTCAGCCAATCAGCTACTGCCTAGAGACTACTCCGGAAGCAAGTGGCATCTTGAGGGGTGTCTCTAGAAGGACTGCTAGAGAGGGCAACCACCAGTTGTGTATTATCTACGTAGGAGACCAGGGTCAGGCTTCTGCTCTTAGCAAACAATGCTAATGGCATAACATAAATGTTAAAGAGCAGAGGACTCAGGGACGAGCCCTGCGGCACTCCTTGTTTGACCCTAAATGTCTTTGAGGAGAAAGGGGGCACAGACACATCAAATGTCCTATCTTCCAAAAAAGATGTCAGCCAACACAGTGCCAAGCCGCTAATCCTGACCTTCTCCAGACGTCTCAGCAGAATTGCGTGGGACACCGTATCGAAGGCAGCACTCAAATCCAACAGGACGAGTGCTGCCGTGTGACCCACATCCAGAGAAGCCCATAGATACTCGGTCACTGCCAACAACGCGGATTCTGTACTGCGACCCAGCCGAAAGCCGTTCTGAGAGGAGTCCAGAATGTTATTGGTGGTCAGGAAGTTGGAAAGAGTGGTATTGACATGGGCCTCCAATATTTTCGATGCCCAGGGTAAACGAGAGATAGGCCTGAAGTTCTCAACTCGCTTAGGATCCAGATTGGATTTCCCCTTTCGATGCTGATGACGAGCTCAGCTCGTCATCACCCACGGGTGTCGTGTGCTGATGACGAGCTGAGCTCGTCATGGTGCCACTAAAATGGCATTTTACAGCACAGGGGGGGGAAAAACGCCCAGCAGCCATGTGGTTAAGAAGAGTTTCCATACAGTTGGAACCTTACCTGTGGCAAGAGAAGAGTTTAAAATTGAGCTAAAGGATACAGGATAATGGGGAGCACTTTCTGAAATAATTCTGGTTGGATCTAATGGAGAGTCAGTTTTAATTTTAGCACACAGCGCCTCTAACTCAGAGTTTGAAATCGGCAGAATCAGAGACAGAGTGACCATAGGTAACTGAACCCGATCGAGCACTGGAGTCGGAAATGACTGATAAATCCTCTCCATCTTAGAAATAAAGTGAGTGGCTAGTTCCTCACAGTGCTCATTGGATTGAATGATGAATCCTGTTATGGATGTGCTTAGACTGGACAGCAAGGTAAACACACATTTAGCATTATTGTTGCTGCCATTAATTTGAGCGGCATAGAAAGTGGCTTGAACTGCCTGAATCTTTTTTTGATACTTTTTAATAGCTAAACGGTATTGTTCTTTGGCAGGAGCATTAAACTCTCTCCTCCAAATACGTTCCATTTTTTTAAACTTTGACCTAATGGTTGCCAACTTTTCATTGTACCAGGGGCTACATTTGGATTTGTGTATAAACTGCCATTTTTCTGGAATTTGGCAGTCTAATGGACGCTTAATCCAAGATGTGAAGACCCCATAAGTGACATTGGGATCTGTACTTAGGATGGGAAGGGAGGCCGCCAGGCGGTTGGAGTATTCTACCCAATCCAACTTGTGCCAGGCTCGTTTAAACAAATGTTGGCCCTCATTCGTTATGCTAAGCAGCTTAAGCTGTAGGCTCATCACGATTAAATAGTCATCAGACCACAGTAATTGCACTGGGGTGTGGACTGTCATTGTAGCAAGGTTTGTCAACACTGGGTCCAAAAGATGGCCAGCATTGTGTGTTGAACCTTGCACTAATTCGACAAGTTGGCATGCCTGCAGGTCGGCCAGAAAATTGTCTATATCAACATCATTGGTAGCATCTAAATGAAGATTCAGGTCTCCTAAAATGGTAAAATTGGCCAGACCAATTGCCAACTTACTGGCTAACTCCACGCAGGCTAATCTGAATTCCTGCGAGACACCCAGTGGTCTGTATATTAACAGCCCAGATAAAGTGTAATTATGGGAAATTGTTACCTTAAAACTCGCACACTCCCCCCCCCCCCCCCACTAAATCTTGTTTTTCAAAAATGCAAGAATATTGAGATTTAAAGATCACTGCTAGCCGCCCCCTCTGGTTTCCCTATTGACTGTTAAGATGTTGTACCCTATGGGGAGTGCAAGTAGTGGCTCAGACGTGGTATTTACTGGAAGCCACGTTTCCGTGAGAAAACATTTATCGGGGGAACGGTCGGTTACAAGGTCAAATATGTCTTCATAATGCCTGACCATGGAGCGACAATTAAGAGAGAGTATGGTTACATTCCTAAATCCCCTCATTTGCTCAGATTTAATGCGGACAAAGGAGGACAAAATGTTAGGTATCCTGTGGAGATCTATTGTAGCAGCCACAGGTTCCTCTCTGTTCTGTGTGTACCATAAAATCAGGGGGCACAGCCAATAGGTGATGGAATAAGTTCAGCCTAAAGCGTGTAATTAAGAATCTATCATATGCACTGGTTATAAGGGATAAGTAGGGTTCCATACCCATCGTTGACTTCTATGACTGTGTGTTTTTAGCTCCCTTTCCTCGCATTGTAAGATGACATATTTAAACAAGCATTGGCATAGTCAACAGGTCTTGCTTTTGGGACCTTGTAAGTGTTTAACCATACAGTTTATACATACATACATGGAGTGGCCAATCAAAGATTGACGCACTCTTCTGTAGGCCAACAATAAGGAATGTAGAATTGGGTAGAAAAGAACCCAAGAGGGACAGCTGTGTTTAAATAGATAGGTCATCTGTGGGAGCGTTGTACGACTCCTGCGGCACATAGGCTGGCACTAGTCATGCTGCCTCCACCTCTGTAAACTCAATTTCAACACTACTTTTTCAGTAAAGTTTTTCAACAAACTTTAAGAGTCTTATTGTTATTGGTATATTTTACCATTTCTATATTTTTTATTTTTTATTATTTTGGCTTGCAGCCCTGAGGAAGTTGTTTGGCATGAGATAGATGCCCAACGAAACACGTGTTGGCTGCAGTGAATGCTCTTTTGGAATTTTGGAGTTTGGAATTTGATTTTGAGAATTTGGATTGAACTTTGAAACCTGAAATAAAAATACGTTTGACTGAACATTGAACTTGGGAATCTGGATTGAACTTTGAAATTTGGAATTAAAATACGGACCATCGTACTACAAGATTCGGGTGTCTGAAAGTCTATTGGATGAGATTTTGGACTTTTTTTCTTATATTTACCACATGAATTTCGTTAAATATCGCATTTGATGTTAATGAATATTTCACTTTGATGTTAGATTGCTCGGCAGGAATATTGACACAGTTTTATATCTTGGATCTGTCCAGGATTATTAGGGAAGTTTGGTAACCTTCCTTTCCAGCCTAGGAGCAGTCGTTTGAAATAAGTTAGAGTTTTACTTTTAGCCATACTCACAGCTGTGCGTCCCTTTTCCCTGTTACCAGTCTTGTTTGTTAACTTTAAAAGAACTATATCCAAAAAGGCATTTTTATGGCCGTGTCACAGGAGAGGTCTGCAGTTCTCGAAGCATAACTCCAATGAACGCTAAGTGTAGGGCATTCGTGTTAATGTGAACTGAATGAAGGTGCTGTCGGTAGTTGCACAGGAACAGGTGATGTGGTCAGTCATTTTACCAAAGCTGAAGAAAGACAAGTGCAGTAATTCCACTGGTGAAAATAAGACAGTAGAGACTTTAGAGTCTCGAACAAGATGGCACCAGTTCGGTAGGTGCAGTCAGTGGTTCTCAAAATGCAAGTATGATGTCAAAGGATTCAAAGGTCCAATTGTCAAATGTTATACATGCGCACCATTGTCCCATGAGGTTTATGGGTGTTGCAGCCAAACCCCTGTTTACCCAACACCCTGCTTCTCCGCCCGGCCTATGGTCGCTTCCCCCGGATGGGCGATCATACAGAGCAGCACCTGGCAGAGCAGCGCATAGCCCCGTGATGGACATATGTCCCAGCTCATGAGGGCGTGGGGATTAGGCCTTCGGTGCAAGGCAAGAGCAACACATCCTCCCAGTGTGACTATGCCACTGCTCAGCAGACTCTACACCGGCCGCTCCACTGAGTCTGCTCCAGTGTAGGCCACAAAAAGCGCATGTGTAAGCCACAGCCCGAGGGGGTGGGAGATTAATTTAGCTAGCAGACAGAAATGACTACGTACAGCCTGATTCACGGTTGCGCCAATCTTGTACTGTTCAAATGTAAGTATATAATCTACAAGCATCACTAAACACAGTCAACTATTTTTTATAAAATAGAACTATCAATGTTGACGAGCATGCATTATTTTTTCAACAAAGATACAGATGTATTTTACCATTAATTGCAGAGCTGATGCAATATGTAAAGCAAGCCATGCAACTGCAATATTGATTAATACGTAAAAATAAAAATGATTAAATATTTGTGCCTAAACTCTAACTACAAAACAAGGAGGGAGCCAGGCCCGGATGGACAGGTGAGGAGGCAGGGCCTTCTATAAACAAACATACAAAAGAGTGCCTCAAGACCTACATTTGAATCCACACTTGAGGAGAGTTAACCACGCAAATTGTCGTAATCAACTGGGTATTTTTATTTTTACCAACGTTTTTAATCAATTAATTAAAGTTTGGCGAAAAAACATGAATGAGAAAACACACAAAGACAGTTATCAACAATACATATTTACACCAAAAATAAATGGACTAGTCATTAAGCAAATGAATTGTGGTCTAATAGAAAGGCATTCAAGCATAAATGAAAAAAATGATTAAAAAAACAAACAGAATAATTTAAACATGTGCAGTATAAAACAGTGAATTTACACAAATGGGTTTAGTGCCCAAAGAGAGTAAGAGAAAAGGAAAGAAATTAGCAATGAAGCAAATACAGTTTGTAACTCTTTTTACAACCAACAAAAGCTGGTGTGAGGGAACAGATCACAATAATTCTTTGCTAACTGGCCGACTCGTTTCGATTGCAGGTAGTGGTTTCCCGGAATCTCATCAGGGCGCAATGGATCTGTCTGTGGGGTGAAAGAGGGTAACCAAATTTAATTTATGGAATGGTAGACACTAGGCCCCTTTATAGTGACACCTCATTGTTTGCAAAGAACCTACCAGTGTAGGCGATGAAATGAATTCGAAAAAGAGCACGTTGAGTCAGAAAGTGCAGGATTGGGCTTTTCGTTATGTAGTCGCAGTAAGGGCGGGGGCCACCTGAAAGAGCGAAAGAGCCATTAGATTGCTGGCTCAAACTTACTATGAACAATCGGTGAATGGAAAGGAAAGAGCCTACCGTCAGCTGGGAAGCTTTAAGGAAGGCTGGCGTATGGCATTGTATTCAATTAATCTTCTATGGCAATATTAGGATGAGCCGTGCTGAGCGGGCACTGTAGAGGCAAGAAGGCATAAACATCAGGATCACATATGGGGGTTACTCAATTGCGCTGTGCAACCCTCGGTTGGAAACGTACCTGAGGGAATCAGACCCGGTAACGAGTGGCCTCGTGTTTTTTGAAAATTTTTCTTATCCTCGTGAAGTCAGGATATTCCCCGGCATCCGCTGCAAGAAGTAGCGGAGTCGGTTAGTGAAAAGTTGACCCAAGCCGTGAATTGAATGGCACGGTTAGAATGTGGAGGAGCGTATCGTACCTGTGTCTGCCTCAGTCCTGGTGCACGTGTTCTGCACTGGTTTCAGCGCGGAAGTGGGTGTGTGTACCTAATACAAGCCCTCAAATGGAGAGCTAAGCCTTATGGGAGATGTAGTTTTTGTGTGTCTGAACAAAGCAAGTGAATGTCTTGCATCAGTGGGGAGGGGCCCCATGTATGCAGGATTTCTGCAATACATTTTTTGAAGAGGAACGAGGCAAGGCGAACAGCGGGCGCTGCTACAGACAGCCAAGGCACTGTGGAATTAAAGTCTTGCGATTTCCGATAGGCTGTTGAGGCCTTTTTGTACACTGTTAAACTTAAGGATAAGATATGCTTCCTTTCTAAGGAGCATTCTGTCCACGTCTGCGTTGTGATGCAAAGGTCGGAATGTGTGCAACACAGTCCATTTGAGGTCATTTTCGTTATGTTTGGCTTCCAAAAAGTGTTCAACCATCGGGGCATTCAGGATTTTGTTTTTAATCCGGGACCTATGCTGGCAGATGCGGGTGTTGACTTGTTGCCTTGTTTTCCCTATATAGATTTTTTCACAGGGACACAAGAACAGATACACAACATTCGATTGGCTGAACAATAGGCATGGGGATATCAAATTCTCTATTGCACACAGCAACGAAAGGATGACATTCCTTGATGTTGAAATAACATGCATGAACGGCCAGCTCAAATCATCCCTCTATAGAAAAGACACGGACAGAAATAGGATCTTGCACCACAAGAGTGCCCACCCTCGAAACCTAAAATCAAATCTCCCATATGGGCAGTTACTGCGCATCAGGAGAAACTGCTCGCACTTGGAAGACTTCTCGTCCCATGCCGAAAGATTTTGTTTAGAAATGAAAGAAAGGGGGTACCCCAAGCAACTTTTGAAGCACTCTCTTAAAAGAGCGCGCTTTACCCCTCGAGAAACCCTGTTACAAGTGCGTCCAAAACCAGCACTGGACAGGTTAGTCTGCGTTACTACTTTTGGACCAGATACCCATAAATTGAGGAAAACTGTGCTGAACAATTGGCACCTGCTGGGGAACCTGGAATGTCCATTTCCCCGTCCGTTGTTCGCATACAGGAGAAATCAAAATCTGGGACAACAAATTATGAGGGCAGATGTTTCATTACCCAAAAAGAGAAATGACCTATTAACCCAGTGGAATCTCAAACCAGTCACAGGGCACCACAAGTGTGGTACTTGCGTAGTCTGCCCTAATACCATTGAAGGGGACGAGTTCCAATATGGAGAGACCAGATGGAAACACCCCGAATTTTCCAACTGCAAGACAAAGAATGTTGTGTATCTGGTCTTGTGTCCCTGTGAAAAAATCTATATAGCGAAAACAAGGCAACAAGTCAACACCCGCATCTGCCAGCATAGGTCCCGGATTAAAAACAAAATCCTGAATGCCCCGATGGTTGAACACTTTTTGGAAGCCAAACATAACGAAATTGACCTCAAATGGACTGTGTTGCACACATTCCGACCTTTGCATCGCAACGCAGACGTGGACAGAATGCTCCTTAGAAAGGAAGCATATCTTATCCTTAAGTTTAACAGTGTACAAAAAGGCCTCAACAGCCTATCGGAAATCGCAAGACTTTAATTCCACAGTGCCTTGGCTGTCTGTAGCAGCGCCCGCTGTTCGCCTTGCCTCGTTCCTCTTCAAAAAATGTATTGCAGAAATCCTGCATACATGGGGCCCCTCCCCACTGATGCAAGACATTCACTTGCTTTGTTCAGACACACAAAAACTACATCTCCCATAAGGCTTAGCTCTCCATTTGAAGGCTTGTATTAGGTACACACACCCACCTCCACGCTGAAACCAGTGCAGAACGCCGTGCACCAGGACTGAGGCAGACACAGGTACGATACGCTCCTCCACATTCTAACCGTGCCATTCAATTCACGGCTTGGGTCAACTTTTCACTAACCGACTCCGCTACTTCTTGTAGCGGATGCCGGGGAATATCCTGACTTCACGAGGATAAGAAAAATTTTCAAAAAACACGAGGCCACTCGTTACCGGGACTGATTCCCTCAGTTACGTTTCCAACCGAGGGTTGCACAGCGCAATTGAGTAACCCCCAAATGTGATCCTGATGTTTATGCCTTCTTGCCTCTACAGTGCCTGCTCAGCATGGCTCATCCTAATATTGCCATAGAAGATTAATTGAATACAATGCCATACGCCAGCCTTCCTTAAAGCTTCCCAGCTGACGGTAGGGTCTTTCCTTTCCATTCACCGATTGTCCATAGTAAGTTTGAGCCAGCAATCTAATGGCTCTTTCGCTCTTTCAGGTGGCCCCCGCCCTTACTGCGACTACATAACGAAAAGCCCAATCCTGCACTTTCTGACTCAACGTGCTCTTTTTCGAATTCATTTCATCGCCTACACTGGTAGGTTCTTTGCAAACAATGAGGTGTCACTATAAAGGGGCCTAGTGTCTACCATTCCATAAATTAAATTTGGTTACCCTCTTTCACCCCACAGACAGATCCATTGCACCCTGATGAGATTCCGGGAAACCACTACCTGGAATCGAAACGCGTCGGCCAGTTAGCAAAGAATTATTGTGATCTGTTCCCTCACACCAGCTTTTGTTGGTTGTAAAAAGAGTTACAAACTGTATTTGCTTCATTGCTAATTTCTTTCCTTTTCTCTTACTCTCTTTGGGCACTAAACCCATTTGTGTAAATTCACTGTTTTATACTGCACATGTTTAAACTATTCTGTTTGTTTTTTTAAATAATTTTTGTCATTTATGCTTGAATGCCTTTCTATTAGACCACAATTTATTTGCTTAATGACTAGTCCATTTATTTTTGGTGTAAATATGTATTGTTGATAACTGTCTTTGTGTGTTTTCTCATTCATGTTTTTTCGACAAACTTTGATTAATTGATAAAAATCGTTGGTAAAAATAAAAATTCCCAGTTGATTACGACAATTTGCGTGGTTAACTCTCAAGTGTGGATTCAAATGTAGGTGGTGATAAACTCTAACTACTGCAATTTAGGTTGAACAACGAGTGGCCATGTTTGCAGCAGTGACTGTGTGACCACGGACACGTGATTCATTAGACACCATGTAGAAGAACAATGCATCTGATCTCCACTGTGTATATTTCTAGCTGAGAAGGCAACTGATGTATTCCTGCCTTACAACAAGTGTGTGTACACACCAGGAAGGAGGGCATGGGCTACCAAGAGGGTTTTGAGAGGGAGGAAGGATGTGAAGACAATCACGGAGCAAGGAGCTGAGGGGAAACGAGGGGAGCGGAAAGAATAGTGGGTGTAATGGGGAGAAAGGGGTAAGAGACTTGACAGAATGCAGATATTAAGACAGGAAAAGGAAGAAGTAGGGGGGGGAGAATCAGCAGTGTTGCGCTGGCTGCAAGGGACAAAAGAACCTGACAAGGAGGGAGGAGGAGCAAGCATTCGCATATGTGAAGAGCTTGGCAAAAAAAGTTCCCGCCCCTAAAAGTAAAACTGAATAAAAATCAGAACCAGACAAGTCCTGAGGCCATACTCTAGGGGAGTGAATAAGTTACAAACAAGCCGTAGTTGCTGCTTATTTATGTTATGCAACGAAAAACCATTGACAAAGCCAATTGTCTCGACTTCTTGTAGGTATGATGTTACTTATATCATATATCTGGATGCAATGACATAAATAGCAAAATACAAGTCGGGCGGCACACTGCACACTCTGCTAAGCACAGATTTTTAGCTGGGGGTTGTAAGCCACGCCCTTAATTTACTTTGCCCATGCCCCTTTGAGAGCCCCCTAATTTTTTCATCCCACTTAAAGCCCTGCCTACAGCGAAACCAGGACGGCAATCAACAAAACCAACATGAAAGTATTTGCATGCACTCAGAGGCTGTGGAGATTTTTCCTGCAACCCCAGGTTTTTTAGCCGGCACAGAAAAGCACAGATCAGAACCGGGAGTGCACTGACGACAAACTTGGGGCTCCAGCATAACAGCACCAGCATCTCTATCTCTTTAATTTGAGGCGAGCTGTAGCACTAGGCCCCTCATGGGTGAAAGCCAATTAAGCGTACGTGCTGGAGTTCTCTTTGACGTACAGAGTGACAACTGGTCTGACAAGTCCAATAGGGAGGCAACTGGGACGTTTGTGACGCATGAAAGCGTTCAAAAATCTTCATGTACGTAAAAACATTTTTGGTGAGCGTGAGGAGAAAATGAAAGTAAATTGCCTATGTTGTTATATAGCATCATGGCATTACCGGGGAGAAGATGCAGTGAAAAAGTTGCGGCAGGCAGTCGCCGAAGTCACGTGGTTCAAAATATGCTGAACTTCTGCACCTGGAGTGGACCGCGCTAAAAAGTGCAAGGAGGCGATAGTAGCTGCTGTGGGGTGCACCCAGCCTGCTAACTTCACAATTTTGACTCCAGCCTGAGAGGGCATGGCACGGCAGGACCATCTACTACAGCGGAGAAGCACAGAAGGACCAGGCACAAGTCCCAACGAGAGATGTAAGGGGGCAGAGGCGCGGGCTGAGTGGTGCACTCGTGCCCGCGCAACGCTCTAATCGCGGTGAAGAGCAAGAGCGCGCCTCTGCGGGAGGGGACATGCGCGATGTCCTTGTGGGAGCATGCGACCGCGTGCTCCCGCAAGGAAATCTTCAGGCGTGCACGCGTTTGCATTGCAAGCAATGCAACGCTTGCACTTCTTTGTTGAAAAAGCGGTGCAGAAGGCTTTAGGTCTCTCTTATGCAGTGCGCATGCGCGCTGCGTAGGCAAGACCTAAACAGGTCTTTGATATGTGCTTTTTCCTGTGATCCCACCTTGTCACGGTTGATAAACAGATCTGCGCGTCCTAATGTGGTGAAGGTGTCCTTTACATATTCTAACTGCTGTATTTTTAATGCATGATCGAGGGAGAGACAGTCCTGGATCACCAGCCAATTAAAGCCTGCCTCGTCATTGGACCAAATTTTCACCCAACATAGTAGGGGTTTCACAGCCACCATATCAGAAATGTACTAGGACCCCCAATTCCTCATGAACAATGTACGCTGGGGTGCGATGAGGGACCTTCAGCACATGCCTAAAATATTTGTTTTATTCGATTTGTAATTTGTTAGCCACCTTAAATCCCCACACCTCACTACCATATAAAACATTGGGACTACAAAAAGAGTCATATAACTTTAAAAACCTACCAGGTGACCAGTAGCTTAATCTATGCACAAAATGTGCGATTGCTACGGTAGACCATGTCAAACCAAGGCACTCCTCTATTAAATGACTTTAAAGCTAATTTTGTCATCAAATAAGATGCCTAGATATGAGAAGACCGAAACTTTCCCTGGAATGTGTGTGCCTATTGTGTCAAAGTATTAGGCTTCCTGAACTTATTCCCGATTTTCATTATATAAGATTTAGTTAAATCAGGGGACAGGTCCAACTTCTTCATAAAAGTCACAAACCCATCTATTAGAAGCTGCAGGCCCTTTGGGGTATGTGCAAGGAATACTGCGTTGTCTGCATAAAGCAGAACAGGGACCGATCTTGAACCGATCTTCGGGGTGTCTGCTTGTATGGCCATCCGGGCAGAATCGAGACCATTAATATATATTGTGAACAGGAGCAGCACTAAAATACAACCCTGTCTGAACCCACTGGAGCAGTTAAAGTGATCCGTGACCTTCCCCTCCTGTGTGCATCTAACTACTGCAGTAGTATTTGAATGTAGGGCCATTAGGGTGTTAGTTATTGCCAGGTCCACCCCAAGGTCTCCCATAAGTTTCCAAAGTTTACTGCGGTTCACTCGGTCGAAAGCCGCAGTGAGGTCCATAAAAGCAAGATACAATGTCCCTGATTTGGCTATTGTGTATTTAGCAAAAATGAGATACAGATTAAGGTATTGATCTGCAGTGGATTTACTGGATCGGAACCCATATTGTACGTCTGTTATAATTTGGTTGGCCTCTGCCGATTCCGACTGCCTCTTTAGTACCACCTGCCCCAGAACCTTTACTGTCACGTCAATAAGAGATTTGGGGCGGTAGCAGTGTGGACTGTTCCTATCTCCTTTCTTAAAAATTGGGACAATGGTGGCAGTAGACCGTGATGCTGGCATAATTGATACTGCTGCCACATTTACAACCCTCACTAAGAGAGGCGCCCATACCTCTATGTTACATTGGAAGAGGTCTGGGGGGATCCCATCTGGTCCTGGCGCCTTGTTCCGTGAGAGACCTTTGATTCCTAATCTCACCTCATCCAAAGTGAAGGTAATGAGATCAGCTCTCTGTTCAGGGGTTGGTGCCTGTAATTGCTCCTTTCTGTGGGGATGATTAGACAAACCCTCAAAATGAGCCTGCCATAGCTCTTGTAAGATGTTGTGGCTCAGCCCTGGATAGTTTGAATCTTTAAAACATGGGTTATTAATGATCCTCCAGAAACAGGTAGAGTCCTTTAGCTCAGATGCCTCTGTTAACTCCTCCCAGGCCTTCTGTTGCAGTTGGCGCTTCTGCCCCTTGATGGCTTGCTTATACATTTTACAGCAGGTCACCACCTGACCCCTGTATCTCGGAGACTGTTTGAGCCATATTTAAATTTCTAAGGGCCCGAGAGCATTGCCGATCAAACCATCTTGGGCCGTCTGTACAGGGGGAGTGAGCTGACACTGTTAGTAAGCCGTCCACTAGATGAGTGATGGCAGTAAATGCCTACACTAATTCATCCCCCTGCACTTCTGGGTCTGGACATCTCAGAATCTCCTGCTGGCCTGTATTAAAAAGTGAGTTATTAAAAGCAACTGTGTCAAACTGAGCCCAACGCAACCACCTACCTTGGTCAGTTGCGGAGATCGTTCCCCCGGTAATTCTGTGAGAGGCTGGGTGATGCCGAGGGGCAACAAGTGACATGGTCACCGGATTATGATTGCTTAATAAGCTATGATTGATATTTAAAAAGGATATAAACCTCCTCAGTGTAAGAGACAAAAATATAAAATCGATAAATGATGGGCAACCTCTACTTTTGTAGGTTGCGGGCACAGCTGTGTCTGTGTGGGTACCAATCAGGTACAAAGTGTGTGTCAAACCATAGCTGTTTAGGAGGACACTCACATACCACCCTTCCTGTGTGTGCTCCATATGTGGTCCATCACTTAATGTGCAGGTCGACCAGTCACGATGAGTCACCCTTAAGTTAGGGCACAGTTGACAATTAATATCTAAGGCTAAAATTAGAATAAATTGTGACAGACCTTCAACCTATCTTTGCTCCAAGCGTCTACTTAATTCATCAAGGCTATCAGATCCCTGTGAATGTGATATTGCATTATAAAAGTTAATTAATACTAAATTGTAAGTGTTGATTAGGAGTGTGAGTCCTTGAGCGACCTCCAAGTCCCAGGACAGGGTCTTCCACCTACCATGAATTCTAAAATCTATAAACATAATAAGGCCCCCCCTTGCTCTCCCTGAACTGGACCTTAGTGCTGGACTGAAAAAAGTTTTATACCCTTCAATGAAGAAATTATTATCTGGTTCCCACGTTTCCTGGATACATATAATATGGAAATCTCTAATGTAAAGGAGCCACTGTTCATCCAAAAAGTTGCTGGTTAGACCTGCCATGTTCCACAAAACTATTTTTAAATCACCCACAGTACGCCCCTCCTGGGAGCAAGACGGGGAGATAGTAACCCTCTCCAAGTTGTCTGGTCCCAACTGACTTTCAACCCTGTGCTCATGGGAGGTTTCTACTGTCATCCCAGGCTTGGTCACCTCCATCACACTTTCTTCGCCATGGGGTTTCACACGGATGTCAGTAGCTCTACCCATGCCCTTCCCTTCTCATAGTCAGTCTATGTCATTCAGGTCCCTCACCAGTGCGGTTGCATTTCTTAAAATCAAGAGACCTCTATCCAGGGTAGGACCCTCTTCATGCACTACAAAACGTTGGGCCAATGTGGGACTAGTTGGTGGTCTATAAAAGAAACCCAGCGGTATTGGATTAATCCCTGAATCTACTCGGAATGAATGTGAGGAGGGGAATACGGTCTTGTGGACAAATTCGTCTGAGCGTAACAATCACATTGTCTCCTGAAAATGTTTTCTTTGTCCTGCCAATCCAAGCTACCCTCAAGGTCATCAGGATGTGCCTGTGCTCAGCAATATTAAACCCATCATGTTTACATAGCCAGTGGGTCACTTTGTTGATGAGCTGAGCAGTGGACTCATCCTTTGCACTATTCAGTCCTGGAACGCCTACCAGAACCACTGTGTAAGGACAGTCTGCCGTGGAAGGTCTATCATTGGTAAGTCTCGGGTATTAGGAGCAGATGAGGTAGCTCTACTGACTGCCGGCTGTTGCAGTTGGGGACCCCCTTCGTGGCCCCTTTGAATCAACATGCTGTTATAAGAGGTCAGAGAACCAGGTATAATGGACCCTGAGTTCATAACCTGTGTAACAGACCCTGTTACACTGGGAATTATTTGTGGGGCCTGGGACACAATGTGTGTCTCTACAGGGGAAGTTACAGGGGGAATTGCTTGCTGGGCATCCCTGTTGTAAGGGACTGCGCTCTGCGTGGCCAGGTTCAGGGGAGGCAATGCTTTATCAATGTTAATGAGTGTTGCCCTTGTTTCCACCAGAACTTTTGAAAATTCTTTAAAAAAATTATTCAATAGACCAGACACTGTTTCCACAATTTTGTGTTTCAATGGTCACCACAAAACTTCAAAGTTCTTGGTGACCTTAAATTCTAAGCCAGCAGTGCCTTCTCCTTTCTTTGCGGGCATTGTTTTCTTAATTACTTTCCGTTGTTTCTTCGGGGTGGGTGGGCCACTTAGATCCGCACCATGAGACTTGATTGCCATAGCCCGATTCTGTGTGAACTGGCCAACGGCGGTGCTCTTTAGAGTAGTGCCAGGGTTAAAACACCCTGTGCAGTGTAGTTCCTATATTCCCAATAGGCTCTGCACATTGGAATAACATAAACGATAGTGTAGACGTAGGACTGAGGTCGACTAGGTCTCTATTGAATATGTTAGACTTAATTATGAAATGCCAGCTAGCTCAGAGGTCACTAGAAACTTTCTCAGTGAACAGGAAGGTATTAACTTTCCTGAATAGACAAGAAGGGATTCGTTTCTGACAACCGCTATAAACATGACAACTTTGCTCCCCCAGAATAAGGAGTATATCTCCAGAGTCGCGGAAACAATAGATAGCTATTTCACTTAGTCAGTCGTGCATGCTTTGTTTCACCAGAGGTGCAGAGAAATAGAGAGACGGGCGTTTTCAATAAAAGGGTTATTTATTGAGCAGTCTACTTTCTCATGCAAGAGAAGTGAATTGCTGCAATTGCAATACTTGTCATAAAGTAAAGTGCGTACAGTAAAATGAGTATTATGAAATAATACTGTAATAGCATTTATATGGTTTCTGAGCCATAAGATACTTAAAATGGATAAAATACATACAACGATAAAATAATGACTAAACGTACTCAACTGGTGTTTCTAAGATACGTCTACCTTAGTGTACCTAACCTAAGCCTAGTACAGGGAAGGAGTAGATGAGTTACAGTTTTTGCCAAGAATCTGAATCAAGAATTCTCTGTGGGTCTAATGAGCTCCGTACCTTGGTTATAGAATGAAGGAGGTCTTTTATCTCTCTCTCAGGACTCGATTTCCCAGAAACCCGCAAGGTTGACCGGAAAACACTGGAGCTGGATTTCTCAGCAGGAGAAAAGACAGTGTCTCTCTCAGTGCGTCAGCAGGGAAGGTCGGCTTCCTTCGGCACTCGCATCAGCAGGGTGTCGGACAAGTAGATAGCCGATCTGCTCCAAACCACTGTGTGTTGCTTAAGGCAGATGCTGGTATATTTATACCTGGAAGGTGCAGAGTTTGACGTAAGGTTGGACATAAGACGTCACTAAGAACTCGCAGTTCTTTCAGGACTCCAGGAGTTCTAGGACAAATCAATACAGAAGCAGGGGGAATTCCCGGGCTGCTGGAGGCTTGGTTTGTTTAAGAACACATTGTGCTTTCTAGGAGTCTATGGGAGTAGCCTTGCCGTATTTGGACTGCATTGGCTATGTCTTAATATGGGTATGATTCTTATGCCTGTATAAGGGTATGATTTGATATAACCACATAAGGGCATAAAATCGGGAATATTTACTAGAGTCCTAGAATCATCTACAACATCTGTGTCTTCCATGACCTCTTGTTAGCCTTCTTGGCTTTGTCCCAGGGCGCTCGCTGCTGATTTTTCAGTTGCTGGGCCACACACTCCTCCAAGAGCAATGCAGCTGCCCCTGCCCTTTCCGGGTAGAGTTGCCCCTCTGCCCTGCCTATCTCTTTAGTAATTGCCCCCTCCACTTTAACCAAAAAAGAGTCAATGGTTCCTTTACTTGAGTTCTGAGGAGAACACGTGGGAGAACCTTGAGGAGAACACGTGGGAGCACCTTTCCTCTTCCCCATGGTTTCCTTGATCAGTCAACCTAGTGAACCCACCTCCCCAGCACTAGACAGAAATGTTTAAAGGGTCTCAAGGGGAAGGGGTGTTGGGGTAGCTGATTCATCGATCACTGTCTTGTCATCAGCAGTCGGCCGCCCCAGCCCACTTCCAAGCCCTTCTAGAACCTAGCCGATATTCACACAAGTCACACCACTCCAGCTGTAGATGAAGTTTACTGTCCTGCTAGCATAGGGCCAAGAGAGTGAGCCCAGCCCAGCCTCAGTCGGACACGGACGGGCGCAGACGGGCCCGCCCTTGTCCCTGGCATAGCCCGGGCGCGTCCCACGTTGCAGGAGCCCCGAGTAGCTTAAGAGCGTTTCCTGGAGTGGTCAAGGGCAATGGCGGCTCCAGCCACAAAGCAGGATGGGGTTATAAGTCCTCTCACACAGCTGCAAAAGTGACTTGTGCAATTAAGGGCTCCCACACTGCGGGAGCCCCGAGCAGCTTAAGTGCGCCTCCTGGCGCGGTCAAAGGGCGACGGCAGCTCCAGACGCAGAGTCCCAATACACAGTGGCAAAAGGGACTTGTGCAATGACGGGCTCCCGCGCTAGCCAGCCAAGCATTTTTTTAAATTCATCACAGGAACCTTGCTTGATACCAGAGGTAAAAATATTGGTTTTACAAAGATTAGAGGAGCTAGCGGGATACATTTAATAATTTTCTTTGAATACTCCATTCCAGAACGGGTACAAATCTCACATGTTTTTATATTCCACTATTTCTATACACTTTGCATACAACCCCCACTATGTATGAGCTTCAGATAAGCACAGTGGGGGTTGGCTGTACAGCTCTCCTTGCTGTGAGACCCTGTGCTCAACCTAAAAGTAGAAATCCCCTACTGTGCATGGCCTCTGACTATATGCCGTGAGGGTTCATTGCAGGGCCTGTCCTACTGCTGGGCCATGCTCCTGTCCCTATCTCTCACACCAGCTGTACAGAGCCATGCCAGACCATCTACCAGCCCCTATGCCACCAAATGAGCTGTACATGACCTTTGGCTGTGTGAAGCTCTGGGCACCGGGACTGCAAGTGCACCCACCCCAAGCCCACAGTGCTCAATTTCCATGATCTTAGACCATGGATAGAGTGGGCCTGCAAGAGATTTTTAAAGGTAAAACCAGTCTGTGATTGGCAATATCCCTTGAGTATTTCTGACATATTTTCCACTTAGTTGCTGCAAAGAAGCTCAGTTGATTTGCAGGAATAAGCCTTATGTCAAAATCTAAAACAACATGGCAGATGTATGATTATCTACTCTCTAACTATTTCTCTCTCCGGACTACTCTTATTGCAGGCCCAGTTCTTCCGACCTAGCATTAAAGGAAAATCCCCACCTCTGATGACACATCTATTCTTCCTTCCCCACTGCAGGGGGTTTTGCTTGTCTGAATTTGGACTCCCTACACCAAAGAGCCTTAATGCTGTGGTTTTCTTTTCTCAGGATAATGAGATCTAGATATGTGTGGGGCTAGTTGTCCTAACTTCCTGCATCTTTTGGTAGAGTTGGTTTTGGAAGTCAGACATTTCAAGTGGAAGTAGGTATAACAAGCATTTACAATGCAATGGTCTCAGCACTATTAAAGGTAGAGCTATTGGCATTGCTCATGACATTTTTTTAAAAACATAAATAAATGCTATTGTCATTTACAATGGCAATAGGTGAGCATTAGAGAGTAGTAGAGAGTATTCGCGGACACAGAGTCACACACACAGAAAGCCACACACACACACACACAGAGCCCCACACACAGAGCTCCCCCCACACACACAGAGCCCCCCCACACACCCAGAGCCCCCCCACACACCCAGAGCCCCCCACAGACCCAGAGCCCCCCACACACAGGGGAGCAAGCACAGCCAGGGGGCAGTGGTGGTGCTGGATGTGGTGGTGGTGGATGTGGTGGTGGTTGTGGTGGTGGTGATGTTAATGTGTTGCAGAGCATTGTGAATGTGGTGCAGCATGTTTAAAAGTTATAAGTTATAATTAAGAAAGTGTTATAACCATTTGTCACTTTATATATAACCTAGAAAACATTATATACATTTGACGTATCCTAATAAAAAACAGAATTAACACCAAAAATGTGTTCTAGTTTTGTTGTTTATGCAAGGAAGGGGGCAGTGGGGGGAGGGGGAGTGGAGGTATAGGGAGGGGTGGGGTAGGAGTGGAGTGGAGTGGAGTTGCAGGGAGGGAGGGGATGAGGGAGTGGAGGTGCAGGAAGGGAGGGGTGGGGTTGGTGGAGTGCGGGTGGAGGGATTGAGGGGGAAGTGAAGGTGGGAGTGGAAGTAGAGGGAGGGGGAGAGGAGGTGCAGGGAGGGAGGAGGGAGTGGAGGTGGGAGTAAAGGTGGAGGGAGGGGGAGTGGAGTTGGTGGTGGGAGTGGAGGTGGAGGGAAGGGAAACAGGAGTGGAGGTGGAGGGGGTAGAGGGAGTGGAGGTCGGAGTGGAAGTGGAGGGAGGGGGAGAGGAGGTGTAGGGAGGACGGAGGGAGTGTCAGTGGAGGTGGGAGTAAAGGTTCAGGGAGGGAGGGGGGAGCGGAGGTGGTGGTGAGAGCAGAGGTGGAGAGGGGGGATTCGGGTCTTTGAATAGCACATTACACGCTGATCTCTGCATTTGTGCCCTAATCATGCAAACTACCCTGTCAGCACCTCACCCTGGGAGTCCCTGGACATACACAGATCTCTGCAGCAGGTGCCTTAATCCAGTGTAACATCTTAAAAGTGCCACTAAATGTCTAGGCTGCTGTATGTAATTCTTGTGGGAAAGGAGTGTCACTTTCACACATGCGGGGCTCGAACTACCGATTTTGTTTGAAGCCGAGGTCAGCCATGCCTGGGATAAAACGGATGGGATGTCCCGGGACAGAAACGGGAGATGCGAGATTCAACGTGACCTTTAAACCCATCAGCAGTAGATAGGGTCATGGAAGGTGCGTATATCCCGGAGGGGTGTGTGTGTGTATAAGCATTAGCGCAGCTTGGATTCCATGGGCCCTGGTGTGAGCAAGGACAATGGTGCATTGGTATGAAGCTTTCATCGTATTATACATCAATGGTCAGAGTTCAGTGGCCCCCTCGGGGTTCTGGTGCTACTGCACCTGCTGCACCAATGGCAGGAAGTCATGGAGTTTGAATTGCTGTAGGATCCAGGTGCTAAAGTATAAGCTTCACATAAAGGGCGGTAAAGACATGGGGCCACCTTTCTGCGGCAGTGGTGTAACGATCTGTAACTAAATGCAACAAAATGACCCCTGAGCAGCACACTGAGGTCTCGTAGTGTGGGACGGGCCAAAGGGGGGGGGGGAGGGCTGGACATGCAACAGACAAGCGGGCACGACAGAGTGGCCTGCTGGGTCTTGCAACATGCTCTAGAAGTGGTGAAAAACCAACAAAGCGTCATTAATAAGGGAATGGTCTTTTAAAGACCTGTGAAGTACTGGGGGGGGGGGTGGGTTGGGGGGGCGGCTGTGTGTGCACAGGAAGCTGTTTCAGCCTGGGCTGTCACACAACCTGTGCACTGCCAGCAACCTGCCAGGCCAGTGCATCACCATATCTCTGCCTGCCATTGCGCTCTATGCTTCTGAAAGGTAAAACAAAAACGTGCATTTACGTTTCAAAAGTCCGATCCTGCAGCAGCACACTTCCAAAGCCCATAGATGCTAGAAACCCGATTCAAAGTCCCACTCTCTCAATTTTTTTTTTTATCTCCCTCTTTGCTCCTCTGAAATGTTGGCATGTATGGGTGCCTGACACTGCCCCGGCCACCGCAGCCTGTCTCAGACTACCCAGGTGCTCCCCTGAATTCCGTTTTACTTGTGGGCCCCAGAACAGAGAGAGGACTTGCGAGCCTACAGACCCAGTGGCTTCATCCCAAACACTGATTGGCCGGCTGAAACAACAGGAGCCGGTAATCTATGCAGCTCCTGTATGTAGCAATAGGTAGCGCATAGAGCTGAGCCCGAGGCGCATAGATTCGTGTTTGGTCACATGGGGCACTTCTAAATAATTCACTCTGGCGCTACTGTTGTTTGTCCCGTTCAGCTCGTCGGATTGTGTTGTGTGCAGTGCAGCGCCCCTCCCCTCCGTCTCACCCGGCTACTCCTACTCATTGTGTTCCCGCTCAGTAAGTGCCTGCACAATGGGGGGTCGTGGCAGTAGGCGCGGTGCCCCGAGATCCCGGGTGATCCTCGGCTGCCTGCATTGTTCTCAGTGCCCCACCTTTCATCATTAGAATGTAAGATCTGTTGCTTGAGGGGTTGAATGAGTTTTCGAAGTCGGGACCCAAGGATATTAACTGCGCCACTGACTCCAGGACACGGTTGCTCTGAAAAAAGTAATAATCCATTCAGCTATCCTACGAAATACAGATCTGTGATCTGCACGGTGTGCGTTCTTTGCAGCAGGCATATTAACCCTCTGCGCTACTTTATGCCACTAGGCAAAACTCCGAATACACTCTCTAGCAGAAACATTCATCCCAAGCGCTATCTTGACATTTATATTGCTGCCCAAAAGTTAGATACACAAGGAATTCTGCAGAAGGTGTTTTTGTAAAATTAAAACAACATAACTTGTAAATTACTGCTAGAACACAGTGACCCCCCCCCCCTTTGAGGTCAGCGCCCAGTGCGGCAGCACAAGTCGCACTGCCCTAAAGCTGACCCTGAGGGCATGTGTCTACTGCACTCTCTGCGTGCACACCTCGCTGCCCGTCGAGTACGAGTAACAGAGACAACCGTGATTAATACTCTGTCTCATCCACCCTAGCGCTGAACACTCCCAAAACGTCACTTCCACTGAGCTTGAACTAATTAAAAGGAAGACACAAGTCCGCCCTGTGAGAAGGAAGGCGAGCTCGCTACACTGCACCCACTCAGAAAATCAATTCAATTCGAAGTACGAGTAACAGAGACAACCGTGATTAATACTCTGTCTAATCCACCCTAGCGCTGAACACTCCCAAAACGTCACTTCCACTGACCTTGAACTAATTAAAAGGAAGACACAAGTCTGCCCTGTGAGAAGGAAGGCGAGCTCGCTACACTGCACCCGACTCAGAAAATCAATACAATTCGAACTACACAAACAAGATTTGGCTGGGAGCCAGCATGCGCACACACACAGTTGAAATAAAACAAACTGGAGAGTGGTGCACGCGCGCCCAGCATCTGTCTTCAATTACCGCAGGCCCTCACAGCTGGTAATTGAAGAAATATGCCCTTCTGATGCGCGTGTTTTCACATGGAATATGCACTAGGCGGAGCAACTCTAACGCCTATAGCCTATTGCGTGCTCTCTGGTAAAAACACATGCATGCGAGGGCCAATTGCCATGCAGCTGGCAACAAAAACCAGCAAAAATCACGAGCTTTCTGGAATTCGGTAGGTACAATTTTCGAAGCCCTCAGAAAAGGACTCTTAAGCCACACCCACTTCGTGGGGCGTAGGCCGAGCCCTAAAAAGGGGAAATTATGTATGAACACAAGTGATCAGCCACAGCAATTGGAAAGCCTTCTGTTAATCTCTATTGCTTTAGACAGACACTTTCACACATTTTGATTCATGGATAAAGATCGTACATAATCAAAATCAAATGTTTCCTTTGAATTTGTCATACTGAGTTACTTACAAGATGAAAACCTAATATATTATTTTATTAATTTAAGTAAGCAATTTAAGTTTTCTGGTCCATGTTGCATTTTTGACAATATTCCCCAGCAGCCAGCTACAAAATATGTTTTTTTTAACTGTGCCCTACCTTTACATCCAGTCACAACTGACTTACTGAAGTGACAATTATGGCTATTTTTTTCAAAAGTAAAACCAGTTCTCTTTTTTTAGGGCTAAACCCTTGTACTTGGAGTCTGATGTCCACTACCACAGTGCAGAATTAAATAATCCAAACAATTAGCAAAAACATAACAAAAAGAATGAGTTCCTCATAATGATCTTGGACTATATACTTATATTGCTTATGTTTACTTCAATTTTTGTCCTGCCTTTCACATTTGAAATGTAACCAGAATGTATTTTCCATCTCTCTAATTTTGGGAACAAGCAAAAATAGTAAGAAATTACTTTCTGCATTGTTTGCTTGTATTGAAATAGCATTTGCTCTCTACTAAACAAGCAACCAAAACAAATGAAAATGTATTTGTCCTGATTTTATTTAATCAGAGCAATCCAGATTGTTTGCAGATAAACTATTGAGGAGTATATCTGTCATGTGCATTACAGACAAATTCAAGAGTGGGGGATTTGAAAATTCATTGTTCAAGCCACATCTGTTTTGTGGTTTTGTTCCTTCTTCCATGTAATAATGTGTTACATTTGTATTATACTAATAGCGAATAATATTAGATTATTCGCTATTAGTTTAATAATAAAAGTTCGAGTACAAATAGCTGGAATATGACTTTCCCTCGCAGCTGAGATAAGTAAAAAAAAGCTTTTAAGTGTATGTATGTGTGTGCGTGCTTGCAGTTTTGAGTGTTTCTGTAAGAGAGTGTGTATGTTTGAGTGAATGTGTGTGCATGTGTAGGCAGAGTGTGTGTGTGTGTATTTGTGAATGCGTGTGCATGTATAAACATATGTTTGTGTGAGAGAAAGTGTGGTAATGTTGTCTTTCCTTTATTTTTAGCGGTCTTTCCTTTATTTTTAGCGTAGTATTTAGATTTCCCTTATGTCATCTAGAATTAGTATATGTCATGTCTAGAATGCTTTTATGTAATCGTAGAATGGAATGTGTAGTGTCTGTTAAGAGAAAACGGTTTGATTTTGATTCAGCTGGAAGCTATCTTCTTGGCTCCAGTGGGTCGTTTGTATAGTTCTTAATAAAAGTACTTATTTTCACAATTTACGCCTGCAGCGTCTCGTTACAGAAAGCTATGGTCAAAGGGCATGTGAAGTCACTTACGCTACCCCTGGCATTTTGGTGAATCAACTTCCAAGTAGCAGAGCTGGATTAGAGGTTTCACACTGTGATTAAGGAACCACAGAAAATCGGGCAGTATTTCTTATCAAAATGACATAAAATCTGGATCATTTGTTCTAACCACCCATAGGAAACGTAAAACTGGAGGTATGTCCAGTGTTTATGAGAGGGTGTTTGTATTGTCGCGCCTGTGACCAGTAGCGGTCGGTGGTGGTGGGGGTAGCTGCCAGGAGTTGACAGCGGGAGGGTGAGGGGCAGGGTAGGAGGTAGTAATCTATGGATTACAGAGAATTACAGGTAAGTAAACATATAAATAAATAAAACAAATTTCGTTGCGTGCACTGCATCCCCAAATGCGATGCAGTGCACGCAACAAAATTAGTTTTATTTATTTATATATTAACTTACCTATAAACCTCTGTAATCCATCATTTACTACCCTGCCCCTCCCCCTCCCCACGTCACCGCCCGTCAGGTACTCCCACTACCGACCGGGGCTGAGTAAGGTATAGGAATAGGGAACAAGTTGGGCAAACTTCTGCAATGACTGACCACAAAAGGGTGGGACTCAAGGGTAGTGCCCAGTATCATAAATCCAGATGGTAAACCAGCGACGTTGAGGGCCAGAGGTGGACGCCATGTTTGCAAAACAGCATAAATTCCTCTATGCAGCAATTCTGCAGCTTCCATATGAAGAGGCAAATCCAGTTATTGCTGAAATCCCCCTACGATGTAAGGCCCCAGCAAAAACAGAAACCATTGAGCAACCCCTGATGTTAGTGGAACTCGGTGATGCATCACAGACCTTAACAAGGGTAAAACGCTGGGCCCGAATGGGCTCCCTGTAGAATATTACTGCCAGTTAATTACTAGCGCCCCGCCATCCTAAGTGGTATTCTCAACGATATCAAAGAATATGTTATTAGTGATGTACTATCTAGGGTAATTACCAGTGCATGGCGAGGGCGCTAGTTATCGTTACCTTAAGACACAAATTATACTTACTTGAGATAACTCTAACTATAGCTGGTGAGTTTCTGTGGTTTTTAGAGCTTAAACTGAACATTTCGCCTACCTATAATGTTACTTTCACCTTTGTTTTTTGTGTAAATTTCTAGTTTTTTTTTAACGTAAATTAAAATTTAATTACCAAAAGCCAGCCAACCCCACACCTTCCACTGCATTCGGCTTTTTGCAGCGGGGGGTTGGCCACAGGGCCTGGCCCAGGGGACCACGGTGCCTTTTTTAAAAAAAAAAAGAAGGGTGGCCCTCCTCCCCAAACCTATTATGGCCCTGAGGACCCATCTCCTAGTGTCACTAATTAAAAAGGGGGGAACATGCAGCCACCCCTGGCTGGGCTGATTTAGGCCCCAGGCACCCCATTGCTGGGGCCTGGCACAAGATTTTTTTTGGGGGGGGGCGTGTGACTCCCCTCCCCGTGCCACTTTTTCCCCAGAAACCCCAACTTTCGGTGCCTGGCTGTATTGGAAAAGGGAGGCACTCAGCCCCCCTTCCTGGTCTGATTTTGGTCCCGGGGACCCCATCCCCCTGGCCTAGCCATATTGGAAAAGGGGGAGGGAGGCACGCAACCCTGGGCCTGACCAACAAAGGGTGGGTGTCTGCCAAGGGCATCCACCACACTATGGTTGAGGGCCTTGGGGGAAGCCCAAGGCCCGATGGTCCCAGCCCTCATTCACTCGGAGCAATCTTTTTATCTGTTTCCCTGCCCCCTTCACTGCGGATGAAATGTCTGCTCTCAGCGGGCTGGAGCATTTTTCTTGCTTCCACCCGCTGGGAGCTGACTTGGTGTTTGCTCCCACTTGGCAGGAGTTTTGCAATTGCTCTTGTCGTCTGGGAGAATAGACAGGTTTCCCTGCTTGCACCAGTACGGGCAGGCAAATTGCTATGAACGGGGGTGGCCATCCCCGGGAAATAACATTAGCCGGCCCTGGGGGATGGGATTCTCAGGGCCATTAATGGGTCAGGGGGGGAGGGCTGCATGCCCTGCCCCTTTCCAAATTCGACCGGGAAATGGGGATAAAAGTCACCAAATGAACCTGTGCTTAACCCTATGGTAGTTAGAAACAAAAGACGTCAGGGATTAGGTTGGTCCAGTTGCAAGTCCAGCCAAGTCCAGTTGCAGGTCCAGGTAGGATTAATTGCAGCAGGTCAGCTGGGCAGTTGCAGGTAGACCTTTGGAGTCTGTTGTGTCCTTGTTGCTCCGGAAAGGAGGTCAGCCACCTGACCCTTGGAGTCACTTTGGTAATCCTGGGATTAGCAGCAACGCAGGCCTCAAGCAGCAGGCCAGCAGTCTGGGGGTACAAAGCAGTCTTCATTTAGCAGGGCAGTCCTATGGTAGCAGCATGGCAGTCCTCTGAGGTACAAAGCGGGCCTTTTTAGGGTCCCATATGTACAGGAGTGATCTGAAGAGTGGGAATGAGGATCCTATTTTTATGCCTTCTTTCCTTCAATTGTTCTTTTTGCATTTGTCACCCCGAGTGGGACGGGTATGCCCAGACGTGGGTCCCGTGCTCTCCATGCCACTGGAATCAAGCTATCATGGCTGATGAGGGCTGAAAGCCCGAAACTGGTCCTTGGATGCTTGTTTCCAGTCCAGGGATGACCTGTCTCGGCAGTTCGGGCTGGAGTGTTCCCATTGGGCGCAGGGCCAAATCTGATTTGGTTATGGCTGGATCCAAACTGGAATGGCATGGTGAGCAAACAAACAATGGATTTAGGCCAGATCTCTACAAGATTTCTACAGGAGCTCCTGGCTCACCTTCCCACCCCTTGAGAAGGAAAGACAAGCACTGGCGAAGCCAAAAGGCCTAGTTAGTGAAACCTGTTTGTGTTTCCAAGTGACAGGTATTTCATGCAACATCTCTATTAACGACTCCACAAAAGTAGGTAAAATGACCAGCTAAGTCAAGATACTCAGGGAGCATTCACAAAGACACCATGACACAGACAGGAAGTAGAGAGGGTTGCATTAGAGAAGAGAAAAAAACATTCAACGTGACGGCTCCTCTGTGAACATAAAACAGGAGTAAGGAGTAAGGATTTTGGTGGGGGGCCAAGACAGAAAACATAGCCATGTCAAAAGAAAAGTAGCTTTCATCTAGCTAGAGAAAGGTCGGTGGAAATCTAATCAACAAGTCAAGTGGTGAGTTAATGATCGAACAAATGAATCACATAAAGTATGTTGGCATGTTGAGGTCCGCATACAGTAGACAGAGAAAGTGGCTCAGCCGAGGTGGAGGTAATAACCCAGTTAATGTGAGTGTATTACTCATTAATAAATACTACAGTTGATGCAATAGGTAAAGGTGTTTCCATGTGTATGGAAAGAGCAGGTTGTGTATATGTGAGGGTCCAAGTTGTGGCCTTATGCGCTGAGGAAGTGGCTGATTGGAGGGTCTTTTGACCAGTGTGCGAGTACTTCATGCTACAAGGGGCATAGAGCTTCAGTAACTGGGGGGACCTGGCTGCGGTGCAGGTGATCTGTTTAATACAGGGTAAATTGGTCTGTTTTAAAGCTTTGACAGAGTTTTGTGGACTTCAGTTAGTTGTGGGAGGGTGGTCTGGGGGAAACTTTTGTTTTTGTAGTGCACAGTAAAGGGCTTTGGTTACTATACTTCTGCAAGCTTGGTGGTAAAAAGGGTAGGCCCGTGTGTTTCTCAGGCTGCCTGGTGATCAGCCAGAGCTGTACTGCTACTCTCTGTTCTAGGAGTGTGTTTGGTGGTACTACCTGTGAGGGGGATGTAGTGGTCGCTTTAGAATCTTTCTGGGAGCTCTGGCTCCTGTCTGACTCTGGTTCAGTTTAGGAGTTACAGTGCTACTGTACCCTCATGTTGCCCCTGTACTAATGCAAAAACAACAGTTGATGGACAGAATGCAGAACAATGTCATACATTCACCCCAGTACAGAGATCTGGGCCTAAATCCATCGTTTTTTTTGCACTCCACACCACCCCAGTTCAGACATGGCCATATGCAAATCAGCCTTGACCCTGTGCCTCATGGGAACAGTCCAGTCCGAACTGCCAAGCCATGTCTTTCCTGGACCGGAATCAAGCATCCTAGGACTGGTTTCTGGCTAATAGCCGTCTTCAGCCAGGATAGCTTCACTCGAGTGGTGTGAAGAGCATGGGACTCACGTCTGAGCATACACATCCCACTCGGGGTGACAAATGCAAAAACAACAGTTGATGGACAGAATGCAGAACAATGTCATACATTCACCCCAGTACAGAGATCTGGGCCTAAATCCATCGTTTTTTTGTACTAATATCAGCATCATGGCCTCCACCTGTTTAGCTTCTCTTTGCTTGACTTGGTTGCCATGGCTACTCCTTCAGCTCTAAAGGACCAGAGTCGAGTACTAGAGGAACTCACCACCCACGGTCGGATACCAAGAGTGGTACCTGCATACAGTAACAATCAAATCTGAATCTATTTGAGGACAACAACATTGAAGAAGGGCTGAAATTTGCAACACATTATGAATCCAAACTGCTGACTGCTGGAGACTGTTAAACACCCACGTTCTAAAATATGACATACTGCTGACTTGATAAAACATACTTTTGTTGAGATTTGCTATTGCGCTGAAGGCACTAGCACTAGAGGAAACCACCTGCCACAGATGGACACTGAGATCAGTAGCAGAGATGTGACATTGATGCCTTCAATTCCCCACATACAGTTGTTAAAGATTGTTTGTGCATTTACAATTTAGTGCATTAATAACATGCAGACTAGTTTTATGCTTGACAACACTGCTCCAGCAAAGGGGATTTGGTCCCTTGTTGACCCCTCCAACTTTAGGGAGCTTGAGGAACAAAGTTAGGTTCAATTCAAATTCACAAATACAGCGTTACCCATTTGGCTACACAATGAAGTTCCAAATAAAAAATGTTAGGTTAAACATAGATTTATTATAAATTCAAAGCCAAAGTAATGTAAATCAGTCTCAGAAACATCGTACAGCAATACAGAATTAACGATGGACTTCCATCTCTATGAACAACATTAATTTTCAATAGTAATTCACCAATGAGAACCTCAGTAGCGAAACACAGCAGAATGAGAAGATTTGAAACTCCGATCCTCCTGTATATGATACATGAAGATGTCTAATTCCACAATTAAAATACTCAAAAAAATGCTAAACTAGATTTAATGAGATCCATAATATAAAGAAAAAGGGGTCAGCATGGAAACTTCAACAGAAGGTTCTAAAGTGAAACATTTCATAGAATGAATCCCCACAATGAGAATAAAGCATAGCATGCAAGGCACAGAGGTCTAAACCTCTCCTAACATGAGGAAGTCTCAGCGTAAGTATGCATACAAAGCCAGAGAACATTGCCTAGTTATACCTTCAACGACCCCCCCTAAATTATTGTCATTGACCCAATTAAAGACCACTTTCAACCAATACTCTCTTTAGCAAAACACACTCATAATTCTTTTCTCTTTGATGTACATTTCGAAAACAGCTCCCTGCTCTTTCTTCTTTGACCCACATACTTCAAGATGACCTCGAATTTATGCCTTCATCCCACACGGACAGTAGGCCTCCCTTCTTACCGTAATTTCTTTTGCCCTTGACTCCCTTCTCGCTTCCTTATCTGTTTCAAACAAAGAGCCTTTCTCCATCCATTAGGTCATCATACCAGGCACCTGGAGAGGGAAGAATAGCACTCCATCAGAGAAAACATTCACATCAGAAGTTAGACATTGCGAAACTCAAGTTCTTCAGTCCTTTGGTCAAGTTAACAAATTCAAAACGTCAATACACATTATAACTAAATAAATGCTAATACATTAACAGTCATGTTATAAAAGTAAATACATTTCTCATGCATACATATTCTATTATATGATGAAATCAAAACATCTTCTTTAAAAAAAATAAAGAATTGTCCTCATTTAACCGAAATAAGTGAGCAATCTTTAGGCAAACCAAGGTTTATTTAGGAGTCCCCCTAAAAGTTTGTCGATACCTTCAAGTTGCTGGGCCCCGGGGATTCAACGAAACCAGTTGCCAAGATTCTAGTAGGGACTAGTTATACAAGTAGCGAGTGAAACCCTTTCGCCTCTACGAGATAGAAACATCATCTCCAATCTCACTTATTTAATCATCATTGGACTTTTATATCAACCAAAGCAATTAACAAAACAGATTTTATCAGACCTTATTCTCCCAGTCTACCCAATTCCTCCATATTTTTTATCTTTTCTTTGATGGAGTTGCCATATCTAGATTATGAATACGCCTCACCGAGGTCACCCAATCTAATATTACTGGTGATTGTGGTAAAATCTATTTAAGGCAAATTTCCCGCCTAGCTATAAGAACCAACAATAATAATAAGGAGGCCTGTGAATTAGACAAATTAAAACTAATACCCTCCTCTTGTAGGACCCCAAATATAACCAGACTTAAGCTTACCTTGATGCCTCACCCCAGAACCTCAGAGACAGTCTTACCTATGTCATGCCAGAAGCCCTGGCTAGAAGGACACTGCCAAAACATATGGCGATCATCCGCGTCATCAGACTCACATTTCGGACAAACCTTTCAATGGGCTCCTTCCAATTTGGCAAGTTTCTTTGGCGACTAGTAAGCCCTGTGGAATGTGAACAAATGGTTCCTCTTGAGATAGGCAGATTTGACCATATTCCAAAGGGTGCACATTGATACTTGCCATAGGTGTGTAACGTTGGTCGATGGCAGGTCTCTTCTACAGGACTCCTCCATAGGCGCTAAAGGGGGTTCATTCTTAATTAAAAGCCAATACGATTGGATACCTCCTTTTGTTGAAATAAGTGGCCACAAAGGGAGAGTTCATACTCTACACTATCTCCTTCCTCTTTATCCAAATGTGAGGCCCAACTAGATAATTGAATCTTGCAATTCTTTGGTTCGTAAGATTATACAGTATGTCCCACAAATGAAGTTTAATCCCTTGAAGCAGTTGACCTCAACTCATAATACCTTCCTCCTGTAGTACAGTGGATAGGGAGTCTTTTAAGCAGACTGGCGTACTTGGTGAGTTCCAGATGGGGGCCCCAGCACTATAATAAGAAATCTTCAAGATCTTCTTGATTTAGAACCAAACTTCACAGGCCGAACTTAGAACCTTCACTCTTATTTTTTTAAAGAATTCAGGGTGACCAAACTTAAAAAGAACTCCATCGCCCCCTTGTGGGGTGGTTGTAGACATGGCTAGCACCATTGGAGGAAAACATAAAGAATTGAAGAGGAGAGGTCTTACATTTATTAATTGAAAAGCAAAATAGTAAAAGCGTAAATCCAGACTAGTAATACCCCCCTCTACCTTGGAGCATCTCAATTTCCGCCAAGCAATCCTCAGCCCCTGATTAGCCCAGAGAAAACTATTTATTAAGCCTTGTGCTTTTTTCAAAGCAGACTGGTCAAAAGATAAGGGGATCATGTTAAAAATAAAGGTAAACTTTGGCAGAATTGACATCTTATTTAAATTAGAGCGACCGAAAAATGGACAATGCAAGGCTATTCCAAGAGTTTAGAAGTAAAACAATTTCTTTCCCTTTGAGCTCTAAATTAACTAGGGTTGTCTTTGTTATATCATGAGTAATTTGGATGCCAAGATAGTGGATATGCTGTTTTGTTATACTTGAGCTTACAGGTGTGTTCCAAGTCATAATCTCAGTTTTTTGAGGATTATTAAAATAACCTGAAATTCTTCCAAAATGTGTCAATAGCTTCTCCAGACAGGGCAAGATAGTGGGAGGCTCACTAGAAAAGATCATCAAGTCATCTGCATATAAGGCCACATTTTTGTCCCATCCTTACCATCTAAAAGGTGTGAATCTATTACTGGCCCTAACCCTACCAGCCAAGGGTTCTATATGCAGGGTAAATAATAGAGGGGATACTGGACATCCCTGCCTTGTACCTCATTCCAGCCTAATTGATTTAGAGAGATTGCCATTGATAATAAGCCTGGCAGTGGGCGTCTTATAGATATTTTTAATTGTTCTTATAAAATAGTCTCCCAACCCAAACTGTCGAGTCATATATGTTAAAGAAGGCCAGTTCACTCGATCAAAAGCCTTCGCTGCATCGAAGGCAAAAATCGAGAAGGGAGAATTGTGGGCAGTGGCTATGTGAATCACCCTGATTAGTTCATGTGTTAGCTCATGTAGCTTACGACCCATAATGAATCCCTTTTGATCCAGATGAAGCAAAGAGCTCATTACCAGATTCAACCTCCCTGCTAAAGTTTGTGCAAAGATTTTATAGACACAATTCAGCAGGGAGATAGGTCGGTATGACTCACAGTTCTTTGGGTTTTTATTTGGTTGAAGAATCAAAGAAACTGTAGGCTCATCCCATGACTTGGGGATTGGGTTATTTTCCAGAAAAATATTATCAAACAGAGTCACAAGAAACGGGGGCGATCTCGTCAGACAATGGCACACAAAATTCATTAGGAATAGCTTTCTTTCCTGCAGCCCTGGCCTTTAAAAAAAGTTTTTGCATATTCTTCAATTCTACTAGATCTATGTTTCGATTCAATAAACTAGTTTGATCCTCAATAAAGTTCTTGATTTGCAATTCTGAAACCACTAGATATTCTGTGTACAGATCCTAAAAAACACCTCAAATTCCTCTTCTATTTTAAGATTATCTGAGGAGATCTCCCCTGATTCTAGTGATATCTCTTTGATTAGGTTCTTAGTTTGATTTACACGAGACTTCCAAGCAAGGAATCTCCCACACCCCTCCCCACACTCATAATTTGCTAATTTGCTGACTTCCCATTTTTCCTAATGATATCGTCCAAGTGGTCTTTTAGTAACTGCTGCTTAGCCATTAAATCTCTGATTTGCTCCTCTCGATACTCTTTCTGGCTAGATTCACTCTCGACTCTTGCTCTGAGGATATCTTCCTCCAATTTCCGAACAATCTCTCTAGATTCCTTATGTTTCTTAGCCGCCAATTTTATCACCACCCCTCTAATAAATGCTTTATAAGCTTCCCAGATAATTTCTAATGAGGCTGAACTATAATTAATGTCGAAAAACGTTCGTGTTTCTTTCTTCAACTGTGCTATTATTGAAGGATTGAGAAGTAGCGTCCTATGAAAGATCCATCTCCTCGTAGATTCCCCTTTAGACAATTGGAGGATTAATGCAACAACGGAGTGATCTGAAAGATGTTCCGGGACGTGTCTAATTGATGACGTATATGTCAGCAATCTTAAATAAATCAGGAAGAAATCAATACGGGAAGAATGCCCATACTTTTTGTTATGGAATGTATAATCTGACGGTGCCGCCAAACCATTATATTTTTCTCGCCAAATATCTATCAAACCTAGATCCCTCATTAAAACCTTTATAAACTAACCCATTTTTGAAGAGACAACTTGCCCTCCACTGGTCCTATCTAGAAGTGGATTCAGAAGAATGTTAAAATCTCCCCCCAATATATGCCGCCACTGGGAGTCGGAGTCCCGCAGGGCTCGGTATTGAGCCTGACTCTTTTTAACATCTTTATGACCCCTCTGGCGGCTCTGGCCGAGTCCTTCGGGGCCCAGATCGTCTCCTACGTGGATGACACTCAGCTGCTTTTTACCTGTCGGAAAGGAAAGGATTTTGATGGAGAGAGCATCCGTGAGTGCCTTGGGGCTGTTTTTAACTGGCTCCAACTGAACAGCCTCAAGTGCAACTCAGACAAATCGGAGGTGCTCTTCTTCGGTTGTCAATCCGATCCGGACTGGCAGGTATGGTGGCCTGGTGACATGTCTCCTCCAGGGCGGTCGTCTCAGGTAGCTAAGAACTTGGGGATTAAAATCGACAATGGCCTGACTCTAAGATCCCAGATCTTCGCCCTCACTGGCACCTGCTTTGGTCTTCTGCGCATGCTGCGGAAGTTTTTCCCTCTGCTCTCTGAGGACCACGGGAGGACCACGGTACAGGCCTTGATTGGTTCAAGACTGGACTACTCCAACGTCCTTTATCTTGGCCTGCCGGAATATCTCCTGCAACGGATGCAGGCGGTCCAGAACGCGGCAGCGCGTGCCATTTTTGGCCTGCATAGGCGTGTCAGAGTTTCGGGCTTGTTGCAGTCGCTCCATTGGCTGCCTATCCGACAGCGGATAGTTTTCAAAGCCTTAACTCTTGCACACAAGGCCTTCTATGCCACAGGGGCTAAATACCTTCAGAAGAGGCTCGTCTCTTATCGTCCTTCCCGATCTCTGAGGTCAGAGTTGCTGTCCCTTGCCATCGTTCCTCGTGTGAGGAAGGCTCGTATGGGAGGTCGTACTTTTATGTTTCGGGCCCCACAGCTTTGGAACTCCTTGCCCCTGGCATTACGTAGCAACCCAAACTTGTTGGCTTTCAGGAAGGGCCTGAAAACTTGGCTTTTTTCTTCCTAGATCTTTGTATTTTGTTAACTCTGTTTCTTTTAATCTAAGTGTTGTGTTTGTCTTTTTTAGGTTGTCAATAAAGCGCCGGGACACTCTTTTGAGTAGCCGAGCGCTATAAAAGACACAAAATAACATAACATAACATATTATAGGATAGTTAGATTGAATCAAGTGATTATAGATAGTGTTTTTGAATTTTAACATCACAAATGACCCAGCAGTCTTTAGCGTCCACCTTGACCTTACCTAACGTTACTCTAGCTGCCTGTTTGAAAATAAGAGCTACACCTTTAGTGCAACAGGATTGTGTTGTGTGGCAGGAAAATTCGATCCATTGATGTTTATCACAGATGAAATCCCATTCCTCACATGTTTTTTTTTTTTTTTTGGTGTAAGACATTTATTCTGTATTAAAGAGACAAATGATGTACACTGCGTCACGCCAACAACCCGGAGGCAGGCCGCTATCAGGTATACAATGCACAAGGGTCAGTAAAACAGTCCGAGGGCTATCGTCCAGCCTGAGCTGGCACTCCTAGTGATATATATAAAACAGTAGTAACGTGGTCGTGAGCAGTACAACACCTGCGCATAAGTGATCTTACTTTTCTCTCAGTGTCGCAGACATGCAGATGTATCAGGAAGCAACCAGGTCGCCTAGGAGCGAACAGCGGTCAATAACCCGCCGCGGCGGCCAGTAGGAAGGATACGTCCAACAGCACTGTTTTCTCCCAACATACCCCCCAACAGTCAGAAAAACTAAAACAGCAAACTGCGGTGCAAGTACATAGAATTGCTATGCAACATATCATCCGTCCTTAGGGCTGCGCGGACCTGTGCTGGAGTGTCATGAGTAAAGGCGAGTCGCGATAAGGGTGATGGTGTGGCGATTGCCACCTCCTCCACATGTAGGCGAGAGAATAAAAAAAGGGGGGGGGGAGGGAGGAAGGGGGGGAGGGGGGGGAGAGGAGGAGGATAAGTGGGGCTATTCGCCGAGGTCTGGGGCCGCAGGAGGGTCTGCGGGGATAGGGTCAGCGGCATATGCAGGGCCAATGGGGTTGCATGGCTAGGGCGTGTGACAATACAGGGCAGGTCCGCACTACCTCAGGGCCGACAAGCAACAAGCATTCAATCACGTAATGAACACAGTCAGCCCATATCATCTGAAACACCTGAATCCGGTGATCTCCCCAGGGTGTCCGAGCCCTCACGTTCTCTAGCCCACTGTATGAACGGGTCCCAGATATCAATAGGTCTGGAAGCGGTGGGCATAGTCTCCCAGTAGTGTGTCAGTTGTGTATGGCCATATGTTACATCTCTAATCCACCCCGTGAATGAGGGGAGAGCCCTCCTACCCCAATGTAGCGCGATCTGTCGTTTGGCATAGAGAAGGAGTAGGGCATGTAGCTTCCTGTCGCAGGGTTCAGTGTCTTTAACATAACCTAGCAAACCCAGGAGAGGAGTTGGTGTATCATTCCTATGCGTAATTTGATTTATGGCTGTAAAAACCTCCGACCAGTATGAATCCAGTTTGGGGCAGCTCCACGCCACGTGGAGAAAGGACGCATCTTCCCCTCCGCATTTCCAGCAGGAGGCATCTGCGCGGATGCCCATTCGGTGTAACAATGTCGGCGTGCGGTAATAGCGGTGTAGGAACTTGAAATGTATGAGCCGCAGTCGATAGTTCGGAGACAGTGCCGTGAGTTGCTTACAGCAGTACTCCCAGATGTCATCCGTTAGCTGATCAGTCAGATCCGCGGCCCATGCCTGTTTGGCCATGGCCTCAGTGATCGGTGCCTGCTCCTGCATGCAGTTATATAGTCTCGATACCAGCTTTTTGGGGGAAGGCCGTGAAAGCAGATTCTGGAGGGCGTCTAGTGTGCATGGCTCCTCTGGGAAGTGGGGTCCTATCTTTTTGCAGGATTCACGGAGGGAATGGTACAGTAGCGTGTCCGCGAAAGATTCTGGCAGGACATCCTCGTTCGTGTCCATCTCGACGAAGGTACCATCCGGATATAAATCAGCGAATGTGTGCAGCCGTTTCCCCCGGATCGTGAGGACGTCTCCCCTGGCGGTGAGACAAGGCAGCAACGGGTTACCCCGAAGGGGGATGGCCGGAGCATAAAGCAAAGAGAGACCCGCTCTCTTCTGCAGTTCACGCCAAGCCCAGCGGATCATCTCCACGGTATCCACTTCTCGCGACGGGCAGGAGACCTTACCGTATAGAGCCACTCGCAGCGGCAAAGGGGCGACCACGGCCAGTTCAACCGCCACATGCGGTTGATAGGGAGTAGGGAAGGCCCAGAAGTGCAGAAATTGCGCTTGGGCGCAGAGGGAGTAAAGCCTCAGATCAGGAGCACCGAGACCTCCTTGTCGGAGCGGTAGTGTGAGTAGGTCCCAGGAGACTCTCGCTTGCCCACCTGCCCACACCAATTTCAGCAATAGTGAGCGAACACGAGCGTGAAAGTGTGCTGTCATTGGTAGCGGTACGTTCACGAACAAATATAAGAATTTGGGGAGAACCACCATTTTTGCTAAGGCTATCCTTGCGACTAGGGAAAGGGGCAGTTTGTTCCAGACCTCAATTTTCCCCTCCAGCCAGTCTACCGCCCTCCCGAAATTTAGTGTACACAACTCCTGCACATCCCGACTGACCCAAACTCCCAAATACTTAACAGCGTCCGTCTCCCACCTCAAAGGGTAGTCCGGAGCCGGGCGATTAGTCTCGTCCGTCAAGGGGAAGGCAACCGATTTAGACCAGTTAATGGACACTCCTGCTAGGCCCTCAAATCTCACGAATTCCCGAAGTAGTGGATTCATGTTGTCCTTGGGATTGATGATGTATAGGGTGACATCATCCGCGTATAACGAGATTAGTAAGCTCCGAGAGCTAAATCCGATGCCCCTTGCAGTGTGGTGTTGTCTTATCCGAGCCGCAAGCGGCTCCATTGCAATGGCAAAGAGGAGGGGTGACAGAGGGCATCCCTGCCTTGTCCCCCTGGAGACTCGGAAGGGCTTAGACACGAGACCGTTGACACTCACCCTAGCTCTAGGTTCCGTGTACAGTAGTTTAATCAAGGTCATGAAGTTTTGGCTAAAGCCCATCCGTTCCAAAACTTTAAACAGATAAGGCCACTCTAAGGAGTCAAATGCCTTGGTGGCGTCAAGGAACACCACCGCCGCCTGTACAGATGGATGCAAGTAGTGGAGAACAGAAAAAATGGTTCTGAGGTTATGTGATGTTGCGCGGCCCGGGATAAACCCCGACTGGTCAGGGAGTGCAATCATAGGCAGCATAGGCTGCAATCGATCCGCAATTACCTTAGCGTAGATTTTAGCATCGACGTTTATCAGAGAAAGGGGCCTATAGGAATCTAGGTGTAGCTCGTCTTTATCAGGTTTAAGGAGTGTAATTATTAGGGCTTCCCGCATGGAGTCTGGTAGGGAATTCAATTCGAGGGCCTCAACAAACACTGTATGCAGTTTCGGCGCCAACTCATCCACATAGGTTTTATAGAAGGCTGTTGTCAGGCCATCTGGGCCAGGGGCTTTGTTGGCCGGCATGCTTTTTATCACCTGGGCTATGTCCTGGACCGTGACAGTGAGGTCCATGTATTGTCGGTGGTTATTGTTAAACCATACGAGAGCTATGGAATCCAAAAAGGCTTGCAAAGTGGGCGGTATCGTGGGCTGCATGGAGGTGTAGAGGGAGGCATAGAAATCCGCGAGGGCGCCTAGTACTGCCTCTTGGCCTATCGCGAGGTTCCCGGCCTTGTCATATATGGTGTGGATGTAATTGGATTGTGTGCAAGGAGCTATCAACCTAGTTAGTGTCCTGCTCGGCCTGTCCCCCTCCCCATATCTGCGTGCTTCTGCCTGTTTTCCCAGGAACCGTACTTCCCTCTCCGCTTCCTCATTAAAAGCTAGCAGCTTGGTTTTCAGAGCCCCAGCTATCTCCAATGATGGGTCAGCACTAAAGGCAGCGTCTAGGTCTCTCAGTTCCCCCTCCAGCTTAGCTAACGTGTCCCTTATGGCACGCAGGACTCCCGCCTTCCGTGCTATGCACTGACCTTTGATCACAGCCTTAAAGGCGTCCCATTCTATGGCCTCAGATGAGACTGATCCAGTATTTTCGGCAAAATAATGGACTATGTCTTCTCTAATTTCTTCTACAAATACTGGGTCCGTGAGCGCGTGTGGTGGGAGGCGCCATGTGAATGCCCTGTGAATAGCGTTTGGGGGTCGCAGCTCCAATCCGCATGGGGCATGATCTGACAGCGACCTGGCCAGTATATCAACCTTTGTCACCCACGTTGCAACCTCCGGAGACACCAGCCAGAAGTCTAATCTGGACCAGGTAGCCTTGTGGCAAGTGTAGCAAGTACCCACTTTGGCATCTGGGTGCCTGGCTCTCCACACATCAGAAAGCATACCCTCCTTCATCACATCTAAGACTGCCTGTCGCGCTCTAATATGTGTCGGCCTGCTTACGCCTCTACGGTCCGTTTCATCATGCAGTACAATATTGAAATCACCTCCCAACACAACTGACCCACAGTCCAGTAAAGCAATTTCCGCCCAAACCCCTCTGAAGAAATCTGGGTCGTCCACATTTGGACCATACACTGCAGCTAGTACAATAGGCCGCCCCTGCAAGGAACCGTGTAATAAGACATATCTCCCCTCCACATCAAGCACGCGAGAATGTTCCCGCCAATCCAACCCCCTGCGTATGAGTACAGCAACACCCCTCGCATAATTTGAATAGATAGCAGAGTAAACATGAGCCCATCTGGAATTCTTCAACCTGGGCGAGGGGGTCGAGTTAAGATGAGTTTCCTGTAGGAAGCAAATGTCTACATTATGCCTTGACAATATGCCATGCATTAAACGAGCTTTCTTGTAATCTCCTAGGCCTCTAATGTTCCAAGTCCAAAGTTTAATCCCTCCCATCGAGCAGGTGTAGAGGAGACTGTGTCATCTCCGATCGCCCCCACCCCCCATAGCAGGAAGGTCGCCCACACATCATGACAATCAACACAATGCGCAAACAGGTAGTCCAAATTAGCCGTACATTGCACCAGATAATAACTAGAACTTGTAACGTCAAAAAAAAAAACCACCACCTACCACCCTCATCAACCCCCCAATCAGGTCGTGAAAGAACCCAAAAGAAAGCACGCAGGGCGTGCGAAACCCCCAACATCAGCGATAGTGGGAAGCGCCCAATGAGGCGTGGTGCGCCCAGCGTACACCCCCGTATGCACGGGGTGGCTACTAACAAATGTTTGACCTCCTGGTGACCAGCGGAACTCCCATCCCAGGGTCCACGAAACACGTCAGTCAACCGCAGCCACAAAGAGAGCATGGAGCCAGCAGCCTCAGTTTGACGCCCAAGGGCGCCTCAGCGACTTACCACCATTTACTCAGTTCAGACGCAATACCTGCGCGCCCAAGGGAAACCAGGCGTCCCCTCGAGACATAAAGGGGGGCGAAGGTGCAGCTGTGCAGTTCCACAGTATTGGCCCCTTCAGTCATTGTCACTCAGGTTTTCCGCAACATCCTCCAGTCTTGGCGATTTTCTCCTGGCCCCAGCGCAAATATGTTTAGCGAACTTTAGCGCAGATTTAGCGTCCGTGAAGAAATGCGAGGTGTTTTCGTGTTGTACCTTCACCTTCGCCGGGTATAGTAGAGAGTATGGCACACCAGCCTGCAGCAGAACTTTCTTCGCCGGCAGAAATTCCTTACGGGCCGCTTGCACAAGAGGGGTGAAGTCCGGGTAGAAGGAGATGGTATTACCCTGGTGCGTGATCCTACCCTTCTCTCTCGCCAAGCGCAGGATGAGGTCCCTATCCTGGTAGTTGATCAATTTAGCAAGGATGGGTCGAGGTGTGGCTCCAGGCGGAGGTTTTTTCCCAAGCGATCTGTGCGCTCTCTCGACCGTGAAGACTGGGGACAAATGAGGATCAAATAGTTCATGTAGAAGGTCTGTCACAAACGTCTCCATCTTGCCAATGTTTGTTGTCTCTGGAATACCCGTAATTCGGATATTGGACCTCCTGGAGCGCGCTTCCAAATCGTCTGTCTTGGCGCGTAAATTATCTATTTCCCGCTCCAGGGACGTGATATGTTGTTTGGCCTGAGTCTGGAACTCGCAGCATTCAGTCTGTCTGTTTTCTAGGCAGTCCAGTCTGGTCTCGTCGTCCACTTTAGTTTTCACAGACTCCAGCTGCGAAGCCATGTTGTCGAGTTTAGCGTCAATGCTCTTCAAGCTGGACCTCACCTCCATAATAAGTGCCCCGAAGTCTATGTCCGGCGGTGGTCCCTGCGACGACGACGCGCCGCCCTCCAACTCCGACGTTTGTGTCTTTTGGGGCCTCTTGTTGTCAAAGCTAATTTTGGGTTGCTTTGCCTCGTTTTTTCCCATCTTCGAGGCTCGGAGGTGTCCGCTAGCGTCGCGAGGGAGCAGCGCCTTTCCGCGTCTTTCTTAGTAATGTGCGTGTGATGGAACCCTTGGCGTCAAGGTGCCCCCGCCCGGCCCAAATGATATCAAGTCTCCGGCCAAGTGTAGAGCTCAAATGGCGAGACTGCCCAGTTTTGCTGTGTAGCTGCAGCGTGAAAAGCAAGACAGCACCAAGGCACAAAATGGCGGGCACCGGAGTTCAAGTAGTGAGGCAGTGCGGTAGTGTGCCGACTAATTAGGCTGCAGGGCCAGTAGTGCAATGGAGACCCGGGGACCCGGGCAGCAGGGAGCAGCAGCGTTCAACCGGCACACAGTCCACAACAACGGTCGGCAGCCGATATGTCAGGAGTAATGGCTTTGCGGGCGGGTTCAGGCCGGACTTCGCCCCTCCTCAGCTCCGCATTGCTTCTGCCCTATCCCTCATGTGCCGCTCACCAATGGTGTCCCTGTCTCCCAGCGAAGTCCCCGGTTCCCGGATCGCTTACCACAGCTCCGGGTGTAGACTCACGTTTAGCGCGGCGCCCCTTCTGGAGTCCCGGTCGGAGCAGGGGCGGTCTTCTTTCACCGCGGTGCCCAGGATCACAGCAGTCAGTCCCCAACAACTGCGCGATCGGGACTCACCAGTGCCTCGGACGGTCACAGCTTCCTCCCCGACACAGTTATCTGCTACAGCACGGCGGGTCCCCGGGTCTCTGGAGGCCCACTCAGCCGCGGTCTGCAGTCCTCAGCGACGCCCAGAGGCCGGCACTTCCGGCCGGGAGCAGAGCGGGCGCGCAGGTCGGCCAGTGATTGGAACGCCTCCGCTCCTCAGGATCTTTGACGATGCGTCTCAGACTCGAGCCGAGTGATCCCCCAAGTTACAGGCTTCGATCTCGTGGATGTTCAGGGTCCTCACTCACCAGGAGAAGGATTAATTAAGGATTTGTCAGAGTAGCCGGCGGAGCCCACTCAGAAAGCGGCCATCTCGCTGCTCAGCTAGCCACGCCCCCATTCCTCACATGTTAGGTGAGTTTCTTGGAGGATAATAATTTCAAACTCAGATTGACGCAGATATTGGAAGATTCTCCTCTGCCTGGTTAAAACTCTTAGTCCATTAACATTCCAGGTCAGTAGTAAAACACTCCATCTGAGAAAACATTTACATAAAAAGTTAGACATTGCGAAACCCAAGTGCTTCAGTCCTTTGCTCAAGTTAACAAATTCAAAACTTCAATACACGTTATAACTAAATAAATGCTAATACATGAACAGTCATGTTATAAAAGTAAATACATTTCTCATGTATACATATTCTATTATATGATAAAAACAAAACATCTTTGTATTAATGCATAAAACTACAACTCGTTTTAAATGGAAATAAAACATTGGTGAACACACATAATATAAATGTCGGGATTATATAGCACTTGCACTTCGTATATGGCTTTAAGTGCACTTACTCCAGCGAGTTACATTACATCCCACTAATATGTAAAGCCTCAATATACATATTTGGTCTGATCAATAATAATGAGGATGGAGCCAATTTTAGGCTGCTCCAACACACATACACACTGATATAATGCCAGTTTTTAAAACAAATGTTCCATCAAATATAATATTGTGTTTTCATGACCTTTGTTTACTAGGCCTTAATTTGGGCCTAGCAGCAATGATTACTAAAATGAATGTCACTGCTTTTATTTCCCCTGCACATTCCACTGTTTGTTATTTCTGCAGCACACAGTCAAGCAGAATAATCTTTGTTTATTTCCAACTTCATTGTTCATGCTGTTCTTTATAAATCTTCCCCGGGCCAGTCAAAACATTGCAACTTTACTTCAAAGTCCTCCTTCTAGCTCACTGAACCCTATTCATTCATAATAGCTTTTTGTTGTCTGTGTATCTAGTTTGTTCTACCATCTTGGAATTAGCATAGAGTGGGTTGAATCCATATTCAAGTAGTGGGATGGCGTTTAGGAGTTAAAGCAATATGACGCTTAATAAGACTGTGCACTGATTTGCTAAGAATGTAGGACATTAGATCATACCACAATGATTTTGCAGTTTTAGTAATTCCCTATGAAAAAAGAATGTATTAAAACCCCTCAATTTTGTGGGTGAGCCAGAGCATTCCTAAATGCTGCCAGGGATGCACTTCCTTTCTCTCTTCATTTTGCTGTCCACTTGGGACTTAGAATATTTTTTGATTTTCCACTTCTCTATAATGCTCTATTTGCTGAGAGCCTTCATGGCAATTATTCTGTACCACCACTTTGAATTTTCATAGTAAATCCTTTAAACTATTTGTCTGATCTACAACTCAGTTATTGAGTGGGACCTTTTACTTAGTTGACTGTATTACTGATATTTTTTATGTATTAGGAAGTGCCTTACATCAGGGACACATTATTTCATGTACCTGAGGTTTAACGCCTTCTCTGATTCACTGAATTGTGGGTATTCCTTTGAGGTAAATGTTTGGGGTGTCAAAAAGGCGGGGTCCTCCACATCCTCATAGTAGCAATCAAATTGGAAGCTGGTGCGGGGACAACAGCATAAAGGAAAGAATGAAATTGGGATTACATTATGAGCTCCAAACTGCTGTCTGCTGAGGACTGTTAAACAGTCACATTAGAAATATCACATCCTGATGACGGGATGAAACATACGTGTATTATGAGTTGTCATACGAGAAGAGATCCGACCATTCATCGTACATTTTCTGGATTTGTAATTGGCACATGCATGATATTGCTTTAGGTTGACTTGTGTTAGTGTTAGATAGACCAGATCCATCCTGAAAATCACAATGCTGGAAGATGTGATAAACTACATGGGTGGATCTTTGGAAAGGCGGGATTAATTACTCTAGAATTTGCATAATATTCTCCAGAATCCCGTCACAGGTCGACTAGACCTTTTTACCTGTCATAGAGTGAAGTAGGCAATGTATTTAAACAATTTGTCAATCAGTTTCAGGCGATTTCCATTGTTTTCCCCAAAGAACCACCGACTAAGGACCAGGTTCAAAGATTTATTATAAAGCCAAAGACAATTGGATGTATAAACATCTCAGCAAAAGGTTCAGAAGATAAACAGGTATTAATACAAACATAATCCTACGGAAAAGTCTCAATCGGCTAAGAAACAATACAATAATTAATTCCAGAATCATCAGGCTAACAAGAATTGCTATGACCTGAGTTTTAGTATGCATTTGAAAAAGAGTAAAATCCAGGTTAATCTTTCCTTACACTATACTAAGTGACATCCCTACTTAACAAGGTTCCCTCCTAACAAAGGTGTCAGCCGTGGTGACTTCCAAAGAAGTACACTCACTTTCTTCAGACTTAGTCTAAGAACTGCTCCCTCATAGCAAAGCTCTCTGCCTGATCAACCGCTTCCTTTCGCCCTCATGCGCATCTGCTCTGCCTTACCCTCGGGGTGCTGTCCCTAATACAAAACCCCACAATACGGACGACACACCATAAGGTACGCCCCTCTCGAAGGTGATGGTTTTCAGAATTTTCCACCATGGCATCTCTCCATCCTTGTCCCTTAGAGCGTCCTTGGGTCCCAGACTCTTCTTCGCTTCCAGTTGCTTCCCTAAATTCCTCAGTCACTCCTCCACGTCTGAGTCTACCATCCTAATACTCATACACAATGGGCCCTTTTTCTGTACTATCTACTTAGTCCGGCACCTGCAAAGGAACGCATGTGAATCGGCTCACAATTCATAATGTTGCAGTTGACTTTAACTAAAAGCAGCTTTTCTCAAAAACATTTCTATGGTTTATTGTCAAGCAAAGCATTTTCAATCAGGCCTACATGATTTACATGAACTAAGCCTCTGCACGTTTATGTGTATCTCATCCCAACATGAGCAATACATTTCGTTCTTTAGGCCTTCATCCTTAAAGCAAAATACATTTCCTAGCCCTTCGTTACATTTAATAAGTCCTCTATGTATGTGGATGCTGGCTACTCGTGAATATGATGCACCCCTACAGATTTTTATTCAGTTTAGCGCTCTCTCAGTTCCCCCCTTTGATGACCTGTGTCATCACCACCAACCCCAACATCACTCAGGATAGGAACCAAGCTAAACAGAACTTGTCGCTACTTTCCCTCGCTTGAGCATCTCCAACGCTCTCAGGCTCCGATATTGACTGTCCTGCAGTCTCTCCATTCTTTGCTCTTGCACCCTCATCGACCTTGCCAACCTAGTTGACCTATACCATTTGTACAGTCTCAGCAAACCCCACAACCCAATCACACATGCCACTACGATGATGAGGGGTTTCAGTATGTATCCAAGGAAACTCCTTCCCAGATTTGCAAACCAATTTCCAACATTTCCAAATCCCTTGCCGACTTTCTACCACACGTTCTCTTGCGTCAAATCCTCAAGTTCATAATGAATGGCAGTAATGTTACGTATATATTTCTTCAGATCCTTGGAGTTGTCTGGAATATACGTGCAACATTCCTGAACCTTCAAAAGTTTACAGACTCCTCCCTCTTTTGCTAGAAGGACGTCTAAGGCAAGACGGTTCTGTAAAACCATTGTCCTTATCGACAACATCTCACCCTCAACCAACACTAGTGACTTAGCTGTACTCATTGACAGTTCATCCACCACAGTTGCCAACCGCCGTATTTTCACGTCATTCAAAATCACTCCAAACATTGGTATCGCTGCTCCAAACACATCACCTATTATTGCACCCACACTATCTCCCCGCTTCACCCTCGTCTGGTGTCCACCCTCCAGAAGAGCAAAGTCCTCAGTATGGTGTATCTTGGGAAAAATAATCGCCAAATAACATGTTCCGTACCACTTCTCCGGCAACCGCACATACACATTTTTCCCACAGACAAAATACACAGTAGGGATCACTTGTACCACACTCTTCAGGAAATCCTTTGTGTAATACTCCAATGTGAAAGTGTGCTCACAGGTTGTATGGCCCACATACACATTTTCATAATACGTCTGTGGTCCGTGAAGGCACAATTTCCCTTTCTGCACCTCATCTAAAGCTATCGGACCATAACTTCCCTTTATCTTGTGCAACTTTTCCTCATCCGTCCAGTCAACTTTACCTTGCCCTGAATCCTGCAACTGTTTTTGCCTTTTGTATCTATCTTCCACTTGTTCTATGAACTTCTTCTCTATCCCTGATAACGAGCATGTCAAATTGTGTCGGTGAGCATATGAGGTGTCTAACTCTTGTGTTGGAATGAAAAAATATCCAAGTCTATCCTCTGACTTATAATAATCAAACTTATTCAGGTGTTTATAAGCAGGGACCTCCGGAAGCACAGCATCATAATTCGAAAAGAAGTACTCAAAATGATTTCGCCCATAAAATATGCTAAGCAGCAAACTACATGAAATTCCCTATGTCAATGGAAGATGATGGTATCTAATACCCTCGTCTACTGAAGCCGGCAGTTGCATACACACATAGCAATCTTTCGCATCCATTGCATCAATATATTCATACAACAACTTTGCATAAGCATTTTGCCCAAAATTGCCTTTAGACAGATCTGCATGTAATCTACGACTCTCTTCTACTAGCAAAGCCTTCTCGGCTCCTATTTTTACCTCTTTCTGGCTAGGAGTGGTAGGTGTCGGTGTTCCCTCAACCTCCACTGCCTGCTCTTGTGGTGCTAAATAGGAAACTATAACTACTAAGAATATAAAGAATATCACTCCACCTATAAGTGTGCCTACAATGCACTTAGCCCTACGAGTCGGGTTCCCAGCCTCCATGGTCTCAGAACAGTGTGGTTAGTTTTTCTTGCAACAACACAAAGTCTCTTTCTTGGCCTTTGAAAATTCTCGAAACCACACCTGGAAGCAGAAATCCTCTTTCAGTTCTTTATTTACATCAGCATCAGACAACCTTAACCCTTCTCCGTCCTCTAAGGGAAGTCCCTAAATTTCTTCTTCTTCCACTCGGCTCTAGGTAAGTTCAACAGCTATTTACAAAAGTCTTTAGTAATCAATGATGATATTTGCTCCAACTGCACATAGCACATAATCCAAAAGTTCCATGCGAAGGACAACCGCTTCGTAAGCTGGTATTTCAGGACCAAATGTAGGAAAAATCAGTCTATCCAGGATTAAATCACGTATCTTGCTTAGGTAAGGGGGATTAGGAATTGTGAGTGTCAGTACGCCTTCAATTTCCAGTCCAGGTACCAACAGTATCACTTCCAACTTAACGTTTGGGATCGTACTGGTCACAGTCACTGACCTCACCCTCCCGGACCTCAGTACACCTGGCATTTGTCAAAGGGTAGGTCCACTCAGGAGTGGCGTATCTTCGACAAGGTACTCTCACCCTCCTTGACCTTCTCGGACCTCTTTGCTCTGACTCTTGTTTTCCCTCTTCCGGGTCTGATTCTTCAGATACAGGGGCGAGATCCCTTTCGGAGGCCAACCTTACGTTCAGTCGTCTTCGCCTTTCAGGCCAACTTGCCTCTGTGCTGCTCACTCTTCTGCTTCTCGTTTGCACACCCTGCTCATCACTGCTCTCAGCTTGTTCTGCGTTCAAATCACCTTCACAGCAACTTCCCCATTTGGAAGCAGATTCTGTGTCACTGTCGTCGTGACTTCCTTCAGCTCGATCAGATGAGTTACCAGCTCCTTCAGACACCCCCACAGCTTGGCTTGTCCCCTCTAGTGGATCTTCTTCCACAGCTGGATTTTCATCAACGAGAGGAGCTGTTTCTTCCAGGGGTGCTAGAACTCTTCAGGTGTGAGAAGCATGGACCCAATTCGGCAATCCACCACACTTCACGGCGGTGTTCGTTACCAAGATGACCTGAAACGGTCCTCTCCAGCGCACATCTAGGCAGCTCTTCCTCACGTGTTTTCGCACCAAGACCCAATCACTTGGACACAGGTCGTGACAAAGGTCTCTAGAGGTCGGAATTTCAGCCATCTGCACCTGAAGAGACACAGAATGGATGACATCAGATAGTCCGTTACAATAGTCAAGAATCAGATCATCTGTGATATTTAGCAAGGCCGCTGAAGGGACAGATGGCAATCTCATAGCCCTCCCCATCAACACCTCGTGGGGTGAGAGTCCTGTCCTCCTGTCAGGCGTACTACGTAAGCTCATTAACACCAACGGTAATGCATCTGGCCATTTCAGGGACGTAGATGAGCATACTTTCGCCATTCGGGCCTTGAGTGTTCCATTTATTTGCTCCACTATGCCAGAAGCCTCTGGCCGATAGCTACAATGCAGTCTCTGGTCAATGTTCAGTGCTGAGCAGAGCATTTTCACAATTTCGCTATTAAAATGCGTCCCTCTGTCCGATTCCAAAGAGGTCGGAACCCCGAAACGTGGCACTAGCTCCCTCAACAATAATTTTGCTACTGTGAGTGTATCGCACCTACGAGTTGGGTATGCCTCAACCCACCTGGAAAACACACACACAATCACCAAGACATATCTGAGGCGATTACACCTCGGCATTTCAATGAAATCCAGTTGCATCCTGTTGAAAGGTCCACCGGACCTTCCAATGTGACTGGTGTTCTTTTCCCAACATTCATACCAGCTATCATACAGTCTTTGTCCCATGGTACCGGATCACTTACATCCTTGTGCGTCAGTTTCTGCAATGGTTTCGCTTTCAGGGAAAAATTGGCAATCCACTGGCGACAGTAGCACACCTCTGACATACTGCTTCCGCAGCCGTTCGAAATTTTGGGTTATACCAAGTCTGCCTGAACACTCACATCATTGCATCTCTTCCCAAATGTACAGGACCATGTATCTGTCGTGCCATCGGACTCACCAGCTCATTCGGTAACACAGCTCTCCCATCAGCCGAAATCCACAAATCCAACTCTCCTTTGACGCAACCAGCTGTCCCCCACACCTTTTTCTCGTAGTCTGATGCTTGTTCCTGCATTTTCCTCAATTCATCCCAGGTATCAGCCACTTCAAGTATCATGTTTAACTCCGTCCTCCCTGTGTCCCTTCAACAATTTGGTCAGTAAATGAATATCCCTGCTCGGCACAGTAACGTGCGACTTCATCAGCATAGCGATTACCCAAGGACACAAATTCAGTACCCTTGCTATGTGCTGTGCATTTCACCACCGCTATCTCTGCTGGACCCTGCAAAGCCTCCAGCAGTAATCTGACAAATTCTCCATTCCTAATAGGGGAACCTGATGATGTCATGTAACCCCTTTGAGACCATAACTGCCCGAAGTCATGAACCACGCCGAACCCATATTGGCTGTCAGTGTATATGGTATTCCGAATCTTGTTGGCCGCCAAACAGGCACGCGTCAACGCAATTATCTCTGCCACCTGAGCGGAGTGTACTCCTTCCAGGCAAGCCACTTCCACAATTCCAGAAATCGTACAAACAGCGAAAGCTGCTCTCAACTGACCCGTATTGTCTCTTACACATGAACCATCAACAAAGAAAATTTCATCGGGGTCTGTCAATGGTTCATCGACAATATCCGGTCTGGGTTTGGTACACAATTCAGTCACATCAAGGCAATCATGGTCTTCACAATCTTCGTCTAAAACATTTGGTAATGGCATCAAGGTAGCATGATTCAAAACCGAGCACCTCTTAAGGGTCACATTCTCCGCGGTCAGTATGACCTGCTCGTAGCGTGTGAGCCTATTATTGGTCAAGTGCTGCGTTTTGGTCCTGGTCATCAACAATTCTACAGAGTGTGGAACATGTACCATCAGTGAATGTCCCATCACAATGCTTTCACACCTTTCAATGCTGACACCTGTTGCAGCAACGGATTTGAGACATCCGGGCAACGCTGCGGCTACTGGGTCTAAGGTAGCCGAGAAATAAGCAACTGGTCTACGGACACCTCCATGATCTTGTGTTAAGACTGCCAAAGCACAACCCTCTCGCTTACAACAGAACAGTGAAAATGATTTGGTGTAATCAGGCATTCCCAGAGCCGGAGCGCGACACAAGTCCTCTTGCAGCTCAAGAAAAGCTATCATACAGTCTTTGTCCCATGGTACCGGATCACTTACATCCTTGTGCGTCAGTTTCTGCAATGGTTTTGCTTTCAGGGAAAAATTGGCAATCCACTGGCGACAGTAGCCAACCATTCCCAGGAACATTCTAACTTCCCTCTGAGTCGAGGGCACCATCATTCTCATTATTGCCTCTATCCTGTCAGGCGACACTTTCCTTTTCCCCTTCTCTATCCTGTGACCCAGATACTGTACCTCAGACAAACAGTACTGTAACTTGCTGGGGGATACCTTATGCCCATTTTCTGCCAAATGGTTCAACAAGGCAATGGTGTCAATTCTACAAGCTTCTTCTGTCTCTGACGCAACAAGGAGGTCGTCTATGTACTGTACGAGAACCGAATTCTGCGGTAGTACTAGACTCTCAAGATTCCTTTTCAATAATTGATTAAAGATCGATGGGCTCTCTGTATACCCTTGAGGGATACAACACCATGTTAACACGCGATCTTCCAGCTTAAACGCAAAAAGAAATTGGCTCTCCTCATGCAATGGTATCGAGAAGAAAGCTTGACACAAATCAATCACAGTGAACCACTCAGCCTGGTACGGTATCTGAAACAATATCACTGAAGGATTCGGTACCACTGGACAGCAGGGAACAACTATGTTGTTCACTTTTCGCAAATCCTGCACAATCCTGAACTTCCTGTTAGGCTTCTGCAAGCCCATGATCGGGGAGTTGCATGGACTGCCCATGACTTCCTTCAAAATTCCCTGTCTAATCATGGATTCGATCACAGGTCTTATTCCTGCAATAGTTTCCGGTGTCAATTTGTATTGGGGTGTTCTTGGAAACTCGACATTCGGTCTCACTTGAATTTTAACTGGCTCTACTCCTCGGATCAAGCCGATCTCCTCTCCTGTAAAGCCCCACACCTCCTGTCTGACTGTATCCCTCAAATCCCAGGGAGTTCTTCCACAGTTAACGCAGGATACAATTCTATGCACACATGTGTATTCGCAACCTTAAAGGCAGCATCATCATCATTTGTCTGCACCTCCACTCCCTTGGGGGTACAGTAGATGGTACAATTGAGTTTACACAGGAGATCTCTTCCTAACAGACACACAGGGCTGGAGTCACACACTACGAATTGGTGTCTGTCCCTGAAATTTCCTATCTTTACTGGGACTGGCTCAGTCAGTGGGTTCGTCATCCTCCTGTTTGCAACTCCTACAACTTAAATAGTCTGTCCGGAAAGTGGTAGGTTAGGGACTACTGCAGACCGTACAGTAGAGCGGGTAGCACCAGTATCTACCAAAAAGGTGGTGGGGTATCCATCCACATCAACCTCTACAAATGGTCCCCTCTGGTCTACCTCCAGTACTGCCCCGAGGGTACAGTCCTCCTCTCCACTCAGGCACCGTCCTGTCACTGGGTCAAAGTAATAGTATTCGTCCCCTTCAACTATGAAAGGCATCTGCTGGTAAACCTTGCTCCCTGCCGAAATCTTCGGTGGCTGGGAAACCGGAGCCCTAGGAGCCGAAGTCCCCCCTTTAGCCGCCTTGAACTTAGCTACTGTACTGTTGCTTTTGGCGCTGGAGGGGCCTGAACCTCCTCCTCCTCTTCCTCTTGTACTTGGTTTTCCGGGTTATGGGGACACTCGCGTCTCCAATGTCCGACCTCATGACACTGATGACACTTAGTCGTCTTTTTCAGGGTCGCCAGGTCTACCCTTGGCCTTGGACCGTCCTCACTGTCCCTTTTCTGACCACCCGATTTTCTTCCCAATGTTCCATTTCCTGATTGACCCTGTCCTCCCGGTTGCATCTGGACTAACATCAGCTTATCCTTAAGCTTCCTTGCCTTAGAATCTATCTCATCACTGCAGTACCTCGAGTACCTCAGAATCTCGTCAAGAGGCTTGTTCTGCAAACAAATTAAATGTTGTTGTATCATGAGACAGATATCGGGTCTCAATCCCAAAACAAACTTGGACACAAACTGACCCATGTCCTTTGGATCCATCACATCCAAGCCACTGTACTGCTTGAATATCTGCAATATTCGCTCGTAATACTCATGGACTGTCTCCTTCGGTTCCTGCCTAGTCCGATCTATTTTCACCCAGTCGATGTCCTGTGGTGGTACCTTAGTTTTCAACCACGTGATCGCCTGCTCATTCTTTATCATCACCCTGGGTGAGGGTCCATTCGTGGCAGCATCTCGGTCTGGCTCCACTGTGGGCCATTCAACACTGACCTTACATGCTATCCACAGGTCTCCTGGAACCACAATATCAAACAATGTGTTCATGTCAATCCACAGTACTTTTGAAATCTTAACGAACCTCTCTACCTGCTTGTACCATTCTACGGGACTCTCACGCAACTTCGGAAATGTGTTCGTAAAGGCAGCCAAATCTCCCCTACTCCAGGGTACATGCACATACCCCCCATGAGCCACCTCCCTCAAGGGGTACGCTTCCACATTCATCAACCCCCCTCCCGGAGATGTCCCTATAGCGCTTCGCCTAACGCTCTTTTTCCTCAACCACCTTTCCTCCCATTTGTCCAATTGGACCCATGTTCGGAGTCCCACAATCAATTCCCTGATGTGGGTTTTTAATCCGATCACCCTCTTCTCTTCTAGATCTTGGTCCGAGTACTGCAGCCTATGGCCACCCTGTAATGCTTTCGTCCTTGTCAAGTCCACTGTGTACTTGTTCGCTAATTCAGATAATTTCTCATGAGCTGTCCTGGCTCTGCGAGTAACATCCTTCGCTACAAACAGCAGTTCATCTGGTTCATAGAGTTCCATTCTCTCCAGTGGCAATGTGCCTTCCACTATTTCCTCTACCTCTGATTTAAGTCTTGGCACATCAATTCTCATTGCCTTTATTGCCGCCCTCAATGTACCTTGACTAGAGGTTTCACTAGAGTCCCTCCCTTTACAGTCCTGACTCACTCGTCTGTCTTCCTCAGGTGTGTTATGGGGAACCCTTCCTCTTTCCCAGCTTTCGTGGTCCCACTCCTGTCTTTTATCGGTAGATGCATGGGGGGACGCTCCCCTATTCTCCTCACTCCCACGGTCCCATTCGTACCTGCTTCCATTAGACGTGCAGTGAGACACCCCCCTATTTTCCTGACTTCCATGACCACAATCGTCCCTCGACCTGTCGCTCTGGGTATCCACGACCGTCTCCCAACTTCTCAAATCTGGCCTTAATTCTCTAATCGACCTTGGCCGTGGTCCTCTCAGATCCATCGGTCCTCTCAAACCCCCCTGCTCTCCAGATGAGTCTGCCGATGCTGCCAAGGGGGGTGCTCCTTTTTATAGGCCTTGGCAATGGGCTCCACCCGTCCGCCACATTACTTCTTCCTTCGCTGGTACTTCTCTCCCTATCTATTTGTGGCAGACCCTCGCTTTGTGTCTGTTCTGGATTGAACACTGACACTATGGGATCTATGGTGACAGGTACCGTAAGAGCGTCTGGCAGTCTCTGTGAACCGACCCCCTCTTCACTGCATACCTTCTGTACCGTAAATCTTCCCACTACTCTCGTCTCAGGAGAATGCTGAGGTGTCCTTTCTCCCTCCACCGAGCCAGACCTGTCCCCTACTGGGCCCAAGTCGCTTTCCATTAAGGCACCACCATCCACGACAGATGCTTCCCTGCCCATTGCTGGTACTGGCCTCCCCTCTATCTCAGGATTGTATGGAGGTGGCCTCTCCGACAACAGTCTCTCTATCAGGCTGTCGTCTGTCTCACTGTTGTCGTCCTCTGTGCTCTTTCTCTGCGCATCCCCTACATTGACCAACAACGGGTATAGTCTGTCTCCTTCGATTGTCTGCACTCTCCACCTTTTGGCCAGTGCATCCCACCTCGCATCCTGGACGGCCCTAACTGATCTCTTCACTCTTTCCTGTCTCCTATCTCTATTCTTTTCATAGGCTGCCCTGATCCACGCATTTAATGCTTCAAACTGCGTTGGTCTAGGCAAAGGCCGCAAAGAAGCCATAGTCGCTTTTAACTGGTACAGCCCCTCCAATCTAAACGTTCCGTATCAAAAGTCAATTCCTCGCTTCCGTCAGTCATCTTACACCAGTTCTCAAGCCACAATATGGTATGCAACCCAACATTCGTGGCCATGTAATGAGCTGGCGTATCCTCGGGTGGAGCCTCTTCCCCACCCGAGGTTCTAACTTCTTTTCTCACTTAAAACAATTTCGCAACACTTTTAAGCATTTCATGATGAAAACCACAACGTCTCTTTGTTCACAGCGCTCTTTTACTTCCCAATGACATTCCACCAATCCCAGCGCGGCTTCACACTAACCGTCCTATCCCAGCGTGGCTCTTTCTGACGTCACTCGCTTCACACTAACCGCCCAATCCCAGCGCGGCTCCACACTAACCGTCCTATCCCAGCGCAGCTCTTTCTGACGTCACTCGCCTCCGCTTCGCAGCAGTTCCCCTCCTCTCTCAGCTCGTCTCCCGGTCACGCATGCGTCCCAATCATACACTTGAAATGATCACTTCCGACCAAGCAACCACTTCCTTGACTGTACGTCCACAGTCTGACTGTAATTGTCGCCGAACTGGCAAATGTCTGTCCCCGAAACGACCAGACAAACGCCTCAACTGATAGGTTACAAGCACACGGCAACTTCCGACCAGCGTCCGTTACCCACACACTCACACATTCGTTCCCCCTATCTCGGTCCTGCAGGCGATCAATGGTACCTCTTGACCCCCTTACAATGGTCGACAATTACTTTAGGTGTTCGATACACCCGAACCACTTAAACTCTCCTTGAGCCTAAGATTTTCACCGGTTGCGCACGCTCACAACCTGATCTCCTTTCACACCACAGGCACTCAACTCCGCAAGACAATACAACTCAACAATACAATGCATACCACAATCTAACACGCATGACCCTTCTCATACTCACTCTCTTACGACCTGCTGCTTTCTGCCGCCCCGTCACTTTCCATCATTTTCCATGGAACACCATCCTCCGGCCACGGTCCTCTGGACGCTCATCACCAGATCTCTATGGGCCTTGGGGAAATCTTAACCTACTCTAGATTACCCTCACTCCAGAAGATAAACCATCCTACTCTGCTACCAACTGGAAAGGCGGGATTAATTACTCTAGAATTTGCATAATATTCTCCAGAATCCCGTCACAGGTCGACTAGACCTTTTTACCTGTCATAGAGTGAAGTAGGCAATCTATTTAAACAATTTGTCAATCAGTTTTAGACGATTTCCATTGTTTTCCCCAAAGAACCACTGACTAAGGACCAGGTTCAAAGATTTATTATAAAGCCAAAGACAATTGGATGTATAAACATCTCAGCAAAAGGTTCAGAAGATAAACAGGTACTAATACAAACATAATCCTACGGAAAAGTCTCAATCGGCTAAGAAACAATACAAGAATTAGTTCCAGAATCATCAGGCTAACAAGAATTGCTATGACCTGAGTTTTAGTATGCATTTGAAAAAGAGTAAAATCCCGGTTAAACTGTCCCTACACTATACTAAGTGACATCCCTACTTAACAAGGTTCCCTCCTAACAAAGGTGTCAGCCGTGGTGACTTCCAAAGAAGTACACTCACTTTCTTCAGTCTTAGTCTAAGAACTGCTCCCTCATAGCAAAGCTCTCTGCCTGATCAACCGCTTCCTTTCGCCCTCATGCGCATCTGCTCTGCCTTACCCTCGGGGTGCTGTCCCTAATACAAAACCTCACAATACGGACGACAGCCCTAAGGTACGCCCCTCTTGAAGGTGTTGGTTTTCAGAATTTTCCACCATGGCATCTCTCCATCCTTGTCCGTTAGAGCCTCCTTGGGTCCCAGACTCTTCTTCGCTTCCAGTTGCTTCCCTAAATTCCTCAGTCACTCCTCCACGTCTGAGTCTACCATCCTTACACTCATACACAATGGGCCCTTTTTCTGTACTATCTACTTAGTCCGGCACCTGCAAAGGAACGCATGTGAATCGGCTCACAATTCATAATGTTGCAGTTGACTTTAACTAAAAGCAGCTTTTCTCAAAAACATTTCTATGGTTTATTGTCCAGCAAAGCATTTTCAATCAGGCCTACACGATTTACATGAACTAGGCCTCTGCACGTTTATGTGTATCTCATCCCAACATGAGCAATACATTTCGTTCTTTAGGCCTTCATCCTTAAAGCAAAATACATTTCCTAACCCTTCGTTATATTTAATAAGTCCTCTATGTATGTGGGTGCTGGTTACTCGTGAATGTGATGCACCCCTACAGATTTTTCTTCAGTTTAGCGCTCTCTCATCTTCAAATGGCCAAAACACTATTTCAAAATGGTTCCCTACTGAAAACATGGTCGGTGCCCTCAAATTAGTGAAGGTGAAAGGACAGAGGGGCAAGAGGACCCTGGGTGGAGGTGAAAGAGGGTAGTGGAGCTAACTAAGAAGTGGTATGATAAGCAGGAAGTAAGAGAAAAAGATACATCAGTCCCTCATATAAACTGCAATGCAAGGCTTGATGTCAGCAGTGGAAAGATTCATCAAGCAACTCTTTGAGGCTGAAATGCTCCTGAGCGGGACAGGCACCAGAATAGTGAGAAGAATCAGTGAATCAGGAGCAGGGGAGTGAAAAAGAGAACAAAGGCATTCAATCACAATCAAAGAGTTGCCGCAAAACCCATTGTCTGTATATGTAATATTGAAAACAGTGGGTCTGGTAGCAGACAACTACAACTATCCTTAGCCAACTCCTAAAAACAGATCAGTTCAGTTCATTTATTTGTTTCGAAGGTTAAAAAAACCATCATGAAAATACATAATAATCATAGTATGTAATCACAAAAAAGAACATTCTGAGCAACGTGACAATTTGTTAAAAAGAAGACAGAGAAAAAGTTTATCCAATAAAAAAGTTGGGTTTTTGTAAAAGATAAAAACCTGTGAGCAACAGTGATACAAGACCCCGTATTATAATAATATTTCCGGTACCTCCCTAACCCACCATTCTTCATTCCCTTGTGTTTCTCAATTTAAAAGCAATTTTGAGGAAACTTATAACAGCAAATAGGGTTCGCGTTTCAGCGGCTCTTTGCAAAAACAATAAGGCAGATTTAGCATGGATAATATTTGAGTCCTTCAAGACATCCACTAAAAATCTTTGGCGCTGTGTTTTATAAAAAGGACACAATAATACAAAATGAAGGGTGTCCTGCGGAGACCTATTGTCGCAGCCGCAGGCACCCTTCTGCTCAATTGTTTGAGTGAAACCTGATGGATAAGCTAAAATATGGTGCAACAAATTGAGCCTAAAACGAGTCATTAAAAACCTCTCGTGCTGACTGTACAATAAAAAGAGGTACGGTTCCATGCCAGCTTGATTAGAGACAAGGGACCAGGGACCAGGGACAACATACAGTTCTTGCCACCTGACCCAAGGTGAAGCAGGGAAGAAGCCTGGAGCTAAAATAATTAACAAACAAACAAAACATAATAGTGCACATTTGCAGATTACCTCAGCTGAGTTTGGGCAGAGACTCTCTGTTGTAACCCGGGTGCTTTTGAGAACCTGTGTAGGGTGGTGAATCCCACTCAAAAGTGAGCAGTGACTGCAAAGAGAGAATCCGTGATGAAGTCCACAGCTTAGAACAGGGCATGAGGGTGGTGGACGTTGGTAGTGGTAGTGAGAAGACCAATAGAGCAGAACTGTGTCTGGGCGCTGAACACCTACTCCAAGCTACTGGGTGAAGAAGAGAAGGGCACTGAAGAGCTGAGGCCTGCACTGCACAGTGGCACTTGCATGGAAGTGAGCTGGCAGATTAAGGTGGCAAGGGAGATGAGGAAGGAGGGCAGGGTGAAGAGGCAAGATAGAGAGCAGATCATTTTGCAAGGACTTGGGGAGCAGAGAATATTTGAATTGTCAAAGCTTAGAATTTCCTTATCAAAAGGAATTATATTGCTTCCCTTTGTAATGTATTTGTCTATAACTCACGATTTCTTCAAAACATATATTTTATAATTAATTGGGTTCTTATTAGCATTTGGGAAAAACATTGACTTTGTAGGAAAATGACAAATGAAAAAGGTGAAACATACACATTAAAGTAAAACAGGAAAATGAACATAAAATGTATTTAGAAAGTTACACGAGGACACATTTCCGTGCGGGAAGGAAATAAAAGGAATGTGGAAAAGGCGGTAGGAAGACCATGTTGCACTGAACTCCTACGTGAGTCACACAGGACTCAGCCACGTCATCACTTTTGTACGTACCAAAAAATATTTAGGGGCAGATTTATGATAACTGGCGCATCCCCAGTGATGCGCCAGTTATTTTGCGCCGCTGCTCTGCCACCCATGGTGCTCCGCATTTACAATGCGGCGCACCATGGGGCAAAAACGGCACAGATGTGTGACACATCTGTGCCGTAAAGGTGGCGCATTGCTGGAGTTGCGTCGCAAGCGCTACGCAGCTCCAGCAAGGCTCGGGGGTGCCCCATCTTTACAATGCTGCGTCAAGACCTACGCCTGCTTCAAGCAGGTGCAGGATTTCGACGCAGCATTGGCCTGAAAGTGACTGAGTGAAATCTTATAGATTTCACTCAGCCACTTTTGCGAGGCGCACCTGCCCCGGAACACCCACCCTGCGCCGTAACGCCCACAAGTGGCGCAGGGCTGTACAACGTGACGCATCTGCCTAGATGCGTCACGTTGTAAATGGGTCGTAGGGATGCGCCACGTTTACGCTGCAGTTGCGTGACGCAAATGTGGCGCATTCCCAACATAAATCTGCTCCTTAGTGTGTGTTCATTGTTATTTTATTAGAATGCAGTTATTTAGAAACGTCATCTGTAATACTCACTTTGCTAGAACATTCTTAAACTTCGCAATTCATTTATGAGGAATGTTTTTATTTTTTCTGCTTAAGGTCTGCAAGATAACCCATGGTTTTGTGACTGCCGGATTTCTAAGTTAATTGAACTTGCCAAGATGGTGGACCCAGAAGTGGTACTTCTAGACTCTTCTGTGGCCTGCAGTGGACCTGAGAACCTGGCGGGCATCCTATTTCAAAGGGCAGAGCTGGAACAGTGTCTTAAGCCCTCAGTGATGACCTCAGCCACCAAAATAACATCCCCCCTAGGAAGCAACGTTCTGCTGCGCTGTGATTCGACAGGCTACCCGACGCCACAGCTGCTGTGGTCTCGCGCCGATGTTTCATCAGTAAACTATACAGGTATTTCTATAATTATTTTGGTCACAGGCTGGTAATCTTGCAGCTGATTGGTCAGACCAGACTGTCTAATGGTCCAGGTAGGGAGAAACCACAAAGGGATAAGTGGATGTTGTCAAGAAACACTTTTGCTTGAAGCCTTGGGGGGAGGAGGTGATGGTTAACATATGTTTTATATCATGTACTATGGTTGCAAATATGACGAACCATTACTTTTCAGAAGAGTGTGAGTTTGATGGCTACAGTGGTCAAGTGGTTAAAGGTAAGCCTCACAGTTAAAGTGATAACACAAATATTAAAAGAGTGAGAGTACTCATACTGACCACACCACAGACTAAGCCATGTCCAAGTCCTACTGCCAGTGGAATTTCTCAAAAGCTAACATTGTTCTTAAGGTTAAACATCTGATGTGCTGCTTAAATGCAGCGAAAGCATGCGTCACCATGTATAATGAGGGCCGGAAATTTACCAAATGTCATTGTATTTTGTAAGTGTATGTAGCAATCGTTTTTGGCTACAAAAAGGGATTTTTTTAAATGTGCGAAAAGCAGTATTTTAAGTGGCCTAGATTTGGGCCTTACCTGCAGGGTTAAACAGGACCTGTAAAATGTGGAATGAGCCTGTCTGTATCCAAGGAAATTCTGACTTCAGGAGCAGCTCCCTGTCCCCTGACCATCAGTCTGTGCTTAAGGCCACATGCCGCTTATATAAATTCCCTACTGGTTGTTACAACTATTCTCTAACTGGTTCCTATATCTAGGGTTTCTATTGGACTTAGGGTTAGGGTTTTGATTTGCTGATACATCTGGGGTTCTGATTGGTTCCTGGGGCTATCATTTCTTTAGGATTTAGGGATTAGGATTAGGGTTCTGATTAGTTTATAGGTCCGGGGATCTGATTGGTCCCTGGAGCTCGGGTTTCTATTGGACTTAGGGTTTGATTTCATATTGGCTGCTAGGGCTAGGGCTGTGATTCATTATAAGGGTCTGGTCTCCTTTTGGACCTAGGGTTTAGGGCTAGTGTTCTTACTTGTTAGGGTAAGGGGTAGGGTTCCCATTAGCCAAAAGTGTCACCTGATCACTTGGGCTATTTAAGCTTTGGGCTCTGGGCATCTCAGCCCAGGCATCAAGGATAAGGGTGGAGAGGACAAGGCCAGTTGCCTGTCTGGGCCAGTTCTGTACTGGTTGGGCCTAGGGCCAGCAATGCTGCCCTTTTTTCCATTCAGCAGCAACCACCTTAACCCATCCACAGACATATTAACATACTCACGGCAAATGCACTCTACTCATGCACTCTACTCATTTACTACAAACAAACCCTGACCACATTTCAATTTCTCAACAACCACTACAAAACCCCACAAACCATCTGTGTGTCTGTGGAGTAGTACTGTGACTGTAAAGACCTGGGTAGTATTTCAGCAACCACAGATGACTTTTCTCTGCTCTCTACTACTTCTGTTCCCTACTGATGAAGGGCTAAACCTCAAAACAGGTGTCTAGAGATAACAGCACTACCTGCACCAACTTTGATAAAAAGCTTCAGCAACTCTGAAGTAAGCTTACTGCATTCACCAGAATGCAACGGGTTGAACTGTGCAGAAATGAGAGGCAGGGTGTTCCCTCCCTCAGGCCTTTTCTGGGGTAGTAAGCGCTATGTAAATACAATTGCAATTGCTATGACAGGATATCACGCGTTATAGTAACAGGGTTAACCCAAATTGTAGTCACAGGGACCTGGGTATACAATATTATATGGGAAAAAGGGTCCCGGACTTCAAAAGACAAAGGTACTCAAATAATATTCGTGAAGAAAAATCAAGATACACTTTTAGAAGTACAATGTTCTTTAATCACAGAGTACTCATTCTTATTATTAGACCAACAATTTCACATAGAAATTCTTCAATAATTCAGTTATAATTGTGCCCAAGAGAAAGGGAGGGGGGGAGGATAGGGGTGCAGTGAGGGAAAAAGTGTTGGATGAGAAGAGAAAATATTCACTTCAGTGCAAAGAAAAAACATTCACAGTAAAAACATCACTTTGTGGCTCTCCAAGGGGGCCAAACATAATTGCCATACAAGGTAAAACTATAGTTCAAATAACCATGCTCCAAAAAAGGGGGAACAATCCTGCCAGGGATGGGAGCCGGTTCGATAAGGTGTTGGTTGTCTACGTTTCGACCCTAATAAGCGTAGGAAGTTTTCCCTTACAATGCGGGTCTTCTTCAGGACAGGAAGTGGGGGAGAAGAAGAAGGGCTTGGACTGTTTACCTACAAAAAACACATAAGTCCAAATTAGGATCTCAAAAGATCCCAGAGTGTCACCTAATAAATACGAGAGACATCTACAAACTCCATAATTATACAAAATACACAATTACGACAGAGGACAGTGTCAAAGGGGACGTATGAAAGTGACTTAATTAACACAAATGGTCATGAGGCAAGGCTGACTGTCGCAAATGGATTGTCGTTGAACATGTCTCCCTGGGCCCAAGAAGAGGTAACATAGGCCCCATACTGAATATTAGGGAACTGAAATGGATCACTTTCTTTGACTCTGTTCACACCGGGCTTAACGAATCAGACAGCAGCTTTGCACAACTGGCTAATTTATAATCTGTTCTTTCTAATAATCTGTCCTCTCCTTTCCTTTATACATAGGGATATATGTATTGGAGAGCCTTGAAATGGTTTTGAAAGTGACTGCGCTTGAACTACCATGTGTGGCAGGTTGGCGCTACGACATTTCCAAACTAGTGGTATATGATGAAGCGATGTCATTCTCTAGAACACTGTAATGGCTTGATATACACATTACACATGCAGCGTGTATGGAGTGTTTTTAATGAATAATTTACTGTGAGTATTTGTGAATATGTAGATATTGCTGACCATTGCAGAGGTCAGCTCAGCTCACTTTGAAATGATAGAGTTTTGTATATATTAATTTATTTTTGTTTGTTTCTGTTCCCCCTCTATTTCGGTATTTCACTACCCTGCGCAGCAGGTGCATACCGTTCTAAAGGGTTTTGGAGTAACAAAATCCACCCCACTTAGAGTCATTCTACCTTTTCCAACAAACGCGAGGGTAGGCCACGCCCCCTAGTAACGCAATACAACGGCGAACGTACACGCCAAGCACAGCCATAGCAAAGATACGGAGCTTGGTTGGAAATCGGACTAGCCTGTAAGAACTGAGACTTCTACTGCTGTCAAGGTATTACTTTCTCACTCGCCCGTTCGAATTCCTACATGTTAAAAGATGCAAGTCTGACAGCGCAGAGAACTCCTATGGTTTTGTCATTTCAGCCGGCTGCTGACGGTCAGACGGTGAACTATAGAACGCGAGCCCAGTTTTGCATCGCGGTTTCCCCGCAGTGATCCACGTTTTGAATTGAGTTAAGGTAACTCTGGTATTTGCCCCGTTACCACCGGATGTCATAGCGAAGGCCTGCCATTCCGTTGCATTCAGAGTAACTCTTGCACTATTATCTTTACAGCTCGGGCACATGAGAAATAAAAAGTGATATATGAACTAAGTCCGGCCTCTTGCCTCCATTATCAGGTATTTCTAGTGGGTTTGCACTCGTACATGTTAAAAAATGGAAGTTTGACAGCATGGATAACTTATATGGCCTTGTAATTTTAGCCGGTGGATGAGAGTCATACGGTGAACCAGAGAATGTGAGCTCGTTTTTACATCGCGTTTTGCCCGCAGCGATCCACGCTTCTAATTGAGTTAAGGTAACTCTGTTATTTGCCTCGTGACTACAGGATGTCATAGCGAAGGCCTGTCATTTCGTTGCAATATGAGTAACCTATGCACTATTATCTTTGGAGCCCGGGCGATATTATATTAGAATAGAAAAGCGATACACGAACTAAGTCTGGCCCCCATTGCCTCCATTATCAGGTATTCTTTAGTTTCTTTTGGGCGGCAAACCTTTTTCTGGGATCAAACACCTGACTATGATATAATAGTCTTTTCTGATTTCCCTAGTTTAAATATACTGTGATACAGGAAACAGTTACAAATCTGACAGCGCCGGCCGCCTGAATATGTAAAGGCGAGGTAATTATAATTCTATGTGACATGGCTATATTGTACCCTTCACCAGCAGTCGTTTTTAATAATTAATACACATATACGCTATTGCCTTTAGCTCCAGTCATCCCACTAAACAGTGAATGGACAGTAAACTTTATTGTGTAACTTGATGCACGATCTGCAGCTTTGCAAGGTAACAATAGCCTTGCCTCATGACCATTTGTGTTCATTAAGTCACTTTCATACGTCCCCTTTGACACTGTCCTCTGTCGTAATTTTGTATTTTGTATAATTATGGAGTTTGAATATGTCTCTCGTATTTATTAGGTGACACTCTGGGATCTATTGAGACCCTAATTTTGACTTATGTGTTTTTTGTAGGTAAACAGTCCAAGCCCTTCTCCCCCCCCCCACTTCCTGTCCTGAAGAAGACCCGCATTGTAAGGGAAAACTTCCTACGCTTATTAGGGTCGAAACGTAGACTTCCAACACCTTATCAAACCGGCTTCCATCCCTGGCAGGATTGTTCCCCCTTTTTTGGAGCATAGTTATTTGAACTATAGTTTGACCTTGTATGGCAATTATGTTTGGCCCCCTTGGAGTTTTACTGTGAATGTTTTTTCTTTGCACTGAAGTGAATATTTTCTCTTCTCATCCAACACTTTTTCCCTCACCGCACCCCTATCCTCCCCCCCTCCCTTTCTCTTGGGCATATTTATAACTGAATTAATGAAGTATTTCTATGTGAAATTGTTGGTCTAATAATAAGAATGAGTACTCTGTGATTAAAGAACATTGTACTCCTAAAAAGTGTATCTTGATTTTTCTTCACGAATATTATTTGAGTACATTTGTCTTTTGAAGTGCGGGACCCCTTTTCCCATATAATATGACAGTATATCAGGCACGTAGAAATTCAAGTTGCTTCGGGTGCTGGTGTTCAGGAATATTTTCTGTAGGCAATATTTGTTTGTTGTTTTGCATTAGCTAATCTAGACTTTATTTTATCACATAAATAGGAAGTTTCTGATTGAGCCTATCCCCAAAATGATAAACATTTTGTGTCTGTATGTCAAAGCATTACATTGAATACATGAGGCCTTGACTAGGGTGTAGCTACTGCGTTATTGGCCTTAGTGCAAGTAAGAAAATTGGCCTTCTGGCTGATGTTTGAATTCTAAAATCCATCAATCATCAAGATTTGGTGAGCCCTTCAAGCCTGGTACCACCGCATCTGCTGAACCAATGGAAGCTACATCCCAGGCCTCGGCCACTAGTGTGAATGGTGTGCGTTGAGCAGATCATTGCAACTAGAGGATTGCATTCCAACCCCACATACACCCTCGCCATTGAGACCAAAGTTAAGCTCCCGTTCCTGTCAGGAAGGCTGAAAATACCATAGCTTGGGAACATGGCTTAATAGTTACTTATTGCAAGTTCATTCGCATTGCACATTTGTAGTTTTAATTTCTTCCTTTAGGTGCTGTAGAGGAATACATGACGGCGTCGGTTGAACCCTTTTCTGTCAATCAACACGCAACTTGTACAATTGAGGGGCCATTGCGTACAAGCTACCTATAATAGGTGTTGGCAAACCAATAGGATTGGCAAATCTGCAATCTTTTTTATTTCTTTTTTGCAAACATTTGCGCTAGTCATTAAAAGTGTAAAAGTAATAAAAAGCATAAGAAATGCCACTGACTGCAGTTAGTGCTCGTAGGTCTGAAAATCTAGGTAAAACAAGCATTAGAAATGCAATAGGTCTCGCAGCATTAGAGTTAGTGCTTTTAGAATTGTTTATGGGTTTTTTTTGTAAATCTTTAGCATGAGGTTGAGGGTGAGTGAGGGTGAGTGAGGGTGAGGGGTTGAGGGTGAGTGAGGGTGAGGCTGAGGGGTTGAGGGTGAGGGGTTGAGGGTGAGGCTGAGGGGTTGAGGGTGAGGGTGAGTGAGGGGTTGAGGGTGAGTGAGGGGTTGAGGGTGAGTGAGGGTGAGTGAGGGGTTGAGGGTGAGTGAGGGTGAGTGAGGGGTTGAGGGTGAGTGAGGGTGAGGGGTTGAGGGTGGGTGAGGGGTTGAGGGTGGGTGAGGGTGAGGGGTTGAGGGTGAGTGAGGGTGAGTGAGGGGTTGAGGGTGAGGGTGAGTGAGGGTGAGTGAGGGTGAGTGAGGGGTTGAGGGTGAGTGAGGGTGAGTGAGGGTGAGTGAGGGTGAGTGAGGGGTTGAGGGTGAGTGAGGGTGAGTGAGGGGTTGAGGGTGAGTGAGGGTGAGTGAGGGGTTGAGGGTGAGTGAGGGGTTGAGGGTGAGGGGTTGAGGGTGGGTGAGGGGTTGAGGGTGAGTGAGGGTGAGTGAGGGGTTGAGGGTGAGTGAGGGTGAGTGAGGGGTTGAGGGTGAGTGAGGGTGAGGGGTTGAGGGTGGGTGAGGGGTTGAGGGTGGGTGAGGGTGAGGGGTTGAGGGTGAGTGAGGGTGAGTGAGGGGTTGAGGGTGAGGGTGAGTGAGGGTGAGTGAGGGGTTGAGGGTGAGTGAGGGGTTGAGGGTGAGTGAGGGTGAGTGAGGGGTTGAGGGTGAGTGAGGGTGAGTGAGGGGTTGAGGGTGAGTGAGGGGTTGAGGGTGGGTGAGGGGTTGAGGGTGGGTGAGGGGTTGAGGGTGGGTGAGGGTGAGGGGTTGAGGGTGAGTGAGGGTGAGTGAGGGTGAGTGAGGGTGAGTGAGGGTGAGTGAGGGGTTGAGGGTGAGTGAGGGTGAGTGAGGGGTTGAGGGTGAGTGAGGGTGAGTGAGGGTGAGGGGTTGAGGGTGGGTGAGGGGTTGAGGGTGGGTGAGGGGTTGAGGGTGAGTGAGGGTGAGTGAGGGGTTGAGGGTGAGTGAGGGGTTGAGGGTGAGTGAGGGTGAGGGGTTGAGGGTGAGTGAGGGTGAGTGAGGGGTTGAGGGTGAGTGAGGGTGAGTGAGTGGTTGAGGGTGAGTGAGGGTGAGGGGTTGAGGGTGGGTGAGGGGTTGAGGGTGGGTGAGGGTGAGGGGTTGAGGGTGAGGGTGAGTGAGGGTGAGTGAGGGGTTGAGGGTGAGGGTGAGTGAGGGTGAGTGAGGGTGAGTGAGGGGTTGAGGGTGAGTGAGGGTGAGTGAGGGGTTGAGGGTGAGTGAGGGTGAGTGAGGGGTTGAGGGTGAGTGAGGGGTTGAGGGTGAGTGAGGGTGAGGGGTTGAGGGTGGGTGAGGGGTTGAGGGTGAGTGAGGGTGAGTGAGGGGTTGAGGGTGGGTGAGGGGTTGAGGGTGGGTGAGGGTGAGGGGTTGAGGGTGGGTGAGGGGTTGAGGGTGAGTGAGGGTGAGTGAGGGGTTGAGGGTGAGTGAGGGTGAGTGAGGGGTTGAGGGTGAGTGAGGGTGAGGGGTTGAGGGTGGGTGAGGGGTTGAGGGTGGGTGAGGGTGAGGGGTTGAGGGTGAGTGAGGGTGAGTGAGGGTGAGTGAGGGGTTGAGGGTGAGGGTGAGTGAGGGTGAGTGAGGGGTTGAGGGTGAGTGAGGGGTTGAGGGTGAGTGAGGGTGAGTGAGGGGTTGAGGGTGAGTGAGGGTGAGTGAGGGGTTGAGGGTGAGTGAGGGTGAGTGAGGGGTTGAGGGTGGGTGAGGGGTTGAGGGTGGGTGAGGGGTTGAGGGTGGGTGAGGGTGAGTGAGGGTGAGTGAGGGTGAGTGAGGGTGAGTGAGGGTGAGTGAGGGTGAGTGAGGGTGAGTGAGGGTGAGTGAGGGGTTGAGGGTGAGTGAGGGTGAGTGAGGGGTTGAGGGTGAGTGAGGGTGAGTGAGGGTGAGGGGTTGAGGGTGGGTGAGGGGTTGAGGGTGGGTGAGGGGTTGAGGGTGGGTGAGGGGTTGAGGGTGAGTGAGGGTGAGTGAGGGGTTGAGGGTGAGTGAGGGGTTGAGGGTGAGTGAGGGTGAGGGGTTGAGGGTGAGTGAGGGTGAGTGAGGGGTTGAGGGTGAGTGAGGGTGAGTGAGTGGTTGAGGGTGAGTGAGGGTGAGGGGTTGAGGGTGGGTGAGGGGTTGAGGGTGAGGGTGAGTGAGGGTGAGTGAGGGGTTGAGGGTGAGGGTGAGTGAGGGTGAGTGAGGGTGAGTGAGGGTGAGTGAGGGGTTGAGGGTGAGTGAGGGTGAGTGAGGGGTTGAGGGTGAGTGAGGGTGAGTGAGGGGTTGAGGGTGAGTGAGGGGTTGAGGGTGAGTGAGGGTGAGGGGTTGAGGGTGGGTGAGGGGTTGAGGGTGAGTGAGGGTGAGTGAGGGGTTGAGGGTGGGTGAGGGGTTGAGGGTGGGTGAGGGTGAGGGGTTGAGGGTGAGTGAGGGTGAGGGTGAGTGAGGGTGAGTGAGGGGGTGAGGGTGAGTGAGGGTGAGTGAGGGGTTGAGGGTGAGTGAGGGTGAGTGAGGGGTTGAGGGTGAGTGAGGGTGAGCGAGGGGTTGAGGGTGAGTGAGGGTGAGTGAGGAGTTGAGGGTGAGTGAGGGTGAGGGGTTGAGGGTGGGTGAGGGGTTGAGGGTGGGTGAGGGGTTGAGGGTGGGTGAGGGGTTGAGGGTGAGTGAGGGGTTGAGGGTGAGTGAGGGTGAGTGAGGGGTTGAGGGTGAGGGTGAGTGAGGGGTTGAGGGTGAGGGGTTCATCCCAAGCACACAAAAAACAGTACCTTGAGTTCGTTCAAGTCGGTCGTGTTCTTTGGCAGATGTTGGAGGGTTGGCCCTGCCCTGCCTCTTCCTGGCAAGGACGGGCCCGCCCTTGGCACAGGCTTCGCTAGGGTGCGGCCCGCGCTGCAGTGTTACAAGGCGCTATTAAGCGCGGCAGTGACGGGTGGCTCCTCCCTCTGGGCAAAACAGCACCCTGGGACTTGGAGTCCCCACTGGCAGCTGTGTGGTGTCTGGTGGCAGTGCGTCCTGCGCTGTGGTGTTACAGGGCGCTATGGACTGTGGCGGTGACGGCAGGCTCCTCCCTCTGGGCAAAGCAGCACCCTGGGACTTGGAGTCCCAACTGGCAGCGGTGAGGTATCTGGTGGCAGCGCGTCCCCAGTTATTAGTTTGCCTCTTTGTCAGTCTCTCTTGGCTCAATCCAGTAATTATTATCTCTCACTTGATGCTATTGGGTTTTTGTGTGTATCCTTCCACCTCCAAGCAAGTTTTTGCATTTAACAGCATGTGGCAGTACTTTAGAACTATTGCCCTCTCTGTTCTCTCCTGCTGGCTCACTCTAATATGCGAACACTGCTTGTGTTAGCAAATTCAATCCAGATCTATTGTATTTGCCAAGGCTGTTACTCAACTGTTTGCATGGTACACGAGAGGGACCATAAGGCTACAACTTGGTGCAATATAAACACAATAAATCGAAGCTAGTGTGTGCAATCCTCCCACATGGAGCACTGGAGTGCTATGTCTATCTCTGCCCTCCACTGCTCACCCCATGATAAACCTTTATAGCTGCATGTTATGTGCATAAATCTCTTTATTTAATAGAAGCTTTCAGGCCAGGAGATGTATCTTCTGAAGGCTCGTTAACTTAACCATCCGGAAAGTGCATTGGTTAAACCAGCCGCCGCTTTAATCATTCCACCAAGAGCACCTGTCATGGAGGCATTACTGGGGGCAGGGGGGGGGGGGGGGGGTGACAAAGGGGAATACGGTGAGGAGAGAGATTCATAAACCTGCAGCCATTACATGCCTCTCCACACGGAGTACGCAGTAATGGGCAATGGAAAGGGGGGTTGTTGAAAATAAGAGGGGGGAGAAAGAATAGGGGGTGTGAGACATTAGAGCTGTTCATAAGCATGCAGCCATTAATTCGTCTGCATGACGAGCGCACCTGTTAAATTGCATTGGGTGTTACATTGCATTGGGGTGACCTTACCGGAGCACAGAGCAGCAGGTGGTGCTGGTGGGGGGGGGGGGGGGGAGGGGGAGAGAGAGAGAGGGCAGGAGAAAGGGAGAAAATAGACCTGTGTCGAACTCTGGCCGCAGCTTCTATCATCTTCAGAAATATTGGCAGAAATAGTCCGCTTTATCAAGGCAAGGGGCTAGGGTGGGGGTGGATGAGGAGAATTGAAGAAGCGATCCATACTTTTGCCGTTCTAATGCCCAAGTTGCTCCGTCTGATTGTCGAATGGGTAGCGTTAAGTAAATTTTTGGTTTTTTCACGTACCTGTGTTAGTTTCGTCGTGAACCTCCGAGAGCAGGTCTGTGCAGGGGAAGCTGCCTCGGGCTGGGGGTGCTAGGGGGAGGGGGCGGGAGGCGGAGAGTTGAGGCAGGCAGGCATGGGAGGAGAGGAGGAGGGGGGAGGAGTGCATTGGGTGTTACATTGCATTGGGGTGACCTTACCGGAGCACAGAGCAGCAGGTGGTGCTGGTGGGGGGGGGGGGGATGGGGAGGGGGAGAGAGAGAGAGGGCAGGAGAAAGGGAGACGGAAAAGATAGGAGTGAAGTGAAACGACGAGGCGAACATGTGTGAGAAAAACGAAAAGCGGCCGATGGGAGACGAGAACTATTAGGCAGAGAAAGAAAGGAATGGACAAGGAAACAAGACGGACGGACGGAAGAGAGGGGAGGGGGGAGGAGAAATGCGACACGGAGGGAGGGGGCGGAGCGGGTAAACATAGACGGACGTGCACGCGCACGCGCTTTTAAGGTCAATGCGCATGCGCATAAGCTTAATGCGCATGCGCATTGACCTTAAAAGTCACGGGCACTGCAAGGAATCGCCACGATTCCTTGCAGTGCAGATAAAGAGTGGATAACTCGCAATACTCTCGCCTTGCTCGATGCGCATGCGCATCGACAGGCGAGACCTAAAAAGTGACATTGCAAAACGAAATAAAAAATATCATAAAACAAAACATAAGTAAAAGACCAGCTCTGGCACTGAAATTGACAATTTTTTAGGAAGAGGTGCAAAAGCAAAATTCTATCACTCAGGGTGAAAATAGCCAACGGCTGTTGTGGGCTACCTATTGCCCCATGATGCATGCTGTAATAAGCGAAAACAACATTTTAAATGACATTGAATGAATAGGGCTGGCTGACAGTCCCTATAAGTAAAGATACTAAATATATAATTTCTGTAAAATCAAATGGCATTGACTTATGCAAAAACTGAAAAGGGATGCAGGGTTATAAAAGATTTAACCTGTGGGCATTTTTTTGTAATCCATCAATATCTGTAAACGGTTTTACCGGCAAGGACAAATGAGCATCAACATGTTGAATATTCACATCCCACTTTATTATAGTTGGCACTTCTCATCAGAATCTACTTGGAACCCCAATCAAACACTTCTGTTTTCTCGCTGTGCGAGAAGCAGAAACATAAATTGATATTTATAATACCATTTTATGTTTCTGCTTCTTGCAGTACGAGAAAGCAGTGGGGCGATGCTGATCCAGCGAGTTTCACCAGCTTGGGTTACTCATAAACTACCATACTCACCTGGGCCCACAAACATTCACACATAAGCCGGTAATTACTGCTGGATTTGGCACTACAGGGCAACATGGTATGACAATCTTATTGATTTTCCTCAGCTCTTGACCCACCCTATATTTCCCGTTAGGTTCCTTTATACCAATTATGGGTGAGTTACAAGGACTACTCATTATTTCTTTCAGAATGCCTTGCTCAACTAATCGATCCATTTCTGCTGCAACACCAGCTTTAATTTCCGGGCTCATTTTGTTTTGCCGGGTATTTGGATAAACTGCACCGTCTTTTACAGTTACTTTCAAAGGACCTACATTTGCCATTAATCCTACTTCTTTTCCTGTAAAATCCCATACTTCAGGATTCACAGTAGTTTTGACCTCATCTGGTAGCTCGTTTTCTGTCATCATGGAAAACATTTCATTTACTTCTGTTACCTGCTTGGCTAACATGATTTTGTAGACTCCGTCCTCATCGGGGGTCTGAATTGCAACACCATCCGGTGTGCAGAATATTGTGCATTTCATTTTGCACAATAACTCTTTTCCTAGTAAATTTACGGGACTTGAGTCACACACCACAAATTTGTGCATCTCCTTAAAATTGCTAATATCAACCTCCATTGGTTTTGTAATTGGGGTCCTAATTTGTTTATTAGAAACGCCCACTACTTGGATTGCTTCTCCCGAGAGGGGTAGGTTTGAGATGTCTGCTGTTCTTACAGTAGAACAGGTAGCACAAGTATCCAACACAATGGTGATGTAATTCCCTTCAACCTTACCATCTATACATGGACCTGACTGATCTACGGGCAAGGATGTGCCAAGTACGAACTCCTCTTCCTACCCTCTCTGGCACCGTCATTGTATATCATTGTCGAAATAGGAATCCTGCAAAAGAAACTGAGGTGTTACAAAATTTTCTTACCACTTCCTTCCTGGAATCCGGGGTTCACATTGTACTTGACTTGACTCACAAAATTTGGCATAGGGGAAGGAGGCAATTCACTCTGTATATTTACAACCTGCTGCGGTTGTCTCATTAACCCCTCATTCTGTGCTGTGGATTCAAATTTTGATTTTGGGTGTTATTATTCTGTATAAGTTTACACTTGTTTTACCAATGCCCCAATTTTCCGCACCTGTGCCCTTTTTCTCGGTTCAAGCTTGATTATTTAGCTGGAGTTCTCGTTATTTTGATAATTTAACTTGGGTTCACTTTACTTTTTCTTCTAAATTCTTTTGTCTCCACAGTACTTTGCGTACTTGAGGATTTCATCTATGGGCTTCGCTTGTCAGCATAACATGTGCTGCTTAATCATTTGTGATATGTCCAACCTCAACCCAGACACAAACCGATACACTAAATGTGTCATGTATTTGTCTCCAATATTCTCAAACCCACTGTACTGCTTGAACATCTGTAAAAGGCATTCATAGTAGGCATGTACTGACTCATCTTTTTCTGGGGTTGTTCTGTCTATTTTTATCCAATCTGTTTCTTTTGGGGGAATCTTCCCTTTCAGGAAAGTGATTACCTGGTGATATTTTTTCATTACTTTTTCTGACTGGGCGCCTGTCTTTTCATCCCTTGGGTACTCATCATTGAGCCAATCTATTGTGATTTTAAATTCTGTCCACAAATCGGCAGGTACAAATATGTCAAAAAGACCATCTAAGTCCTTCAACAAAACTTTTGAAACCTTCACAAGCCTTTCAACTTGCCTGTACCATTTTCTTGGTTTTTCTCTCAGCTTTGGGAAGTCATTGGTAAAAGATAAGGGGCCATATGTATCAATGTTAGGTTTTGCGATTCTCAAATAGCGAATTTTTGAGAATCGCTATTTGATAATCGCAAAACGCTTTATGTGGTGGATTTGCAATACATTTTGCGAATCCTACATATTCCTTAATTGCGAATCGCAAATTGCGATTCCCAATTAAGGAATACCTCCCCATTCATTCCTATGGGCCTAGAGGCCCATAGGAATGAATGGGAAGACATTCTCAATTTGCGATTCCCAATGAGAGAATCTCAAATTGAGAATGCAATTCCAAGTGTGGAAGGGTGTCAAAAGGACACCCTGTTGCACCCCTGAAATGAGCATTGGTGCACATGTGACACACATACATGCCCTAAGGGCATGTGTGTGCACCACTTGTCACTTTGAAAATTGCAAAAATAGGCATTTTTTAAAGAAATCGCAAATTGCCACCAACCTGTAGTTGGTGGTAATTTGCGATTCCTTATGCCATATTCGCACAACTTGGGGTGCTTCATACATTCTATTTAAGAAATCGCAATTTGCGATTCCCTAACACCTTGGCTGCTAGAGGTTTTCCCCTCCTGTGCTGACATTCCATGAATCCCTCTATTCATGACGAGCTCAGCTCATCATAAGCACAGCTCCACTGTGCCTCATGACGAGCTCAGCTCGTCATGAGCAGGGAAGGGGTTAAAAGCATTCGTGAAATAAGGAATCGCAAATGTTGCGATTCCTTAATTTGCGAGACAGTTGTGCTTTCCTATATAGCACTGGGCTAAATTGCGATCACAAACGCTGAAATTCTGCGAAATCGCAATTTGCGATTCCTTAACACCTTGGCTGCTAGAGGTTTTCCCCTCCTGTGCTGACATTCCATGAATCCCTCTATTCATGACGAGCTCAGCTCGTCATAAGCACAGCTCCACCGTGCCTCATGACGAGCTGAGCTCGCCATGAGCAGGGAAGGGGTTAAATGCATTCGTGAAATAAGGAATCGCAAATGTTGCGATTCCTTAATTTGCGAGACAGTTGTGCTTTCCTATATAGCACTGGGCTAAATTGCGATCACAAACGCTGAAATTCTGCGAATTTCAGCCTTTGCGATCATCGGAATTTGCCTTGATACATATGGCCCAAAATATCCTGTCGGGTTCATAGGACATGCACATAACCTCCTCCTGGAACTTCTCTTATTGGGCACAGTCTTTCAAACTTTTCTGTTTCTTTCATTAAATATTCAGATGTTGTTCGATTCGCCTGTGCTTCTTCCTTTTTTTTGTCCACCTAGTTTTCCATCTATCTAAATCTCCCCATTTTTGCACCAGTGTTAACAACTCTTTTATCTGTAATTTTCTTCCTGACACGTTCATGTTTTCTAAATGCTTATCAGAAAATTCTGCTCTATATGGTTTCTGCAATACTTTGGATTTCCCTATGTCAATTCCCACGTCTGAGGCCAAATTCATCAATTTCTCATGAAATATTTTTGCATTTCGGGTGATGCTTCTGCATATAAATAGCAACTCTTCATCACTAAAGGTGTTTAATCTATCCACTCCTACATTCCTAACTATCATTTCTTCCAATTCCACTCTTAATTTAAATATATCTAATATCTTTGATTGGGGTTTCAGTCTATCTATTTTTTATGTCCATCTTTCTATTTCTTCTGGGGTTACCATTGTGGCATTTTTCGTTCCTGTAGATGTCTCAATTTGCACTTCTTTCGAACAACATGGGGTGACTTTTCTGAGTGAATCATTTATTGGCTCTCTTATTGGCAAATCCATTAAGGAAATTATCGATTCACATTCACTGGCTTGGTCATCAATTATTATATTTTCTTTTCTGGGTTGCATGATCGGTGTAGTTATGACAGGTGGTTTAGGACACATTTTCTTATCTCTATATAAGGGAACAACGGGACCTATAGTTACGGGTATCGTTAGTGCTTCAGGATTTGTGTTCAGCTGGGTTATTTTATGAATTAATTCACTTCTATTTTAATTTATCGCTTCCTTTTCTTTTTCTTAAACTACCCTTTCCATTGTAGTCTCGTGTACAACCTGCGGAACTAAAGGTGTTTTCAGAATCTGGGCACTAAGGGTTGTTCTATTTGACTTTTCTTGGTAAGGTGAAGGATTTTGCATTAAAATATCTTCAAAATAATCGTCTTCTGAATCTCCACTATTTCTTACTAAATGTTTTGTTTTCTCTGTACATTTACTTCCTGCCTGTTCTTCCGTCATTATTACAGGATATAATCCTTCCACTACTATGGCTTATCTCCATTGTTTCATGTGACTATCTCGAGTTTCTCGAGGAAACATGGGATAACATTTACTCAGGTTCCTGTTACTTCGTGATCTATCTCGCTCAAATGCCTCAGTTTCCCATTCTTCTAAAGCTTTGTACTGGGTCAATATAGGTCTTGGTTCTAACTCATTCATGCAACTTCTTAAATTATGTAAAATTCTCCCTTTAAATGTTCCGAACTCAGAAAATGCTAATACTCCATCAACTTTGGTATATTCTATCCAATTTTCCAGCTATACACAGGTATGATAGCCTCTCTCCATCATCATGTATGATGCAGGCCTTTTTGGTGGAGGGATAAGAATTCCTTCTCTAGTTTTAATGGGTTTATCCTTTTTAAAATAATTTTTAATATTCTGCATAAATGAAATTTTTCTCTTTTCTCCGTACATTTTATGTGAATTTCCTTTAATATACTGTTCGTGGGCAAACCCTATAAATCTTCCATCCGGACGAGTCCCTATTATGGTCGGACCGAGTCTCCACATACAAATCTCACTTTCTATTATTATCAGGGCTTCTATTTTGATGACTAATCAGATGTTCTCTTTATCTCTAATGCTTCTCCAATACTAGAGCGTCTTTTAATCTGATGACCAATCAACCTCTATTTTGCTTATTCGCTTAACCAATGCTTGCGCTGCTTTTAGTGACGTCAGTTTTGCTCCTCTCTACTGACCCCTCCTTTACAATTTCACATCAGCTACACGCCCGCTGTTTCAACGAATTCCAGCGCGGCTCTCAGTGACGTCAGTGCAGCACCCGCAACTGACCCCTCTTTTTACAAGGTAATGCAAAACTTAATTTCCTACAATTTTACTTACACATTTCATTAATTACGAACGTAGAAACATTCGCTACTGTGCCTGTTTTACTAAATTCAAAGAAAAGCCAAATTCTTCTGCTGCGAGTAAAACTTTCCGCTTACCCTTCATACTCTACGAGTAAAACCTCTTCCACTTACTCTTCACTCAAGCATCAAAGAACCTGCTACTCCTTCAGTATTACCCTTTCTAGGTGATATAGACCAAAGTTTCACTAGCAAACTCTTTTGCTACCAATCACTCTCCCTTTTATACAAAGAATAATTCCTAAATTAGTGCTTCAAGTTCTGCATAACTTTTCACACTTTCTTCATCATGGCAAGTAATTTCACTTCAGTATGGCTTCCATTCACCACCCGCTATTCAATATTCCCGGGAATTTTCCAGACAACATAAAACAATACATACAGGTTTTGGTTAATACATAAATTAATAATTCAATACACAATTTTCTACCTAGCAAACTAAAACCTAACTATAACTCTGCTACCAGGGAAAAGTGACCCAGCGAGTTTCGCCAGCTTGGGTTACTCATAAACTACCATTCTCAGCTCGGCCCACAAACATTCACACATAAGCCGGTTTTTACTGCTGCGATCAATTTCGATATTCCTGCGTGATGAATTTACCTTTACCAATTCTTACCAACCCTATCACCTTGGGCCTTAATTTCCTATGGTCAATAGATCAGGTTGTTGGTTGAATAGGTAGAAATGTCATTACACTCTATTCTTCGAATGACCACAGACTCGAGAGAGTTTTAAAAGTTTTATCTAATCAATAATTTTGTGAGTCAGATACCAATACATGTCATACACCAATTTCTTTAGGAAAATAATCAAGAATAGGATAAAATGACTTGCTTAAAATCTTATGATTACAGTACAAGGACATACTACACGGGAATTATATTTACCTAGAATGGTGTAAGAACCAACCCCTGGCCAAGGAGCTGGATAGGGACCCCTGAGTCAGTCAGGAGCCAAAGAATTAGGACAGTTTCAGGACAGGATAGGTGACCTCTTCTAGATGCCACCCCAGCATTGCACCCCTCTATGGCACTACTCTGTTCGATTCTTCCCCCTCCTAGGATGTGCCTCCTTGATTTTCTTCCGCTTTACCCTTCTAGATGATCGGATTCCTCTCCGTCTTTTTCTCTCTCTCGTGTCTTCTATCAGAGTGCTCGTACAGCGTCTCTGTCCTCTGTGGCATCCACCATCGTCTGCGTCGGTGATGGGTCTGTGACATCTAACTGACTAAGCCTACCTTAGTTATACTATTTTATGTGTATGTGCCTTCCCCAATGTTTCAATATCCTCGAAAACCCCTACTTCTGATTTGACAAGGAGATGAGGAGAGGTCATCACACCATACTAATGTAATGCTTTTTCTTTAGTTCATTGTTCAATATTCCCGCCCTTTAATTTACTTTCCCAAGCTTTATTCCCACCCGCATTTCACATTAGTATACACATTTTGACTTCTTTTCTTCCCTTCTTCGGGTCGAGAGGTGAGGTTCTCAAGCGCTTCTTTGCTAGAGCGACCTTGGCTGAGTTTCAACTGACTCATCATGGATCCGGACGGGTTTGGGTGCGCTTGCGCACAAGTCAGGTGGTGTAGGGATTTCAGTCACCCTCCAGGCCCAAACGCGAACTAAAAATAAAGTAAAGACATGTTAGAATACAAAATAAATGAATGCACTGTGTACCACTTATTTGTACTCTAATTCTATTAATTTATTTAACTTTTGCATTTGCAGTTTAATAAAACGTGCAAGGTTTTAGTTTAAGCATAGCATGTGCATTAACATGTGAGTTTCAAGAGGCTATCTTAGTAGCTATTGCGCAGCTGCAAAGTTTCCCAACAAAAGCAAGGACGTCATATTACGTAGATTCAGTAGATGCATGCGGAGAAAATGTGTGCTTTTTCGGCAGCCATTTTAAACCATTTGGGTTACTTATTAGCATTACACATAGGCAAGCTTCCACTAGATTCAGTATAAAGCATGTAATGCAATATTAGTATTTACGAACATGTTGGTTACAGTATTACACGTTATTTGAGAGGATTGTATCCGAGCAAGTCTCTTTCATACGAAACCTTGCTCCATCAACACTCCCTGCCCACATAGAGGAGCCGCCCCTGCTTGTAGCCCTTGGCAAGCAGGTTTGTGTTAAAGATTGCACGATTCATGCCAAATGCTGCTTCTGGGTCTGCTCCAGTCTTTAAGAACGTCTGGGTTATATTGAACCTCTTTTCACTGTCAGTGAAAGGTCAAGCGCTCTCTTCTCACATTCCATTTTATGTAGGGTTACCAAAATTAGGTATGTTTCCATTATAAGGCACTTCGTTTTGAGTGATCATCTCTCTATGCTGAAGCACTTCTGTCCAGTGCCATCTTAAGGATTTTTGGAGTCCCAGAAATATTTTGGAGCCCCTGTTGAAACAGTTTAGAATGTATTAGTGATTTTTAGCTAAACAAGCCCTCATTATTTCAAACAATATTACAATATTTTTTTAACTTTCAGAAACTGGGGCACATAAAATCAACCAATACTCGAGTTGCCCAGCATCCACCAACCAAATAATGCTAAAAGAAAGCCGGAAAAGGAATTGATAGAGCCATTTCTTTTGGTTCTTGAGTCTCAATGTATTTCAATAAGAACATTTAACAAAGAATTCAGCGTGTTCCTACTCTTGTTGGCCAGATAAGGATGGGTAAGGTTGACTTGGTAGCAGTTTACTGTCTGTGATTCCCCATACTAGTGCTGATGAAATGTGGGGAATATGGTGTTTAGGAACCCCTCAACCCCGGCAGCAAATTAGGTACCCTCCCATTTTTTAGTTACCTGTGCAGCATATTACCCCATGAAAAGAACTGGATTTAGGTTTCAAATTTCCAACACCCCCCCTCTGCCATCCTGAGTATCAAGCAACCAACTTGCGAACTGTGTTACCCCATCTGCCATCAGTGAGGTTAACTCATGGCCTCCATAAAGCACCAGGTCCACCAGAGATAAGGCTGTATCAACATTTCCAGAGCTATGTGCTGGGGAAGCCTCTGTAAAGTGCCTGGTTGGTGACAACGGTGGTGTACCAATGTGGTGTTCTACCTCGGCCTCACTCCCTGTCATTCTGCTCTTTGGGAAGGGCCTATTTCATTCTGTTTTCTCTCTGACACATTGCCCGGGTGGTCGTCTATCCACCAGGGTCTTTTTGCCCATCGTCTGTTAATAGCCGTTTAGTGGACTAGTGAATAACCTTAAAATAAGATGTATGCACATTGAGCTTGAAATTGTATCTTTAATTTAAGCTTATTCATAACACTAATACATCTCCCAGACATCTGTCATTCTCACTGCAACTGTGAAAATCAAAGCACTACTTTGATCATGTTCACCATTGCATTCGGTGAAGTCTTATCATTTTCTTGTTAATTTTATTACTCGCCCTTGTACCTCCACAACTCTTTCTATGTAGTCACTTTAGCTAGACAGAAACCTCCAATTCTGCTTAGTAAGAGAAGTGTTAGTGGACAAGAGAGAGGAGGACAGAGAGGAAAAGACAACATTATAGTGAGAAAGGTGAAGCAGAAGGTGCAGGAAGCTAGAAATGTGGTTAGAGAAATCAGCGAGGTGAGGAGAGATGTAAGGTAAAGAAAGACCAGAGGGGTAGGCAGAATGATACTGATAGAAGAAAGAGTGCTCTAGATTAGAGCAATGGCGGGGCAGGCACAGGGGAGGGTTATGGGGGGAGGGATTCACGCGGTGGGGTGCACAATATAAATAAAATAATAATAAACGTACCTTGCCCCTGGGTCACTGCTCCTGCTCTCTTCGTTGAACTCAAGGAGCAGGAAGTATAGCTAAGCCACACTGACAAATCACAATGCTGCAATCCGGCGTTGTTATTGGTAAGCACCCAGGCTTCCCTGACCAATCACAACGCTGCAATGCATTGTTGTGATTGGTCTGAGCTTCCTGGTTTGACGCTCAGCCATGGAATGGGGGCCTGGGTATGTTCTTCACGCAGGCTGTAAGGCAGCCTGCATGGGGAACAGGAAAAGTGCACATGGCTGTTTTGGGTGGCCCGAGAGGGCGGGCCAAACAGTCATGTGCCCTTAGGAGAGGACAAATAACTCCTCCACTGAGCTGCTCCGAGGGCAGAGCAACTCCGCACACTGACCTGCCGGCAAACCAGCTCAAGCATAAAATGATAATAACTCAAAGTTATTATCATTTTATGTTTCTACTTCGCACTGCCTAAAAGCAGTTGGGCGAGCCTTTTGAGTCACCGGAACTGACTTTTCTAGTGTTTCCACTATCCGTAGTGTGAGGAAAATCTTTAACTCATATTTCTTCATTAACTCTAAATAATCCCTAGGTCTTAGTAAAACAGCCTGTGCAAATCTGGATATGGAATTGTTTGAAATTTTCAAAACAAGATGGTTCTCTTATTTTAGACATAAAGGCCAGTTAAAAAAACAGTAAGACAATGAAGCTTAAAAACTGACTCGATTTACTGTTCCTACCAAAGTTAAAAGCAATTCTTAATTAGAATATTGATTAAATAGCTCTAGAGTCAATTACTCCCATGCATAGTGTTCAGATAATTTTTAATGAGGAAGCACCTAACGCATTATAACAAGTTTTCTTTAAAATGATATGATGTTTTAGTATACTGTTCATCGCACTTCCATTATTATTTGACTGTTGTTGTTCATACAACTAGTTAAAGTTTTAATAATTTTTCAATTACTTTGTCTTGATCTATGCTCACCTATTTCCCTACCCTGCCCTTCTCCTTTTGCCACTCTTTTTTTAATTGCTAAAATCAAAACATCTATCTATTCAAGAAAACGGATTGTACCTTTTGTTTTAATAGTTTCTTTGGTTCACCACTGGTGCAGTTATCTGGGCAAACCCTCTTACCATTTGTCCTCCGATGGAACTTTTCTTCACTGCGTGAGTGGTGAAGGGAATCAGCATTAAATCAATCAATTTTAAAATTAACAGTGTAACTCATTTGGCTACACAATAAGGACCAGGAATCAGTGACTATAATTGAGAAGGTTCATTACAAGTTAGGAGTCAGGTTAAAATAAACACATCACAGCACCAGGCTGTAAAGATACAGACTACAAACTGGGAAACCCAATCTCCTAAAGAAGTTTAGGCATACCAGTATAAGGCAAACAAGTAATTCAGTCACCGCAATACAAATGATCAGCAACTTGATTTGGTTCTCAGAGAAGAGTTTCTGCTTCTCTCTTCTATACATGAGTAAAATCTAAAATCATCTAAGTTAAATATCAACTAAGGAGAATGCTTTGAAACCTCAAAGATCTGAAAAAAACAGAGAAATGCAGAAAATTAGGAAAAATGCCAGAAGTGTGGGAAGATGTCACCATTTCAGAAGCTTGGTCATGAGTCTCCTTGGGACAGGGCAATGAGTGTTAGCCTAAGCCACACTCAGTAAAGAATCAAAGGGGAAGCATAGAGGTCTAAACCTCTCAAAGTCCAAAGGAAGTGGCCTAAACTCAGACAGTGTGAACATCAGTTATTTCCGCCAGAATTTCTAGAGCAATACCCCTCTGTTCGCATCATTAGGGGTTTATTGTCATTTCCATTATCATGTTGTAAACTGCAACATTCACAAAATGTCCCAGCTGAACATGGGAATTTCAACAGAGCTGAATAAAATTCTTCAGTTAGCGCTCTGGCTCTCTATGTTCTTTGTCACGGTCCTTTTCTCAGGCTCTCTCTCTCTCTCTAACACTAGTAAAGTGTCATATCTGTGCTCAAAGGAAGAAATCATGTGAACGCACCGGCAAGGAAAAATACATGCAAGCAGAAAATGGAAAACAGTATTTTATGCAGAATGGAAAACAGGACTAGTAAGGACAACTGAAACTATTAACTCAATGGTGCACTTTTAATATTTGTGTGCACTTTCAAACACAAACGAATGTAAAACTATAAGTACATTAGATACATATTACATGTGGCATACAGTAAAATCTTGAATATGTGTGTATAACGATGACTAAGAACTGTATTTAAATAACACATATGAAACATTAGTACACACATTACAAAAATAATTTTTGTTTCAAAGGTGTATACATTTTCATAGTATGAGGATGGTTTCTCTTCAATCATCTAAACAGTAAATGTCCTTGAATTAATTCAAAAGGAACAAATGATGGACAGAATGCAGAACAATTCAAACATTCACCCCTAGTCACAAAGATCTGGGTTTAGTCCATCTTTCTTTTGCCCACCACGCCACCCTAGTTGGATCCAGCCATTTGCAAATCAGTCACAACCCTGTGCCTTATGGGAACAGTCCAGCCGAACAGCCAAGCCAGGTCCTTCCTGGACCGGAAACAAGCATCCTGGGACCGGTTTCAGGGCACTATTTTTGCATTTAATGAATTAAGGCACTCACAGCCTGATTTATCAAAGACCCGTTTTGCGAGTCTATAATAGCGATTCATAAGGAATCGCTATTACAGACTCGCAAAACGGGATTCATGTAGGAATCGCAAAAAGAATTGCGATTCCTACACATTCCTTATTTGCGATTAACAAATTGCTAATCGCAAATAAGGAATAACACCCCATTCATTCCTATGGGTCAAAAGGCCCATCGGAATGAATGGCGAGTATTCCTTATTTGCGATTAGCAATTAGCTAATCGCAAATAAGATAGCGATTTAAAGGGTGCCAGGGGTGTCCAAAGGACACCCTGTAGCACCCCTTAAATGCAAATTGAAACAGGTGTTGCGCACACACATGTCCAAAGGACATGCGTGTGTGCAACATGCAACTTAGAAAAATGCTTTTAAAAGCATTTTTCTAAGTTTTCGCTATTTACCACGAGGTTTGACCTCGTGGTAAATAGCGGGCCGAAATTGCGAATTCACAATTTTTAAATGGATGATGAATTGCATTTAAGGAATCTCAAATAGAGATTCCTGAAATGTAATTCCTCGCAAAATAGCGAAATCGCTATTACTTATTTTTGCATTTGGGATGATGAATCCCAATGCAAAAATAGCGCTCGCAAAGTGCCAGATTCTCAGAATCTGGCCCTTTGCGAGCCGATTTCGGCTTGATGAATCAGGCTGTATGCATATATGGATTCTCTAAATCTACAGAGAAAGCACTTCAATAATGATGTCAAGTGCAGCACTTTACATTAATGTTGTTAGGACACACAGGAAACGTGCTAAGTGCACGTCATGTATTTGTGACGTGTAAGGGTAGAGCCAAAATTATCCTGCTCCACCACTGTTAATTTAAATATGATATTTTAATATTGTGAATTTATTCTACATTTGACCATTTTTGCTCTATTGATGGTTTATTAATTCTTTGCACATACAATCAGTTGTATTTGTATATTTGGTCTAATAAAGCTTTGTAAACACGAAAATAGGATCGTGTTAAAAAGTACGAGACATTTCATTCATGCAGAATGGTGTTTAAATTAAAGAAGGCTTGCAGCGCAGAGAAGAACAGTTCTCTTTACCCAGTCCAGCATCTCTTACAATCCCCAACAATAAGCATTCTAGAATGTTGCTTTATGTGATGTCAGCTGGGGTATTGAGATGTATTGGGTTATATTTCAGTTATTGGCCAATTTTAGACTAAAGGTTAGGGGCGCATGATTCTTAAAACGTATTGATAACACAATTTCCTTCAAAGTGTGACTTCCCTCCAACTATTCTTTGACAGATGAAAAACAGTGGTTACATATTTCAACCCATAGTAAAATTGCCACCAGAGTATTTTCCGTCGGAGGAATTACCACAGTTTCTCCAAGTAATGGTACTTCCATGGGAAGTTACGTTATCACTGTTTTTCAGGGGATTATATATTACCACCCTTCTTTTCTTGAGACCCATATTCTGTAGATAAACGTTATTTTAGTGAGTTTTGAGCATTCCCTCTGTCTAACTACTGCCCTTGCATTTCTTCTCTGCAGTGATTCAGGAGACTCCGGGTGATGGTGTCAGATGGTCTATTTTAAGCCTCACTGGTATTTCATACAAGGATGCCGGGGAATACAGATGCAAGGCCAAAAACCTTGCCGGCATGTCTGAAGCCTCAATAACAGTCACCGTGATTGGTGTGGTCACCACAACTGTGTCCCCATACAGGTTTGGAAAGAGGTTCGGAGCTGAGCTGCAGGCTACTGTGCCAGCAACTGTGAAGAAAGATCTTGAAGCAACAACCATACCCCTGCGAACACTGACTCCACCGCAGGCAACAGAAGCAGCCACAACAGTAACTTCTATTGAAGTGTTGACAACCATCAAGTTCACAGAGAAGCAACCACCCAACGTGGCGCCCGACGTGAAGAAGATCTCAAAGATACAACCAACAATCACCACCAACAAAAAAGTCCCTCCGGCTGACATGGTCAGGAGGGAAGATCTGTCACCAGTGAACATCTCTATGTTCAGCGAATCGAATACTGCTATCAAAAGTCTGGAAGTAGTCATTGAAACAAAAGATAGGGTCACCTTGACTTGGAAGACACTGAATGCCGCAAGCAACACGGTCTTAGCTGTGCTATACTCGAAGTATGGTGAGAAGGACATGCTGCGACTGAGTACGGATCCCAATAAAAATAAAGTCACCATAGATGGCTTGCAAGCAAACACCAAGTACATGGCATGTGTTTGTCCAAAAGGGCTCCAGCCGAGAAAGGACCAGTGCATTGTTTTCTCAACTGATGGGTTACGCGTTGACAGAGGATCCCAGGTCCCTGTTATGGCTGTAGCCAGTACCGCAGCCTGCGTGATTATCTTACCATTAATTTTTTTCTTGCTATACAAAGTTCTGAAACTTCAACAGAAGCCACAGTCCGTGGGGGAAGAAGAACTTTTAAAAGAGACATATGTCAAATTTGAAACTCTGTCACTTAGACCACAGTCCGCCAACAATAGTGGTGGGGAGCTCTGGACTCGCAGGGACACCACAGAATCCGAAAGGTTCCTTCTGTGCTCCCGATCAAGCATGGAATCCCAGCAAACCTACAAAAGTGAAGGCTCAAGGCCAGAGTACTTCTGCTAGAGAACACGTTCATCAGACAGTGCAAAACAATATGAGCTGTAGACCTGACTGCTACATATGTTACCTGCAAAAATGGCTAGGTATCTACTGGGCAACGCAAAGTCTAAAGGCAACGCATGACAGTAAGGCATGCTGAGCTGTCTTTATGCATGACCCATGCTTAGCTGTGTGTCATATGTAATTGTAAAGAATTGATCAGAGGCAAGACTCCTTTAATGCATGGATTTCGTTAGCTGCGACAACCCATCCTGTTATTATATCAGTACCTTGTATTGATAATGCAAGGGACTGAGTTCATCAAGGGAGTGTTCACTGCTGCAGTGAGTGTCCCACTCAAGGCTGCACTCGAGTGGCAAGAGAGCAGGATCCTGGGGATTTTCAAAGATAACGTGACCTGCTTCAGGATTGGTGCCTCCCTCTTCTGAGTTTCTACAAGCGTATACGTGACTTCTATTGGACATGTTGAGATGAGGAACATCTGCTTCTAAGTGGACAGATGTTCCTACAGAGCTTGCCGTCATGCTGTCAGTCAATTTAGGGGCAGGTGTGGGCAGGCCTTTGGGGTTTCCGGTGGAGCTTCCCTGAAAACAGGAAGTGGCCAACAGGTGCATTAAAGAGTATGGTGCAACCTGTTAACTGCTGCCATGCTCAGGTGTGTCTACACAGAGAACCTTTTTACAGCATGCGGCAGTGTTTTTGTGGTAGTGCAAAGCACAATTTGACGGCACCATTAATGCGATAGGAGTTATTTTTAAAGGCATGTGTCATCATATATTCATAAAAGAACAGATTCCTGCAGATGCATACATGTAATCTACATTCCTAGGCCAATTTTCACTGTGGTCACATCCAACCACCACTACTCTATCTTCTATAGGTGAATATAAATCTGAAACCCTCTTACCTATGTGACAAAAGGGTGAGAAAAACACATTTTGCATAGTGGATAAAGAGTAGAGGGGTGCAGTGCAATTTAAATTCTGGTCATGTGGGATGAAGGTGGGTGAGAGCTCTTTGGCAGCACAGTAGGCGAAATATGAATGCAAAATGTGTTAAAAGAACAATTACTTACCTAGATCCTGTCAGAACAGTTCGCATCGGTGATGCTCCCTGCAACCTGTATTTTTATGACTTGGTAAGGCATGGCCCAAACTGGCTTTGTTCTCTGCTTTCAGTGATCATAGGCCAACCGTTTGCAGCTTGATTTTTTGCTCTACCTGTAACAATGTTGGTTGTTGGTAGGACATATTTATGATTGTAACCAGCCTAATGGAGGTACACAGGTATCAATGCTATGAAAATACTTTTCAGTTCACCAAAGGCAATACGCATATTTAAATTCACATAGTTGACGCCATACAGATTAGATGAACACACTTCAGTTTGTGTCATTTGTGATTTTTTATTGTGTAAATTAGAGCAAAAACAGCAGTCACATGTTTCGTCACTTACACTTCCTCAAGGCTCAGGGAAAAAAGTATGATGAACAGATGATAGATAATTCATATAAGAGACTGTGTCAGTAATTCGAAGTAAGATTGATGTAATGTTTAATCGGCCAACCCAACAAAGTTGATGTAGAAAGATGGCAGACAAGTATCTTATAATGGTTATTAGAAGTGTAATTCGAATAGCTGAATGTCAGTCTGGCGAAAGTGAGCTAAGCAAGTAACTTGTGGAAAGTAGACTGAATGCATACAGTCTGTCCTGTACATTTATTATTACATCATATGATTTGAGTAACTCACATTTTTTATTGAAACAAGAGCTCTTACATTAGACTCATAAAGAAACAATCGTTATGCCAGTGGATACCTAGGAATTTTAACTTTGCCTACCAGGTTGGAATTAGGGGTTAAAATCTTTATGCTAGTCCCCTTCTGTGAATAGTCTTGTCCACCAAATGGTTTCCTTCAAGTAGCCAAGTGAACATATAGAACTGGGTTATCAAATTTTCATGGGTGGTGCTAATGTGTTTAAGGCATTACATTTTGTGACAAACTTGCTGGTGCTACATAGCTCCCACAAGTTTAGGGTACATAATTGTTTTCAAGAGTGGCTTTTTGCTTCCATACAGTAACATTTTAACATGCAGTTTGTAAAAATGTTGTATTCAGCGTACAACCTGTTGTTTGTGTGCTGAAATGGTGGCTTGTTATGATTTAAATATTGAAAATGTTGTATTTACTGTTGTACATGGTCTATGAAATAATCGTCCAAGCGATAAATCCAGAACCAACAGAATGGAGCAGACACACCATAAGTCCCGCAATTCATTAATAGATGCAGTGTGTGGCCTAAATAGCCCATTCTTTGTTTCTAGTCTTACTTTGAATTATGGACCATGCGTTAAGTGTCATACAGTTCATTTTTCACAACTTCATTACATGCAGTCTTTGTGCCCAGTATCCTAAGTCAGTGCATTATGGTTGTTTTAGTTCAACAAATATATAAGGATTGGAATTCCAGACATGTAATTTGATCATTTGGGAACTCCTCAAAGGAATATAGTACAGCATGTCTGAAGACAGTCAAATTTCACTTTTCCATCTAATGGAATGAGTACCTGTTTAATTGCGGCATATGTGCAAGGGATAATCTTCCTCCGGTGTGCTGCCATCATTTGTCCCTAGGAAACCATAATGGAAAATCCCAAAACAACAGAAAGGGGCGTGCACACCTTCAATTCAGAAAATCACTTACAGGCGAAGTTCATGGCTTAAAAAGCCCATTCTTTGTTGCCTGTCTGGCTTCGGATTGAGGACTCTGTAGTTAGTACAGTTCATCTTTCACAACTTCATTACATCCCATCTTTTGGCTCAATATCCCATTTCAGTGCTTTTTGTTTGTTGTGTTACAACAAAATCTATTGAGCGGAATTCCCGATATGAATTTCACTCTTTTTGGAGTTCCTCAAAGGAATGTAGCACAGATGTTCTGAGGTAAATTGTTGCCATGGTTCATAATCCATGTAATGATCTTCCAAACAATTATCACTTAAAAATTGATTGGTAACATGTTGTTAAAGAAAGAGGAACTACAAAATCAATGTGAGTTGACCTGGAGATTTTCTGGAGTAACTATGAGATAAGGAAGTGAGACATGGACTAAATGGAAGGTAATCTGGAGGATTTGAGATGATGCTGAACTGGCCAGAGTCAGTTCCCAATTTGTGTCTACTGTTTGTAGCACTGTCCAGTGTTGCGGACCTTTGATAGAAAAGAGGGAGAAGAGGTTTAAGTTCATTAAGATGCCTTCGTCCAACCATCAACCCCCTCTATTGGCACTAAGGTAGTGCATTTTACTCACTAATCTGTATTGTGAATGAAGGAGGTTCCTTCACAACCACATAAGACATTCCTTCGAACCGCTCCTATCATGTCATCTCCATCACTGACCTTCACTTCCAACTGTAAACAAATCTCTCCATTTCTATTGACCAACCCATGAAAATGTGGGTCTTGCATGGAAAACATGGTAAGTGCATGTACCAACGCCTCTGGGTATTGCAAGAAATAGGGACCCATGTGAAAGGCATCAGTGGAGACATGAAATCGCCCATCAAAATTGAATGGAATGTAATATGAACTGATAATTATCATAACTGTATAGTCCAGTGATGTTATTTCTGTTATTTGAATTTTGCTGGTTCTACACATTAAGTTAAATGGCAATACAAATAAAGTTTTAAACATGGAAATAGCCCTTAATTTATTTGCAGTATGGTGCAAACATTATTTAACATATTGACTTGGTTTAATTTAATCTCTTATGTTTCTGATGTATTTAATAGTCCAATTTTCTGGATACCCCACCAAGAGTTATCAGGATTAGATAGGTAGGATATTTTGAATATTTTCTTTATCATTATTAAAAATGTAGTCTCAGATAGTTTAATAGTTTTTATCCATATATTTCAAAGGATGTGGAGGTTGAGGACATCACTACAGCCTTCTAAATTACACATAAGGGGCCCACAATAACAGCCATGCTGTGAACAATACACCACCCCTTCTTGCTCGCAACTTCATTTTGCTTCATCAGCATAGTATGTTAATCTACTGAAACAACAAGACCATCCATAACAATAGTTTCCAATTTAAACAATGGAGTGTGTAATCGCTACAAGCTCATCATTCCACAAGGGCCTCACATACAGATATAGAAAGGAGGGAGTTCTCATCTCATAGGATGCAGCTGTATTCACTCATGCTCCATCAACATTCAGCAGCAATATGGGTACTAATGAGTGACATACTGAGAGTTGTGAGTATGTTGAGTCAATTAAATAGATGTTAGTCCTGACAAATGTACTAAACTCTTGGGAACAATGAAACATGTTGACAAGTGGATATAAGTCAAAGAATAAAAAAAATATATATGTGCCTGCATATGTCTAAAAGTGCATGTTAGTAATTGCCTGACACATTTTAGAATTTATAGAATTTGGTTGAGGACTTCTAGTTGCATCTCACTTAACCTAGGAAGCACACAAATAAGGTAACAAGAATAATGCAGCACAACCACTGCTCATGGATGAGGCGGAGACAGTGACAGTGACAGTGGTGAATTGTAGGGATGGTATATTCTAAATCATGTGTTGAATGTGTTGTGGTGGTTAGAAATTGTTTCTATGATATAAGGTTGTACCCAAAAGGGAATCTTTTTTGACATAACTCCTAGTGCTTGTGCAGCAGGGACAGGCAGGAGAAGGTTGGGGAGCAGCAGACCTTGTACTGCTGCCCGTCTGAGAGACTTTGCAGATGCGCCCTCAGGTTAGACTGGTCGGCGAAGGCTCAGTTGCAGTGCGGGCAAGAGAAGGGTTTCTCTCCTGATAGGAAGGAAGACACATACTTACAGTACATTGTTCTACTCTTCGTGTTGAATGTTTTATCAACAACGATATTTGTGGTGATGTTGTTTCAATGTCATCTTGTTGCCAATCTCTGAATAATTTTCTGTGGTGTGATTTTCATAAATGTGCAGGGTGCTACGGCGGATAATTGTCAACCGCTAATCTCTGTGTAGCACAGCGAGATTTTTTGCCTGCGCAATCCTAACAGGTGATGCAAGAGGTTTAATCTGCTTGGGTCCGTTGATTAGAGTCCTCTTAGAAAGGTAACTTTAATAAATGGGGTTATTTGAAACAATGTTTTTAATTTTTTTTTATTTTTTTTAAATTTTATTGAAGAAAAAAGAACTTATACACAAGGCAATAAGACAATACATTCGGACATGTGTTCGAGGAGGAGGGCTACTGCAGTACAGTGGGATACAAACATCATTGCTGCAAGGGGGGGGGCAGTGTGGAGACAGAATCAGTAATCATAAAAGCTACACAAGACTTGGAATGCCGGATCAGGGGGAAAGGGGGACCTCTGGGGTCTCCACGAATGGAGGCGTGCATACATTTCCACGGTAGGAGTTCCACTGGCTCCAGATTTTATTCCATTTCCTGGGTCTACCCCGTGCAACATACACCGTCTTCTCCCTGAACATACACCAGTCCATGTTCTCCTTCCATGCCAAAACCGTGGGCGGCCGCTGGGAGCCCCATAACTGTGCGATATCTCTCTTAGCAATCATATTCCCAAGGGGCTGCTCACCCGCGATGCCTGCAGGATAGCGTCTCTGTCTCTAAAGTTAAAAATTCTGGCGATAATCGGCCTCGGAGGGGCACCCGGCTTCGGCTTCCCACCCGGCACTCAGTGCGCACACTCCACAGCAAAGAATTTACTTAGGCCTTTGGGGGCGAGTTAATTTAGGATGAGATCCTCCACCAGGAGATCTGCAGCGGGATTTTCCGATTTTTCAGGGACCCCAATAATACGTACATTATTGCGTCTGGCCCTATTTTCATAATCCTCCAGTCGACGAGTCATGAGATCATTGGAGGATCGCAGATTGCCAACCTCCGTCTGTAAGTCGGACACGTCGGTCGTGAGGCTGGAGGTCTTCAGATCTAAGGATTTTACCTTCTCATTAGTCTCCGATAAGTCCGCCCTGATCAAATTGACGTCAATGGCTACGGTGTCGAGCTTAAGGGCGAGAGCCTCATATTGCTGGCCAATGGAAGTCTTAATACCAGCAATGGCGCCCATGACATCCTGTAGAGTCAACTCGATCGACGCAGCCGGGTCATCCTTTGCCTCTTCCAGGGTTCTATTCGTACCACCGGGAGACCCCTTGGGATGGGTATATCGATCCATGACATTCATTTGAATAGTTCCCCCCCAGAGAGGCGTCTTGGTCTTTCGCTTCTCATTGTCGGGCCTGCCCGCCATGTTGGGCAGCACACAGACGCTCGCGACTTTTGGCACACAGTAGATTCACAGAGTTCGGCTAGACCTCATGCAACTAGATCGTTCTCGAGATAGGATAAGGCCAGAGACCCAAAAGCGAAACCGAAAGTTAACTCCAAGGCAATGAGAGGAGCCCCGAGGGCCGTTGTTGTTCAACTACTGCCTGGGCGTCTGAACGACTCGAGCCCCAGGCGTCACCATGGGGTGGGCCTCGAAAGTTCAGGTTGTCGTAGTAGCGGTTACCGAAGTCCGAATCAATTTTTGAAAGCAGCTAATTTATCAGCTGAGTTTCATCTCCAATAACCCGTCTTCGTAATCAGGATACCGTTCAGGATATATGCGGGAGGCGGCGAGGGTCCCGGGAGCCCTGTGCTCACGCGGCCATAACGGATGCGCGCGAAGCTCCTCTCTATTTGAAACAATTTAATGTACAGCAATATTTGGGCTCTTTATAATTCAAATTGGTTTATTTTTCATAATGAACATGGTGTCCATGACCGGGGGCCGGGTTCGCGCAATAGGAACAAATATGCATAAATATGCTACTGTTGTGTAGGCCCCATTCTGTTTCCCTCCATCCTAATATGCTCAGGGGGAGGAGTGTGACATGTGATAGCAAGCGGGGCACTCAAATTTCATAGCCATGATTTATCGGATTTGAGCTGATGAGGATGTGTGCAGGATTGTTGCCAGCTGCTCATGGTGAGATACGATGCGTTGTCTGCTGGGCTGTGTCGTATCATGCTCTGGCGCCTGCAAGCAGCTTTGGTTTCTCGAAGCGAGCTTGGGCCAGTTAGGCAGTTGATTTTCCCTCCTGGTGCTTGGGAACTGACTAAATGTACGGTGGTGGCCTCCTACCCCGCAGGGGGGTGGGGTCCTTCACTGGTTGCGAGGCGCCCATGCTGGTGTTAGGTAAGCACGGTTGGGCCTGTTGCTCACAGTGCTGTCTGCGAATGCTTAGGGCTACCTTAATGTGCCCACAAATTTGGGGGGCTTGGCGGGTCGGCTAGTCTGCCTGTGGCCCGCATGCTGGTTTGGCATTGATGGTTAGCGCTGTGCTCAAGCCCAGGAGAGCCCCCTACAAACGCCAAGCTGACAGGCGGAGAGCTGGCGCGGTCTGACATTGGTGTCGAGGCTCCACACCCTGCTCCGTGATGTGCTGTCTGGGTGAGCGGGCACCTTGACCTGAGTCTGTGCTTGCCTCCCTACCTCTCCGGGTTTCTTCGGGCGGTGCTACCCAGGGTACTGTGGCATTGTGCTGTGGCGGCTCTTTTACCTGAGTGTGTTGCGGTTCCCCACAGGGCCCATTTGGGGCGTAGGGCCTTCCAGAGGTGAAAGAGAGCAGAGACGGCTGGTCATTGGTGTTGTTGCTTGGCGACATAGCGTAGTCAAAATCAGTTAAGGTCTTGTGCTTCATGCAGCGATTATTTCTCGGGTACTTGGTCCATGCGTTGGGGTCCTTCCAGCGAACTCGCGACCATCCCCAAGGGCACCCCATCCTACTGGTCTGGCCAGGTCAACCCATGACCATCTCGGGTGGCAACCAGGGCCGGTACTGTGGGGCATGGGGTTCAACAGCGAGAAGGGTTTGCCTAGCAGGGAGCGTCAAGCAGGGCATACCAGCGTGACTCCCTTGTGATAGGTAAAAGTGTTTTGGGCAGCCAACTTGATAGCAGGAAGGAGGCCGGGTCCTCCGAGGGCCATCCTTCATGAATGGTAGATTTGCAAGCGAGCCTACTGAGGGTTTTGCTCTAGGTCATGTGGGGCAAGGGCGATTGTTGGCGGAGGATCGTCAAGCCTGTCCAAGTCTCGGGTGTGTTAAGTTGAACTGAGAACAAACACATAGAGCCTAAAACGCGCTGTTGATTCAGTAGTTAGAAAGGCACCTATGCCTCATGAAAAGTAAATAAGCTTAATTTGTCCCTTAAAGTCAGAAACGTTTTAAGGCATGGGAAATATGGGCGCTAGACACAGACCCTAGCCTTTCTGGGGACCACCTGATGGAGCCTGCTCTGATATGCAGAGTCCTGTCAATATCTCAGGCTTGCTGTAGGGGTAATGTTATGGGTGAGTGTGGCAATGGGCCAATTCTGCTAAATTACAGCATCAAGTTTACCTGTATAATTGACCGTGAATATTTCTTAAAGGGATTGTTGTAAATACCCTTGTCCTTTAAGTTAATTTCGTGTCAGTGGTGTGTAAAGAGTCTGTGGCAATCCCAGGTTGTGTTTGTGTTTCATGCAACAGCCATAAAAACATGTTTCTTGTAGATCAAAACAGGACATCACTTATGAGAAATGGGGGAGTGTCAGATTATTCGCAGTAATACTAATGAGCTTTAAGATATAAACACATATCAAAGATCTCTGGCCGTTGGGGTGCAACTCGCTGATGGCACCATTGGTCACTGAGTGGAGTGCTCAGTATAAGGCAAAGCTGGCACACGCCGGCTTCCCCCCTCAATGCAAGGTGTGTATGTCACGCAAGGCTTGTAGTTTGAATGTTTCCATCTCATGTACTTAACGGTGCCAGGCTGTTCACACCGACTGTGTATATTTGTGATACTCTGCTCCATCTGAACCACGTCAGACTTATACCATACCAGGCACTTTGCCTCCTAAAGTATTGCAGATATGTTAAGGTCACACATATGCACACTCAAAGCTCTGGAATGTTTCACAAAAGCAGCCTTAAACCTTGGTCTTCTTAGAGTCTCTTGTTGGTCAAATGGGCGTAATTACTGATATAGGTATGTCTCCCTCTGTTGTTTGATTTGCTTGCACGAAAGTGTCATTTATAGTCTTTTAAATGTCACTCTTAGCGCACTGAAATTATGAAATTGTCACACATAGCAACTTGAACCCTTGGCAGCTATGAATGGGGGTGGCTAGCTCTCGGTTGGCTATGCAAGAAAGCTATAATTGTGGCTTATTTATCTTATGCAACTAATAAGCATTGACTAAGCCAACAGATGGTCTTGTTGTAGGTGTAGTGCTCGTTTTGTTGTACATATAGGGAGGCAAGGGCATAGTGGCTAGGCTAAATACCAGGCAATACTCAGCGCATCACATGAGCAAGCTGGGTAGCCCTGCAGATTAGTTGTAACTCTTAAACAATCCTTGAAGCTTGCTCAGGGCTCCCTCAACTCTGTTAGTGTCTTTTATATTAGCCAGGTCCTGTTGGAACTCTTCAGGCTGTGTCCGAGACAAGGTGGAAGGTGCAACCCCGCCTTCAGCACCATGCCAAGCAACGTTAAGCTTAAGTGTTGAGGGTAATATAATGTTCCCTGGTCTTTCTGAGGGGCTCCATAGGGTAGGATGACCCAGCGGCACGGAACAGCTAGCTGAAACAATGAAAATGTCAACCACAGCAATGTGAGACTGTGGCAGCTTGGATGGGGGCAGCTACCTCTTTGTTGGCTATGCAACAAAGCTATAATGGTGGCTTATTTATCGAATGCTAATAATAAGCCTTGACTAAGCCAATGTATGGGCTTGTTGTAGGTGTAGTGCTAGAAAATGTCAGGCATAATCTTGATGTCATTCACAGATGCACTGAAATGTGACCTAGTGAGTCATGTAATTCTGGTGAGGTCATGATGAGGCTTGGCAGTACAGGGTAATAGGGGCAGAACGACCTAAGTTTCCCTAGTATGGATGATACGAAGGGTAATTTTAAAATAACCTGGTATTGAGTCTCTTCTGTAGTGTGTCATCTTCAGTGTGTACTCCTTTCTCCTGGCTAGAGAGGTGGGTTCAGCCAGACTTAGTTGCATGCCCTAGCCAACCAGAAACTCCATTTGCAACATTGGTGGAGTATGCCTCTGAATTCTTAGCAGTCCATTCGCAACCACCCCACAGGGCGAATGTTTAGGCTGCAAGGTTTGTGGAGGGCTCTGGTTGGGAGCCTTACGAAGAGCTAAGGCCATGCTAGGATGTTTCGTGCTTTCGCCGCACCGTTGAGTCCCAGTCAAGAGCGGATTGTATCAGGGTGAGCTGGCTGTGGGTCAAGAAGCTCCAAGGCATCAGGAGCAGAGAGCGGCTTACAGCCAGATGCAGTAGCCGATGCAAGGGGCAGCTGTTAGATTAGAGCCCTACTCAGAGGGACCGCCTTAAGTCCGTGGAGGTCTGTTGGCACCGCCTTTCAATGGGTGCCATTGTCTAGCAGGCTGCTCTGAGCAGCGCATTTGCAGGCGTAAGTAACAGTATCAGCTACCAGTTCAAATGACGCCAGGCTCGAGCAGGTCAAAGGGGGATTTCTGCACAGTGCTTGTAGGATGTTGCATACCATTAAGGGCATGTTGCTGCTAAAGTTGTCCCAAAGTTTTGTGGTCAAACTGTGTGGGGGCAATAAGTTAAGGCACAAATAGGCCACAATTTATTCAAGAACATGTGGCATTCCCAGTATTCATGAAAGGGCAGGTATTGATACATATTGTTCCCCTCCTGTTCCCATTGTCTTGTCTGCTCCCTGGGATACTAGTAGAAGTTTTGCAGGACAAGACTTCTGCAGGGGGGTGACTGGCTTAATGCGATAGACAAATCCAATATGTTTCACGTTTACTAGCGTGTGAAAGTTTTTAGCTGCTGGTGCAGTTTTATCCATATGCACAGTATTATTAATTTAAATATTCGCTGTATGGAGTAGTGCGACTACCAGGCGTTTACACACCAAGGCATCTTGCAGCAGTGAGTGTTGCCATGCTCTAAGGATATAAAGTTTAATTACGACTGCCAGGATCCGCTGGGATGTCAGCCAATTGGCCCTTTACGGGGTTTCAATCAACCTTCCTTCCTTCTGTGGTTGTTAAAATGAATATCAGTAGCGGGGTAAGAAAGATCTGATCCAGCGGCACCATGCCTACGGGAACACGTGCACTTCCAAAATACACAAGCGCCATGCTCCAACAAGCGCTATACACAGTTAGCTGGGGAAGGACGTGAGGCGGGCTGGATGATTTATTCTCCTCCCTTCATTGGCGCATCTTGTCAGGAGTCAAAGGTATTGCACTTCAGCCAGGCAATGTTAACACCCAGCCACTCCAAGCCGATTATTTAAGGTCAGTTTGGGCCTCATGATCTACAGCCCAGTATAAGGCCCCTGGGTTTGTCAGCGTTGTGAATTACTAAATTCAACTGAACAAGAGGCGTGAACGTGGTGTACACTAGCAGAAGTTTGGGAGTGCAAAACTCCACCTAGGGGGGAGGCTGGCTGAATTTGATGGACTAGTCCAAAAGGTTTTACAGCAACTGCATGTGGGAGAGTGTCAGTTACCTGTGCATATTTCTCCCAGATACACCATATCTTATTAATTGAAATAATCGCTTTAGTTGCAAGTGGTAAGCATGAGATTCCTTCAATTTCAGCAAATGGTCACATTGTCATCAACAAAGCTGCCTCGGGGGTCTGGGTGCAGTCACCATAGATTAAACTGAACAGGCATGAAAGGAGGGATATTGAATCGATTGCCCGCTTAGCAGTATGACTACTTCACAGGAGGATGTCAGCTTATGCTTGGTAGGAGGTTCCGTATCACCAACCAGAAGGGTGCCAAGTGGAAAACCCAGATAATTGTTAAAGAAATGGGTGTTTCTGGCCTTACGGCGGTGTAGATCCATTCTCAGTTAGAGGTATGCCCAGGTGAAAATTGTGTGCTACTTAAGGTTCTAATGACCAATGCAATTGTGGTATCTTTTGAAGGGGAAGAGATACGTCTGGCACTTAGGGCCATATGTATCAACATACCCTTTTGCGATTCCTTAATAGCGATTTTTAAGGAATCGCTATTGAGAAATCGCAAAATGGTATGTATGAAGAAATTCGCTATTTTTAAGCGATTCCTTAAAATTCCTTAATTGCGATTAGCAAATTGCTAATCGCAATTAAGGAATAATCAGCCTGATTCATCAATCTCCCGTTTTGCGAGGCCCTAATAGCGAATTATAGCGATTCGCTATTAAGGACTCGCAAAACGGGATTCATGTAGGATTAGCAAAATTTATTGCGATTTCTACTGATTCCTTATTTGCGATTAGCAAATTGCTAATCGCAAATAAGGAAAAACTCCCCATTCATTCCTATGGGCCAAAAGGCCCATAGGAATGAATGGGGAGTATTCCTTATTTGCGATTAGCAATTTGCTAATCGCAAATAAGATTGCGATTTGAAGGGTGCCAGGGGTGTCCAAAGGACACCCTGTAGCACCCCTCAAATGCACATTTGAACAGGTGTTGCGCACACACATGTCCAAAGGACATGTGTGTGTGTAACATGCAAAAGAAAAAAATGCACTAAAGTACTTTTTACTCGATTTTCGCAAATTACCACGAAGTCAGATTTCGTGGTAAATTGCGACCAAATATTGCGAATTTGCAATTTCCAATTGGTTGATGAATTGGATTTAAGGAATCTCTATTAGAGATTCCTTAAATCCAATTCCTCGCAAATATGCGATTTCGGTAATAACGATTTTTGCATTTGGGATGATGAATCCCAAATGCAAAAATCGCACTCGCAAATGGCCAGATTCTCAGAATCTGGCCATTTGCGAGCGCAATTCATGTTGATGAATATGGCTGAATGTCCCATTCATTTCTATGCGCCAGGAGGCCCATAGGAATGAATGGGAAATTATTCTCAATTTGCGATTCGCAATTTGCTAATCGCAAATTGAGAATAATTTCAAGGGTGCAGGGGTGTCTCAAGAACACCCTGCTGCACCCCTGAAAATGACATGTGTGAGCATATGGCGCACATACATGCCCTAAGGGCATGTATGAGCGTAACATTGCACCATTGATTTTCCAAAAAATGTTTTTTTTAAAGAATTCGCAACTTACCACCAACTAGAAGTTGGTGGCAATTTGCGATTCCTTAAGGGCATTTTGGATTTTTTTTTTCCTTGATACATTGCATTTAAGGAATAGCAAAATTTGCGATTCCTTAAATGCAATCGCAAAATAAGGAATGGCAAATTTTGCGATTCCTTATTTTGCACCCAAATTGTTTGATACATACCATTTTGTGAAAATGGGTTCGCAAACGCCGAAATTCAGCGAATTTCGGCGTTTGCGAACCCATTTGGCCTTAATACATATGGCCCTTAATCGCTTACAACGTAGCACATACAAGCGGGCGTTGTTTTATTGAAAGTTGCAACAGGAGATTCCCTTATTACGCCAGCAGCAGCGCACATGGCCCGCAGTACGCAGCCTGGGAAGTCTGGGGACGAATACCACAGATTAACCTATAAAGGCAAAATTACTGTATGACAGAAGGGATATGGCAAGTACACGTTTTCAGGTCTCCTCGCAGGTCTCAAAGGCAGGTGTATTTACAGGTCTCATCGTGTTCTGAAAGGGTGTACAGTGGTGCCACTTTTGTGCCTGGCACTAGCCTGTGGGCGGGAATACTCCTGGTTCCTCTCTAACTCATAGGTAAAAAGTTCCAAGGGCTCACTCTACACACTTTTGCAGCAGTTCCTGTGTGCCTCACTTCAAACATGGCAGTACCGTTTTCCCCTGGCTGAGTTCCTATGCACACCCTGGTGTGGGGCCAGGGAAGTGAGCAACCCTTCCTCTTTAGTCATTCCCAACCGGGCCTGAAGGCAGCTCTTCTCCCACTGGGATTGGTGCCTGACTGATTACAGGGACAAAGGAAGGGGCAGGTCCAGGTGTTATGCTTGTGACAGGGTAGGTCTCTTTGAAGTTATTTAAGTTTCTGAGCACTGCTCAGATGGTCATGCTCTCAGCGGAGCAGGTCATCTCCACACACCCAATGCCTTTGTCTCAGCTCTGGGAACAAGTTCACTACTCATTTAAGGGACTATTCAACTCCTGGGTGACAGCAAGAAGCTCTTTCAAATGGTCTCCTAGAGGATTTAGGCAGGTGGAAGGTGATTTTTTAAAGTTCCCATTGCAAAATACTTCTAACAAATTCGACTTTACCGATAAATTGGGCTCGTGATGATATTTTTAAACGTCCAAGAATGAACTTCATAGATGTTTCCTTGGCAGAGATAATACTATTTAATATTATTATTGTGAGAAAACGGGATTACAAGATGAGGCAGTTGAGAGACCTTGCCAAGTAATAATGCCACTATAATTTATCAGGTCCAGTTAGGTTTCTTTATATTAAACCTTGCTCGGTCCTGGGCAACTATGGCACAGAACAGTCAGGCTGAACTCAAAGGAAAACGTGTGTGAAGCCTTTATCAGTACCAAAAAGCTCCAATAAGTAAGATGCATAACACAATAAAACCCACACCAATTTATAAAAATAGTATATATAAGAAACACCAAAACTAGAAGAGTCTGATGAAGGGAACGAGAGTTATAATTTGAGAAAGGTTGCATAAATCACTGAATTTCACTCTAAAGCATTTTATAAATCACTGTTTTTCACTTGTAGTGGTAGTCTATGAGTCTTGAACACTAAACTCTGGGCCAAAAGAAATGTTTCTAGCCGACTGCGTTGGAGCGATTGTAGAAAGTAGCAGTTGGGTTGGTAACTGACAAACTTTTGTCTTCGTACTTAGAAACTTTTCGGATTCATTTTATCATCGACAGTCTCATTGTCAGGGCCCTCTGCAGATTGGATCTATTGCTGGGTTCAACATCGACGGACAGGTGAAGTCCAACGCTACAGTGGAAGCCTTGATTCTCAATGACGTTCGAGGCTACCTACAAACCTGCAAAGTAACTACTGTATGAGCCTCAGTGTCTGTACAAAAAAAAGGTTTTCTTTTATCTTTAGGCTCACTAGTTGAAATTTAATGGGGAGAAATAGTACATTCTAGCACCAGCCAGGAGCAGGACCTAGGGCACTACTTGGGGACGAGGACTTGATCTCACTGGCTACACCAGCTGAGTCCAGGGAAAGACCAGTGCTAACTGGTCAACTAGACTCCATGTAGGAGCAGGGCTTCTTTAGCAGTTGTGTCCCTGAGGCTTAAAAAAAGGCTAGCCAACTATCCCTTGGAGGCCACTCACTGGTTTTTGAGTCACATGGGAGACGGTCCAGCCATTGGAGTCTCTCTCCATGGGTTCAACAGCTGGAGCAGTCCTTTCTCTCTAAAGCCCTCTCTTTGTTCCGTAGGTGGAGTCTTTCATGGAACACCCTTTCTTTCTCAGGTCCACAGCTTCAGCAGCTGCAGTCCTTCTGTTTTTTTCTGATTCCAGTAGTGTTCTGAGGCTGGAAGCCAGGGGTGCCAATTGTATGCCAACTTCGAGTTTGGGTGGGGGGGACTCCCTAACCAATGAGGGTAAAACCCTACCCACTCTTACATCACTTTCTGGGGGCTTGGCACTATACAATCCCACAGTGCATCTCTATGCCAACATCCTAGGTGTCAGATTTATGGGTACACCCACGAGGTGTGTCCAGCATAATGAGCAACTCCTATTGGAAAACCGGTTCTGCATGAAGGGGGGTTCCCTCTATGGGAGGGGGGAAGATGCCAACCTGTCCACCTTGACAAAGAAACAGGCTGTCTAAAGTGTGACTGGCATTTGCCTTTCAGAGGCATCTGCCCAGTTGAAGATGGGCCCGCTGTGGCCAAAGCCCTATGGCCATTCTGTCAGATCTCCTGGCAGGAGGGCAACAGGCTCTCTCAGGTGCCAACGGCTGCAATGTACCAGGAAAGGCTACTAGAACTTTGTGGCAAGAAAATGGTGACTTTCTAAAATCACCTTTACATTAAAAGTTGTCTTAAATCGACTTTAGCAATATATTGGGTTTAATGTAAGAATTAATTTGATACCTTGAAGTACTATATTTAGTGGTCACAAATGAAAGGTAGCACTTAGCGGCTGGACTGTTGTAGCCCCATGTTAGCCAATGGGACTACCATTCTTCTTACAGCGAAAATGACAATGGCGTGTTTTTACTGTTAGGACATGGAAACCATGATAAAAACATGTCCCTTTTCAATAACTGTCATACTGTATGCCTTGTGGGCTTCTAAGGACTTGCCTAGGGGTGATGTGTAAATATTAAAAAGGAAGGTCTGGACTTGGCAAAGGGGTTTATTTTGCCATGTCAGTTTGGAGGCATGTGTTTTCTTTGTTGCTACAGTAGTGGCACAATAAGTGACATTCAACTTATAACCTCTGGGTACATTTCCTATCATATACTAGAGAATTATTGGTAAGTTAACTATGCCAATCAGGTATTACCCAATTGCAGATACATTTGAGTGTTCACAGCACAAGCACTGGGGCCAGGTCAGCAGGGCCCAGTGCACGTCATATTAAAAAAAAACACAACAGCATCAGTCTGAAAATGTGGGAGGTGATCATTCAAAAATAGGCCTTTCCTTACAAATATTATATCACAATGCTTTCTTATGAAACAGCTAACCCTACTACCGTGAAAATAGCTTTTGTGGCCCTGTCACTGTGAGGATGTGTTTTACATTAAACTTTTACCATGCAACCTGACTTATGGGCACTTGTGGAAAGTTAGCCCAATTTACAACCGATGCCCAGGCTGCTGGCGCAAGACGCCTCTTAGTTCCCATTCTGAATAGTTACCAAATAAAGAGACGGGCGCTGGAGGCAGGAACACAAGAACAGAGTTTTATTTCTCATGAGGAGAGCCTGTCATTTCGGACACGAAACACAGTGTCTTTCGGGAGGTGCTCTAACAAGTTCTCTGAGACATCGCCTTTTATACATCACAAACATTCCTTATTACAATAATGACATTGTGAAGCAAGGAAAAGACATCCCCGACCCCTCCCCACTCTGGCGCAATCCAACACGTGGCTACAGTAGAGGTCCTCACCCCATACAATGGGAGGGGGCTATCACCCAGCTGAGTGTTCCGCTGATTCCTTTGGAATGTGTGCGCCTGATCGATTCTCGGAGGGGTGGGGAGGTCATGATCAATAGTAGCTCTTTTGAAGAGGGGCGAGTGCATACAGTGGTGGGCAACAAACTGTATCCTCAGGCGAAGGAGATGACCAGTGGTCCGTGCGGACAATCGGGCTCAGTGGAGGGGTCATCAAGGGAGGGGTATTCATGGGGAGAAGGGAGGTGATGGTCAGGCACGGGGTGTGATTCCGAGGGACAGAGTCGCACAGAGAGAGAGGTCTTATGACCCGTACATGAGAGAGCGGGGGCAGTCAGGTACAGCTGGGGGGGGGGTTATGTCAGCTGAGGCGAAGGATGCTTCTTCAAGAGGAAATGGGGGGGGGTGCGTGGGTCAAGCAGGAGGGTTACTTTTCAGAGCAGGGTCGCGCAGAGGGAGAGGGTTTTATGGTCTATGCATGTGAGAGTGGGGGGGTGTTCAAATGCGCGCAGGAGGGAAGCCGGGGATTCCAATGAGCGGGCAAAAAGGCCATGGTGCCTAAAATGGCTGTCATGTACATATGGGCACGGGCTTTTACTGGCGGAATGATGCGGTCAACGTTTCACGGTATTCATGGTGCCTACAGGGAGGGGGATGGAAGAAGGCAAATGAACGCCGCTTATGTACATTAATATTGCTAATTTCCACAGTCGCCGCTTTTAACATAAGTGAGTTCATTTCCTAACTAATGGGCGTACATATAATACATGTGTGGTCGATGAGATAGCGTTTGTCAAATACCAGCGAATTGCATATAACCATGGCACAATTGATGCGGTTGGTGGAATGCAGCACATATGAATTCACAGGTGCTGGGTTACTTATACAAGCCTAGAGTTCAGCATACTACATAGTATAAATGTTCTGACTTTCTCTTCGGTGGCATCAATGTACAGCTTTTAAAAGTGACCGAAAAACATTTTGAAAGCAATACAAAGTGGTTGAGGGCGGAATTCAGTTCGACACAAGTAATTTAGTCAAATTGATGGGTGTCTTCGTCACAGTGTCTTTTTAGCAGTGAGCCATCACTGGTAGGCTCTAGTCCGTTTTCTTTCGTTGGCGCTGTTGAGCACCGGCGGTGGAGCTATAGGTCCAGCTCGGATCTAACCTTACGCGTTGCAGGGTGCGGTCAGTCCTCTGCTGTTAGACCACAGTCCTGTTCCCTAACCAATTCTTTAAGGGTGCCTTATGCTCGGCACCTGTATTTCCTTTTTCCTTCTGTGGCAAACCCCAATTCCATCTGAATGCTGTTCTTCTTGTCTGAGTCAAAAAGTCATGTGGAAAAGAGGGGGTGTTGGATAGTCGAGGGAAGACAGAGCGGAGTGGGGTCAGATCTTTTCTTGGACACATCAAGGGACCAAGGGAGCAAAGGAAAACGAGCAGGCAGGCCCATCAATCGGGCCCAAAATGGGGACGAAGACTTCAGGCACACATGGGTTAGCAGACAGAGGGCTTCAGGGCAGCCCTTCAACCTTTCATTTTCCACGTTTGAGATTGCTGTCTCGTCCCGTATCTTGTTGCTCTGCAGCTCCACCTTTGGTCGAGGTCACATGTGTCTCAAGATCTGCAGCCAGGCTGTACGTCACGTCCGACCCTTCTCCTCCGATGATCGTATATCTTTGAATGGGTACAAAACAAGTTTTAGAGAACTGGCAGGAGAAGACATTTATGCATTTGAATTCCGCCCTCAATCCTACGCATTTGGGGGTTACGTTCATCGGTCACAGTCAGAACCCTACCACCATGAAGTATATATGTCGGCACTCCTACTGTGTTTGTGCCAAGTCTATTTATCGTTCATTCCGGCTAACCCTTTCAAAAACAGGGCAGGGGTGCTATCATCGAGAGAGGGGGAGGGAAAACAGGCTTTCATCGAGGAGCGACAGTTAATCAAGGTCATCAGTTATACTTCGAGGACAGCTGATATGGAGCAGGGGTCAGGGAGAGGCGGGGACGCTTTGGACATTCGCGCTTGAGTGCAGAGGGGTGGGGCAATCTGGGCATTGGGGATCAATCTGGACATTGGGGCTTGTATCTCTAACGAACTGAAAAATAGGATGCCATTGACATATAGTCCCCCTATAAAAGGGCCAGATTAGGGGACATCAGCCGTCTTACCTGTCCCTTCCTTCTTAGCCAATTCAAGTTCTTTCATTTTTGCAGAAAGGAGAGGTAGTAATATGGCGAGTTACAATCATTTTAGTTTCTGTCAATTTTGCTGAACACCTTCGCGTTCAATAAGTATCCAATTAGGCTGGTGACGGCGGGGCACAATTTTACCACAAAAAGGAAGAGGCAATAGGGGGGGGGGCTCTCATAGAGAGTGAGAGTCGTCCACATTCTAAACGAGCCATTCGGTACACGTATGACATGTAGAAAGGTAGAGAGAGAGAGAGAGAGAGAGAGAGAGAAAGATAGAGAGGGAGAGAGAAAGAGAGAGACGTGTACGGTAATAGGTCATTTAGTGCGCTCACAACACAGAACGGCAGGGGTCAGGTAACACGGAAACGCAAACAGAGGGAAGACATAAACCCATACATTACATACACACAAACTCAGACAAGGGAAGACAGTACGTGTGTTACATACAAAAAAATTCACGACAAAACATAGAACAGTTATTGGCCAAAAAGATCTCTTTCTGCATGCTGCGCATCTTTAGTATCCTATTTATCTACGTTCTGAGCTCTTTTTACCTTTTTCCTCCTTTTCCTTTCGTTTGCCATCTTTGCGAGTGTTCTCGGTTACTAATACTTAAACCTCGGTCAGTTGGTCAGGAATTAACCTGGTCGGGTTACTGCTCATGGTGGGATCTTTGAATCATTTTTCCTTTTCTCCCTTTTGGCGAAAAGGTTCTCCAGGCTGAGGCAACGGAGGGCATTAATCGGGAGAACAGTCGGACAGCATAGCTATATCTATAAGGGTGCGACAAGGAGGTGGTACACGTTTTTTGTCTTTTTTTTTTTTTTAAACATTAACAACATTCCTAGTCTTCCAGACGGGCGGTGCTTAGGTAAACCTTACCCCGGAACTTTCCTTGTCCTTTCCCTATCTAGTTAAACGTCATAGTTGCATTATCTGGCGTGCTGTTTCGAGTCATAGTCTGTCATATCGTACTGACCCGTCGAGTATCTACGTCAGTCCATCCTCCCAATCACTAGGTTCTGAGGGAGGAACAGTCATGTCTAAGTAAGGGGGGGTGTTACATCTTACAAAGCTCGTCATGTATAAGCACTATGCTCCAATTCCCTACTTCCCCTTCCGTCGGTCGTTCGGTCATCACTCCTCCATACTTCAGCCGATGTTCCGAAGTGACCTGCAGATGGGAGGAGAAAGAAGGGGGGTGGGGGCAACATTCAAAACACATCAGCGCGCACAAATCCGAAAATGTTTTTACTTACCACATACTCGACCTATCTCCACACGGTGCATTCTCTACCATCTCGGTGTTTAAGCCCAGAGGGACTAGTAGTGTTAGAAACATAATCATTGTTGTTCTGCGTATCCGCATGAATCACTCGAGCGTGGTCTTTTAGATCATGTGCGAGGGTGGTGGTGGCGTTTCTTCAGTATTGCTTAAGGGCATCTAAAACGTTTTTCCTGCTGCCTGTGGCATACAACGTAACGGCTTAAGTATTGGGCTTTTTAACCTTCAACCTTAATAAAGCTGCTTACCTTTCGCTTATATTGGAGACAGTAGTAACACATTCGAAACTCATTAATGCAATCGCTACAGTTGTACTTGCTTTTTCAAAAACCTTTAATAAAAAATGTTGGCGCACAAATACGAGCCTACAACCCAGTGGGCCGGCCACAGAGCAGACTGGAGCCGGGCGTGAGGGGGACGAAGTCGGTGGCCATTCATTTCATAATATAAAGTGCGGCAAGTGCAATAACATCGTATCGAAATTCATTGGGAGTAAGCATCATAAATGTCGAAAAGTCAAACTTTCAATAACCATGGTGCGTTAAAACTTAATATCAATTCATTGTCCGAATGCTCAATTAGTACCTATTTCATATCAATTCATTGCTTTAACACATAATTGGTACCCACCCTATACCAGTTCATTGTCCCAACACATAATCAATATCCATCCTATATCACTTCCTGTTCTGAACACATTATCAATATCCATCTTATCTACTTTCATTGTCCAAAAACTACATACATATCTCAGAACATCAAGGCTTGAGCAATCAGGGTACAACAAAGAGCTGAAAGTTTCATTTGTATCGGCGCCATTTTGGGCGAGGTCAGGCAGGTCCCAGTACAGTCAGATTGTCTCCACTGACTCGTGGTTGGACCAGAACCTCTTTTGGCAGTTCAAAGAGTTTTTCGCAATAGGGTAACAGACTGGCGATATGAACCATCAGTCAAAAAGTGGGGAGGGAGGCAACAATCTCTCCTACCGGGTCACTCTGGTGTTCCACCGGAACTGAACAAATCTGTATTTTTGCAGGATTTTAGTCATTTCAAAACTGAGGCTGGCGCCGGCTGGAGTGCGCCGACGTCTCGTGGTTTCCATCGGGGGACGGGGGCGGGGGCGCCCGTGGAGGGGTCGGCCCCCCCCCCGGCTCTTCTAGAATCTTCAAGGTCGAGGAGAAGAGCACAGGACGTGCACCAGTCCTGGGCCAAAAGCCGTTTTTCGATTGGGACCCTTTTGATCGAAGCGTTGGGGTGTCGCTGGAAGCCTCCACCTGGGGAGGTGGGGGGGGGCTCGTTCGCGCCGCTTCCCCCTTCCAGCGACCCCACGCCGTTTCTCGGCTCCAGCACTTTGGGATGGCCGTACCAGGCAATGAAGAGAGGGGGGGGGGTCGGAGGCAGCAAGACACCCCCCCCCCCCCCGCGGCCTGCAGGGCACCGTTTTCTCTGGACTTTTCGTAGCGGCCAGACCAGGCGATGCGAGGGGGAGGGGGGGGTCGGTGGCATGTGCAAGACATCCCCCCCCCTCCGTTGGCAGGGCCATCATAAAAGAAAGAAGTAGTGCCGCCGTGTGCAACCCTCCAGTGTTGTCGAAGCAGGGCGCTGCCTGTCAACCCTCCAGTGTTGTCGCAGAAGGGCGCTGCTGACCTCGGCTCCGGTTTTGTTTTTCTGATGGCCGGAGCAGGCGATAGAGAGGGGGGGGGTCGGTGGCGGAGGCAAGACATCCCCCCCCGTGGCCCGCAGGGCAGCCAAAAGAAGAGAAAGGGGAGACCATTACAACTTTCGGGCCGTCCGCCCCACAGCCTCCCCTTCCGATGGCGGCCAGCCGGGCCCTGCTCTGCACGTGTTGAGGCCTCGCCTTCCGGATGGGCGTAACCGCGGACCTGTTGCACTTCGGGAGCTTCCGGAATGGGGGTAGGTATCTGCTGATTTGTATCTATTTCATGTTACCGTTATTTGGGCGTGGCGGGCGGTGGGACAGACATGCTTTGGATAGCGAGGGGGCGGCGGGGCCTAGCTACCTCGTGGCTGTCTTGGCGTCAAGCTTGGCTTCTTTCGCCATTTTATATTTCTTATTACGGACTATTTCTAATGTTTCTTATTTTTAGTGAAGTCGGAAACTCATCAGTGGGCTACTGACTTAGCTCGACTTCTTTTTTCTTCCTTTTCTAGTGTGTGTTTCATGCTAAAGTTTCTGTTAACAGGATTCGGCGATCACTTCATATTTTATATGTCCTTTTATCAGGGATACCCTTCGGTTGAGCCGGATGATCTACCTCCAATAAATGGTCCGGGTGGAACTAGATTATCAATCAGTGGGGAGTGGGTAGGCATGACGGATTACAACGGGGACAAAAGTCTGCATTACCTACCCTTTACTACTTGCAAAGACTAGACAGAATATTTCTATTCCACGTTATTTGCAAACAGAAAATACCTCAAACGAACTATTCCTTGAACAATAAATGTCCAGTCAATCAATCAATCAGTGGGGAGAAAAACAGGCATGACGGATTACAACGGGGACAAACGTCTGCATTACCTGTCCTTCGCTCTCTGCAAAGGGAGACGGAATATTCCTATTCGTCTCTGTTTGTAGACAGGGAAGATCTCAAAGAGCAACAATCGATATAAATCGATATCAAACAATCAGTGGGGAGAAAGGTAGGCATGACGGATTACAACGGGGACAAAAGTCTGCATTACCTACCCTTCTCTATCTGCAAAGAGAGACGAACGTTCCTATTCGCCGCTGTTTGCAAACAGAGAATGTCTCGTCTCAAGAAGAGAACCAATATTTCAAGTAGCAACCAAAGCTAAATGAACCAATAAGCGAACAATATCAGTATTTAAATACCGATTCCAATACAATCAATCAATCAATCAATCAGATGGGTAACGCCATCCTACCAATCAGGCGTGAAAAACGCCCTACTTAATCTTACCCGGACCGGACCGTGTGGACAGTTCTTCGTCTTCCCTTTCCAGCGCCCGATCGTTCTCTTACTCCATGCAGCATTCCTGTGGGCTTCCAGCCAGGATAATAGGTCACTCGAGAGAGGTCCGTTCAGAATCGGTGAAGTTCATTCAATCGGCAGCCGGACGAGGGCCCTCTCAAGGCAGGTATACTCCAATTTTTAGATGTTCACCCCATCGTCTGGACCTCTCTTACTGGACCCTATGTCACTGGTGGGCCCCGCGTTGGGACGCCAATTGTGGAAAGTTAGCCCAATTTACAACCGATGCCCAGGCTGCTGGCGCAAGACGCCTCTTAGTTCCCATTCTGAATAGTTACCAAATAAAGAGACGGGCGCTGGAAGCAGGAACACAAGAACAGAGTTTTATTTCTCATGAGGAGAGCCTGTCATTTCGGACACGAAACACAGTGTCTTTCGGGAGGTGCTCTAACAAGTTCTCTGAGACATCGCCTTTTATACATCACAAACATTCCTTATTACAATAATGACATTGTGAAGCAAGGAAAAGACATCCCCGACCCCTCCCCGCTCTGGCGCAATCCAACACGTGGCTACAGTAGAGGTCCTCACCCCATACAATGGGAGGGGGCTATCACCCAGCTGAGTGTTCCGCTGATTCCTTTGGAATGTGTGCGCCTGATCGATTCTCGGAGGGGTGGGGAGGTCATGATCAATAGTAGCTCTTTTGAAGAGGGGCGAGTGCATACAGTGGTGGGCAACAAACTGTATCCTCAGGCGAAGGAGATGACCAGTGGTCCGTGCGGACAATCGGGCTCAGTGGAGGGGTCATCAAGGGAGGGGTATTCATGGGAAGAAGGGAGGTGATGGTCAGGCACGGGGTGTGATTCCCAGGGACAGAGTCGCACAGAGAGAGAGGTCTTATGACCCGTACATGAGAGAGCGGGGGCAGTCAGGTACAGCTGGGGGGGGGGGGTTATGTCAGCTGAGGCGAAGGATGCTTCTTCAAGAGGAAATGGGGGGGGGTGCGTGGGTCAAGCAGGAGGGTTACTTTTCAGAGCAGGGTCGCGCAGAGGGAGAGGGCTTTATGGTCTATGCATGTGAGAGTGGGGGGGGTGTTCAAATGCGCGCAGGAGGGAAGCCGGGGATTCCAATGAGCGGGCAAAAAGGCCATGGTGCCTAAAATGGCTGTCATGTACATATGGGCACGGGCTTTTACTGGCGGAATGATGCGGTCAACGTTTCACGGTATTCATGGTGCCTACAGGGAGGGGGATGGAAGAAGGCAAATGAACGCCGCTTATGTACATTAATATTGCTAATTTCCACACACTAAGGCTACTTAGGGCTGACATTAATTTTTAAATGTTTGGTTTAGGCCTGTCAAAAAAGGTTATTTTGAGAGGTTGCATTTGCAGTTTTATAACTGCACAGATCGGTTACTGTGGTAGGCCTGCACTCCGGTTTGAACTGTCACTGTAGTGGGTGGCACAATGGATGCTGCACCCAACTAGTGACATTTAACTTACAGGCCATGGGTACACTTTGTATCATATACTAGGGATTTATAAGTAAAGTAAATCTACCAATTAGGAGTATAGCCAATTTCAACATGTTTGATGTGTCAGAACACAGTAACTGCGGCCTGGTTAGCAAAGATGCAGTCCACAGAGCCAAAAGACCGGCAGCATCAATCCAACAAAATGGGGGTGATCATGCACAAAGATGTGTTTTCCTACACCCACCTTGCTATTGAGATCTAACTAGACCACAATAACCAGTCTTAGGTTTGTTCTGCTTTAATCAGAGGAGACCTGGCGCTGCAGTTTGAGGTGAATTGCCAGTTGTGGGATTGGGAAGACATATTTGCCTATACTGGATCTCTGTGTGGAATGATACAGACACAATGCAGTCGGTTCTGAATAGATTGATGACATGGGCCAAGGAATGCAACATTTTATCGATGTTCAGTACAGCTTTAGGCCTGGCTTAGGGATGGTCGACCAAAGTCTCAATCTCTATTTTAAATTTAACAAGTACACAGCTGCCAAGTAAGGAGCAATACATATGGCCTTCATGGGCCTATAGGCTGGATTTGACAGGGATTGCAGGGAGAAAAGATGGGGTACTATGCATTTTATATGAGTTGAGGTCAATATTGTTAATTTATTGCGTGATTTACACCTCAACTTGTCAGCTTCAGTCAGGTATGGGAAAAACAAGAAATGCACTGAGCACTTTAACCTAAACCGAAGAGTGTGTCAAAGCTGTATTTTGGAGCCTTTTTTGTTCACTCTTTATTTCAATCATTTGGAAAAGGCACTTGTTGATGAAGGGGGACGTATGCCCGGGATAGTCTCGCGACCAATATCGGCACTATTATACGCTGATAACCCTGTTCACGTATCTAGGACAGGATTTGTGGTACAGCGTTTATAAAATTATTTTTTGCACTTTATGGATAGCTTAGACCTAAGTACCAATGATAATAAATCTCACATAACGGTGGATTGCCCTAGGTTTACTAAAACCAGAGCCTTTTGTATAAAAGGTAGTACCATCAGCCATATTCTCACATTTAAGAGTGTTGTTTGATTCTGTTATGACCCAGTCTCCTTTGGTTGCTTCCAGATGCAATATGTTTGCTAGGAGCATAGCCTCTGTTTCATATTTTCTGAATTTGAGGCTATGTTGCACATCTATAAGGCCAAAATGCGTCTCCATTGGAAGTGCGATCTGGAGTTATACCAATATCCCACATGGTCTCTTAATGAGAACAAGAGTTTAAGAAGACTTATATGTTTTCCTCAAATTTCCCCTTCGTTCATTATTTGCAATGAACTTTGGCTGGGGTTTTTGTCTGGACCTTACAGCTGCAGCCTTTGCTACTGTGGCTGTCCACTTGGCTGTGACCTGAAAAGGCCCTTAGTGGCTTAATATGAGGAGATTGTATGTCCTTGACGAGGCCCATAAAATTGCCCGGCTAAATTTTGTTAAAACGTGTTTTAAAAGTTGGGACATCCCAATATGTTTGAGGTCATCATTAGAAACAATGTTGCCTGGACAGGATAGGCATTTATGACATGGAAATTCAAAGAGAGTGGGAATTGAGCGAGCCATCAGTAAGAGACAATTTAATGTTACAATCTTCTCCATCCAACCTTATTTATTTATTGATTGACATGCCTAATTACCATTGTTTTCTATTGACCCGTTTCAAATTAAACATGATTCATTTTCAGCTAGCTATCCCCAAGGGGAGACTTATTGATTCCAACCCTGCACCATGCAGATGCGATTGCGCCTCAACCCAGGACTCAATGCACTTTGTCATGTTTAGCCCCTTTTATAAAACTTGGCTGAAGTCTTTTTTCTTCCTTTGTTGGTTGGCAAACATTTTAAACAAGTACGTCCTGCTTTGCTGTGTTTACAGTTATTGCCTGATGTACATACTTGGTTCTATCAAACGTTTCATGTAGGCTGTCAGAATAAGGAAATTACTGCAATGTGATTGCTGTATGTTTTTATTTATGATGCATTTCATAATTTTAATTTGTCAAAACCAAATAAAGATGAAATGACTACTGACTACTGACACCAACGAGATAATAAAAAGCACTATTGACTGGGATTTTATGTATGTGGTATTTCTATATCGCAAATCTAGCCAAAAGGCAGAAAAGCGCTGCAAAGAGCATAAAGTTGACGAATAACAGGAGAGGTAGTTGCTTTGTTGACTATAAGTGCATTATGATGGTGTTTTTTTAAGAAGTGTGTATTCAGCTATTTTCTAAATAGGAGCAATTTTGAGGCGGTCATGATGGATATGGGTAGGGCTCTAAAAGGGGCGTGGCCAATGGAATTAAGGGCGTGGCTTAAAACCACGCATGCTAAAAATCTGTGCTTAGAATAGTGTACTGCCCGACTGGTATTTTTCTGCTTGTCTTTGCATCAAGCTATATATAATACAACAAGTAAGATTACACCTACAGCAAGCCAAGACTATTGGCTTTGACAATATTTGTTAGTTGCATAAGATAAATAAGCAACAACTATGGCTTCGTTGTATATAATATTGAAAATGTTTCAGTTCTGAAAAGGTGAGACTGTGAAAGAAATATAACAAGTATGTTTGAAGTTACATGAAAGGCAGTGAAAGGTGGTACTTGTGCAGAGTTAAGATTTGCTTTTTTTCATCCCGGGGGTGAGGGGAAAAATGGAGAGCCCGATAGGGACAAGACTCAGCACCTGCGAACTGCCGGTGCTATGCACTGCAGAACCCAGCCAACTTAAAGCCCTGGATATGGGGATGCTGTTCCAGATTCTGGTTGCATAGATGGAAAAGGCCTGCTGCCTTGTTTTTTGCTTTTTTACACTTTGTAGTCTGCATGAGAGAGATTAACTGAAATATTCCTTCTGTCATGTTTGTGCTTTCTTAGATCCTCTCTTACCAGAGCCTGTTTTCCAGCCTTTCTCCCTTCCTTTATGGGTATGATTTGTTATTTGGAAGAAGGTGTTCTTGGAGAAAATCTTTGAATAAGCCAGGGTGGTGGGCTCCAATTGGAAGGTGTAAAGTGGATAATGTTGTCACAGGGAAAGTGGTGGCTTGATAAAACCATCAATTTGAAAGGGTCAAGAAGGTAACAAAGGAAGCATAAAGTACCTCAGAAAGGAGGAGTCGGATCAGATAGCATTTGGGGTCAAATAACTTTTGGAAAACCATGTGTTGTGTTACAGTTCTTTTTGGTGGTGGTTGAATGTGAAATTGAGGGTGGGAAAATCATTAAAAAAATTAATTGGATTTTATGTTTCATAGAAAGAACTGCCAATATATAAGGTGGTGGCATCTCCAATTAAATTGGAACCTCTGATCCGTTTTACATATATGCACAACGAATGTGGTATTTTACTCAAACTAATTGTGTGTGTGTATGTGTGTCTCTCTCTCTTTGCGAATGCACGAGCTTCATTGGGTGTACACAAACTTGTGTTTGTGCACATGTGTTTGTGATACCCTATGCCATTTGCTCTCCCATACAGGGAAAGTCCATGCAAACACGTCCCCTCTTCTCAAACCACTAGAAACCACTTACCTTCAGTGCCTTTCTATAAATATGGAACCACTCAGGTAAGAGTGTGCATCTGCAAGATTAGAAACATCCATATGCAAATCCCTACTCACCTCCCTCCAATAGGAACAGTCCAGCCAAAACCGCCAAGTCAGGTCCTCACTTAACTGAACACTAGCAACCCAAGAACAGTTTCACTCTGATTGGAGTTCTTCAATCAGGTGTAGCTTGGTTCTGTTGGCACAGTGAAAAGGGGACACACGTCTGGGCATACCCTTGGCCACTTAGGGCGGTACATCAAACACAAAAAAAGGTAATGGGACAACGCTTGCAATAAGTCTAACCAGTGATAACTGCTAGGGGAAGCATTCCAACCCATCATTGTTTTGCCCACCATGCCACCTCAGATTAAACTCAGACATATGCAAATCAGTCTTGACTCTGCTCCAATAGGAACACTCCAGCCTCGGAGAGTTAACACACCTGTTAATGCACTGAACATTACCAGTCCTTTAATATCTTACACTAGGATGATACATTTCTATTGTGAGGCTGGCAGAACCGATTAATGGAAGGAAAGCATCCATGTCGAGTAGAAAAGCAAATAACTCTAGAAAGCACTTTTAATTGCTTACATTGTGGATGGAACGGGCCGAGCATGGTATTAGTCTGACCTTTCATGGTCGGATGCCACATTCCTCGAGTGTCACAACATTCTGCGATCCATGAAGAGCAGACCTCCTGCAAACACAGGGAGAAACGAAAACACACTCTGCTACTGCTGTTCAGAACTCTCAGACATTCGCCCTTGGGAGGTTTGCATAGGTAACGCCGAACAGGTGGTCAACGTAAACCCAATTCTGCATTTGTAGACGGATTGTGTTGGTATTTTGTAAAGCATGAACCTAACTGGCAACAGCAGAGCGCTGCACATGTGGGCTTCAGGCCGCCAGAATTGGGAGGGGCATAATATAAAATGAAGGGGTTATCAATCCCTCGGAGGACAAAGGCGATGTTGGCCCTTTTGTGTCGATTAGCCTTTTTATAGTGTTTTTTCGTCAATTGGTGGTCGCACACTGGGCTGAATTTCATCGCATATTGGCACAGTGCACTCACTGCCCTCTCCAGCTTTTCAAGACAGGAACTCGTAAGTCAGTTGACATTAAATCCACAAGAGGCGAGCTAATCAAGGCTTTTAATATGTGCCCCAGTGCATCCGCGGAATAGCAAAGAGAGAGTTTTGCACAAACTTCACCTTTCATACTTATACGCTCAGGCGTGGAGAGGGCGCACAACTTTGCTTGCCCATTCCTTCGCTGTGTGCTGCCCCATACTGAATGAGGACGTCACTTGGGAGGCCTCTCTATATTGAATGTGTTAGGTTCCACACAAGAGTGTCAGGCATTTCGTACTTTGGCTCCAGAAAGCACCGTCTGGGCCTTCCCCTGCTGCCGAGCCCATCGAGTGAAGGGCCGGGGACGCGCCACCTCCTTGTCTTGCCATGAAAGGAAGGGAGCGAGGGAGAGAGATAGAGACGGGGACGCCGTGGAATCGGAACAGAAAGGGGGTGGCAGAGAGTGCACGTGAGAGAGAAAAGAGGCCGAGGCAAGCATTGTCCGAAGATGCCATCCCCGGGCAGAGCCTCCTAGCAGCTCACAGGCTCCGCTCGCGCCAGCTGTAACCCTGGGGAACTGACGCACTGGAAAACCGACCATTATGTTGCCGTTACTTGCCGTTATTTGGACTACTATTGCGTATTTGGATTTTGTGTGCCTGGCACCACCACGGCCCTGGCACTGCCTGGGCTCCCCTGCGGGTGATGGAGACGGCCCCTGTAACCGTAAGTTCCACAATAGCTTGCTTTTACTCACGCCTTTAGCTCGTCAGGCTGAGTCGCGTACTTGCCCGCGAAGCTACCTTGAATGACTTTCCCACTTGCAGAGGTTCCGAAGAACCTAGGTGCATATTATCTAAAAACAGCGTTAACATTATCTCCGCTTTAGCGGCAGAAAACTGCCGCTAAAGTGGCGATAATGGCGTATTATCAAGCCCATTATTGCCGTGCTTGATAATATGCCCCCAAGTTTTATTTCTGTGTTATTTGGATTATTAAATTAATGTACATTTAACCTGATGAAAGGGAAGGGCGGCGACACGTCCAAACCTTGACTTTACGGTTTGGCATTACAGGCCTCACTTTTAAAGCTTTCGTCCGGTAATTGGACGTTACACTGAAATGTAAAACGGTGGAAATTAAGGGACCCCATTCATAAAGAGAGGCGACCAGGACTCTGTCTGATTGCTGGCATATTTGTCTGCTAGAAATATTTTCACTTACTCGTTCTGTATTTTTTATTGAAAACTGTAAGGGCTATCTATAATCAATGTGGAGATGAATGTTCATTTTACAATTTTACTCAGTCATTTTGTGTTACAGCACTTCTCCTTCATTATGTTGTGGTGCTTTTTGTCTTGTATTTACCTTCATAGCTGTGGTTCTGAGGCAAAGTTGGGTTATAGTAATTGCACTGGTTGATTGAAATGTTCAAAGTAACAATCAACGCTATAAGTGATTTTATATATATATATATATATATATATATATATATATATATATATATATATATATATATATATATATATATATATATATATATATATATATATATATATAATATGTGTGTGTGTATATATATAATTCTATATATATGTATATATATATATAATTATATATATATATATATATATATATATATATATATATATATATATATATATATATATATATATATATATATATATATATATATATATATATATATATAGCAAGAGGAAAGAAGATTAGAGAGGCACTAAAGATTTTTCAAGGTGGTTCTGCTTAGGTTGGACTTTTAGGAAGAAAAATAACCATTTAGCATTTTGCAATGGGTACATATGGATAGTTTTATATTCCTGAGGAGTATTGAGTGATCATTACTGCTAAATGCTACTGAGTGGTCCATGTGAATGAGCAGATATGGTCTACCGTTGTCAAGGTTTAAAGGGCACCAACCAGATCATTAGGAGTGGCTGTCTACATGCTGCCACCGAAGCTGTATTTTATTATTCGAGTGGCTATGCCTGAATGCCCTCATGTTAACATTGTGCTTTGATTCAGGTATTAGTCATTATGTTATTTTGAAGGGCTGGGGAGAATGTGATGTGGGTAGTGATTCTGAAAGGGTTGGTGTTTAGTTGTTCAAGGCCATATTGCTGGAAAAACAGTGCCATTGATGGTATGGGAGATTGTGTTTTTGTGGGCCATAAGACATGGGATGGTTTCTGTCAGGAAAGTGGGTCAGTTTGCTAGCGGGGCATGTTTCTAGTGTTAATTGAAGAGGATTAAAGTACTGGTTTTATTGTTTGTAAAGAAGATTTACAGATGTGCAGCTGTTGTGTCACATTGTTTTTTTTCCTTATTTGCACTCTAAGTTGTAATGCTTTTTGGTCTCATTACTTTCTTAATTTGTAATCGTTTGTTAAATTTTGATATGTGAAGCATGTGGGAAACGACGAAAAAAACGAAAAAAACGAGGGAGACATAAATGTACATTCTTGTTTTTTTATCCGTCCCACACTAATGAGGATAAACGTCTGGGGATCTCAGCGACCTCATCCTTATACATTGTGCATTGGCGTGCACTATCTTCACAACTACCTGCATCATCTACTATGCCGTCACAACCTGCACTACAGCCTATATGACTGACAAGCTCACCATCTCCAGTCTCAATCAGAACACCTGTAGGCCAAACTCCATCACTTTAGAGATAAATAGGTGCAAAAAAGGGAAAAAAAGACAACAGACCCGCTCCATCCATGAAGACTGTCCGGAACCTGCTAAAAATTAGGGAAGAATCGAAGACACACTTCCTTAAGGAGCATTAAAACACAACACAGTAATAGACCATTTCTGTCTGAAGAATCCAATTAATTCTCCAATCACTTGTTAACTGTATCTTTGCTTTTGAATTTGTACAGGGCTTCGCTGCATTTTGGCTACGTTTGCAATAAATAAATACAACAAACAGACAATGTTAATATCAATCTGTTACAGGCTGCAGCTTGGCAAGATTAAGGCAAAGATATATACAATTCCACTGGACAACATATCTTGAATGGGCATCCCAGTAAAGTAACCAGATAAATGGACTATGATCATAAGAAATACCATAAAAGGACCAGCAGAGCTGTTCAAAGCTGCCAGCTTACTGAAAACCATAAACTGCACGCGCCTCTCTATCACACTTCTCCACCCATTACACTGCAAATGGCTGCGCTCCATAACACAATAACTGCACCTCGACGGTCATCCCGTATAGCATGGAAACATTCCCCACATAGTATCAAATCAAAGACAACACACTTCCAACCTTACAGCATACAAAGTGCACCACGCTACCCATGTAAGCCACGGCTTCAGGGCCCCACATTGGGGTATTAAACACTATACAAATGTTGGCTCAATACAATGCTGCTCTAATGTTACATCAATAGTGACAATGCTATTTTTCTCATAATACTCTTTCAAATCAATATAAAAGTTTTCTTCTCATTCTTTTTAGATAGAGATGAACATTTTGACACAAAGGGACTGTAGGAAGGTGGGATCATTTTTGCCTGGTGTCAGTGTGTTTTGGACTAGTTGACTGGGATCCCGCTAACCAGGACCCCAGCCACGGTGCTTACTCCCTAAATTTGACCGTGGTACATACTTTTGTACCTTCCCAAATGGCCACTGGTGTACCCTTCTAAGTCCCTAGTATATGGTACTAACGTACCCAGGGCATAGGCACACCAGGGGTCTCCCATGGGCTGCAGCATGTATTGTGCCACCCATGAAAGACTACTCAAACTGTGACTACAGGTCTGCCTTGGCAGCCTGTGTAAGCTGGTGCTAGCACCACTTACGACAGATATAAGTTTTCTTATATCTGAGCTCACTGCACTTAAAACCTATAAGTCACCGCTAGGGTAGGCCTTTCAATCCTGAAGGCAGGGTGCTAGGTTATAAGTGTGAGGGTGCACCTGCATGAGCATGACATGCGCTGCAAGCCCCGGAGTCGATTCTCCAGGCTTTGTAAGTGCGGTCAGCCATTTTGATACATATAGTGGCCATGCGTCATTACACAATGGCTAACTATATATTGACTGTGCCGAACCTGGGCATGTATGGTATCAAACGTGTGAATCATACCCCAACACTGTTACCGGTGTTGGAGGTATGATTCCATGCACTGGTGGGCTCCTCCGGGAAGCACCCAGTACTCCTAGTGACAGCCATCCAGGGTCTGCTCGCAAGCTAATGCTGCTGACGACCCCAGACACAATTCTGCCTCCTACTGTTGAGCTGAGCTCAAGCAGGGGAAGGTCAAACAATAGATTTCCTGTCACAGGTACTAAGTGTATTGGGCTGGGGTCGGGCGCTTGCTAGCACCACCAGACTGCTTTGGAGGGCTGGAACAGAACCCCTGTGCACCGCGTCAACTTGCCGTTGCTCTAGCTTGTTGGCTCTGCACTCCAGAGATCTTCGGGCTACAAGAAGTTCCAGCCGCCAACATTTCTTCCTGCCAAGATCTTTGTCCTCACTGCATATTCTACACCAGGTGCCTGCATCTTTGATGAGCTGCTCGAGGTCCTCTTGCGACTCCGGTGCCTTCGGCCTGTGGGTCCTCTTGAGGGTCTTCTTTGGCTTCAGTGGGCTACCCTGCTTGCCAGGAGCCTGCTCTGACTCTCCTGCAAATGGCGAGTCCCTTGAACCTCGCTGGTCCCAACATTCTCCGTTATTGTTCCGACGTCTGTGGCTCCTGCAAAGGCTTGTTGGGGCTCCCTCCGGACACCGACCCCCTGGTTCTTGTCTTTCGATGTGGGACAGCTCATGAATGGCTGATGGTCATCCACTAGTACAAATTACAGGAGTGTGACCCATATACCTAATCAGGACTGGGTAAGGAAGATGCAATCAAAAAACAATGTCCTAATAGGTAAGAATGAACAGTCAATCAAATATGCATGCACATCGCATTGCTAACAAGGAAAAAGGAGAACACTCTTTGAGTTGAAATAAGGTAGTCAATCATCTTATTTTATGGTATCATTCCTGGTCGGTAAAATACAGTTATAAGCAGCACTGCATTAACTCAATTAGGTGACAACCATATAAAACTTGCTGCTCTACAAAAGTGACTGACGTGAAGGTGGCGAAGCAAGTGAGGGGGTGAACAGCAATAACGGCGCACTGTGAACAAGGTGCAAGTAATCTACAGTGGGTGGCTCAGATCATGTGACAAAGTGATATCACAGATACAAGATTTCTTTCCATTATTTGAACCACATTGGAAAAGTACACCTATTAATAAGCTGTAAAGTCGACGGCGTTTCGATCCACGTTAGTAAGGATCGTCATCAGGACTGGGTTGTCTGACTTGGGGCGTGCTGCAAGGGGAAGAGAATGTATCAGGGGCGGTGTACTGGAGATCAAGGGAGGTGGGGGCCGTGAAATTGAGGAGTAGTGTTTACCTGGAAAGGAGCTTTGTTTGGAGCGATCAGAGGCGATCGTCAGGAAATGAATTCCAGCCTGCACGGGGGCACTGTAAGTAGAAACGAGGGCCATGATTAAGTATTGCTGGTCCGCTATTCAAAGTGGTAGTGATTAAGAATGTAAGAAGCCAGAGATACATACAGGCCAGGGAGGGCTTGGCGGTCGTCTATAATTCGCCGACATCCTGCTCGGGTCCTGTAGAAAGGGAGACAGGAGCGGGGCGATTAATATGCGTGGGAGAACGCTAACCTATGATAGAGGTAGCGGTTAAGGTCGCGGGGCCGGGGGCATTTACCTAAGATCTTCGTGCCGGGACCGGACTGAATAAAGAGGTCTGGTGAACACTGGCGTTCGTGTAGAATGGAGATTTACTTCCGCGTGTGGGAGGAGAATGGGCGGGGTCTGAGTGGCTGACGGAGGGGGTGGGGGGCGTGGTGTGGACCATGACGTGTGCATTCATGGAAAAAACACCGTCGCTTTACAGTTCAAAAACGTGGGGATGGTAAAGTCGTTTAGGCGCACATATATTATACAAAAATTCATACTTTAACATGGCGCATTGAACTCAACCAAAACACAATCATGGCAATGCAAAAGTTCACTGAAGCATATAGAAATAACTCATGATTATGTGATATGAAGAGCTAAGTATGATTCCGCGGTCAAAAAATCTAGAAGAAGGATTGGCTTAATTTAATTATAAACATACAGTGCTAGTATTGTATTTGTATAGATTGATATCAGACAGTCCATACACAGTTGTGATTAACAATTTCGTGGGACAGGACATATACCATAGAGCTATATTCGCAGATTATGACAATATACGGCAACATTGTCCAATTGAAACCTCAAAAAAAGGGGGGGGGGCGGGGGGGGAAGAGGGGAAAAACGGGGGGGGGAACGGGGAAAGGGGGGGTGGGGGGAAACGGGGGGGGGAAGAGAATTGGGGAAAATTATGACTGGGTTACTGTTTACAGGGTCAGAATATGGGTGTTCATAGCTTCAAGTGGTAACAGTGCTATTCCACTCATCGATGGTATTGAGGCCATTGTTCACTGAATCACAGATGGTCATCCATTTGCCTTCTGCTTTATTGAGTAGGGATTTATTTGTCTCCTCCACGAATCGGCAGAGTAGGTTTCTCCACCACTTGCCACAAAATGTCTGTATCTAGGTGTCCCAGTTCTAGGTAGTGTGCCACTAGAGGTGCCGTCATTGTTTTACAGTTTATCCTACTTTTGTGCTGGATGATACGTTGCTTAATCATCTGCGTTGTTTGGCCGATGTAGATAAGTTCGCATGGGTATTTTATCGCATAGAGGACATTTTGCGATCTGCAGTTCGTGTGATTTTTCAGCTTATGTGAGCGGCCGCTAAACTTGAATTCTTTTGTGTTGAAAGTCAGGCTACAAACGCTGCAATTTTGGCATTTGTAATGTCCCACGATCGGATCAAGGCCCCAGGCTGATGTTATGGTATTTCTTTTTTTGGTGGTTTGTGGCCACGTGATGGCATGCACAAGGTGACTTGCCAGATTGTCACCACGTTGGTATGAGAATAGCGGGGCTTCGTGAAAATGCTCGTGTGAGCGAAGGAGGGACCAGTTCTTCTTGATAATTGCATTGACCTTGTTGCTGTGCGGGCTGAATGTAGAAACAAATGGAATCCTAGTCATGGATTTCTTAGGTTGAGTGGTGAGGAGGAGGTCTCGGTGGCAATACCAAGCTCTTTTTTTGGATCTATTCACCAGACGTCTAGGATATCCACGATGTATTAGTTTTTGGGAAAGGATGTCTGCCTCCCTGAAGAAGTCTTTCCGCCATTTACAGTTACGGCGGATCCGCAAGAACTGGCCGTGCGGTAATCCATCACGTAGGCCGCGTGGATGGTAGCTGGAGTAGAGGAGTAGGGTATTCTTTTCGGTGGGCTTTCTGTATAGAGTGGTGCCCAATAGTCCTTCTTCTGCGTGAATAGTTACGTCCAAGAATGGAAGATCGTTACTTTTACATTCACTCGTAAATTTCAAATGTTCTTGGGAACAATTGAGCCAAGTGATGAATGGATCCAAGGTTTCTGACGTGCCGTTCCATAATAGCAACACATCATCTATATACCTCCGCCATAGATTGATTTGTTGAAAGAAAGGATTGGTTGGTGTTAAAATCAAGGTACTCTCCAGATTGTGGACAAATAGAATAGCGAAGTTTGGGGCAAAGCAAGCGCCCATGGAGACACCCTTGATTTGTAGGTAGAATGAGTCCCGGTACAGAAAATAATTATTCTGAAGTGCTATTCTTAGGAGGTCCATGATAAAGTCTGTTGGTATTCGAGTGGGTTGGGGTCTGGAAAGTAGAAGAGTCTGAATAACTTGTATGCCTTCGTCATGTGGTATGTTTGTATAGAGGGACTCTATATCCAGTCCTGCCATTACTTGATTGGTGGTGTCGAAGGGTAGGTCCTCAATTGTATTGATGAGATCCATTGTGTCACGGATATAGGTATCTGTTTCAGGGACGAATTCTTTAATGATTGAGTCTATATCTTTTCCAAGGGGTTCCAAAATTGACCCACACCCAGAGACAATAGGTCTGGCCGGAGGATTTTGATTGTTCTTGTGAATTTTAGGCAAGACTTATAGTACTGGTGTGCGAGGACTATGGTTGTTTAAAAATTCAAATTCCTTCTTGGTGATAATGTCTCTGTCTTTTGCCTCGTTAGTGATTGTATGTATTTTGATGCGGATATCTTCCAAGGGGTCTTTGGGTAGGGGGCGATAGTGTTGCTGATTCGCTAGTTGTCTTTGGATTTCCAGATCATATTTGGTAGTGCTCATCACCACTATTCCGCCCCCCTTATCCGCCGGCTTGATAATAATATCATCATTATTCTCTAATGTCTTCAAGGCCTGTCTTTCTGACATAGGTAAATTGTAGGGGATGAATTGGGATCGATTTTTGAGGTCCATTACATCCCTTAACACCAGACGTTCAAATGCCAAGATTTCAGGTGGCATGGTATGTGAGGGGGGGTTGAAGGTGGAAGGTGGGCGAAAAGGAGACACCATGGTGGAGTTGCAATCTGGCTTATCCGAAAAGAATTGTCTCAGTCTTATTCTACTAAAGAATTTAAGCAGGCTGGATTGGAGATCAAGGAAGTTGGTTCGTTCAGTCTGTACAAAGGTTGAATCTCGGGAGAGGAGGGCCGTCTCATCATGATTAAAGATGTGATCCGAGAGGTTAAAGATTTGTATTTGTAAATCCGTAGTAGTGATCATGCTGGTTTCACCTACTGGGGGTGCCCCCATTGGTAATACCGATTGCGTGTTTGACGCTCGCCGGGCGATTGTTGTTGGTATTGCCGATTTCTTGTGCCGCGGTTTGATGGTGGAGGTTGACCGCGTCCGCGGCCCTGTCCTAAAAAACCGGGCGGGAGTAATGGTTGTGGTCGGTTGGAGGCAGAGGAAGTTCCTGGGCGGTTGTCTGAGTCAGAGTCCTCCACAGAGGTATTGGATGAGTCTGAAAATGCTACTCGTTGATTGTTTCTGAATCGACCCCAGTTGCGTGTTCTCGGGGGGATATACGGAGTATTGAAGAATTCCTCGTTTAAATATGGATAGGTATGTTCCACTTTATAGTTCTTTATGTCTTTTTGGATTTTATTGACCTTTTTGTTAACCTCAAAGGTGTTGAAGGTGGAGATTATTGTATTGATCTTCTCCAGAAGACTTTTGGCGTCTGTGAGCGAGGTGTCTGCTAGAATTAGTTTTTCAAGTTCTGCTATTTCCAGAAGTTCAAGGCGACTATGTTCAATGGCCGTATCTATACCCAAAACCATCCAATGACGGGAACATGTAGTGGCAAGGTGGCTGAATTTGGTGCGAAATACGGGGTCAGTGGTGAAAATGGCGGGAGTATTGCGGATTTGTAGTCCCACAGGGATGACGCCAGACCTGAGGTAGTCCGTTAACAGGCGGGCGTGGAGATCTGTTCTGATTTGTTTCTTTTTTAATTTTTCCAATTTTTCTAGTAATGCTTTAGACGTATTGGGTGTAGTAGAGGAGGAGGGTACAGGGAGTGATACAGAAAGGAGGGAAGGACCAACCATAAGAGATGCGATATATTCTTCAGAGTAAGAGAGGGACTCCTTAGACATCGTGTGTGCACTAAAGTTAGACACCACGGAGAGACCTAATGAATATGGTCTCAAAGGTAAGTACCAGCGGTACGAACTCTCGCAGCCAGGCGGCTGCTCACAATCTAGTACAAATTACAGTAGTGTGACCCATATACCTGATCAGGACTGGGTAAGGAAGATGCAATCAAAAAACAATGGCCCAATAGGTAAGAATGAATAGTCAATTAAATATGCATGCACATCGCATTGCTAACAAGGAAAAAGGAGAACATTCTTTGAGTTGAAATAAGGTAGTCAATCATCTTATTTTATGGTATCATTCCTGGTCGGTAAAATACAGTTATAAGCAGCACTGCGTTAACTTAACTAGGTGACAACCATATAAAACTTGGTGCTCTACAAAAGTGACTGACGTGAAGGTGGCGACACAAGTGAGGGAGTGAACAGCAATAACGGGGCACTGTGCACAAGGTGCAAGTAATCTACTTTGGGTGGCTCAGATCATGTGACAAAGTGATATCACAGATACAAGATTTCTTTCCATTATTTGAACCACATTGGAAAAGTACGCCTATTAATAAGCTGTAAAGTCGACGGCGTTTCGATCCATGTTAGTAAGGATCGTCATCAGGACTGGGTTGTCTGACTTGGGGCGTGCTGCAAGGGAAAGAGAATGTATCAGGGGCGGTGTACTGGAGATAAAGGGAGGTGGGGGCAGTGAAATTGAGGAGTAGTGTTTACCTGGAAAGGAGCTTTGTTTGGGGCGATCAGAGGCGATCGTCAGGAAATGAATTCCAGCCTGCACGGGGGCACTGTAAGTAGAAACGAGGGCCATGATTAAGTATTGCTGGTCCGCTATTCAAAGTGGTAGTGATTAAGAATGTAAGAAGCCAGAGATACATACAGGCCAGGGAGGGCTGGGCGGTCGTCTATAATCCACCGAAATCCTGCACGGGTCCTGTAGAAAGGGAGACAGGAGCGGGGCGAATAATATGCGTGGGAGAACGCTAACCTATGATAGAGGTAGCGGTAAAGGTCGCGGGGCCGGGGGCATTTACCTAAGATCTTCCTGCCGGGACCGGACTGAATCCTGAGGTCTGGTGAACACTGGCGTTCGTGTAGAATGGAGATTTACTTCCGCGTGTGGGAGGAGAATGGGTGGGTGGGTGAGCGGCCGCTAAACTTGAATTCTTTTGTGTTGAAAGTCAGGCTACAAACGCTGCAATTTTGGCATTTGTAATGTCCCACGATCGGATCAAGGCCCCAGGCTGATGTTATGGTATTTCTTTTTTTGGTGGTTTGTGGCCACGTGATGGCATGCACAAGGTGACTTGCCAGATTGTCACCACGTTGGTATGAGAATAGCGGGGCTTCGTGAAAATGCTTGTGTGAGCGAAGGAGAGACCAGTTCTTCTTGATAATTGCATTGACCTTGTTGCTGTGCGGGCTGAATGTAGAAACAAATGGAATCCTAGTCATGGATTTCTTAGGTTGAGTGGTGAGGAGGAGGTCTCGGTGGCAATACCAAGCTCTTTTTTTGGATCTATTCACCAGACGTCTAGGATATCCACGATGTATTAGTTCTTGGGAAAGGATGTCTGCCTCCCGAAGAAGTCTTTCCGCCATTTACAGTTACGGCAGATCCGCAAGAACTGGCCGTACGGTAATCCATCACGTAGGCCGCGTGGATGGTAGCTGGAGTAGAGGAGTAGGGTATTCTTTTCGGTGGGCTTTCTGTTTAGAGTGGTGCCCAATAGTCCTTCTTCTGCGTGAATAGTTACGTCCAAGAATGGAAGATCGTTATTTTTACATTCACTCGTAAATTTCAAATGTTCTTGGGAACAATTGAGCCAAGTGATGAATGGATCCAAGGTTTCTGACGTGCCGTTCCATAATAGCAACACATCATCTATATACCTCCGCCATAGATTGATTTGTTGAAAGAAAGGATTGGTTGTTGTTAAAATCAAGGTACTCTCCAGATTGTGGACAGATAGAATAGCGAAGTTTGGGGCAAAGCAAGCGCCCATGGAGACACCCTTGATTTGTAGGTAGAATGTGTCCCGGTACAGAAAATAATTATTCTGAAGTGCTATTCTTAGGAGGTCCATGATAAAGTCTGTTGGTATTCGGTATAAACGACTTTACCATCCCCACGTTATTGAACTGTAAATCGACGGTGTTTTTTCCATGAATGCACACGTCATGGTCCACACCACGCCCCCCGCCCCCTCCGTCAGCCACTCAGACCCCGCCCATTCTCCTCCCACACACGGAAGTAAATCTCCATTCTACACGAACGCCAGTGTTCACCAGACCTCAGGATTCAGTCCGGTCCCGGCACGAAGATCTTAGGTAAATGCGGCCCGGCCCCCGCGACCTTTACCGCTACCTCTATTATAGGTTAGCGTTCTCCCACGCATATTAATCACCCCGCTCCTGTCTCCCTTTCTACAGGACCCGTGCAGGATTTCAGCGGATTATAGACGACCGCCCGGCCCTCCCTGGCCTGTATGTATCTCTGGCTTCTTACATTCTTAATCACTACCACTTTGAATAGCGGACATGCAATACTTAATCATGGCCCTCGTTTCTACTTACAGTGCCCCCGTGCAGGCTGGAATTCATTTCCTGACGATCGCCTCTGATTGCCCCAAACAAAGCTCCTTTTCAGGTAAACACTACTCCTCAATTTCACGGCCCCCACCTCCCTTGATCTCCAGTACACCGCCCCTGATACATTCTCTTTCCCTTGCAGCACGCCCCAAGTCAGACAACCCAGTCCTGATGACGACCCTTACTAACGTGGATCGAAACGCCGTCGACTTTACAGCTTATTAATAGGCGTACTTTTCCAATGTGGTTCAAATAATGGAAAGAAATCTTGTATCTGTGATATCACTTTGTCACATGATCTGAGCCACCCACTGTAGATTACTTGCACCTTGTTCACAGTGCGCCGTTATTGCTGTTCACCCCCTCACTTGCGTCGCTACCTTCAGGTCAGTCACTTTTGTAGAGCACCAAGTTTTATATGGTTGTCACCTAATTGAGTTAATGCAGTGCTGCTTATAAATGTATTTTACCGACCAGGAATGATACCATAAAATAAGATTATTGACTACCTTATTTCAACTCAAAGAGTGTTCTCCTTTTTCCTTGTTAGCAATGCGATGTGCATGCATATTTAATTGACTGTTCATTCTTACCTATTGGGACATTGTTTTTTGATTGCATGATGGTCATCCACAGCATCACCTGGTCCTCACAGCTGCAGCGACAAGGTCACCGCCATCACTCCTGCATCTTTCGTCATTGGTGGTTATTGCTCTTCCTTGCCTCCTGATCACCTCCCCGTGGCATAGACTCTGTCCCATCTGCTTGCAGGTTCTTCTCTTCAAGAATCCACCCTTGGATTCCACAGACTCTTTCACCTTCTTCGCCAGCGGCATCTTTCCTGTATTCCTCCATTGTGGCCTATGGCGGTTTCTGACATCACTTCAAACCTACGCACCCGGCTTCCCTGGTGTAGGTATCCTGTGTCCTGGGGTATCCATGGGTGGGGTGATTTTCCAACCTTCTGTCTTCCACTAGGTTTCTTGGGGTCCACTGGGAAGGGATCTTCTTCTTTGAAACTGTATCGAGTTTGCGGCTAAGTTTCCATTCTGCATGCAGCCTCCATGGGGTTTCTGCGTACTTACCTTGGTAGTGGTTCCTTGTGTCCCCAGCTCTTTTGAGTCTCTTGGTGCAAGTCCCAACTTTGGTCGCAGTTCGCATTTCACTTCTTTATTTTATGGTTTGGTCTCCTCCTGGAGACCACCTTGTATTTGTGATTGCTTACCTGTTTACAACTGAAGTATTGTGTGTATTTGTGTTGATATCTCAAGGTAGGAGATATACCAATGTGTTAGTGAGTGTGTATAACAAATAGACATATTTTTATAAATACACTGTGTGGTTCTTTTTTGTTTAACCTACACTATGTGCTTAGATCTGGTAAAACAGGCTGCGTAACACTCCTTCTGGACTAAGCCTGACGGCTGCTCTCCACAGCTTCCACTTAAGTGCTTTCTATGGTTCTCCAAGATCTCTAAAATCACATAAGGACTGTCTGAATTAGTGCAAGGTGTTTCACTTAAATAAGTGAGAACCATATACTAAGACAGCTTCCTACGGGGACCTTGGTGCCTTTCTATCAAGGCTGTAGTATAGAGAACACCCTGGCTTCTCTGTATTATAAACGGTCCTCGCAGACAGTTCTGAACTATTTGTCCTCAGTAGCCCAATATCCAACTAATTCTATGCACTTTTCACCATGGCAGACCATTCCATTCTATTTAATTCTAGCTAGGATTTATTAAAGAGATAATTTGTATATTGTACCATGTTGTTATTCATAAGATTTACTCTCTGCTAATTCACATTCAGTACAATTATTTTATTATCTGCTATATTCGTTTTGCATATGATTTATATTAGATTGACTTTGAATAAACTTGTATGAAAATAATGCTTCATGTTTCTTTTATGTGCTCGGTTGGTTAAATGAATCCACTTGGGAAGTTCAGAAGAGACTAATAGGATACAACAGGTCCATTTTCCACATTTAAGCAGGCAAATTAGTGTACCTGTGCTTGACTCAGGACTAAAAGCCTAATTTATGGGGCTTTGGCATAGGGCAACGCAGCAAGTCACCTTGCTGAGCCGCCATACGTCAAAGGGAAAGGGCAGGAATGTATCATATTTATCCAGTACGTTGCATTCCTATACTTCCCCCTGCACTGGCGCCATTTCTGCATCCTTGCACCAACGCAGGCAGGCTGGGCCCATGGTGCAAGGGTGCCTGTGTTGTACGGTGGATAGTTTTTGTGCAGGAAGGGGCGCCTCCCTGCACGAAAACAATCCATAGAGGTGTTTTCTTCCTTCTATGTGTGCTGCAGAATGCAGAAAAATAGAAAGTGCAAAAAACGAGGAGAAATAAAGATATTTCTCCCCGTTATCCCTGCCCTGGTGAAGCATAATATTTTGATGCATTCCCAGGTTTACAAGTACTATTAAATCTGGGAATGCGTCAAAACTCATGGGAGTTGCATGGGAACACCACCACAATGCCCATGGAACGCTTCTCTTGCGACGTAGCGATTTGCACTGCATTGATCAAGATTTATGAGGCCACTTAAAGCTACACATTGTGGCTTTGCATTGCTTCATAAATATGACTCAGAGCTTTGCGTCACACATGTACCACTTTGAGTGGTGCAAACATGATGCAAGGCTCTTATAAATATGCCCCTAAGGATATTCTAGTTGGGGTGTTCAGGATTGAATCTTGATTTGCAACAACTTCATTACATTATGGTACAATTTATAAAAACTTGACGTAAGGAAAATTATGATAGTCTTCACGCTTGCATACAAGACTCCTGCATAGTCAATCACTAATATGCCATAGATTAGAATATGCATTTAATGCAGATGGTTAGTTTTCTTTGCTGCTTTCTCCAATGGCTGCCAAAAGCCTTACACATGAGCAGTAATGCCACGGTATCCACAGATCGGTTGGAATCAAAAGACAATAGACGCCTGTCTCCAGTACTTCCTCCATGATTGCTCTTCTAAAACCTGTACAACAAAAGAAATTACGATTTGATTTACACAGAAATTAAAGCGAGTGTGTCAACGCCTAAAGTAAACCAGGGCATACATCTAACAAATTGAAGCACAGTTTCCTACTAATGCTGCATATTTAGGGGTCAAACATCCGTACCCTATGCAATTCAGTTCTGAGCATTGTCTCATGAGTTCTCGCCTGGCGTTGCAGCGCAAAGCGCTGCCCCCTGGGCAAGAGATATTGTAAGAGAGCAGATTTCAGAAGGAGACTTGAAGACCCGCCCCTCATTTCCATTGGTTAGTGTCACCGTTTATGCTAAACGGTGGCCTGCCATTGGAAATTAGGTATTTTTGATTCCGCCATTTTGTCTTTTTGTCCGGCCCATCCGGACTGTCTCGTCTGCTTTGCGGCTGTCGCAAAGCATTTCCTTATCTTTGTCTGGGCCATCTGTTTTCACTCAGCCACCTGTTTATTTATGCATCGCGCTTTCACTTACAGTGAAAGTGAAAGCGCGATGCAAATATAAACACGGCTGAGTGAAAGCGGAGGCCCCCTTGCCTACCCGCAATGGCGAGCGCTTGTTAGGACAGGCACCAACAGGATAATCGGCATGTATTTGTTTAATGTGGTCATGACCTGGGCACTTTCTACGTATGGTGCTGCTGCTGCGGGCTCCACGCTACCCCTCCCCCTTTGCCTTTTTGAGACCGAACTTTCCTGCTCTCATTATTTTCAGAATGCCGGTACCCCCATTCCTCTTTTTATGCAATGCTTAGTTTTGTCCCTGCCTAGACTCCCTATACAGTGCTCGATGCTAGGCTAACTGGCTGGCTGCTCTCTTTAGCTCGCTCCATAGGACGTACTTCTCTCTTTCTTTCTAAACATCATAAACTCCATCCCATCTCACATCCTCCATGTGAGATTTGCACCTGGGGCAGAAAAGTTTCATATTGGAGGAGTGAGGTTGGCTGCCTGGGTAAGTGCTGCCCTCTGTTCGTGTAGGGAGGTCCCTCCTCCTTTCATCAACTCCTAGCCTCTGCCTGCGGCTCGTTTCCTCCCCTCTCGGAGGCACGGTCTTCCCCAGTGTTCTACAATGATGTTCAGGGTCTTCCTTTTGTGTTCATGTCTGCTGTTTCTCCCCCTTGCTCTTGTAATTAAGCCTCCTTCCTTTGTATTTCAGCCTGTATCCCCTTTTCTTGTGTTTCAGCCTATCTCTAATATTTTCCTTGTGCTTCAGCCTGTGTCTCTCTTTCCCTTGTGCTTCAAACGGTGTCTCTCTTTCAGTTGTGCTTCAGCCTGTGTCTCTTTTTCCCTTGTGTTTCAGTCTGTATCCCTTTTTCTTGTGTTTCATCCTGTCTCTAATATAGTCCTTGTGCATCAGCCTGTGTCTCTCTTTCCCTTGTGCTTCAGCCCGTGTCTCTCTTTCCCTTGTGCTTCAGCCTGTGTCTCTCTTTCCCGTGTGTTTCAGCCCGTGTCTCTCTTACCCTTGTACTTCGGCCCGTGTCTCCCTTTCCCTTGTGCTTCAGCCCGTGTCTCTTTCCCTTGTGCTTCAGCCCGTTTCTCTCTTTCCCTTGTGCTTCAGCCTGTGCCTCTCTTTCCCTTGTGCTGCAGCCCATGTCTCTTTTTCCCTTGTGTTTCAGCCTGTGTCTCTCTTTCTCTTGTGTTTCAGCTTGTGTTTTTTTTTTACTTTAATAAGCGTGGCGGCATCTTCACGGACACGATACTATGCAATGCAATAGGTGTTGCTTTTGGTATTGTAAATAACAATGCCTTTGAATTTTTTTTTCCAAGACCTTTATTGCACCTTTGTAATCATACACAGCTTCTGACCTACAACCCTTGGGGCCGGCCGCTACACATTCACGAAAGTATTATATCTTTAGAATAACACAGCACATTGGCTGTCAACCCGGGGGTACGGCTGCGTTTCAATACAATGAAGGTACATAATTCGCAGTGGGTTTACTGATCTGTTTAGGTCTGGTTTTCTGTTTTATAACAATAAACAACTTAATAAAATGAAGAAACCACATTTAGATCGTCAGGTACATGAGGAAAAAAATGCACTGTCCTTGTCATTGAAGGTCTTTTAAAGGAGAACAGATCTTACACCTTAGGGTCGGCCGTAGCCGTAGTTCCTGAGATTAGGTGCGTGTGTGTGTTATTCCCCGCAACCCGCTCTGTCAGTCCCTCCGTCCCACTCCTCCCCACTCCCGAGATTGCATCCGATTCAAATATTCCGCTTCCCACCGCTCCTTCCTCCGATACTCTTGCTACTCATCCTTCCCCTCTTCCTCCGATGTCATTGGGTCTTCTTCCTGTAGGGGTTCGCAAATCTCCCCTCTGAACACATTCCATGGGGCCCAAATCTTATTCCATTTTCTCAGACAGGCCCTACTAGTGTACACTGCCCTCTCCGTTATCATCACCCTGTCCATCTTCATACACCATTGTGTCAGTGTTGGGACCTCCACCGCACCCCATTTCTGCGCTATATCACGTTTGGCTATCATCATTCCCAATGTGGACCATTGTTGGCTGTGTCTGGACAAATCGTTGGGTTCCCAAACATTTAGCAGGCACTTTCGCGGCTCAGGGATGTCCCCACAGTTTGAGATACTGTGCGCATTATTTGTCTCCAATATTCTTGAATGCGTGGGCAGTCCCATATAATGTGAAAGAGTGTTCCCTCCTCCCCACAGCCACGAAGACAGTATGGATGTTGTGCACGTTGTATTAGGTGCAGTGTCGTTCTCGTATAGTATACTCTGTGCAAAATTTTAAGCTGTACGAGCCGGAATTTTGCCGAGATGCCTATCTCCTTGGGTGACGCCAGCACCTCATACCACTCGTTTTCGTCCATTGCTCCTATGTCTCCCTCCCATTTGTCTTTCAGTTTTACTGTGGGGTCTGGTAAGTTGTTAATCAGTTTGCGGTATGTGAGGGAGGTTGCACGTTCTGGCATGAAGTCAGTAAGGAGGCGATCCTCAAGCGGAGAAGCCTCTGGTACTTCTGCCTCAGGAGGGATGGCCTTAAGCAGAGCATGTTGAATCTGCACATATCGGAACGACTCCGTGGATCCCAGCTCATATTGCTGTTGTAGCTGGGCAAAGGGGATTACCGTGCCTTTTTCCCATAGGTCTCCCACCGTGGATATACCTATGTTATCCCATCGGGAGAAGCCCTTGCTGTGTCTTAGGTTTCCTAGGGCCCGGGAATCCCATAATGGGGTGAGCTTAGTAATTCGCTCTTTCCATCCTAGTGCCGCCAGTGTCGTGTGACACATTGCTGCGGTAAGTCTCATGGGCCCCACCAGTTTGCACACCACGCTTTGGTCGTAGAGAGGTGCCAGTAAACTGTTAGTGCCCAGTTGCGCTCTATTGGACCTGAATGCTGGGTCATCTTGGGGAGCATGAAGCCATTGGTTGATGGGTTTCAGCTGCACTGCCCAATAATATAATTGTAAGTTCGGCAACACGATCCCCCATCGTACAATCCCCTGTGCATTTTAGCCTGGGCAATGCGTGCCGGGCGGTTACTCCACATGAGACCAGCCACCAACGCCAACACCTGCCTGAAGTATCCTGGTGCCACCGGGTATGGTGTATTTTCCAGGACGTACAAGAAGCGTGGCAGCGACATCATTTTGTAAAGTGCTGCCTTGCCCAGCAGTGTCAAGGGCAGCCTTGCCCAGAACGTAACATCCTGCTTAAGCCGCTCCATGGGTGGTGTCAAATTTTTCCGAACTAATTCCGTTGGGTCCCAGGTATTTAAAGGAGGAGCCTGATGCTCGTAAGGGGCAGTCCTCGCTCAAAGCCGGGGTTGGACCCATCAGAACATACAGTTCCGACTTAGTCCAGTTCAGCGTGTAACCCGATACCTTCCCGTGCTCATCACAAAGGGTCAAGAGCGCCGGTATACCACGTTCGGGATCTGTAAGGTATACCAGCATGTCATCTGCGTATAGCGAAAGGCGGTCTTCCCATCCCTCTGCCCAGGTGATCCCCTTCAGCAGTGGAGTCGACCTTATCAGGGTCGCCAGCGGTTCTAAAGCAATTGCAAAGAGCAATGGCGACAGGGGGCATCCCTGTCGGGTACCTCGCCCCAAAGGGAATGTTCGAGAAATGTGGCCGTTTGCCACCACCTGTGCTACTGGTGTAGTGTAAAGTAGCCTGACCCATGCTATAAATCTGGGTCCTAAACCCAGGTGAGCCAGGACCTCAAACAGGTACCTCCATTCCACCAAATCAAAAGCCATCTTCGCATCAAGTGCCAATATGACCGCTGGTTCGGAGAGTGATTCCGCCCTGGGCAGCACACCATGTACCCTGCGAAGATTCAGTGCAGTGTTCCTGTGTGGCATGAACCCGGACTGATCGGGATGTATGAGGTTAGGGAGGTGTGTCATCAGTCGGGTAGCTAGGAGTTTAGCCAAAATTTTAACTTCGGAGTTGAGCAGGGATATGGGACGGTAGGATGCACATTCCTCTGGTGGTTTCCCAGGTTTGGGGATTGCGACGATGGTTGCTACTCTTTGATCCAGCGGGAGTTTGCCCGTTGCCAGGCTATCTGTATACATAGCAAGTAAGTGTTCACTGAGCCTCTCTGATGCGGCCTGGTACCACTCTATCGGGATGCCGTTTGGTCCGAGTGCCTTACCGGGCTTTACCGCTCGTATGGCCATTTGTATTTCTTCCGTAGTGATGTCAGCCTCTAATTCTGTTACGGCCTACGGCTGCAGTGTCGGAGTTTGAATGTGGTCCAGCGCAGCCCGGGCCATGTCTGCTGACACTTCCTTATCTGATGTGTATACTCCCTCGAAGTGGTCAGCTAGTGCCTCCACTATCTTCTCGGGACTTGTGTGGATTATTCCCAACCCGTCCCTCACTCGTTGGATACCTCTGGTGCTACCCCCCTTTTTATCCAGCCAGGCCAACATTCTACCCGCCTTGTCCCTTATGTCATATATCCTGTGCGTTGTTTCAGTTATCTGCCCCATCGCCTGGTTCCTTAAATGCTCTGTGTACTGCAGCTGTTGAAGGCGTAAGGCATGTGACGTGTCCGGTGTAGGGTTTGCCTCATGCGTCACTGTCGCGTCGTGCAGAGCTAATTCCAGCTCGGACAGTTCAAGTGTTTTTTCCCGTTTATAGCCTGTGATTGATGTTATAGCCTGTCCCCTAAATACCGCCTTGTATGCCTCCCACAGAATTGCAGAGGACTGCACTGAGGCGGCATTCTCCGCAAAATATTGTGTTGTCGTCGTTTTGAGCACCCTCCTTACTTTAGGGACCTTAAGGTACGCAGCATGTATGGGATAAATTCTTCTACGCAATTTCTCCTGAGTGGATATCGTTAATGTGACCGGAGAATGATCTGATATTCCTCTAGGCTGAATGTCTATGGTATCTATGTATTGTAGGCCATCCCCCAGTGCCAGGAAGCAGTCAATCCGCGACAGACTGTTGTGGACAGTGGAGTGATAAGTGTATTGTCTCTCCTTGGGGTGTGTATGCCTCCATATGTCAACTAGACCCATGGCAGTCAGGAATCGTTGGAAACGGGAAGGACCACCGGCCGGGGGCATCGCCGGGAATCTGTCAGCTAGGGTGTCTATTGTGGCATTGAAGTCTCCTCCGAGTATTATATCCCCTTCCGGTAGGGTCAGGAGGAAGTCGCCCAGCGCTGGAAGCATGACCGGGTGGAGTGCCAAGGGAATATATACCGATATCACATTGATGAGCCTTCCCTCCCATTGCCCCTGTAAGGCCGGAAAACACCCCTGTCCATCTACCTTAGTGCTCAGCGGTATGAATTGTGAGGATTTCTTAATTAAAATGCCTGTCCCTCTAGAACCCGAGGTGAAGTCCGAATGTACTACCATCCTGTACCCCCTCCTGTCGAGAGCCTTGGATGCTACCCCCACTAGATGCGTCTCTTGGAGGAGTGCCAGGACTGGTCCCTGCCTCTTCATCGCATTCAATACCAACCCACGCTTTATCTTGTCTCCCAGCCCTCTCACATTCCATGTCATTAGGCGGAGGGGAGTTCCCTGTGACCTTAGAGTCTCACCCTCAGAGCTACTTAATTGGCAATCGGGCATGGTTGGTCATGTATTTGACTTTGTTCCTACTGAGCCTCACGGCCGGGATGTACCGACCCTCTCTGACATCTAAGCAGTGCATATGCATAATGACACATCGTGACATTTCTTGTGTAGTTTCAAAAACTGCTAAACAAACCCCCCTCACTCCCCCCTCCCTGCCTTCCTGCTTAATGGACCTTCAACTGCCCGCCTCCCCAACTTAGCAGAGCGCTTTCCCCATCCCTCAAACAGTATACTTGCATGTTGGGCGAGAGTGTCTCCCCGAGCAGGCGGCATCCCTGCACTCCTCTGGGTCCCCCAGGCCAGTGTCCAATTGCGGCCATTGTGCAAAATAGTTCAATGAACAGCGTTCAATACTGCACCGGGCAGTCAGGGCTATTCTCCTCCGTCAGCCTCAGTGTGTTCCTGTGTCGGCGACCTGGCCGCTCCTCCCCTGCCCGATGCCTGTGATCCCGTCTGGCTGTTGTCTCGGTTGTCGCAGTTGGTCCTGTGAGAGCGGCGGGGTAGTCCTGAAGTTCTCCAGCCCTCCACCCAGTCTCTGGCCGCATCCGGCGTATCAAAGAACCAGACCTTATTATCCGCGACCACCCGAAGTCGGGCCGGAAATAGCATAGAGTATGACAATTCCTTCTCCCGCAGCGTCCTCTTGACCTCTAGAAATGTTCTTCTTCTTCGCGAAACCTCAGCAGTGTAGTCTGGGAAGAAGGTCACCTTGGAATTCTGAATTTGGATGGCCGGTGCCACCCTAGCTGCCTGCAAGACGGCGTCCCGGTCGCGAAGGTTGAAGAGCCGTACCAGTATTGGTCTCGGGGGGGCTCCCGGCTTCGGTTTCCCACCGGGTACTCTATGGGCCCTCTCCACCGAGAAAAAGTGCGAGAGCCCCTTGGGGTTGAGCTGGGTCTTGATCAAATCCTCCATAAAGAGGTCCATTGCTCTTTTACCTTCCGATTCCGGAACCCCCAGTATTCGGACGTTGTTCCTCCATGAGCGCCCTTCTTGGTCGTCCAACTTCTCCCTGAGAGATTTGTTTTCGGCTTGCATTTTCTCCATCGCCACTTGTAGATCCGATACGTCCTCCACCAAGGATTTAGTCACCACCTCAACTTGTTTCACTCTCTCGCTCATCTTTTGGAAGTCCGTGCGTATCAGGGTGACCTCCGTAGCCGTGGCACCCACTGTAGCCTGCACCTGTGCCAGGGAACACATTACGTCCTCTAGCGTGGCTTTCTTGGCCCCTTCGCCTTCCACCGTCTTCCCCGTGGACTTACGTTGCTCTGTCGAGGGGAGGCTTTGCTTATCATATGCGAATTTGTCCAATTTGGATTGTGTGGAGTTATGCTTGGAGCCTCTGCCGGCCATGTATCTTTCTAAAATAGCCTCTCTCCTTCGCAGGGCGTTCTGCGAGTCCCGGGGGCTCTCCCACACTCCATCAGACCGGGGTATCAGGTCCAGTCCCGATGTCGTGCACTGCTCCTTGTGTGTTGAGCGCCGGGCACCGATCCAGGTATTACTATGGCAGCAAGTCAGTGCAGTCAGAGCTTCTTCCCTGCCTTTAGTAGAGCCTGCGCAGTGGCGCCACACACCAGTCAAGCACCCCCACGTATATTATGAGCGATGTGGCGCTCGAAGGACAGATTCTCTTTTTTATAGCTGGCTTTGTGCAGGATTAGGGAGTCGGTAAGTCTCTAGAACTGCCACAGTGGTGTATGTTTACTGTGGTTGCTGTCTTGCTCTCCAGCAATTATTCGGACCTCTTGCTGGTGTACTCAGGCTCACTGCCACGCTTCCTCGGGTGGCAACCATCCATTGGCCTCCTCTCTTGCCTTCTTTGTTTAATCTTCTGCTGTGCCTGCTATGCCCTCGTTGCACCGGAAACCAATCCTTTCCATGTCTATCGTATATGAGCGTGTTCACTACCCCTTGTTTCCGACTTTTGTGTCCATTGCCCCGCGCCACCTGTACTGGCGTTACCTTGTGCAGCCTCGGATGGGGAGTGGGGGGGCTCTCCGGCAACTGTACGCCCACCGTGCTCCTACCAGTGCGGTGTCTGCTGGGTCCGGGGTAGGGCGCAGAGGCATATGTGTTCCGTCCTTCGGAGGAGGTCTAGGTATCTTTCCCTTACTCCAGTATTGTTACATTCCGTCTTGCCACAGGCGTGGGAGGATTCTCTTGTCTTGCCTGCCCAGTGTTTGCAACCCGACGGATCACCTGCCGCAATGTATTCCTACGCTGTGAAAAGGCGCCGCAAGTGCCGGTGTTCAGATGGCCGCCCCTCCTCTCAGATTCCGCTCACCGCAGGTCCACTCCGCAGTTCACCCCCTCCGCTGTGCTGGCGGACGGGGCGGACGGACCCTCCGAGCATTTCACCGGCTGTGGTCGAGTCCTGTCGCTCCGCGCGCGCTTCCGGTAGTCGGTCCCCGCTGTTGCTGCACTTCCGCTCGGACACTGACCCAACTCCAGACCGCTGCTTGCTGCTGGCGCCAGGCCCTGCCAGTTGCGAGCTCGCCCTGCCGTTTCCTGGTGTTCCGCCGCTGCAAAATTTGCTCCGCTAGTTGCCACCTGGTCACAGAACCCGGGTCGCCCCTTCAGAGCAATGTAGGCTACGGATTTCTGTGCGGATTTCAGGGGGATGCCGCCTTACTCCGGGAGCCTCTCTATTTTGCTGCCGCCATTGTCGGCTGCTAGCCACGCCCCCCGCCTTTTAATTTTTTTAAAGGCATTGCCATTTACAATGTCAATAGCTCAAAATAATGTCATTGCGAGACCTATTGCATTGTAAATGCTTGTTTATTCATTGTGACAGAGACCAAAGGGTAGGCGGTTGTCCACTTTTTGTTTAAACTAAATCAACATCGAAAACACCACCCATAAACTGATTTATTCTATGAACTACCTCTTTACAAGAGTGGAACATCATACAGATGTCAAAAAACCTTTTACATGGATTAATCAATATGTTGTTCCATCATAAATAACAAGGGTATGTTGCTTCTAAGAAAATGTACCCCTTGCTCATTTGTAATTTTTTATATATATAATCCTGCAGTTTATCAGTTAAACACTTTTGCATGTTCACACCTACTGTTCCACTCGTTTTCATCCTAACATTGATTGATCAATTCTGTAAATATAAATACATAGATACATAAAGATTTTGGAAATATTTTTTGAGGGTCTAACTAAATAATGCCCTTGTTGACCATCTACCTCGGTTTAAACCGATACCCAATCTCTGAATGGGTGATTGGTCGCCCTTTTCTTATATTAGTTCAGTTCACGTGTCTGCCATTTCTTAGCACTATGAACAATTGTTACCATTTAATGGTGCTCAATTAACCAGCTTCCAAAGAATACAAGGATGAGACGGCCTTATTGTGATTTGAACTATTGACATGCGACTCGCCACGTGAGAGCTTTCAGGTCACTGAGAAATCATGTTCCTGTAACAGACTTTTTATACAAATTGTCTTCAGTTTTTAGGAGAGATACAGTCAATTCGTAACAGATCAGCCACATTGTAACACCGCTTCTCCCAAAAGCATTTGAAATCTGTTTTAAAAATGAAGACTTTCAAAGCAGTAATAATTTAAGTAGTTTTAATATTTTGTACTTAAACTTGCCTTCTTGGAGCGAGTGCTCAAAAAGTATATTTGGAATGATGATTAATTGGATGATTTGATAACGAACTCAACCGCAGCTCTTTTTCATTGGTGGCCCTTAACGTAATTCTCTGCTGGATAAATTTACATGGGTGAGGGATTTATTTTATTTAATGCCAGGTATGTCACCTTAATGGTATTTTAGAAAACCTTGTTACAAACAACTAACATGTAGATTCATCAAAGACCCGTTTTGCGAGTCTGTAATAGCGATTCATAAGGAATCGCTATTACAGACTCGCAAAACGGGATTCATGTAGGAATCGCAAAATTAAATGCGATTCCTACACATTCCTTATTTGCGATTAGCAATTTGCTAATCGCAAATAAGATAGCGATTTAAAGGGTGCCAGGGGTGTCCAAAGGACACCCTGTAGCACCCCTTAAATGCAAATTCAAACAGGTGTTGCGCACACACATGTCCAAAGGACATGTGTGTGTGTAACATGCAAAAGAAAAAAATGCACTAAAGTGCTTTTTACTCGTTTTTCGCAATTTACCACGAAGTCAGATTTCGTGGTAAATTGCGACCAAATATTGCGAATTCGCAATTTCAAATAGGGTGATGAATTGCATTTAAGGAATCTCTATTAGAGATTCCTTAAATCCAATTCCTCGCAAATATGCGATTTCGCAAATAGCGATTTTTGCATTTGGGATGATGAATCCCAAATGCAAAAATCGCACTCGCAAAGGGCCAGATTCTCAGAATCTGGCCCTTTGCAAGCGCAATTTCGTTTCATGAATCGGGCTGAAAGTCCTTCCCAGATACCAGTTGGGTGAGTTATTGTGATATATTCAAAGTAAAAGATGTCAATGACCGCTTCTTGGATAAGACTCTCTCAGCACTGCATTGTGTAGCGTTGCTTGAGAATGCGTTGTGCTGTGTTACGAGCCTTTTGTGCATCACGAATGCACTGTATTTACTACACGGCACACCATGATGCAAGGGCAACTCAAGGGCTTAGTAAACAGGACCTCACTGTTGACACCTGTTCTGGCCTGCAGATCATGGGTTCAGATCCTATCATGAACAAACAGGTCTTCCATCCTTTCGAGGGTTGTAAATTGAGTGCCAATAAATTGAGTAAAATCACCCAGTGCTTAGGGATGACAGAACTATATAGAACAAGATGTTTGTGGTAAAACACATTTCGGAATTGCAATTGTTCGTTGAGAGTTTGGAAAAGTGGTGCTTTGTCTTTTCCTTGAGACAGGATCTACTCGGTCAGCTAGTATCTCTAGTATGCAGCGGTAATTCGATGATCGAAGCCCCCCTCTTTCCTTTGCCATGGTCGTAAGGGGGTTTAGCTGGACCCTTCATGGTATTCTTTCCTTGTGTATCTGCAGTGATCTACAGCATGATCTATAAGTGGTGACCATGAGTTGGTTGCCTCAGAGTACTATTCTCTGAATGACTTCATACTCCAGATGATGAGTTCCAGACAGCATTATGAGCCAATGATAAAGAAAGCAAGAATGGGGCTCAGGGGAGGTTCAGGAGCGACTAGTGACAGTGAGTTGGAGAAGCGATGGCAGCAAGATGAGTTTTGTGGTATGTTATTGGGAGCTTCTGAGAGGGTTTTGTGAGCATGGGCATTTTGAATTTGTGCTCAGTATGCATGTGGTTTAGAAAGGTACACTGCATCTGATAGCTTAACTCGGGAGGAGGGCTGCTGTCCAGGCCCTTCGTCCAAGAAGGTCCAAGGTTTATACTTCGCTAGATGGGGTGGGGCAGGAGTTTAGGCCTTTGGCTTTTCCAGACCTTAATATGGATCAAGCCAGGTCTAAGAACTGTGACTATCAACAATTTTGGCGATTTGCTCTTCTTTGCACGCTAGAACCCCCTGGGGAGGGATATATGTTGGATTTAGTAGGGGAGGGGTAGTAGGGAGGAGGATGCTGGGGAAAGGGATTTGGAACCTAATGTGTATCAATCGAACAAACAGACATCCAGTTGCTTCATTAAACTTCAAAGAAGTTGAATTTACTTTGCTAAGCTACAATTGCCTATATTTAGCTTTCCCAGGCAGATCACAGAGCTGTAGTGCACACACACAATAGTGGCCAACTTTCTCCTGTATCTCACAATAATCACAACATGTCGCCAGTGTGGGTCTTTGAAAACTGGAACACACACACTTTCTGTTCATGTGCAATACTAGACCATATTTCTCTCCAATTGTATACATATTATGAGGGAATGCCATCTGTTGTCATTATCAAGCTGAAACACAGAACTCTTGTACTGACACTCAATACAGGGTTTGTGTGCTTCATTTTAGCCAGAAACCGGTCCTAGGATGCTTGATTCCGGTCCAGGAAAGACATGGCTTGGCAGTTCAGGCTGGACTGTTCCCATGAGGCACTGGGCCAAGACTGATTTGCATATGGTCATGTCTGAACTGGGGTTGTGTGGTGAGCAAAATAACAATGGATTAAACCAAGATCTGTGACTGGGGGTGAATGTTTTGCCATTGTGCAACATTCCGTCCATCAATTGTTGTTTTTTCATTTTCACCAGGGGCGTGGCTTCGGGGGGGGGGGGTAGGTGAGGGGGGGTGTTACATCCCCCCTAATAAATGTATCTTCTGATAAGTAGTTGGGTACAGGTGCTTTCAGTCAGGCATTGTGAGATGTTAGTCAGATTTCAGCAGTGATTTTTACATATAAACAGACAGAAACACATGCACACACACACTCTCACAATATTGTGTTTTCACTCATAGTACTCCTACCAATCCGCATTCCTCTACCTTTCCACTGCCCCTCAGGACCCTGCTTTTCATATCATGTATTTAAACGTTATATGCCAGCCTTATTGACGGAAAATCTGAAGCTTACACCCCCCAATCTTACTGACCAAGCTAAGTCCCTTATTTTCACACTAAGAATTAGATTATTACACCAATCAAGCTTTTGAAGCTTGAAGCTTGATATTTAATACAGTGATCGTCCAGTCCAGTAAACAGACCTTCAGGAACAAATGACTTTCAGGCTCATCTCCAAAAGATCTACACGGACACCACAGCAAAGTCTACCAAGGCTCTGAAAGCCCTTCTGAAACTGTGGAGAAATCCTACCTCTTATCTGAACGTCAGAATTGCTGAAGTCTGCAGTGTGGAGATGCAGATCTTCGGGTTTTTGCAGTCTACTGACGAACAATTACAAGTATGACAACAAGAGGAAACACACTATGGACCTTCTGTGTCAACTCAGGGCTATGTTTGGTTCTTACAAATGTGCCAAGACATAATAAGTTGTGTGCTCTGCAGCTCAAAAGTAACCTGGAGTCAACAATGACACCCAGCTTTTATCTTGTTCACTTGGGTGGGTCTTCTTATTTCAGTGGGCCATGGTAAGGGCGAAGAGGTCAGCGATATAGCTTCCATTGGTGCATTATATGCAGTCAGGGGAATAGCTTGGTCTGTAAGACTAGGAGGGTGTGAGCTTTAGATTCCCCAACAATCACGCTGATTGAAATACATAAGGGCAGGCGTGGGGGCTTAAGAAGCTGTAGGAAGGGAGAGGAGTGCAGATTGAGAGAGGAACTTAAAAAAACACTACTTTGTAAAATAACAATTTTTCAAGACTTTTAAAACAGAAATGAGTGTGTGTGATTTTGTCTCCATGTGTAAGTAAAAATCCCAAGTGAAATCCAACAAACACCTTCCATACCCGACTTAAAGCACCAGTACCAAACTATTTACTTCAGAATACATTTATACGGGGGGTAACATCCCAAACACCAACCCCCCCAAATGTATGCCCCTGTGTGCAGTGGTACTGAGGCCCAGAAGCTGAGGGCCCTAGTGAATCCGGAATGTTGCTGTATTTCACAGTTCAACAAGGGGCTCATTTCCTTCCTTGCGCTAGGGCCCATGCCACATCGACTACCTGGGAATGGCAGGCCTTAATCCTTGTTAAAAAGGTCTCCTTTTTATGAATTCAGGACCCAGTATTGTATCTAAACAAGACAGCATTGTGCAGCTTGTGGGGCACTACTTTTTTTCTGGCGATGCATGCACAGGAGCGGTGTCCACATCATTTTCACATATGAAACAGTAATGCAACCACTGACACCCTGGGGTAGAGGTTACTAGAAAATGATGCAGCGCAATCCTGCAAGCCATCTTGCTGTGCCAAGCTGCGTCATTAGGAAAGTGCAGAGATGCATCGTATTTACAGCAATACTACTCATCCATGTGCTTTCCTCTGCGCTGGTGCACTTGTGGCTGCCTAGTGCCGACACAGGCATCGTTACACCATGGTGCAAGGGTGTCTGCGTTGCAGGGATGATTGTTTTTGTGCAGTAAGGGACACCTTCCTGCCGAAAAACAATCATTGATGGCCCTTTCCTCCTTCTATGTGTGCTGCTAGAGCAAAAAAAAGAGGAGATGTAAAGGTATGTCTCCTTGTTGCACCACTTTAACTCCTCCCCTGGGGAATTTGACGCATTCCCAGGCTTACCAAACATTGTAAATCTGGGAATTGTTCAGAATCCATGTGTGTTGCGTGGCACCCCCCCAGCAACACCCATGGAATGCTCATTTCACGCAGAGTAATGCGAGAAAGGGGGCCACATTTACAAGGCCATAAAAAGCCACTCAGGGTGGCTTTGCATGCCCTTGTAAATATGGCTCAGCATTGTGCGCCACCGGAGTATCCAAAAATGTGATGCTCCAGTGGCACAGGAGCCTTGTAAATATGCCTCCCAGTTCTGTATTCTGCATGGATGCTGTGTGGTGGCTAGTGTCAATTTCCACTTCTCACATAAGGACGATTAGATTATGAATACCCAGAATATGACAATTACTTCCAACTGATTAGCCAATTCACGTATTTAATTCATTAAAGGGTGATAAAAACCCTGTTTCGTCGCACATGCTTTGCCCTCTGTTTCCAAAGCATGCCCCTCTGAAGTCTGCCATTAGGAGCAGCGGCTCTGGTGGGCCTGCCCCGACGCGGCGCAAACCACGCAGGAGCCTGGAATGCTGCAAATACTTTTTTATTCGACGCACTCTGTGACTACTAATGCTCCTCTCTGTGAGAACGCGGCGTTTTTCAGGCCCCCCCTGTGGTCAGTGATGTTTGTCTCCGTGCACAATGGCACTTGGCGTCGCTGGCGCGAGTCACGTTGCTCGCCCAGTCTTGCAAGCGTCTCACCCTCAGAAGGAATAAGGGGTCTTTTCTTCGGGGCCCTGACAGCGTCATTCATCCATTCAGAGGCGTTGGTCACGCTGACGCCGATACTTTCAGCAAATATCCTAGGAGGGTTGGCACCACGCGCTTCCACTGCCAGGATACGACAAGCGCCCACCACACAACCGTGTCAGCAGTTTTGACACGTCTTGGTATCCGGAGACTGCTCAAGGGTTATCCAGTCCAGGGCTGCGCGTTTCCCAGGTCCTTGGCTTTCTACCCAATTTGGTTCGAACGAGAAACACCGCGTCCTCACAGAGAGGAGCATTAGTATTCACAGAGTGCGTCGAATATAAAAGTATTTGCAGCATTCCAGGCTCCTGCGTGGTTTGCGCCGCGTCGGGCAGGCCCACCAGAGCCGCTGCTCTTCATGGCAGACTTCAGAGGGGCATGCTTTGGAAACAGAGGGCAAAGCATGAGCGACGAAACTGTTTTTGTCATCCTTTAATGAATTAAATACGTGAATGGGCTAATCAGTTGGAAGTAATTGTCATAATATGGGTATTCATGTTTTGAGACACAGAGAAGCCCATAATCTATTCGTCCTTATGTGAGAAGTGGAAATTGACACTTTCCACGACGCAGCATGCACAGAGAGAAAGAAAGGAGCCATAAACGCGGCAGTTAAACCCATCAAGATGTCATCTAATTTAAAGAGCAAGCTGCCATTTTCTGAAAAGGCTGGTAATGTGTCAGTCAGTGCAAGGCGCTGTCTCCAAGTTGGGTTTAGTTTCAACATACATGTAATAGGGCGAATAAACATCAGTCTCAAGCCAAGTTAAGGCAGGGTAAAGCTCTGCAGGTTGCGTTTTAGGAGCCTCTGATGTCCAGATCATCTTATGGTCTGAGCGCTAGGCCCTTGTGAAATGGCGATCCGTGCGCCAACATGTCCTTGTGTCAAGGATGCAGCAAATTTTTACCCCAATTTCAGGCCAAAATTTTGAATAGTTGATAAATATCACACCCGACGAATTCCGGATTTTCATCAAATGCTATAATTATCCCTTCCAGCAACACAGAAATCATAATCACGCCCTATATGTAACCTTATGGCATCTGCACCTTTGCCATTTAGTTTTCTCTTGTAGGAGTAATACGAAATTCATAATGGACTAACACCACTATTTATAATAATTGACGCAGTGATATAAAAATGTATATGGGATGAGGGTGCAGGTTAAGAAAATCGATGTAAAAATATGGAATTGCCCAAATATCGAGGTAAAAATATTTTGGGTCAGAAATATCGTCAGACAAAATATTGTGGTCAAGAATATCGATTTTAAGAAACTAATATCAATGTAAAAATTATCGAAGTGTTTAATATCGTTTGTAAAAATATACCTGCTGATAATATCGATTTGTATTAGTGTTATGTATTTTAGTATACATTTTATACGTAATGTAATGTAATGTAATTTTATTTTTATAAAGCGCGACTTACACTCCACGGAGCATCTTGGCGCTAGTCACTCGTGTCCAAGAGGTGTAAGACCAGTGAGCCAGTGAGGACTCAGTGGGAAAAATGACTGGTATCTCTGGGGGTGGGGTTTTTAGACTAGTGCTAAACAGGAAGTATCTGTGATTTTAAAAATCCATGTTTTTAGAGCCTTCCGAAAGAGGTTTTCTGAGGGGATCTGACGCAATTGGAGTGGGAGTTTATTCCAGGCTCTGGCTCCTAGCACTCCAAGGGATTTTCCTCCTTTCGTAGCTAGTCTAAATTTGGGGGTCACCAGTAGGTTCAGGTTGGAGGATCTGAGTGAGCGAGAGGGCGCGTATCTTATGAACCTTTTAGACAGGTAGGTGGGGCCCAGCTGGTGGTAGGCCCTGTAAGTGATTAATAGGATTTTAAATAGCACCCTCTTGTGGATGGGCAGCCAGTGCAAGATCTTGAGTGCTGCAGATGCAGACGACTTCCTAGGCCATCTTAGCACAAGGCGGGCGGTGGCATTCTGGACCATCTGCAGTTTGTGCAGTACAGCTTTGCTGGAGCCTGCGTAAAGACTGTTGCAGTAGTCCAGACGAGAAGTAATAAGGGCCACCGCTACCGTCTTTCTGGCTGTCAGGGGAAGGAGGTCAAAGAACCTTCTGAGGCCCTTGATTATGTTAAAACAGGACCCTCCCACAGTGCCTGCTTGTTGTCTAAATGACAGAGCCCCATCAAACCGAATCCCAAGGTTACGGGCCGTTGTGATGGTGTTTGGGGGGACTTCTGCATCTCGAGGCCACCATGATTTGGGAGAAAAAAGATTTTGTTGTCCAAATGGGAGGATTTCAGTCTTGCCCGAGTTGCATTTGAGATGGTGATTTCTCATCCAGTCAAATGTTGCGGCAAGACAATCTCTCAGATTTTCCTCTGCCCTTATTGTGTTGTTGTCCAAGACGAGGATGAGCTGAGTATCATCAGCATAGGATATCGTGCTGATGTGGAAAGATGTAATGAGCTGTATCAAAGGGGTCATATAAAGGTTAAACAGTATTGGGCTTAAACTAGAGCCCTGTGGTACCCCTGTTTTTAATGCTTTTTCATCTGAGCAGTGGCTTCCTAGTATCGTAACTAGCTTCCTGTGGCTGAGAAAGTTTTTCAGCCATTTAAGAGCAACTCCTGCTATTCTAGATTCTGCCAGGCGGCCAATTAATACGGGGTGTGAGACCGTATCAAAGGCCGCCGATAGATCTAGCAGAACCAGGACAGCCTTTTTACCCTGGTCCATAGCAGTCTTCAGTGTCTCCACCGTATGTAGTAGTGCTGACTCCGTGGAGTGTTTGGCTCTGAAGCCTGCTTGGTTGGGGTGTAGGATGTCGTTCTCCTCCAGATACCTAGTCAGTTGTTTGTTTATTGCTGCTTCCGTAAGTTTAAAAAGGAGTGGGAGCAGCGAAATAAGGCGGAGGTTAGAAAGCGTAGTGGGGTCTGCTAGGGGTTTCTTTTGCAGAGGTTTAACCGCAACAAGTTTCCATTCAGAAGGAATGGCGGCAGTAGCCAGGGAGGAATTAATGATGGCATTAATGCTCAGATTTACGGTGTCTACAAGAGCATGTAGCAGCAGAGGAGGGCAGGGATCGAATGGGGAACCTGATTTGCTGGAAAGAATAGCCTGGCGGGTTTCTTCAAGACTAACAGGAGAGAAATTATTTAATTGAATTTTATCATTCTTTGGACTTATGGTTTCAACAAGGAGGGACTCTGGGGGGTCTGGGAAATCTTTGGTAAGATCGAATATTTTCTGTTCAAAGTAGTTGGCTATAGAGTTGCATAATGAAAGCGAGGGAGGGATCTCTTGTCTAAGAAATTTGGGATTCATAAAGTCATCAACTATTTTGAAGATTTCTTTCTGTTTGTTGTTAGAGGAGTTTATGGATTCCAAATAGTGGTCTTTTTTAGCAGTTTTAATCATTGTATGGTATTGTCTCCTGGAAGTTTTATAGGCAATAAGTTCTTCTTTTTCAGAATTACGACGCCATTTCTTTTCCAAGGTTCTGACCTCTTTTTGTTATTCTTTTAGAGGGAGGGAGAACCAAGGAGCGGACTTTTTGTTCCGCTTTTTGCTCACTTTATTTGAGTCCGCTGGTCCACGGAATTCTGTGATCCATTTACAGAAATTGTTGTAGTCTGTTTCAGTGTTTCCAGTCAGAGGGGGTTTAGTATCCTCAGCAATAAGATACAGATTGGGAGTGTCCTTTATCTTTTTCCAGTCTTTCTTTGTCTGGACATCAATTTTCATACTGGCTGTTTTGGACCCTTTCTTATTTATAGTCAGTTTGAAGGGGACCAACCAATGGTCAGTCCAGGTTTGAATTTGGGGGGATTGGACTGTCAAGGTTTTGGTATTAGTGCAGATACAGTCTAAAATATGCCCTGCTTTATGTGTGGGTTCTTTAGTCAATATTGTGAGTCCCAGGACATTGGATAAATCTCTGAGCCATATTGCGTTAGGGTCAATAGTTTTATCAAGGTGGAAGTTTAAGTCGCCTAGTACTGTGAAATTGGCGAATTTGAGGGTTAGGTTGCCAAGTGCTTCCTCAAAGCTTTCCAGAAAATCATTCTGTGGTCCTGGTGGGCGGTAAATTAGAGCACCTGCAAAGGTATTTTCCTCATTTATCTGGATGCAGAAACCCATGCTTTCTGCTCCCTTTATGTCCGAAAGTTCGAACATGGTGCATTTAATAGAGTCCCGGTGAATGATGGCAAAGCCACCCCCTCTCTGTTCCTGTCTATCGACCCTCTGAATAAAGTAGCCTTGAGGAACTGTTAGGGCTATTACCGGATTGCACCAGGCTTTAAGCCATGTTTCTGTCACGAAGAGCATGTCAAGATCAGTCTCCGTAATTAAGTCGTGAATGTGCGCCCCGTTATAGCACATTGATCTAGCATTGATCAATCCTCCTCGAAGGAGGATGTCATGTCCCCTGTTAGTGTGATGGTTTTTTTTTGTATAAGAATTGTCTGTATTTATATTATATGTGTTAAAATGTTATTAGTTTTTAAAAAAGAATTGAATTGAATTTTGCATTTTTAGTTCCATAGCGGGTTGTGGGTTTATAGGGAATAGGGTGGGAAGTAATTTAATGATATAAAATGTATTGATTATTTATTGTAGTTATGAATTCGTTTATTTGAAATTTGCATTTTTAGTTCTGTAGCGGGTTGTGGGTTTATAGGGGAATAGAGTGGGAAGTAATTTAATTATATAAAATGTATTGAATAATTTTAATTATTAATATTTGCTTATTTGTGATGTTATAGTGTTTAATGTGTAAATTAATTTATTAATAATTGTTTGATAATTAGTTGTGAATTAATTTAAATTAATTAGTAATTAAATATAGTAATTGTGTAATTAATTTCTAGGTATGGGTTGCGGTGTTTTTAGGTGTAAATGGTGTACATGGTGTGAAGGGTGGGATGTAAATAATTTTGTATTGATTAATTATTAATTATTTGTTAATTCATTTAATTTAATAAATTAGTAATTAATTATGGTAATGGTGTAATTAATTTTAGGTGTGCGTTATGGTGTTTATAGGTATAAATGGTGTGAAGGATAAGCAGTAATTTATTTTTTTATGATGAATTATTAATTAATAAATAATTTAAAATAATTAATTAGTAATTAATTATGTTAATTGTGTTATTAATTTTAGGTGTGTGTTGTGGTGTTTATAGGTGTTAATAGTGCGAAGGGTGGGACGTAATTTATTTGTTAATGATGAATTATTAATTATTTGTTAATTTAAATAAATTAATTAGTAATTAATTATGGTAATTGTTTAATTAATTTTAGGTGTGTGTTGTGGATATTATAGTGTTAAAGAATGTGTACTCAATTAATTTTTATTATCTTTTTTATTAAGAATATATTTTAAATTCGTTATTAATTATGTTAATTAGGGAAATAATTTTAAATAAATACGTTGATGCCTTTTTTATTGGCATGGTGTTACTGGGTAGGAAATAAATAAATAAATACATTAATGTTTTCTATAATTTTTTGTTTGTGAATATGTTCTCCTTTTTAATAAATATTGTTTATAAATGTATTTAATATTTTTTAAAAATAATATTTGTACATTGTTGTTATATCTAATTAACATTATAATGTTTTTTTTATGTTTAACATATTTAATTGTATATTTTTTAATTATTGTTTGCTTATTTTTAGATTGTAATTTTTTTTAACTTGTTTTAATGTTAATAGAAATTTTTGTTTCTCTACTGTCCAGTAGTTTCCCTACTGTTGCATTCATTGGAGTGGGAATAGTCATTTTTACTCCTCCGCTATCCAATACTTTCCATACTGTTGCACTCACTGGAGTGGGAATAGAAACTTTTACCCTTCGCTATTCAGCACTTTCCCTACTGTGGCACTCACTGGAGTGGGAATAGTAATTTTTCCCCTTTCGGTATCCAGCACTATCTCTACTGTTGCACTCACTGGAGTGGGAATAGTAGTTTTCACCCCTTCTCTATCCAAAATGTTCCCACGGGATCCACTCATTAGAGTGGGAATAGTCATTTTTAGCCCTCCGCTATCCAATACTTTCCCTACTGTTGCACTCACTGGAGTGGGAATAATAATTTTTACCCTTTCGCTATCCAGCACTTTCTCTACTGTTGCACTCACTGGAGTGGGAATAGTAATTTTTACCCTTTCGCTATCCAGCACTTTCCCTACTGCTGCATTCACTGGAGGGGGAATAGTAATTTTGACCCTTTAGCTATCCAGCATTTTCCCTACTGTTGCACTCACTGGAGTGGGAATAGTAATTTTTACTTCTCCGCTATCCAACACTTGCAGTTGGCCTAGTAAATTTAATTATTTCGCTATCCAATATTTACCCTACTGTTGTATTTATTGTATTGCGAAATGTACGTTTTAATTTTCTTTTAATAGTTTAATGTTTCTGAGGCGGAAAGCTGGGGACTTTAGGCCTGTTATTACAAGCTTTTTACTTAACTCTTTTAATCACTGGTTGCTGCTACTTGTTTTTAGCCATTTTCACCTTGCTTACTCACCCTGCATCACCGGCATCCCCGCAGCCGATTAGGCGCTTCGTGGGATTTCAGGGGGTAAAACGCCATCTTGCATAGAGGCACAGGGTTGCGGACTAGTCGTTTGTGCCCTCCGGCCCTCTCCTGTATAAATGGCAGGTAATCCGCGACCGCGCAGCACATTGGGCGCGCCAAAGGCGTGCCCGTCTGCGCCCGTCCGTGCCCATATGGGCCCAGGGGCCATCCCCCTTGGCCAAATTCCACCCAAGAGGCACACTTACAATGCAGATTTACTGTATATGTATAGGCCCGTAACTAAGCAGGAGTGTACTATTTTTGACATGGCTGGTTGCTCTCCTCAGTCTTGTCCTTGCTGCACTTTTTCCCTAGATGTTCCTCAGTTGTGTCGTAGCTGCACGCCGCGAATCTCGATCGCCGACAAACGCTCCTTCAGATTCCTTAGCCGTTCCCTACCCAAACATAAACGGGAACTATTTGACCTTTTGGTTGATGAGTTAGCCGACGCCCTCTTTATCACCGAGTCATGGCTCCATGACAGCTCAGGACCGGACATTGCCGAAGCACTGCCCTCGAACTACGCTATTGTCAGGTGTGATAGAACCAACAAAACGCGGGGTGGCATTGCGGTCATATTTAAAAATAATCTTCAATGTCAGCTCCACCTTTTTACCTTAAATAATTGTGAGGCTGCGTGTTTTAAACTAGCCCTTCACCCTAAGGTCACCCACTCGGGCCTTTTAGTCTATCAACCCCCCGGTCCCGCAAATATCTGGGCTGCCCAATTCTCAGACTTTATAGCTTCCATCCTGACTTATTCGAGCAACTTTTTAATTGTAGGGGATCTAAACATACATCTGGATGACCTCAAGAATACAATTGGCAGAACTTTAATCGCGGATCTTGAGGCCATGAACATTACTTTGCAGAATAGCGGCCCTACGCATAAGGGTGGCCACTTTTTGGACCCTCTTTGTTCTAACATTCCTCTTTTACACTGTCTGCCTGCTTCGCCTGTTCACTGGTCTGACCATTATCTTATAAAATTTACGTTCACCATTACCAATGCGTCACCTCACTCTAGAGTTCCCTTGGTCGCCAGTAGGAGAGACTGGAAAAAGTTGGATGTTGTCTCTCTGAATAAAGCCCTAGCGATGCATCCTCCCACTGAATTGCTTAAGTCCACTGATATAGAGGCAGCAGCAGGAATACCCAAATCCTGGCTCCTGGATGCCATTGACAGCTGCCTTCCTCTCTCCCATAAGAAGGTGGCAAACCACAAAACACCGGCACCATGGTTTATTGAAGTTTTAAAAGTGGAAAAGTCCCGCTGCAAAAGACTAGAACGTTCTTGGAGGAAAGACTATTCCCCTGTGGCTGGTACCATTTATAAAAATGCTTTGAAGCTGTATCATAAAGCCTGTGCCCAGTCTAGAGCCGCCTATGCCGCAAGATCTATAATGAAAGCAACTAATAAGTCTAAAGCACTATTTGACCTGGTGAAAAAGCTCTCGCACTACAGCAAAACCTCCACCCTTGTCGAGCAGTAAGTGTGACGAAATTGCACAGTTCTTTATCACTAAAATTGATAAAATCTATCAAGAGATTGCCGACCTCAAGGGCAGCAACACCTCCCATGCACCTACCTGCAACCCTGCTGAGATTACCTATCCCCTTATCCCCAACCATGCCCCGCTTCTTTCATGGCTCGATCTGCACCCAGCTGCTCTGCTTGAGATTCTGCATAAGGTCAAATCAGGCTCTCCAAGCGATCCCTTGCCCATTCCAATACTTCGGTTACTGGATTCCTCACAGCTCTCTATGATTTGTACCACGCTTAATCTCTCACTAAAGTCGGCTATTGTCCCTGCCTGCTGGAAGCATGCAATGGTCACGCCATTGTTGAAAAAGCCCACTGCTGACCCCAAGGTTCTCTCAAACCTTCGTCCCATTTCCTTGTTACCTGCTTTCTCTAAAATCTTAGAAAGGCATATCCACCATCACCTTTCTCAATTCATCTCTGTTAACAACTTACTACATCCTTCCCAGTCGGGTTTTCGCCCAGGGTTCTCCACTGAAACCACGCTTCTTGGCGTCACTGAGAACCTTCGCTCCTTGTTGGATAGAGGTGAGACAGCTGCACTGATATTACTTGATCTCAGTGCAGCTTTCGACACTGTCTCCCATAATATTCTTCTCCGATCTCTATCCGCCATTGGCATCGGAGGTCCAGCTCTGGAGTGGCTGGCCTCATTCCTGACTGATCGTACGTTCCAAATTTTTTCTCACTCAGCAACCTCCAAAACCTATTTATCCCCCCATGGAGTACCCCAGGGCTCGATCCTCAGCCCCCTCCTCTTCAATATTTATTTTTCTCCCTTGGCTCACATTGCCGAACGTGCCGGGCTCACCCTATTCACCAATGCCGACGACTCGCAAATCGTCTTCTCCCTGTCCCAATCCGATCAGGCATCTACTTCCCTCCTTCAGACTGGCTTAGGGGCGATAGCTAATTGGTTGAATTTAAATCTTCTCAAACTGAATGGAGGGAAGACTGAAGTCCTGGTCCTTGGTCAAAAACATGATCTCTGGAGTTCCAGACACTGGCCCTCTGAGCTAGGTCTGCTCCAATTACCATCAGAGCATGTGCGTAACTTGGGGATGATCATTGACCAGGGTCTGACTTTGCAATGCCAAGCTAACAAAGTGTCTTCCATCTGTTTCGTCATTCTGCGGTGGCTGAGGAAGAATCTTTGGATGCTGCCGTACGACACCAGGAGAGCTGTGGTGAACGCCTTGGTTACCTCCCGGTTGGATTACGGTAACATACTCTACCTGGGGGCTACCAGGGCGGTTACCAGACGCCTCCAGCTAGTACAGAATGCTGCTGCTCGTCTGCTCTGTGACAGTCACAAGACGGATCATATAACAGGACGCCTGCGGGATCTTCACTGGCTGAAGGTGGACAGCCGAGTGAAGTTCAAAGCACTAAGCTATATGCACAAAATCAGGATGGGCAAAGCTCCTAATTACCTGCAAGCACTTCTTAAAACGTATTCCCCCTCACACGCTCTCTGCTCCTCCTCCCAAAAACTTTTCGCTGTGCCCAAGATTAGACTGTCTAGGATGGGTGGCAGATCCTTTTCTTACTTGGGACCCAAACTTTGGAATTCCCTCCCTCCAGACATTCGCTCTGAGAACTGCTACGCTCGATTTCGTAAGGCCATTAACACCTGGCTTTTCAAATCAGTAACTGAGCACCTTCTTGGCTTTCCCCTTTGTGCCTTCTATTGCGCTGGGAAACCCTTATTGGGTAGCTGTCGCGCTTTATAAACCCAATAAATAAATAAATAAATACATGTTTTAATTAATTATAGAGTGTTTTTTTAAATTTTTATTTATTGATATATGTATATATTTTATTTTTTATAATTTAAAAGTTTAAAAATTAAATAAAGCTAATTCATTATTTTCAAGTCAATATTTTTATATGTATAAATTGTTATGTTTACGTGTTTATATTTTTTAAATTAAGTTTAATTTTTATATTTAGTTAAAATGTATATTAAATTTAATTCATTTTGTTAAAGATAATATCAATATTTTATAGATTTAGTATATATTATTTTGTTTATGTTTTTAAATCAATATTTTTACACCTATATTTTTAACTTCGGTATTTTTGATTTGATATTTTTGTACTTACCTGTTTATGTATAGGGAGTCAATATTTTTTCTATCTATATATTTTTGTTGGGTATTTTTACCATTGATGTTTTTAACATCGAAATTCTATCAGTGAACTGCGATGAGAAACCAAGGGATAACCATGAAAAAGAAATCTAAGCTTTGTGTTCCTTGAGCAATGGGAAAGAGGTTAGAGTGCATATTTCTCTTTGATGAACAATATATCACAATGCACTAACGATCCGCAACACACCTGTTTCTCCTATCATTCATTGACATTATGCTTGTCTTTGACCCTGTACAGCATTTCACTTTCTTTTGACTAGGTTTGTGTTATAGAAATACCATATACATACACATATACACTTTTCCTGAGTTTTTACTTTAGAAATACTGATAAAAGTTTGCTAAACTCATTAGCATTGCCACTAAGGTTAGCTTTTTTGATGATTTTAATACATTTGAAACAGACAGTATCATGACAGAGTTTGTTGTGGTCCTTGAAGAAGCAAATATTTTACTACTTTCATTTCACAAATGTATGGGAGAATATTTTAGTAAGAATATGTATTCTTCTTGCATGAGCCTGGTTTGGAGTATGAACTTCGGGACTTAAGACCTGACTCCGCCAAGATGCTAATTCCTCGATTACGAGTACAGCGGAGGATGTAGAGATATTTATGACACCAGGCCAAATCTGATACCCCTGGAAGTGGGAATTTACCATGTGTAATAAAAAGCTCCTATCGCAAGTTTTCCCAGAAACTGAGGTTCTGCAACAAAATCCTCATGCCCCAGAATTTACCTGACCATTATCACCTGTTAAATTGCAGTAGGCATGACCATCCGAAATGTATCCATGGCTGTGACTATTGCATTTGGTAATTACGGGGCATGGCAACATTCGCAGAACTTGTAATTCAATACCTGAGCAAACAAGCTTTTGCACAGGGATCAGTAAAAATAGTGACACTCACAGTGGCGGCTGATGCCATATAATTTGGGGGAGCGGGGGGTAATAATACAAATTAAAAAGACTTACCTGACTCTGTTGCCAGCCACCGTTCTACTCTGCTGGCCGCCTCTGTGCTCCCCTGCCATACAGCACACAGAGCAGGCTCGCAGACTCCTCGTCCCAATCCAGACTCTGCTCTCATGCTATACAAAGCATGAGAGAAGCGCTGGGATTAGCCTGAGTGAGCTGGTTTGAGGTTTGCACAGGGAGTCTGTGCCATTTCTCCACCAGGCTGTAGAATACAGCTGGGTTGGACAAACCTAAGTGCGCATGTCTGTTTGACTGACCTAGGACAGCCGGCCAAACCGACATGCTCACTTATAAGTGCCCACCTTTCCTCCTCCCTGCCATGGCCTGGCCCCACCCTAGACTGGCATTGGCTCAGTCAGTAAAATAAAATGATAATAAAAACATTTTATTATCATTTTATTTTTGCTGGCTCGCAGTGGGGCAACGCTTCTCTGCCATTATGGAGGAGCCGTTGCTGGGCACTCATAATGGAGAGAAAATTGTGAGCTCAAAAGTCACCTTATATGCCTATACCTCCTTTACTAAATTAAATGTTTTTTTTACCACAGTACAAAGTACAGTTAATGTGAGATGGTTCCGAAAGGCTCTATTTGAAAGCCAAGTCATTGTAATTCTTTGATGAAACAGAAGTATGTAAAATGTTATATATTTTTGATGCCATTACAATTTGCGAATGGAGGTCAATGGTTAAAGGTTAGCCAGAGGACTGTGAAGGCGTGTCATACATTATGTATTAAGAAGTCAAGTCATATGTTGTTAAAAAAAATTGCAGAAGTCTGAAGACTTAGCAGCTTGACTGGTGAAAGGTCTTAAATATTTATATAGTTTTAAAGTCATTCATTGAAGCTCACTTTTGTACAATCATGTGTGCTTAAGTGCACTGTCCCATCACAGAAACAGAATATGTCTGGTTGATGATCTCTTTTATTTCAATTTATGTTCAATTATAAAGTGTTTCCTAAATTTACATAAACCTTTTAATTATATTTAAGATAATATTGTTGAATATGTGACTTTAAAAAAAAACATTTTTCTTAGCGTTTTGCATTAATTGGTACACATTACATAGACTGAAAAATATAGAAACCATATACTGATTGTTTACATTTGTGTGCTTTGCGTAACATTCTCCCCCATATATATTTCAACATGTCCATGTAGAGTACTGAAAGCGTCTCAGTGCCAACCAGCACATTTATTCCCTGATATTTGACACACTCTCAACCAGTGGTGGATCACAAATGTTACCCCTGAAAGTATTTTATTTTCCCCACACCGTGTCCATTTCTTGGGGCACCCTGTGTGTACACAGACCATTTTTATGCTATCATTGCGCCGTCCATATCACAGCATCATTGACGATAGGTGGGAATTAACCTCCCTCCCCAGTGTTGAGCTATGTTCCTTTTAGCTATCATCATACCTAGCGTCACCCAGTCTTGGGCCATTTGGTTAAGATCCATTGGTACCAAGATAATGAGAAAACATCTCTTGGGTTCCGGCACAACGTTAGCTCCACTAACCTGTGATAGTGTGTGCATGACAGCTTCCCAATATGGTTTGATCTCTGGGCAGTCCCACAGTATGTGGTAAAAGGTACCTAGCCCCCCACATTGCCGCAAACAGAGTGGTGTGTCAATGCGCCCCATTCGGTGCATAGTTATTCTTGTGTAATAGATTAGGTGGAGGATTTTTAGTTCCACTAATTTTAATTTGGAGGGTACTGCAACTTCTCGCGGGGATGTGAGTGCCTCCTTATAACACAAGGGTACAAAGTTCCCCGGGGAATGTTAACAATGAGTGTGTCTAAGGGAGGAGAGCAAAAAGCAGGGGACAGAAGTTCCCTTGTTGGAACTAGAAGACCTCACACATCCAGTTAGTTAAATGTCATGCTTCATCATTGGTCTCCTGCTCCTCGTCAGACTGGCGCTGCAATGTCCGACGGGCGCTGAAGAGGCGCTCTTTTTTGGAGATCTTTTGTTCCAGCCAATAGTTGAGTGCATGTGAGGGGTCTGGTGAATATGTAGTCGTGAAGGTGGGGTGGTTTAAAATAGGTGCGTCAGTCCACAAAAACTTTTATTCGCGTGGCTGGCTCCCTAGGTAGGGACTGTAAGGGGCACAGTGGGCTACCTCAGCCCTCTAAGGTGGTCCTGAGTGCCTCCTGCCAGTCTGTCTCATCCAGTTCCCCAATGTTGGTCTGCCACCTTTCCCTAAGGCTTTTTGTGGGGCCCGGTTGGTTATTTATAATTTTACGATAGGTTTGGGAAATGGCTTTTCTTGTCATGTGATCCGTCAACAGTCTGTCCTCTAATGGTGAGGGCTCAGGGAGCTCAGTTCCTGATGTGATAGCTCCCATGAGTGTGTGCCTGATCTGCATGTATCGATACTTTTCTGTTGATGCCATTCCATACGTTTCTTGTAGCTGAGAGAATGCAATGACCTTGGCCTTACTCCACAGATTCCCATCCTTTGAGATACCCATTAGGTCCCATTGCTTAAATCCTTTGCTATTGTGTAATTTACCTAATCGTCGGTTTTCCCAGAGTGGTGTGGCTTGTGTTAAAACCCCATCCCAGCCAAGTGCGCGGAGTGCAGTGAACCATATTCGAATTGTGTATGCTGCTGGTTCCATGAGCAGCCGCGGCCTGTGGAGGGAGTTCCGTAGGGCAGACTGGAGGGGCGATGTGTGGTAAACACCGGAATATGGATGATTGCAGGTAAGTAAACAATTAAATTAAAAAAACTAATTTCGTTGCGCGCCCTGCATCGCAAAATGCGATGCAGGGTGCGCTACGAAATTCGTTTTATTGATTTCATTGTTTACTTACCTGCAATCATCCATATTCCAGTGTTTACCATCCCCCACCCTGCCCCTCCCCCGCCTCGCCTGTATGCCCCACGGAACTCCCTCCACGGGCCGCGGTGGCCCATGAGGGTAGTCCCTCGATACTTATTATAGAGTGCTCACATGGCACCTTCTGCACCAAGGACATACCTATCCATACGGAGCGCCGGTTCCTCTTGTGGGGTGTGGAGCCATTGGTTTATCACTGTGACCTGCGAAGCCCAATAGTATGCTTTTATATTTGGAAGGGCAATTCCGCCATCACACCAGCCCTTAATCAATTTATGCATAGCTATGCAGGTGGGTTTTCCATCCCAGAGGAGTTTACTCACTTCTGCTTCAATTGCTTTAAAATAGGTGGGGGGAACCGGGAATGGGGTATTTTGTAGGGCGTACAGGAATCTAGGGAGTGCCATCATTTTGAAAAGGGCAGCTCTTCCCAGCAGTGTCAACGGTAGGGGCCGCCAATGTTTTACATCGCAGTAGAACCTTTTTAGGGGTTCATGGAGGTTTTTCTTGTTAAATTGCGTGGGTTGGGGAGTGATATGAAGTCCCAGGTATTTAAATCCTCCATCTGCGACCTGTATCTCACAGTTACTTGGTAGTCGCGGAGGGGGGCCACTAAGCACATATAAAAGTGATTTTGCCCAGTTAATGGTATAAGCTGAGACTCTGCCATATTCAGCGCAAATATCCAGGAGGCAGTTATTGGAACATGTGGGGGATGCCATGTAAAGTAGCACATCATCTGCTTACAATGAAATGCGATCCTCCCAGCCCTCCATCCATTTTAGGCCCCGGATGACCCTTCTTATCCATTCCGCTAACGGTTCAAGCACCAGTGCGAACAGGAGCGGTGACAAGGGACAGCCCTGTCTTGTCCCCCTTCCCATGGGGAAATCAGCCGAAATGTGCCCATTCACAACCACATGTGCTAAGGGTTTCGTATACAATAGCTGGACCCATGCGCAAAACTTGGGACTGAAACCTAGGTGTTTAAGGACTGCGAAATGAAAAGGCTATTCGACTAAATCAAATGCCATACGTGCACCCAAGGAGAGAATGACAGCGTCTTCCCTAAGGAATGGTATACGTGCCATGACACTGTGTAGTCCCCTCAGGTTAAGTGCTGTGTTGCGGTCCAGCAGGAAACCAGATTACTCCGAGTGTACCAACGTTGTGAGATATGGTTGGAACCTGGTGGCCAGTGTTTTAGCCAGTACTTTGGCTTTTGAATTTAGCAGTGAAATTGGCCGATAAGATGTGCATTCCTGCAGTGGTTTACCAGGTTTAAGAATTGCCACTATTGTAGCTAGAGGTTGATCCCTGGGAAGTTCTCCTCTTTCTAGGCTGTCTGCATACATTTCAAGTAAGTGTGGCACGAGTTGACTTACTGCTTTTTTATAAAGTTCGATAGGTATACCATTAGGTCCTAGAGCTTTCCCAGTGTGCAGTGCACCTATTGCTATTGTTAGTTCCTCTGGCGTCAAATCTGCCTCTTGTTCCTGCATTTCGTTAGGGGCAAGTGTAGGCATCTGGATATCTTTGAGAAATGCAAGATTGTCGGCTATCGTGGCTGTGGCTGTAGGTGTATATATTGTCTCGTAATGGAGCGCGAACGTGTCAACTATCTGCTTTGGATCTGTAGTGGTAGCTCCAGTGTCTAATCTCTATTGTGATTCAGAAAAGGTGGTGGTGATGAACAGAGTGTCTGAATTAAGCAGACCACTCTTACCCAGTCCAAAGATCAGGGCTTGATCCATCACCGTTTTTTAGCTCACTGCACCATCCCAGCTCAGAACTTGGCTATATGTAAATTAGTCTGACCCTGGCCCAGTGCATCATGGGAACAGGGCAGACCAAACTACCAAGCCAATTCTTATACTGGGAAGGAAACAAGCTACCGGGGACCGGTTTCTGGCATTTCAGCCGTCTTCGGCCCGGCTTGCTTGAATCCTGATGGTGCAATTAGCTAGGGACTCACATCTGAGTATACCCTTCCACGCTTATGGTGGACAAAAATGATTCAGAAAAGGTGGTGGTGATGAACAGAGTGTCTGAATTAAGCAGACCACTCTTACCCAGTCCAAAGATCAGGGCTTGATCCATCACCGTTTTTTAGCTCACTGCACCATCCCAGCTCAGAACTTGGCTATATGCAAATCAGTCTGACCCTGGCCCAGTGCATCATGGGAACAGAGCAGACCAAACTACCAAGCCAATTCTTATACTGGGAAGGAAACAAGCTACCGGGGACCGGTTTCTGGCATTTCAGCCGTATTCGGCCCGGCTTGCTTGAATCCTGATGGTGCAATGAGCTAGGGACTCACATCTGAGTATACCCTTCCACGCTTATGGTGGACAAAAATGATTCAGAAAAGGTGGTGGTGATGAACAGAGTGTCTGAATTAAGCAGAACACTCTTACCCAGTCCAAAGATCAGGGCTTGATCCATCACCGTTTTTTAGCTCACTGCACCATCCCAGCTCAGAACTTGGCTATATGCAAATTAGTCTGACCCTGACCCAGTGCATCATGGGAACAGGGCAGACCAAACTACCAAGCCAATTCTTATACTGGGAAGGAAACAAGCTACCGGGGACCGGTTTCTGGCATTTCAGCCGTCTTCGGCCCGGCTTGCTTGAATCCTGATGGTGCAATGAGCTAGGGACTCACATCTGAGTATACCCTTCCACGCTTATGGTGGACAAAAATGATTCAGAAAAGGTGGTGGTGATGAACAGAGTGTCTGAATTAAGCAGACCACTCTTACCCAGTCCAAAGATCAGGGCTTGATGCATCACCGTTTTTTAGCTCACTGCACCATCCCAGCTCAGAACTTGGCTATATGCAAATTAGTCTGACCCTGGCCCAGTGCATCATGGGAACAGGGCAGACCAAACTACCAAGCCAATTCTTATACTGGGAAGGAAACAAGCTACCGGGGACCGGTTTCTGGCATTTCAGCCGTCTTCGGCCCGGCTTGCTTGAATCCTGATGGTGCAATGAGCTAGGGACTCACATCTGAGTATACCCTTCCACGCTTATGGTGGACAAAAATGATTCAGAAAAGGTGGTGGTGATGAACAGAGTGTCTGAATTAAGCAGACCACTCTTACCCAGTCCAAAGATCAGGGCTTGATCCATCACCGTTTTTTAGCTCACTGCACCATCCCAGCTCAGAACTTGGCTATATGCAAATTAGTCTGACCCTGGCCCAGTGCATCATGGGAACAGGGCAGACCAAACTACCAAGCCAATTCTTATACTGGGAAGGAAACAAGCTACCGGGGACCGGTTTCTGGCATTTCAGCCGTCTTCGGCCCGGCTTGCTTGAATCCTGATGGTGCAATGAGCTAGGGACTCACATCTGAGTATACCCTTCCACGCTTATGGTGGACAAAAATGATTCAGAAAAGGTGGTGGTGATGAACAGAGTGTCTGAATTAAGCAGACCACTCTTACCCAGTCCAAAGATCAGGGCTTGATCCATCACCGTTTTTTAGCTCACTGCACCATCCCAGCTCAGAACTTGGCTATATGCAAATTAGTCTGACCCTGGCCCAGTGCATCATGGGAACAGGGCAGACCAAACTACCAAGCCAATTCTTATACTGGGAAGGAAACAAGCTACCGGGGACCGGTTTCTGGCATTTCAGCCGTCTTCGGCCCGGCTTGCTTGAATCCTGATGGTGCAATGAGCTAGGGACTCACATCTGAGTATACCCTTCCACGCTTATGGTGGACAAAAATGATTCAGGAAAGGTGGTGGTGATGAACAGAGTGTCTGAATTAAGCAGACCACTCTTACCCACTCCAAAGATCAGGGCTTGATCCATCACCGTTTTTTAGCTCACTGCACCATCCCAGCTCAGAACTTGGCTATATGCAAATTAGTCTGACCCTGGCCCAGTGCATCATGGGAACAGGGCAGACCAAACTACCAAGCAAATTCTTATACTGGGAAGGAAACAAGCTACCGGGGACCGGTTTCTGGCATTTCAGCAGTCTTCGGCCCGGCTTGCTTGAATCCTGATGGTGCAATGAGCTAGGGACTCACATCTGAGTATACCCTTCCATGCTTATGGTGGACAAAAATGATTCAGAAAAGGTGGTGGTGATGAACAGAGTGTCTGAATTAAGCAGACCACTCTTACCCAGTCCAAAGATCAGGGCTTGATCCATCACCGTATTTTAGCTCACTGCACCATCCCAGCTCAGAACTTGGCTATATGCAAATTAGTCTGACCCTGGCCCAGTGCATCATGGGAACAGGGCAGACCAAACTACCAAGCCAATTCTTATACTGGGAGGAAACAAGCTACCGGGGTCCCCGGTAGCTTGTCTCCTTTCTGGTGAAGAATTGGCTTGGTAGTTTAGTCTGCCCTGTTCCCATGATGCACTGGGCCAGGGACAGACTGATTTGCATATAGCCAGGTTCTGAGCTGGGATGGTGCAGTGAGATAAATAACGGTGATGGATCAAGCCCTGATATTTGGACTGGGTAAGAGTGGTCTGCTTAATTCAGACACTCTGTTCATCACCACCCCCTTTTCTGAATCGTTTTTGGCCACTATAGGTGTTGCAGGGTATACTCAGACATGAGTCCCTTTCTCACTGCACCATCAGGATTCAAGCAAGCCGGGCCGAAGACGGCTGAAATGCCAGAAACCGGTCCCCGGTAGCTTGTCTCCTTTCTGGTGAAGAATTGGCTTGGTAGTTTAGTCTGCCCTGTTCCCATGATGCACTGGGCCAGGGACAGACTGATTTGCATATAGCCAGGTTCTGAGCTGGGATGGTGCAGTGAGATAAATAACGGTGATGGATCAAGCCCTGATCTTTGGACTGGGTAAGAGTGGTCTGCTTAATTCAGACACTCTGTTCATCACCACCCCCTTTTCTGAATCGTTTTTGACCACTATAGGTGTTGCAGGGTATACTCAGACATGAGTCCCTTTCTCACTGCACCATCAGGATTCAAGCAAGCCGGGCGAAGACGGCTGAAATGCCAGAAACCGGTCCCCGGTAGCTTGTCTCCTTTCTGGTGAAGAATTGGCTTGGTAGTTTAGTCTGCCCTGTTCCCATGATGCACTGGGCCAGGGACAGACTGATTTGCATATAGCCAGGTTCTGAGCTGGGATGGTGCAGTGAGATAAATAACGGTGATGGATCCAGCCCTGATCTTTGGACTGGGTAAGAGTGGTCTGCTTAATTCAGACACTCTGTTCATCACCACCCCCTTTTCTGAATCGTTTTTGGCCACTATAGGTGTTGCAGGGTATACTCAGACATGAGTCCCTTTCTCACTACACCATCAGGATTCAAGCAAGCCGGGCCGAAGACGGCTGAAATGCCAGAAACCGGTCCCCGGTAGCTTGTCTCCTTTCTGGTGAAGAATTGGCTTGGTAGTTTAGTCTGCCCTGTTCCCATGATGCACTGGGCCAGGGACAGACTGATTTGCATATAGCCAGGTTCTGAGCTGGGATGGTGCAGTGAGATAAATAACGGTGATGGATCAAGCCCTGATCTTTGGACTGGGTAAGAGTGGTCTGCTTAATTCAGACACTCTGTTCATCACCACCCCCTTTTCGGAATCGTTTTTGGCCACTATAGGTGTTGCAGGGTATACTCAGACATGAGTCCCTTTCTCACTGCACCATCAGGATTCAAGCAAGCCGGGCTGAAGACGGCTGAAATGCCAGAAACCGGTCCCCGGTAGCTTGTCTCCTTTCTGGTGAAGAATTGGCTTGGTAGTTTAGTCTGCCCTGTTCCCATGATGCACTGGGCCAGGGACAGACTGATTTGCATATAGCCAGGTTCTGAGCTGGGATGGTGCAGTGAGATAAATAACGGTGATGGATCAAGCCCTGATCTTTGGACTGGGTAAGAGTGGTCTGCTTAATTCAGACACTCTGTTCATCACCACCCCCTTTTCTGAATCGTAATCTCTATTGTGCCACCCAGCGACTAGCATTTTCCCGTCTATCCAACCAGGCTAGAAGCTTGCCTGCCTTATCTACAACTTAATAAATAGTGTGCTGTGTCTTGGTGAGCCGAGTCTTCGCCTCTTCCCATAGATAGTCTCTGTATTCCTGTTTGGCCAAGTTCAACTTATGTGCTGTGATGTCATTGGTATCTAAAGCGTGTTCGTCTTTGGCTTGGCCTACCTCCCGCTCCAGAGTCTCCAACTGGTGTAATTTGTCATGTTTATGGCACGTGATTAACGAGATTGCTTGGCCCCACAGAACTGTTTAATATGCCTCCCACAGAGTCATTGAGGATGTGACTGAGTGCTCATTTTCTGCAAAATACTGTCTGGTGGTTGTAATTAGACCTTTCCATATCTTGGGGTTTTTAAGGAACCCAGGGTAGATGGGAAAGATGCGCCGTCGTCCCAAAACATGAGATGTGTATTTGATTAAAACAGGGGAATGATCGGAAATACCCCTAGGCAGGTGTGATACCTCTATTACTCTCTCTAAGCCCGTCACCAGTGTGAAAATATAGTCTATTCTCGAGAGACTGTCATGCACTCCTGAGTGGAAGGTGTATTGTCGCTCCTGTGGGAACCATGACCGCCAAACATCCATGAGACCAAAGGCATTGAGGAATTCTGCTAAACTGAGGTTTGTTCTGCATTGGTCCCTGGGGGGTTTCAATCCATGGTATCATCTACCGTGGCATTAAAGTCACCCCCCAGTATCAATTCGCCTTGTGGGAGTGTGAGCAGGAAGTTACCCAGGGCCGGGAAGGCCACCTGATGCAGAGCCGGTTGAATATGTACTGACAGTAGATTATATGGCCGTCCCTCCCATTGGTATTCTACAGCTGCAAACCATCCCTGATCATCTGTCCAGGACCCAGTAATAATAAGCGGGAAGCGTTTGTTGACCAGGACGCCTGATTTCTGGAGATGTTGATTCCATTAGTCAGTGCTGTTGTTTCTTGCCCAGTCTTTTAGGCCGGTGGCAGGGTGCCATCCCTCCAGCCAGTCGTGGGCTTCTTCAGGTGTCGCAAAGAACCAGATTTTACCCTCAGCTTCTTCCCTCAACATTGCCGGGAATAGCATTGAGTATTTTAGCTCTCGAGTTCTCTTTTCTTTCTTGACGTCCAGAAAGCTACGGCGTGTTTTGTCGAACCTGATGCTTTAGAGCAGCCATATCTGTGGAGAGAGCTGCTGTCGTGGTTTCAACCTCCGTCATTCTTGTGGCCATTCTTGTTGACCAGGACGCCTGATTTCTGGAGATGTTGATTCCATTAGTCAGTGCTGTTGTTTCTTGCCCAGTCTTTTAGGCCGGTGGCAGGGTGCCATCCCTCCAGCCAGTCGTGGGCTTCTTCAGGTGTCGCAAAGAACCAGATTTTACCCTCAGCTTCTTCCCTCAACATTGCCGTGAATAGCATTGAGTATTTTAGCTCTCGGGTTCTCTTTTCTTTCTTGACGTCCAGAAAGCTACGGCGTGTTTTGTTGAACCTGACGCTTTAGAGCAGCCATATCTGTGGAGAGAGCTGCTGTCGTGGTTTCAACCTCCGTCATTCTTGTGGCCATTTTTTGAAAGTCAGCATGTATCAGTGAAATGTCTGTAGAGATCGACCCCACGGAAGTTTGGATCAGAGTGGTCATGATATCTTGCAAAGTGACCTCTGCAGGTTTCTCTGTTGTAAGGTTCTCCCCTCACCCGGTGTTCAATTCTGACTGTTCCAGCGGATCTTTGTTGTAGGCATACTTTTCCAGTTTTAGGTTCTGTATAGTGCGTTGACCCCGGCCCCCCATTGTGACCCATCTACAGTGAACCATGCATGGCCTTTCGGTTTTCCAGCCCCCCGCCATTTCCCCCCCTCGTAGTGATAACTGAGTGATGTGTCAGGGGAAGTTCACCTTTATTGTGGCGTATCTGTACTTCTGGTCGTACTGTGGAAATTGAAGAAATTGATGTACATAAACAGCATTCATTTCCCTTCTTCTCCCACCACTCCTCTCCCCGTGAGCACCATGAATACCGTAAATTATTGACCGTATCACTCTTCCAGTAAGAGCCCGTACCCATATGTATATGTACAGCCATTCTAGGCACCATGGCCTTTTACCCATTGGAATCCCCGGCTTCTCTCCTGCGCGTATCTTAAACCCTCTCCCTCTGCGCGACCCTGCTGTGAAAGGCAACCCTTCTGCTAGACCCGCACAAACCCCCCCTTCCCTCTTGAAGAGGCATCCTTCGCCTTAGCTGACATAGCCCTCCCCAGCTGCACCTGACTGCCCCCGCTCTCTCATGTACGGGTCATAAGATCTCTCTCTTTCTCTCTATGTGACTCTGTCCCCGTGTCCACCCTGGCCCCCCCCCTCCCTTCTCCTCACATGGGCAAGTCATAAACCTTCTTCTGCAAGACCCTGTCCTTGAGAGTCACGGCCGCGCCTGACCAACACCTCCTTTCCTTCCATGAATGCCCCTCTGTTGACAAATTTTCCCTCTGCGCTCGATTATCCACGCGGCATGAATACCACTCCTTTGATGACCCCTTTCCCCGAGTCCGGCTGACCACACATGTCCGAGGCCATCGCCTGAGCCAGGAGATACCATTTACTGCCCTTATTGTATGAAGTCACTCCTCTTCAAAGGACCCACTATTGATCCTGGCCACCCCACCCCCTGGGTTATGATCAGGCGCACACATCCTAAACAGTTGACGGAACACTCAGCTGCGTGATTGCCCTCCCCTCTTATCAGCAGGTCAAGGGTCCCTATTGTGAACATATGTGGGGTAGGATTGACACGAGGATTATAGGGATGTCTTTTCTTTTGCGTCACACTGTCCTGATTGTACTATCAAGTGTTTTGTAAGGTATAAAAGAAGGAGTCTCAGCTCACTTGTTAGAGCACCTCCTGAAAGACACCGTGTTTCGTGTCCGAAATGACTGGCTCTCCTCATGAGAAATAAACTCTGTTCTTGATTCCTGCTTCCAGCGCCCGTCTCTTTATTTGGTAACTATTCAACATGGGAACTAAGAGGCGGTTTGCGCCAGCGGCCTGGGCATCGGTAGTAATCTGGGCTCCTGTTTTACAATTGGCGTCCCAACGCGGGGTCCATCAGTGACATAAGGTTCGGTAAGAGAGATCCAGACGAAGAAGTGAACATCTAAAATGATCGGAGTATACCTGCCTTGAGAGGGCCCTAGCCCGGCTGCCGATCGAAAGAACTTCACCAATTCTGAACGGACCTCTCTTGAGTGACCTATTGTCCTGACTGGAATCCCACAGGAATGCTACATGGAGTAAGAGAACGATCGGGCGCTGGAGGAGGGAGATGAAGAACTGTCCGTATGGTCCGGTCCGGGTAAGATTAAGTAGGGTGTTTTTTTTACGCCTGATTGGTAGGGTGGTTCTATCCACCTGATTGATTGATTGATTGTATTGGAATCGGTATTTGTATACTGATATTGTTGGTATTGGTTCATTTAGCTTTGAATGCTACTTGACATATTGGTTCTCTTCTTGAGAACGAGACATTCTCTGTTTGCAAACAGCGGCGAATAGGAACGTCGTCCCTCTTTACAGATAGAGAAGGGTAGGTAATGCAGACTTTTGTCCCCGTTGTAATCCGTCATGCCTACTTTTCTCCCCACTGATTGTTTGAAATCGATTAATAATCGATTGTTGCTCTTTGAGATCTTCCCTGTCTACAAACTGAGACGAGTAGAAATATTCTGTCTTCCTTTCTGGATAGCGAAGGGCAGGTAATGCAGACGTTTGTCCCCGTTGTAATCCGTCATGCCTGTTTTTCTCCCCACTGATTGGTTGGTTGCCTGGACATTGTTGTTCCAGGAATTGTTTCGTTTGAGGTATTTTCTGCCTGCAAACAACGTGGAATAGAAATATTCTATCTAGTCTTTGCAAGTAGTAAAGGGTAGGTTATGCCCCTTTGTGAATTCGTCAGTCCTACCCACTCCCCACTGATTGGTTATTTGGGGGGTAGCTCGCATGGTCCGCCCAGGAGACTACCCTTATGGAGGACATATGCTCCCCGCTCATGGGCCATTTAGTGGAAGTAGACCATCTGGTCCGTCCATGAGGCTACCCTAGTAAGTGGAAGTACATCGCTTGGTCTGTCCAGGATGATACCCTAATGAAGGAATATATGTTCCCCTTTTGATCGATAATCTCGTTCCACCCCGGACCATTTATTGGAGGGAACTCGTCTGGTCCGTCCAGAAGTACCCCCTAGTGAAAAGGACACATAAAAATATGAAGTGATCACCGTTCCCTACTAACAGAAAGCTTTAGCTCGAAACACGCTAAGGAAGAGAAAGAAAAATAAAAAGAAATCAGGCTAAGTCAGTAACCCCCTGATGAGCTTTTGACTTCACTAAAAAAAAATAAGAAACATTAGAAACAGTTCGTAATAAGAAATATAAAATGGCGAAAAGTTTGACAGCAAAAATAGCCACGAGGTAGCTAGGCTCCACTGCCTACTCCTGCTCCAAACATGTCTGCCTCATTGCCCGCCACGCCCAAATAACGGTCACATGAAATAGAAACAATTCAATAGGTACCTACCCCCATTCCGGAAGCTCCCGAAGTGCAACAGGTCCGCGGTTACGCCCATCCGGAAGGCGAGGCCTCGAGGCATGAGGGGCTCGCCTGGCCGCGGTCAGTAGGAGATGCTGTTGGGCAGGCGGTCCAAAGAATGACGAGGACCTCTCCATCTCTCCTCTTCTGCCGCCCTGCAGGCCACGGGGAGAGAGGGGGCTGTCTTGCCTCGGCCACCGACCACCCCTCTCTCTCACCCGATCCGGCTTTCGTTGAAGGACGAAGCCAAAGCGAGGATGGCGGCATTTCTTTGTGCAATAATGGCCGCAACTACACCCAACGCCTGACAGTTGCAGGTAGTCCCGCCACATGCCAACGCCTGGATAGTTACAGGTAGTCCCGCCACATGTCAAAAAGGGGGGGGATGTCTTGCCTCAGCCACCGACCCCCCCCCCCCCATCTTCAATGGCTGGCACGGCCAATACCGAAGCGCTGGAGCCAAAGAACGGCGCGGGGTCGCTGGAAGGGGGAGGCGGCGCGAACGAGCCTCCCCCACCTCCCTCCAGGTGGAGGCTTCCAGCGACACCCCAATGCTCTTACTTAAAGAGGGTCAACATCAAAAAGCGGTCTTTTGCCCAGGACGGGCACACGCCCCATGCCTTCTCTCCTCAACCTTGAAGATTCTATAAGAGCCGGGGGGCACCCCGATCCCTCCGCATGGGCGCCCCCGCCCCCTCACTGGGAACCACGACATCGGTGCAACTCCTGCCGGCGCCAGCCTCGGATTGGAAATGGCTAAAATGCAGCCACGGCACAGACTTGTTCAGTTCCGGTGGAACACCAGAATGACCCGGTAGGAAAATTGTTGCCGCCCTCCCCACTCTTTGACTAATGGTCCATATTGTTAGACTGTTAACAACATAGCACAAAACTTTTTGAACTGCCAACGGAAGGTTCTGGTCCAACCATGCGTGACTGGAGACATTCTGACTATGCTGGAACAAGCCTGACCTCGCCCAAAATGGCGCCGACACGAAATGAGACTTTTTGAGTAAACTTTGTTGCACCCTGACCGCGCAGCTTTTTGTCCCGGGATATGTATGCAGTTTTCTTTTTTTTTGGATAAATGAAAGTAGATATTGAGTATGTGCTCGAACAATGAACTGACTTAGGGTGGGTACTGATTATGATTTGGAAAATGAATTGGTGTAATTTAGATAATGAACGAGCATTGGATAATGAATTTATGAATTAATTAAAACTGAATTCTTGACATGCATCATGCTTGCTCTGTAGGAAAGCTTAATACGATTTTATTGCACTGCTGCACTTTATGCAATGAACTGCCACCAACTTCGTTCTTCTTATGTACAGTCTTAACATGCTCCGTGGCCGGTCCACTGGGTTGTAGGCCTGTATTTATACATCAACACTTTTTATTAAAATTATTTTGAAAAAGAAAGCATAGTTGTAGCGGTTGCATTAATGAGTTTTGGATGTTTTTCTACCGTGAGCGAAGAATAAGTATGATGAAAGATGAAGGTTAAAAAAAGGACCAGATATTTAGCAGCTACATTATGTGTCACAGGCAGCCGGAAAAGTGTTTTAGACGCCCTTAAAACAACACCACAGAAATGCCACCTGACCGCCACCCTTGCACCAACAAAAAGGGGTTGCGACCAAGTAACTCATGTAGATACGCAGATCGTCAATGATTATCTATCTGACATTACTGGTCCCTCTGGGCTTAAACGCCGAGATGGTAAAGAAATGCAGTGCGCGGAGATAGGTCGAGTAAGTGGTAGGTAAAAAACATTTTCGGACTACTGCATGCTGATGTGCTTTGAATGCTGCCCCCCCCCCACCCCTTCTTTCTCCTCCCTTCTGCAGATCACGTCAGAACGTCGGCTGAAGTGTGGGAGAACGATGGTCGAACCACCGACGAAAAGGGAAGGAGGAAATATGTGCATAGTCCTTATAACGATAAGTTTTTTAAAAGACGTAGACTTAAACATGACTGTTCCTCCTTAGAACATAGCGACTGGGAGGATGGACTGACATAGAAACTGGACGGGTACTGAATGACGAAAAATTGACTAGAAATGACGCGTTAAATAATGTAACTAGACGTTTGACTAGGTAGGGAAAGGACAAAGAAAAATATATGGGTAAGGGTTACCACGGCACCACCCGTCTGGGAAGTTAGAAATGTTGCTGATGTTCAAAATGCACTGCCCCCTTTCTCACACTCTTATAGATATAGCCAAGCTGTCCGACTGTTCTCCCGATCAATACTTGCCGTTGCCTCAGCCTGGAGAACTTCCCACCAAAGGAAGGAACTGAAAAATGGTTTAAGATCCAACCATGGGTAAATAGCGCGACCAGGTTAATTTCTGATCAACCAACCGAGGTGTAAGTATTGGCAATTGAGAGCACTCACAGAGATAACGGGCGAGGAAGGAAAAGGAGGGAAGGGTAGAAAGAGCTAAGCACGTAGATAAATAGGATAGTAAAGATACGTAGGATATAATATGGATTTTGTTGGCCACCTGTTGTTTTCTGTTTTGTCGTGAATGTCTTATATATATGTAATGCATGTGCTGTCTTCCCTGTCTGAGTTTGTATGTATGTACGGATTTATGTCTTCCCTCTGTCTGTATTTGCGTGTTACCTGACCTTTGCTGTTCTGTGTTGTGAGCGCACTAAATGACCTATTTTCGTACACGTCTCTCTCTCTCACCACCCCCTTATCTCTCTCTCTTTCTCTCTCTCTCTCTCTCTCTCCCTCTCTCTCTCTCTCTCTCTCTCTCTACATGTCATACGTGTACCGAATGGCTCGTTTAGATTGCGGACGACTCTCGCTCTCTATGAGAGTCTCCCTATTTTCTCTCCCTCTTTTTGCTAAAAATTGTGCCCCACCGGCACCAGTCTGATTTGATACATATTGAACGCAAAGGTGTTCAGCGAAATTGACCGAAACTAAAATGATTGTATCTCGCCATATTACTGCCTCTCCTTTCTGCAAAATGAATGAACTTGAATTGGCTGAGAAGGAAAGGACAGGTAAGACGACTAAGGTCCCCCAAATCTGGCCATTTATAGGGGAACTGTATGTCAATGGCACCTTATGTCTGTTCTTCAGAGACGAACGCCAACGTCTAGATTGACCCCCAAATGCCCAGATTGCCCCAACCCCCTTTGCACCCAAGCGCGAGCGCCCGATGCATCCCCGCCCCATTTTGATTGACCCCCAGCTGCTGTCCCGGATATAAACATAATGACCATGCGCAACTGTCGTCCCTCGAGAAAAACCTGTTTTACCCTGACTCTCGATGATAGCACCCCCGCCTTGTTTGAAAAGGTTAGCCAGCCTTGAAGGGAAATGTTAGACTGTTAAAGCTCAGGTTAGAAAGACGAGTCTCCCTGGAGGCTCCGAAATGTCGAGTTTGATGAAATACACAGTTGACAAGAGTCTGACTTTCCTCCATATGTGACCTGTGTAGACAATGAATAAAACTTGGCATGAACTCAGTAGGAATGCTGACATATGCACTGTTTGGTAGATGAACATCTGACTGTGACCAATGAGCGTATCTCCCAAGTACGTTGGATTGAGGGAGGAATTCACATACGTAGATATCTTCTTCTGCCATTTCTCTAAAACCTTGTTTTGTACCTATTCAAAGATTCACGATCACCGAAGGAGAAGGGTCAGATGTGACGTACAGCCTGGCTGCAGATCTTGGGACACGTGTGACCTCGACCAAAGGTGGAGCTGCAGAGCAACAAGATACGGGACGAGACCGCAATTTCAACGTGGAAAATGAAAAATGATGGGCCGCCTTGAAGCCCTTCGTCTGCTAACCCACGTGTGCCTGGAGTCTCTGTCCCCCTTCTTTGGGCCCGATTGATGGGCCTGTCTGCTTGTTATCCTTTGCTCCCTTGGTCCCTTTTGTGTGTCCCAGGAACTCTGACCCAACTCCGCTCTCTCTCCTATCGACTATTTGAACCACACTCACCCTCTTTTCCACGTGACTTTTTGCCAAAAGGAAGAACTGCATTCATAGGGGAATAGGGTGTTGCCACGGAAATATAGGTGCCGAGCATAAGGCGCCGCCAAACGGATTGTTTAGGGAACAGGACTGTGGTCTAACAGCAGAGGACTGACCGCACCCTGCAACGCGTAAGGATAGAACCGAGCTGGACCTATAGCTCCACCGCCGGTGCTCAACAGCGCCAACGAAAGTACACGGACTAGAGCCTACCAGTGATGGCTCACTGATAAAAAGACACTGTGACGAAGAGATCTTGTGTATTGAACTGAATTCCGCTCTCAACTGCTTGGTCAAAACTGTTCATTGGTCACATTTTTTAAGCCAGAAACATTTATGCTATGTAGTGCGCTTAATTGTTAGGAACTCAACGAAACGCAATTTCCTATGTGCTGCATTCTGCCCATCACCTCAACTGTCTATGATTGTATGCCAAATGTTAGTATCAACGAATGCTAATTCTTCAACGATGCCTGTCTATCTGTAACCCAACCAATTGCAAAAATGAACGCTGTAATGTAAAAAGGGGCGACTGTGGAAATTGAAGAAATTGATGTACATAAACAGCATTCATTTCCCTTCTTCTCCCACCACTCCTCTCCCCGTGAGCACCATGAATACCGTAAATTATTGACCGTATCACTCTTCCAGTAAGAGCCCGTACCCATATGCATATGTACAGCCATTCTAGGCACCATGGCCTTTTACCCATTGGAATCCCCGGCTTCTCTCCTGCGCGTATCTTAAACCCTCTCCCTCTGTGCGACCCTGCTGTGGAAGGCAACCCTTCTGCTAGACCCGCACAAACCCCCCCCTTCCCTCTTGAAGAGGCATCCTTCGCCTTAGCTGACATAGCCCTCCCCAGCTGCACCTGACTGCCCCCGCTCTCTCATGTACGGGTCATAAGATCTCTCTCTTTCTCTCTATGTGACTCTGTCCCCGTGTCCACCCTGGCCCCCCCCCTCCCTTCTCCTCACATGGGCAAGTCATAAACCTTCTTCTGCAAGACCCTGTCCTTGAGAGTCACGGCCGCGCCTGACCAACACCTCCTTTCCTTCCATGAATGCCCCTCTGTTGACAAATTTTCCCTCTGCGCTCGATTATCCACGCGGCATGAATACCACTCCTTTGATGACCCCTTCCCCCGAGTCCGGCTGACCACACATGTCCGAGGCCATCGCCTGAGCCAGGAGATACCATTTACTGCCCTTATTGTATGAAGTCACTCCTCTTCAAAGGACCCACTATTGATCCTGGCCACCCCACCCCCTGGGTTATGATCAGGCGCACACATCCTAAACAGTTGACGGAACACTCAGCTGCGTGATTGCCCTCCCCTCTTATCAGCAGGTCAAGGGTCCCTATTGTGAACATATGTGGGGTAGGATTGACACGAGGATTATAGGGATGTCTTTTATTTTGCGTCACACTGTCCTGATTGTACTATCAAGTGTTTTGTAAGGTATAAAAGAAGGAGTCTCAGCTCACTTGTTAGAGCACCTCCTGAAAGACACCGTGTTTCGTGTCCGAAATGACTGGCTCTCCTCATGAGAAATAAACTCTGTTCTTGATTCCTGCTTCCAGCGCCCGTCTCTTTATTTGGTAACTATTCAACATGGGAACTAAGAGGCGGTTTGCGCCAGCGGCCTGGGCATCGGTAGTAATCTGGGCTCCTGTTTTACAGTATATGACACCACCTAAATCCTCCCGGAAGTATCACAGTTCACTGGAGCTCCGGTAGGTCTGCCTGCCGCAAGGCTGTCTCATCTGATATCCGCTTCGAACCCTCCAATTGCTACAGGCCCGAGTCACTGACTCGAAACATTAGTGCCAGCAAGGGGTAAAACTCATCAGCTGACAGGGTTCAAGTGCGTACTTACGGTCGCATATGTGGGTAGCACAGTGTTGCTGGTACAGTGTTAGTGAAGATATGCTTGTCGTTGAGCTGAAGGTTGTGCATTCTCTGAGCACAGCCAACGTTGCAACAGGAAATGTCACTGCAGCGGCCATAGGTATTGGTGATTATCTCTTCATTACACCCTCCTTGAACATCTGTGTACTGGCAACCTGGCGCGTGTGAGGGTGCCGGGTGGCCCCCTGCTTTTAAAACTGATGGGGTGTTCTCCAGTAGGCTTCTTATATGTCTCCTTAGTCTGCACTTGTACCAGCAGTAGCAGCGTGTCTTATTTCTGTGTGTAGGCACCCGGTCCGGATCGGCACTCCCTGCTGAGTCATCGCACGCTGATTCCTCCTCCGTCCAGCAAATCTAGGTCTCGCGACTCTGCCGTTGCTCAGCCACCAGTTTACTCGCAGTCCATGCACCGCTCCGCACTATGTGGATAAAGGCAAAGCACCGTGTGGCTGCACTCCGGATCCCGGTCTGCAGCTGTACTCGTTGTAGTATGAGATGTGCGAACGCCTCACATTCCCCTGTTTGGACCCGGGCTTCACAGTTTTCCCCATTTCTCGGCCGGCAGTCTATGCGATACCCCGGCTTCAGCGTACTCCGCAGGCCGCGTCTCTTCCACACGATGTATGCTTTCCCTAGTTTAGTCCTCAGGGATCACGATCAGCTCAATCGATGTCCCTGTGCTTCCGCGGCCCCATCCGCTGCTTTAAATTATCATGCACCTTCGGATCAGTCTTCGGATTAATTGGAATTTCGCTTCGATTGCGGAGCCTCTCTAGGCAGCGGCATTTCCATTGGCTGCTAGCCACGCCCCTCCGAATATGTGTCATTTTAAATAAAGTTTCATCAAGCAAAAGAAGTTTGTGTTGAATTTTATAGCTAGACTTAGAGTTTAGGGCCTGATTTGGAGCATGGAAGTCATGGGAAATCCTCTGACTTCTGGACTAAAATGCTAAATCCAGCAGAGTTTATATTGTCTGAATATTATCTAACATGTAATCCCTTTAGTGGAGGCAATTCATCAGTGGATTCTCTTCCAACATTAAAATTTCAATCCAGAAATTAGAGGCTTTCCATTACTACCAAATTCTAAATCAGTACCATAGTCATCTATTCTTTTTTGATGCAGTTGAGCTTAATCAGTTAAAAAAATGTAATTTATAATCTTTACTCCCCAACATTTCCAGAGCTTGTTCTCTGAAGTAAGTGCAAATGTATTTTTAGATATTGAGGGTTCTAATAATAGTGCCTAATTAAAAAACCATTGACAAAGCCACTAGGTTTTCCTTTAATGTTTCAACACGTAAATTCGGCATGCACAAATGCTCTTTACATGTGTTGCATTCTCAAATGCATTTATGACATTAAAGCTTAGTCTATATGCTTTGCCAGTGATGGGAAAACATGCCAAAATGATTGCTTACTGTATAGAATGCATATGGGATATAAAGAATTGAATACTTCAAACAGGTGGGTGACGGAGTTTACTTTTCTGACTTAAAATTGGCCCTCATGCATTCCAATAGAAACACTTACTGGAAGGTGGAATGATACTATAAAGACAATAATTTGAGGTAATAGCTTCATTGTGATTGTAATTGCATTTATATATCACTTACTACCCCTGACGAGGCGTCAAAGCGCTTTTCGGAGAGTAACACGCTACTCCTGAACCCAAAATTTGTTAATGGTGAATTATTATAGGGAAATATGAAATTAATTTGAGTGATGGACATGTAAGTCTGTTAGTTGGATTGAAAAGGATAGCGGAGGGATAGAAGAGGGAAGGGTCTTGAAAGTGTTTATTTGGAGACCAAAGCAGTAGGACGAGATTTGGGATAAGTAAAGGAGAGCTGGAGGAGGGAAGAATCTCTAGAAGTGGATTAGGGAGCGAGATGAGGTATCGGATCAGTCTAGGAGAGAGACATGAGGGAAGGGCATAAAAAGGCTTGTTTGGGAGATCTGAATAGTAAAAGAGGTTTGAGGTGATGCAAGGAGGGCTATCGGAGGGAAGAGTCTTGAAAGAGTTGTTTTGGAGATCATGGTAATAGAATGGAATTTGAATGAGTCAGATAGTAGAGTTAAATGATATATTGAGAGAGGTATATGGTGAGAAATGGGGCAGTGCATTGGAGAGAGTAGTGGAATGAGGTTTGGGAGGAGTCAGAGAGCGGAGGTCGAATATATATCGAGAAAGATATAGGTGAGATATATGATAGTGCATTGGAGATGCTGAATTAGCAGTAAAGTAATAAATATAAAGATACATAAGTACATGGAAGGTATACATATGAATAAGTTGTATTTAATTAACTCAGACATTCATGTGTTTCTGTACTGTGCTAATTTATTTGTTTTTAATTTCTTTTTTCTTTTTTAATAATTAAAAAGTGAAACAATTGTTGATAGTTGTGATAAAAAGTACTTATTTATGCAGTGACCTGTATACATGCTAAACATAGAATAATATAACCATAAGTAATATGTACATTTGTTAACCCCTTGGCTGCTTGGTTAATTCCCTCCACGGTGCGTGGGGTTGGGGTTCCATGGCGCCACTATGCTCATGACGAGCTCAGCTCGTCATGACTCACAGTGAAGCCGTGCTCATGACGAGCTGAGCTCAGCACAGACCCACCCACTGATTAATTCTCCAATACCAAAGGGGATGATGGACAGAGCGTTTGAGCAAATCAAACACTCACCCCAGTCAACTGATCTGGGTTTAATCCATCACCATTCTTTAGCTCACTCCATTAACCTAGTTCAGACTTGGCCATATGCAAATTAGTCTGACCCTGTGCCTCATGGTAACAGTCCAGCCCGAACTGCGAAGCCATGTCTTCCCTGGACTAGAAACAAGAATCCTGGGACCGGTTTCGTATTCATAATCTTCATCAGCCAGGCTATCTTGAATCCAGTGGTAGAGTGAGCAAGGGACACACGTCTGGGCATTTCCTGCCAACTTAGGTCGAACAATGCAGTACCAAAGGGGATGATGGACGGAGAATTTGAGCAAATAAAACACTCACCCCCAGTCAACTTATGTGGGTTTAATCCATCACCATTCTTTATCTCACTTCACCACCCCAGTTCAGACATGGCCATATGCAAATCAGTCTGACCCTGTGCCTCATGAGAACAGTCCAGTCCGAACTGCCAAGCTATGTCTTCCCTGGACCGGAAACAAGCATCCTGGGACTGGTTTCGGATTCATAATCCTCATCAGCCAGGCTATCTTGAATCCAGTGGTAGAGTGAGCAAGGGGCCCATATCTGGGCATACCCTGCCAACTTAGGGCGAACAAAGAGATACCAAAGGGGATGATGGACGGAGCGTTTGAGCAAATCAAACACTCACCCCCAGTCATGCACAGGCGGGGACTTAGCCGCGCGTTGGCAGGCCGCAGCCGTTTTGACAAGCTCAGCTCGTCATGAGCACAGCTCCACTGTGACTCATGACGAGTTGAGCTCATCATGAGCATGGAACGGGTTAAGCAGATCTTATGAATATCTTTATATTTATAAACATAATTATTATACACATCTATACAAAGGAATAGACATATCTAGAGACATACAAATAATCCAAATAAATGGTTCTACACAGGGATTTTCTGTACTTTTATGTTTGAGCATGGTGGTTATGTGGGGAAGTGTCAACTCTTCAGAAGTCTTCTGAATATAAGATAGTTATCCGTGGTTCTTATGTTTGTGGGTAAGGAGTTTCATAGTTTGGCTGCTTGAACAGAGAAGGATGTGCCACCTATGTTTTTTTCCTTCTATGGTGGGATTTTAAGACGAGGTGCCAATCTAGAGTGGAGATTCATTTGTTGAATGTATTTGGTGCTCTCATTACTGAAGAGATGCTCTGTTCCATGTATCGCGTTGTAGGTTAAAAAAAGCAGCTTGAATGTGGATCTTCTGGCAACCGTGACCATATCATAAGTGACGTAATATGTGAGGTCATAAGCAGTGCATTGCGTGTACATAAGATTTTGTTAGCTCAGGTTACAATAACTTCTGAATTTCATTGTTTTTGTATGAGTGAAATCTGAGCCTAAGTATAACTTCCCTGTAACCTTTGATTTTTCTGTGAATTTCTAAGTTTTTTAAATTCTATTCCTAACTATAACGTCCCTGTAACCTTTGATTTTCTTCAGTGAATATATATACGTGGGTTTGTGAATGTATGTGAGAGTCTTTGTATGATTTTGAGAATGGGTGTAACAGTGTCTGTAGGATATCTGAATGGGTGTGACCGTGTCTGTATGGGTTACTAAATAGATGTGACAGTATCTTCATGGATGCAACAGTGGATGTGAGAGTGCCTGCATAGATGTGTGAGAAGGTGTGAGAGTATCTGTATGCATATGTGAGGGAGTATGAGGGTGTTTTTATAGATGTAAGTATGGTTATGAGAGTCACTGTATATGTTTGTGAATGGGTATGGCCATGTCTGTACAGGTTTGTGAATGAGTGTGTCACTGTCTGTATGGATGTAACATTGGGTCTTAGAGGATCTCAATGGGTATGTGAGTGGGTCTTAATGTGTGTGTAAAAGTGTAAGTAAGGGTGAGAGAGTCTTTGCATGGGTTTGTGAATGGGTGTAGCAGTGTCTGTAGAGTATATGAATGGGTATAACAGTGTCTGTATGGCTATATTAGTGGATGTGAGAGTATGTCTATGCATGTAAGTATGGGTGTGAGAGTCTCTGTATAGGTTTCTGGATGGGTTTAACAGTGTCGGTGGGTTTGTGAATGGGTGTGAGAGTGTCTCGATGGGTATGTCAGTGTGAATGAGGGTGTGTGTATATGTAAAGGTATGGGTGTAAGTGTCTCTGTATAGGTTTGTCAAGGGGTATGAAAATGTCTCTATGGGTTTGTGAATGGGTGTGACAGTGTCTGCATGGGTGTAACACTGGGTCTGAGAGGGTATGCATGGTATGTGAGTGGTTGTGAGAGTGTCTGTATGGGTGTCAGTGCGGGTGTAAGAGTTACTGTATGGTATTGCAAATGGATGTAATATTGGGAAAAGAAGGGGGGTGTACCGGGTTCAGTGTTGGATATTGATGTAGAAACTCATGACATGTGGACCACCATTGAATCAAAAGGAATGAAACAACATGTATTGAAAAATATATTTTTGGTTTATTATTTTCTCATCTTATTCCTCTTATTCCTACTGTTTGTCTACTCTTTTCAACAACAATCACTTAGAAAAAACATTGATGGACATTAAATATCAGACATGATTGATTATACATGAATTACAAAAATAGACATTATGATAATAAATATTCAGACCACAGAACATGCATTGCAAATGACCCTACATAAGTCTGTATCTACAGTTGTTGCACTCTAGTAGATTTGGCATACAGCAAAGAAAGGGAAAATGCAATTATAATATTTGTTAGCCCATTTTCTAAACATTGGTCTTGGTTGTTGGCTACCAACGCGTTTCGGCTGAGCTCTTCGTCAGGGTTTTCTTTACCAGTGGTTGCTACAAAAAGAGAAAATTACAATAAACATTTCAACTTATTAAGGCGAAGTGTTCCATTTCCAATGTGGTCCACAAGCTGGCAACTATCTTACTAAATATCTTAAAATGCAAAAATGCACCTACACATCAAAGCCTCTATAACACAATCCTTGAGCTTTAAATCAGACCTTAACCGTGCCCACCAACATATAACACTATAAAACAAGTGAAGACATTTACTCACAACACACAATCTCTGTTTTACCCGTAGTCCAGTGGATAAAAATCCATCATGGGCTTATCAATGAATTTCATGCCTTCTAAAAACCACTAGATAGTTAACCAATTCGATTAAAGAAATATGATTAGTTAAGACATAATCTGATGATTTATTAGAACACTCACCCAATGCTATTTTTTCCTAATTGTATTTATTGTAGTGACTTCTGCTTGCATATCTGTTTCAATGGATTATCTAGATTCAGAAATTAGGGAACACAGATTTGTAGATATCACTTATTTGTGTATATAGATGGGAAGAAAGCTTTTATCTGCCTATCCTTATATAATTTATCCTGTTACATCTTCTGTGATGTCACATTCATTTGCTACTATAGTTGCCTAAGGGGTTAATTTGCCTCGTCTACCCACTATGAAATAAGCCTAAACTTGGTTTAAGATCCTATTAGTTTTGGAGTTGCTCTCATGTATCTGTAAACAATATAAAGGACCTAAGTTACATGCAAGTTATTAAAATGCAACATCTAATAGTACCTGAATAAAGAGTAATCTTCCATCCTTGTTAATTTGTCTAGATTGGACAAATGACTGGAGCCATATGATGTAAAAACCTGAAGGTCGACAGAGGCAAAGATATCAATTCTTTAACAATTTAATTCCCCAATACTAATGCCATCTACATCTTAACTTTATCGATGGGGGTTATGTTACCTTTTAGAATCTTGATCTTCTCACCCTATGGAGGACATTCAATCTGCTCCCCAAAGAACGGGTATTAATTCAATCACTATGATGATGATCTACAATAATAAGTTAGACTACTTAGATTTGTACCGCATAGTTGATACCATCCTATCTTGTACTGTACGCATGAATATACTTACCTCTTTCAGTAATCGCAGTTACTACTGTATATGGATGATGGTAATCAGTCTCCTTTTATGACACTTGATCTGACAAAGATCTTCAACCTTGCCAAATGAAATGAAGCAGAATTAGAATTAGTTGATATACTTGGTTCATTTCTTTTTCTATTAATTGTAACATTATATGAGCACAGTGCCTCAAAATTATGTGAAGCGATATGTCTTTGTGTGTAGTCCCTTTACTAATTTGAGACCAACCTTTTTTTGGACCCTTGCCGATATCCACGGATCAGCCCGCGAATTCACACCAGGGTCACGCTGAGCCCCGCAGGCCGATCCACGGATATCGGAAAACATTCCAAAAATATATACATGTATTTTAGCTTACCAACTTATGCAAACAGCCTGCTTATATACCCCTGTGTAGTCAGGGATTCTCTACCCTGACCCTTTATAAACATTACAGCTCAAATTTGAGCCCTCAGAACTGTTTCCTGATTAAAGAGAATGGCGGCTTCAACTTTTCTGTGAAACTGTGGCCAGCCAATTATGTCTTTACTTTGGCGCATGAATTCACAGGTTTACACGCGGTGGATCTGCTTCCCTATATATCTATATTCATTCACCGTTAATAGCTCTAAAAATACTAAATGGATTTACACGAAATCACAAAAAGCATGATCTACCTAACCAAATTTACATTTCGCCCAAATTTTATGTAATTCCGTCCAGTAGTTCAGGCTGTTGTGTGTTCAAAGGTCCTACGGGTATTAACATGGGGAAAACGTGTTTTGGGGCAACTTATTTTTACACGGCCCCCGCTTGACACATTACCCAGAAACTCTCTATACAACAGCTGAACCGACTAAACTATACGTTCTGATAATTTCAGAAGATTTGTCAAGCAGTGCAAAAAATTTCTTACTATGGAAAATAAGTCCTAACTATAACTACCTACTGATTACCGCCAGTAGGTAAGCTATATGTGTGTGTGTGTGTGTGTTAGAACTAGCATCCTTCGCATGGTTTCAACTGACTTTTTGCCTTCAGGCCTCCTGATTTACTGCTTTTGCTGACTTAGCTTTTGCTGGCTTTAGCAATCTGTGTACTTTTACCATTGCTAATAAGTGCTAAAGTGCATGTGCTCTATGCTCAAAACATGGTAGCATTGCTTTATCCACAATTGACAAATTTATTTAACTTATAATACCCTAATAAAGTGTACTACATGTGCCCAGGGCCTGTAAATTAAGTGCTTCTAGTGGGCCTGCAGCACTGATTGTGCCACCGGCTTAAGCAGCCCTTTATACATGTTACGGGCCTGCCATTGCAGAGCATGTGTGTGCAGCTTTAAACCGCCATGTCCACCTGGCAAGTTAAACCACTTGCCAGGCCCAAACCTTCTTTTTTATTACACATAGGTCACCCCTAAGATTGTCCCGGGAGAGCCCATGGACAGGGTGCAGTGCATTTAAAAAGTAGGACATGTACTTTTTAAGCTTCACATGTTTTGGTAGTGAAATACTCTTAAATTCGTTTTTCACTTGTTGTATGTTGTTTTAGATTCCGAATAAATTTTCCTGATTCATGCCCTTATACAGGTACAATTCATGTTGCCCTTATATAGGCATAGAAATCAAGCCCTTATTTAGGCATAGCCCATGCTACCCAAATACAGGCATGGCTACTTCCATCCGTTCATCTACGTCACAACGATTTCTTGGAAAACCAGACTCTTAAGCAGAAGGGACTTTCCTGGATAGTGATTTCTTCAAGAACTCATTTATTATGCACGAACAACTATTCCTTAGGGGTTCATCCATGACATTCATGACTTTACGTAAAAGCTGGCATTCCTAAACACCTTCAAGGTATAAATATACCTTCACTTGCTATGGCAAAGCACGGTGTGGTTCGGTGCAGTTCAACTACCTACTTGCCCGACGCAGCTCGCTACAGCAAGTGCCGAAGGAAGCCGACTATCCAGCTGATGCACTGACAAGAAGCTGACCTCCTCTGCAGAGAATCCAGCTCCAGTGTTTCTGACTCCCCTTGCGGGGTGTTGGGAAATTGAGACCCGACACAGAGATAGCAACCTCTTTCATTCTAAGGTATGGAGCTGATTAGGGCCTAGAGAACCCTTTGGCAATTCTTGGCAGAACTAAAACTTGTTCTAAGCAGCACTTACTTCTTCCCTGGTACTAGACCCAGGTTAGGTACATTGGGGTAGGCATATTTTAAAAGCACCAGTTTAGTATTTTAGCCAATGTTATTTATGTATGTATTTTTATATAGCAACAGACAATGCTATTACAGTATTATTTTATAATACTATTCTCGCTGTACACGTTATACTTTGCAGTCTGTCTAACAATTGTAGCAGTTCACCTCTCTTGCATGAGAAAGAAGACTGTTCAATAAACCCTTTTATTGAAAACACCGTCTCACTATTTCTCTGCAAATCTGTAGAAACGAAGCATACACGATTGACTGAGTGAATTAGTTATCTATTGTTTCCACGACTCTGAAGATATTTGTTCCAGTCCTAGGGAAACAAAGTTGTCATGTTTATGCGATTGTCATAAACTAATCCCTTCTTGTTTATTTGAGAAAGTTTCTAGTGACCTCTGAGTTAGTTGATACACACAATTAAGTTTAATATACTCGATAGAGACATACTGACCTCAGTCCTATGTCAAAACTATAGTGTATATTATTCCAATGTGCAGAGCCTATTGGGAATATAGGAACTACACTACACACTACTACAAGGCCTATCTCTCTCAGAGAATGATATTGGGATTGCCTTATTACATTTTATAAATGTAATTTCCAATTGGGAAGAGATGAGACCCCCAAATTTGGTGTCTCTGGAATCGCAATTTCGAAATACAATTTATGATGAAGTTGGATTTTAAATTGCAATTCTGGAAGCGTCAAATTCTAGATAGTTGGCATGTTCTTACTGTATGAAGAAACAAAGGGAGAGACAGGGAGATTGAGAAACACTCTCTTAGTCCCCGGTTAAGGCTATACAACAATACAAGAGAGGTTACATGTGTCTCAGAAGCCACAGAGACGGAGCCATGTAAAGAAAATGATAGCCAACCCAATTTGGGAGGATAGGAAGGCCCTCACACACCGACCTAGTCAGTGTCATGCTTCATCATAGGGCCCCACCTCGGAGGCCGAGTACCTCCTCGGTGTGCTACGACGCCAGGAGACTGCGGAGCAGGTTGTGTGATAAGGCGTGCAGTGAAAAAGATAAAGTAAAAGTGTCTAAAGGGTATCTAAAAAAATACTTTATTGGTAGATCTCTATAGCACAGTTAAAATTGGCCTTATGTGTCTAAAAATCCTGATTTAGGATGTATCTGCACCTATGGGAAAGAGAACAAAACAGATAGACACAAACAAACATACAAGATAGACAAAATGTCAATGATGAATATGAGTTCGATAATCTGTCCAAAAGTGCTCCATAAAGTGGCAAGGCAGTGTCTGTTGTTACGCACTCACATTAACACTAGGTCGGTGTGTGAGAGACACATGTAACCTCTCTTCTATTGTTGTATGTTCTTACTGTAACCATTTGGTGCCTTCTGCCTGTCTCTGAATACAGATGATTTGTGAATTGCCTCCAGACAGCCACACACAAAGGGAGCTTAGGTGTGACTAGTGGGCCATCCACACCCTGATAGGCCAACCTGGGTAGGATGGAAGGGAGGAGCTGACATTAACAGCTGAAAGGGCTGTGTCTTGGGGATGCATACCCCCTGCAGAGTCTGGAGCCAGGACAGGAAAGCCAGGGACTTGTGCACTTCAAAGGCATCTCTTTGAAGTCTCCCCCACTTCAAAGGACCCACTGGGTATAGGGACTGGACCTCTGACACCACCAACTCAGAACACGTCTGGAACTGAGAACATTCTACCAGGAAGGAGGACTGCTGAGCTGCTGGAGGGACTGTCACTATGCTGGACTGCTTTGTTGTGCTGTCTGTTGCCCACGGCCCTCTTGACTGGATGTGAGAAGGACTGGTCCTGCATCTCTACATCCCAAAACCTAAGTACTTCCAAGGGTTTGTTGGCTTGCCTCCTGTTCTGAAGTCTCAGGGATATCAAAGACTTCTATTCAACCTATAAACAGCATCTGAACTTTGCTTGCTGCAAGTCTTGCATTGCCAAGTGGTGCCAACCCAGGCCTTGGCCGGTGTGAGTATATAGAACTGCTCCTGCCAGAACCCATACATCAACACTGTTACAATGATTGGAACCGACACATCACTGCCGTAGTGGGAACTTGATTGATGCATCGCCCTATCACCTTCAGAACCGGTGCATCAATGCCACTGTGTGGAAAAAATCAACACATCATCTCTACAGTCTGGAGAAATCCGGTGCATTGCATTCAGAACCTCCATACCTCGGAATGGCGCATTACTCACAGAACCAACACATCACCCCAACTGCAACGGGATCACTGATGCATCCCTCGGCTGCACCCCACATCTCGATGTTTGTGACCAGGGTCAAGGTACTTTTGCTGAGCGTGCCTTGCGTAGGTCCTGTATCCTGCCGGCGCTGCGAACCAGCATGAGAGTAATGCCATGATTGGATGGGTGAGGTCTAAAGAGCACTGGAAGCCTTTGCTTGGTCTCAACCCAGCTGTCCAAGACAGCTGGGCTGAGAGGTTTAAACTGCGCATGTCTGGTTGGCCATCGTGAGACAGCCTGCCAAAGGGACATGCGCACTATAAACATATGTGCCATGCCCATAACTCCTTTCTGCTGCTGCCAGTCAGCAGCTGCCCCTTCCCCACCCTGACGCTTGGCCAGGATGTGGCTATAGAAAAATAAAATGGTAATACAATAACTGTATTATCATTTTATTTGTCATCTCTTGGGCATGGGGGGCATTTCAAACAGTGGGGCGATGCCCCTCCTCCTTAATGGAGAAGCTGCCCCTGTGTTGTTTTCCCTCATATTACCATAAACATTACCTGCAACAAGTGTGAATCCATGCGGTCTTCTTTACCTTGAAAAACACTTTTACAGCGTGTCTTTACTAGCTCAAAATTGCCCAATTTTGCAAAAGTGAGTCACCTTTTTAGGTATCTACTTTACTAAAGGGAGGCACTTTTATGTGGGTGCCTGGGCCTATTTTCTCTCCCAGTTCGACACTGTTATAATGCATTCTGCAAAAGTATCATGGGAGACAGTACATTAGTCCATTGATGAAAATGCTCTGATGAATATGGTTATGAAGTATTCACATTGTTTAATGTCCTTCTCCTGGTACATTATTACAAGGGTAGATCTAACGTGCAAGGGCATCAGTGGAGGGAGGAATATGTACTTTAATTGGAAAAGTGATATGAAGCACAGCAAAAGACACACTTGTCGTTCTGTGTACCCTTGTATGACAAAGCCATTGCACACAAGGGGAGGAGGAGGCGCTTGCTGAGGAGAAGAGTGACCGTTGGGACATTCTGTGTTAACCCTCCATATATTCAGTAAAGATAAGGTGACTCTTCCAGTTAAACAAAAGAGCATTGGCAGCAATTTTTAAGATTCAAGAATTCGTGATAAATCTTGGATTTAACTACAGTATGCTTTAGTGGAATGGTGGGTAGAGGAACTGGGCCATACTTTTTCTTGTCCATGCTGTAATTTATGATGGTGCATGTGCGAAAGATTAGAGATGGTTGGTAGAGAAGGGCACATTTTTTTGTCTTTTTCCATAAAAATACATATCTGTACATTACCAAAATAATGTAATTTAACACGTGGGATTAGGCTACACGTATGCGAGCAGTAACTGAGTACACCCTGTGTACTCAGCTACTGTGAGGGATTAGTGCAGGGGCCTCCAACCTTTTCTGTAATAACAGCTACTTATGTTCAATGAAAATCATCCCAAGCAACTAATAATATTAGTGTTATAATAGTGGAAAAAATCAGACAATATTACATTATTGGATCTAATCACAGATATAATGGGGATCATGTAAGGCCAGCGTTGAAGGAAGAACAAATGACAAACTACTCAGGATGCGGGCGTTGAAGTGCTCCCACAAGGTACCTGAGCTGCTCCGGAATGCCGGGCGCTCTATGTGTGTAAGTGTGGTCACACGGACGACCGTCCCCAAGGTAGAGTAAACCGAGTGGCACAGGAGGTGCCTCTGGAAGGTATGAAGACTTCATTGGAAGCCAAATGGGTCGGAGGTGAGCCAAAGCAATAGGGGTTGCAGCAGCCCAGAGCCAGCTCCCGCTTCACATGTCCAAGTCCCAACCAGCACTCCCCTCCAGTTCAACAGGGCCCCATCCATTTAAAGTAGATATAATGCTGTAGAGACAAGGAAAGTAATGAGGCCGCTCTGCTGAAAGGGCCCAGATAGATCAACAGAGCTCCCACCAGCTCCGGAGAGGTATTCCCGGGCCTTCTCCAGGCAAATAGTAGGGGTGCCCAGACAGCGGTCCCTCTCTACGTCAGTTAGGAGAGGGAAACATAGCTGTCCCTTAGGCGCCAGAGGTCACAAAGCGGGATCCCACCCGCCGTCAGTCCAATCCACCAGTGTGTGGTCCAGAGGGTGAAAGCATTCCCATATGACTCTCCCTAGACCAGAAATAGGTAACGTGCAGGGCCCACAGTCAGGGTCCGATCAGAGCGGGCGGTCTGTGCAGTTCATGAAGATATCTTTTGTAGAGAGGAGTGTCGGCCTCTCTCAGCTGCAAGATCAGGGGATTGCACTCACTTGAGTCCCAGGAAGAACGTCCCCAAGGGCATGCAAAAATGCTGAGGAAGGGGGGAGTCACTGATGTCCGCATACCCCCCTCAGGGCCCAAGAGATCTCCACACACTGTTCCCCACTCACTTGCGTGACCGGCTAATAGTCGTGCCAATCCTTTTCTCCGGCATTGAATCCATCTAAGGTGCCACCTCCATTCCTCTCAGCAGGCAGAGAACCAAGGCAGAGGGCTGTGCAGGAGGCCCTGTGTCGACAGCACCTCAGGCGGTTAGGTTCATCTCAAATGAAAGGCCTCATACCGCCCTCACTATTACACCTACAAATATTACACCTGCCAAATATGGGGGCGCAGAGCTCACAGGGAGCCTCTCCCACTACAGGGTCAACTCTGTGGGGAGAATGGTAGCAGCACTGATGTCATTCTCTTGCCCCCGATGTCATGAGTGCTCCCTGTGCTGGTCGCTGTTCTCAGAACGGCCCCCCCGCTCCAGAACTATCAGGGTCAGGGCCTTCCCAGGCCCCCTGTGATGGCTGTGTACCCCAAAGGCAGAGCAGAGATGTCAGACGGCTGCCAGCCCCCACCGAGAGTTATGTGGCACTCCCTGCACCCGACCCAATCCCTGAGCTCAAGCACAGGCTTCACAGACGGGCCGATCAAAACTTTCTCCGGATGTCCACCATCTTCTCCTCCTGGTCGGCAGCACCGCAAAGGGCCTCAATCTCCAGCCCGTTACCGAAGCGCCACCATCATCGGCAGGATCAATTGGGATGTGGGGGTGAGAATATGTGACCTTACAACGTGAACTAATACCACGCGTGCCATTGCAACATGGGTATTACTACGCAAAAACGTTTACAACAACCTACCATTGCAATGCAAACTTTTACAACGAATATACATATATATCATTGCTCCTCGCTTCACCTGCTTCGTGCACTTCAGTGCGGGTGCTTCCGTGTACACTCCTTTCACACAAAGAAAAGCACTCTTGGGGCAAGTCCAAGCATTTATTTTACCGACTCACGGTAACCAGATGCGTTTCGGCGGACGCCTTTCTCGATGGTAACATGGCGCGCCTGCAACCGCCCTCTTTTATGTCAATCATAGTAAACTGAATAGTAAACACTGAGGATGGCAGACATATTGTAATGTGCACATACATTTTAAATAAAACATACAAATCAATGCATGAATATATCGCATTTGGTGTATAACATATTGTCATGTCACCTCCTAATCCAATTCAGCCCACAAATGGACTTACATTAATTCGTCATAATGCTTTTTGATAATATTGGATATCAAAATAGACATACATTTATCTCCATCATGCCCTGAATGGGTCTTCACCAAATTATATCTGCAACATCGTCTCAGTTTGCCCATCATCTATATAATTTCTTTTGTTCATACCCAGACTCTTAAACATCCTAATTCATTAGATATATTATCCAAAATATTCAAAGAATTGCATTTCAAGTGGATAAAATTCATTTAATTGCTTTCATTGAACACAACTATTCTCCCAAATGTACTGTTAATTCTTCATGAGAATTGAGGCCCCCAGGTACCTTCGACTGAAGGTCGAAGATGAACCTCGATTCTAACCTTCTCAGGCTACTGACTCTATCCCCACCCCTAGGTGGTAGTTATTTGTTACACTACTATGTGCACTGTTTTTATTGATTTGGGAGTGAAGGGGTGCATAATAAAAGGTTTTTCCCCTCATCATTATCCAATTTTAGAGCATTTCACTTTTCTAACTTATTCATTTTCACTTTAGTTAGCACTGCTATTCAGTTCCTGCAGAGACACATTTTCTCACATCTGAGCCTTGTTTCACTGATATACCCCAGATTAGGCTTACAACATCTGCTGGTCTGCTGTGGGTATCAGTACTCTGGATGTTTGAGAGTACCCAGATGATGAAGGGCGGTCTCGATGGTGGACTGATGGGAACTCTTTCATGTTGAGTAGCTTCCCCTGGCAAGATTTCACTTTTGCTTTCATACACATTAGCTGGTAATTGAAGGATACATAATTTAGTTAGTCCCGTGACCCACTGCTATTTTCTGTTGGTGTATACCCCAAAACAGATACCTACCCTGAACCCTCAAATTATCCTTGCACCCTAAAACCCATACCCAGCCTGTACCCTAAAATTACCCTTGGCACCCCAAAACCCATACCCACCCTGAACCCTAAATTACCCTTGGCACCCCAAAACCCATACCCACCCTGTACCATACCCACCAGGTCCCCCTTCCTGCACATAAACAAGCTTTATGCAGCACATATAGAAGTTGCAAACCAGCATTTTTTTTAAATTATTGTTTATGTGCAGGAAGAAGGACCTTCCTGCACATAATCATAGGCAATTTGCTGTTTCTATGTGTGCTGCAAACATCGAAAAAGCAAAAAAGATGAGAAATAAAGCATTTCTCCGTGTTTCACCAGTTAAAGACCAGGTTTTCCCTGGTATTAATTTTGGCGCTGCTTCCCATTTACGATGCCGTTGTAAATAGGAGGCAGCGTCAAAATCAATGGGTGTTGCTAAATGCAGCGTGAAAGGGTGCCTTATTTACAAGGCAGAGTTAAGCCGCGTTCAGAGGCTTAACGCTGCCTTGTAAATAAGGCAAGGCCCCTATTGCCATCACATTACTGAAAGTGAGGTTGTGGTGGCGATAGGGGCTTAAAAATATGCCACTTTGGGCCTTTAGATGTTGGTGGGCGGCCCATTTCTCCATCAGGGAGACAGAATACTTTTCTGAAATTCTGAACTCTGACTTCTAAGCCCACCCATCTAAATCAGGTGGGTGGAATTAGAGGTATTCCTCCAATGGCCCTTGCTGTTGGAGGGGTTTATTCTCAGCGGAGATGAAGTAATCACTTCCATGATTAAATCTATGCGTTTCCCGCATTTAAATTGTTCAGACAGACCTTTATCTTGGCGGTATGTATACTCTGTCACTGTTGTGATGTAGTATATATACCGCCAACATATAATGGAGGCCATTTAATAGCATTACAATATCATGTGTGTGTCCATAAAAGTTAACACACAGGCAATTGGAAGCACACAACAACCCAATCAAAATGAACTCCTTCTCCCAACATGTGGCCAGCGCCAAAGCTTCTCTCCTAGTGATTCTCACATAATTGTCTGGCGACAGCTGCACTATCAAGCCAGACCATAAAAACATAGACATACAAATACAGGGGTTTGTGTACCAGTCTCTGTGGATACATGCTATATCCACAGCTGTGCATATCGTATCGTCATGGGAATGGCCTTTATGCCAGCCCACATTCTAACAGGCATTTCAGATTGTTCATTGTGTTTTCCATTTATTGAACAATATAAGCGTCTGCTCTAGCATTATTAGTAGCGTTGGAAATGAGCAGCCGCTATAATCCTTAGGAAGAAAAAATTCTATAATATGTTCTCACACCTGGGTAATTTGTAGGTTTAAATATACCACCACGTTAATAGTTGACAAAGCTAACTTCAAATTAAAGGATATCAAAATACCTGTGCTTTAATTTAATTTAATTAACTTTCATTATTTACATGCGTCATGTACAGTATTGCTTCAGAATATCTTCTCGGGTTTATGATGAATTGTGGAGCTGGCCTGTTCACTGCTCAAGGGGGCGTTTCCCAGCGAATCATTCAGAGGGTGAGATCCGTAAAACAACTTTACTTCCCCGTTCCTCCACCCTCCACTTTTAGGAAATAAGTGCACTCAACTGGCCGATTCAGAAGAAAGCCAGGCTCATATTTAATGCATGTCCAAAATCGAAACATTGGCAACAACAAGAAACGTAGTACAGCTGCTAGATTCCAGATGCCGGTTCAACATTCATTTGCCATTTACGCAAACACCGTCTACATATTTCAAATATTCTCAGTGGACACTGCTCAATGTAAACACCAGCAGGCCCGCACCTCTCAGCCAGCTGATGCGATGGGGTGAAGTCTGGTTCAACCTGAGATCACGCAAAGCAGTGCGAGAAATCATAGAGAATAACAAAGTACACCCTGGTCCCATTTTATTGGTCTGGCTTGCATGATCAGTTTCTGGGTTTACAATCATGGACAGGATTATGGTTAAGGCACACGATTCCAGACTTCGCTTCTTTGCACCCGTAAGTGTGCTGCAAGCTCAATTTGTCATAGTGAGCCTTATCAGAGCAAATGCGCTGTTCACAGTGTAACCTGGCATCTATACTGTAAAGCAATAGTGAAAGGCAGGTCGGCTGTTTAAAGCTGCAGGTCCCCGGTCCACCTTTAACTGCAGATGGCGACCCTGCCTTACCTTTAATTTCACGTATTACAGCAAACAGAATGCTGACAATGCAAACCTTCTCCCCCAGTCAAAAGATCTGGGTTAAATCCATTGTTCTTTTGCCCACTAATCACCCCCCCCCCCCCAAATTTGGACCCAGCCATATGCAAATAAGTCTTGACCCTGTGCCCCATGGGAACAGTCGAGATCCTACTGCCAGGCCAGGCCAGGTCCTCCCTGGATCAGAAACAAGCATCCTGGGACTGGTTTCGGGGTATGTCACCCTTCATCAGCCAGGCTAGCTTGAATCGAGAGGCACAGCGATTTATTCAGCATTCCGTCCATCATTTGTTTGTATATTACTTTTAATGTAAGGAAGGGATCCTCTGCAGTTGGGTCCAGTGAGTGACACACAGGAGAATTAGTGGGTGTCCCTGAGCTAACGGGTTATGGGGCAGCGCCTGCATGCAAATGAAGGAATTACTTCTTGAGATTGCATCAGTGTACATTTGGAATGGCAAGATTCATATTACAGAAGTGGGGTGCATGCATCTGTGTCCCATTCTGTAATAGCAAAGTGCCATGTGGGTGTAAAAAGCAGGTGCTAACATCCAATGCACCTACCAACATTTTCTGTTACGACCCCTGATGTCATGGATTCTGCTTGTCATGGTTGACCACCAAAAATCTGTTTTATATATTCTCACATCAAAAAGATACCATTAAATGTCAAGGTATGTTTCTAAGGGCCCGATGTAGGTGGCCCAATACCGATCGGTAACGGCCGAAAATACCGATTTTCGGCCCTTACTGAGCGGTATCCAGCCATCGGGATGTAGGAGCCAAAAATCCGTCCGATTCGGTATTTTTACCGATTCGGTATAGATACCGAATCGATAAAAAAACGAATCGGAAATACACCGAATCGGTAAATTAACGAATCGCTAACATACCGAATCGGTAAATATACTGAATCGGACCATTTACCGATTCGGTAGAGTTACCGAATCGGTAAATATTCAGATTCGGACCAATTACCGATTCGGACAGGCTAAAACTCAGATAGAGATGTAGGGAAGCACAGAAATACCGATTTTGGCTCAAAATCGTTATTTCAAAATCGGTATTTACCATGGATTGGAATCAGGTGGTAACCAACTGCAACCCATAAAATGAGACCCAAAATGCAATGCAACTTGCAGGATGGCGGCATTTTATGTCATTGCAAGGCGGCTACGGCTACAGCAGGAAGGAGAGAGGGAATGGCAAAGAGAGGAGCAGGTCTACAGACAGAGGATCACCCTGTTCATGCTCACAGAGGCAGAGATCCTACAGAGGTACAGGCTGGACTCAGACACCATTCTGGAGCTCATCAGGGACCTAAAACCACTGTTGGACCACCCCACCCCAAGGGCACACGCCATGCCAACGCACGTGCAGGTGCTATGCAGCCTACACCTGCTTGCGTCTGGCAGCTATCAAAGTGCAGTTGCTGCGGTAGGAGGGGTGACCCAGAGCAGCCTGTCAAGGTTTTGCCACAAATTCCTTGACGCCATGATACAGAGGATGGACCAATACATTTCTTTCCCTGCAACCCATGCGGAACTGGTACAAACAAAAGCAGACTTTTACCAGATGGCACGATTTCCCCACATCATTGGCTGCATTGATGGCACGCACATTCCGATTTGCTCCCCTGCTGACACAGAATACATATACCGCAATAGGAAGTCTACGCACACCATCAATGTGCAGGTGATTTGCAATGCTAAGTGCGCCATCACAGACCTGGTTGCAAAATTCCCAGGGAGTACCCACGACTCCTACATTTTCCAAAACAGCGGCATCTATGCACGGCTGACGGCAGGGGAATTTGGTGAAGGATACCTCCTAGGTGAGACACATCATCACACCCCCATTACAAAAATAGCACTGTGAAGTACATGTATGCATGTGAGTGATGCATTCCCTTTTCCTTCTAGGCGACAGCGCATATGCCCTCCGCTCATTCATACTCACCCCCTACCTCAACCCCTCTACACCCAGCCAAAGGAGGTATAACCGGGCCCACAAAAGCACAAGGAATGTAGTAGAACGGACCTTTGGCATCTGGAAAAGCAGGTTCAGATGCTTGCACAAGAGTGGAGGTGCAAGGCAGTATACCCCCATCACCTGCTGTAAGATAATAGCTGTCTGTGCAATGTTGCACAACCTTGCGGTGAAGAAGGGCACTGAGGTGGAGTTGTCAGACTACGAGGACCATGACGACGATGTTGCTGTGCCACAAACACAACCTGCTGGGGTGTCTACACCAAGTGATGGCAGATACAGACGTGAGGAGATAACAGAAAACTCTTTCTGAGTGAGTACAGATGCACATACAGGTTATGGATGTGAAAAAAGAAATTTTATAATGTAGACACAACGTTACAGCACTGATGTGCAACAAATGAAATAATTAAATAAAAGGTGGGGAGTGGAAATGGGCCGGGTTGCCTCACCCACACTGGCAGTGTCATTTCCTGCTGCGCTTTGCAGAACCACTGGGATGCGGCTCCCCCCCTTCTGCATGGCCGGCTGCCTCTGCGGAGCGCCTGGTGCTCCGGTGCGGCTCGGACACAGCGCTGGCCGGGCTGCTGCGGCTGCTGCTGTCCCCAGCCTCGGCCACGTCCAGGGCAGGATTCACCACTGTGTTGGAAATGATGAGGGCCTCCATGGCACTGGTGATGCGGGCCATGCCCCTGGTCACCTCCGCAGTGTTTTGAGTGAGGCACTCTTCCATATTTGCCCCTCGGCGGCATAGCAGGGACGTCGCAGCGGCAAGCCGGTTGATTGCCCGGTTTTGTACACGGGCATCCCTGCGCCTTGTGTGCTCATTATGTTCCATCTTGGCACACAGCTGTGTAATGGCAGTTGTCATGCGACCCAGTCCTGTGGCAATTTCCCTGTTGGTTTGTGCCACCTCCTTGTTACTTGCCACAAACTCACCAAATCCCTTTGCCATTTCCACCATCTGCAGGTTGTGTTCACGCAATTGGCGGTGGCAAGCCAGGATGGATTTGGCCTGCATCCGCTGGATTCGCACCATGCTCCCCTCAAGCCCTTGGAAGACGGTGCCCTCCCGAGAATGGACATGCACTGCTGGGAGTGCGTGGGCGGCGGCGATTGGTGCTGGCCTGCTGGGTGGACTGCTGTGCCACAGGTGTCGCAGGTGTGGGTGCTGGTGCCTGACCCGCAGCTCCCTCCATGATGGTAATTGGGGCCACAATACTCCTCCTGGCTGGAGATGTGGTAGGTGCTGGCTGGGACCGTGTGGGTGAGTTCTCTGGTGAGAACTGCAATGGGGGGATTGTGACAGTAGGGGAGAGTGGGGAAATAAGAGGGCATGTCCTGGGTCATCCTCATTGGCCATGGCACTGCTGTCCTCCTCCTCCTGCGAGGCATCCATGGTGCTTGGCCCTGCCACCGCACTGTCCGCTGTTGCTGGAGCTGTCGCTTGTGCAGCTGCTGCTCCACTGCCTGATGGCGCCCCTAGGTATAAAGAAGCATTTGTGAACTGAGTGCAAATGTCTTACAGTCACTACAATAAAAGCATTGCACATGTCACTTTCATTACTCTGATTATTTTTTGAAGTGCATTGCAGTTTAATGTGCACTGACATTTGTTCCTACATTAGCTGACTACATTTCCCATAATGCATTGCTCATGTATGTTGCTAGCAGTACTGGACTGGGGTTTGGCTGTACATTGAGGCTAAAGGGGAGGTGTCTGGTAGGGTGTGTCATGCTGCGCATGCTTCTTACCTTTTGCTATAGCTCTGGCTGAGCTGTCCATGTCCCCTACTCCCACCACACTCTCCGTCTCGATCGTTGTGGACACCAGTTCCTCCAGTTCAGTGAGGGGGGGCGCGGGGTTCCTGCCTCCACCGGTCAGACCTGCCTGCTTGTGGAGCTCAGCCAATATTCTCTTGGTGAGGCTCCGGATATCATAAAACCTCTTCTTGAGGTCCTCCAGGCTCCTGGGGGTCACACCAACAGCATTTACCCTCTCACTGATGGCACTCCACAGTTTCCTCTTGGTGGACTCAGGGACTGTGAGGGACAGCCTCACAAACAGCTGCCTGTGGACCCTCACCACCTCCTCCACCAGTACTTGCAGCTCCATGCTGCTGAACTTCACCTTGCGCTTTCTCTCAGCCTTCTGGCTCTCTGAGCTGCTTGCCATTTCCACTGTGTTCACAAATCAGCTACCACTCTCTCTGCTGCTCACTCTCACTGCTCAGCTCTGGCTGCCTCTCCAGAAAGTTCTAATGAGTTGCACCTGCCTGGGTAGCCACTCCCTGCTAGGGTGGGGGAGGGTGGTTCCACCTCATTGGCTGTTTTCATTGGTTTCACTTTTACTTGCTTGCCGATTCCGGATTTACCGAATCGGTATTTACCGAATCGGTATTTGCCGAATCGGTATTTGCCGAATCGGTAAATACCGATTTGGTTTTTCCAATGCATTCCTATGGGCCTTTTGGCCCATAGGGTTGTATTGCCATTACCGATTCGGTATCTACCGATTCGGTAATTACCGATTCGGTAAGTATCGAAACACGATACCGATTTTTACCGAATCGGTATTTTACCGATTTTTTTTCTCTACATCTCATTTTCCGATTTCAGAATACCGATTCGGTACAAATCGGTATTTTAAAATCGGTAAATGACTTTTACCTACATCGGGCCCTAAGATACTTATTTGGAGCTTAGCAGATGGGATATTCCATCACAAGTGTGGTGGATGTCCCGTCTGCCATATTATAAGTGTGTTATAACCTATGACACTTGAAATAAGGTTTTGCCAACATATCTCATCTTCCATACTCTAAAGAAGGCCCTGTGTTTATATTTATCAATCACATTAGTCTTTTACACTGTGTGATGTGATGATCTAAGTGACCTATGCTCTATGGTGATACTGTTATCAGCACATTGTCTGAATAGTTGTATTAAATACTGAGTCCTAAATGTCATTTACAAAAGTATCGACCCTTTGGAGTTAAAAACAGAAAATCTATACTCTATAGGATGATATTTAGTAAACAATATTAAGGATATGATATTTATGTCAGACATATTTCTGTGTATGCACAGCCGGCATCAGTGGAGGGCAGGAAGTGCAGTCAATGGATTTATTAGAGCAGCAAATGTGATCTGGTGAAACCAAAAGAACATGCATGATTTCATTTGCATCTTTTCTGCTGGTAAAATATGTGGACACTGCAGTGTGGCTCCTGAACATGTGTAGGAACAATCCTTATACCTTAATATCATAGCCTTAATATAGAGGACAAAAATACCGACTGGTACATATGTAGAGATTTTCTATATCTACCTTCACATCGATGTGTCTTGATGATATATAAATCTTCAACATACATAGTGTTAAGAATAGAAAGTCAGTACCTCTTTGTCTGCACTTAATTTTTAATGTTTTGAGCCTCAATAATTTTGACTCAATATTGGGGTATCACAATATTCCCTACTCGATATTCCAGACTACAACTGCACATTGTGTCCTCCTCTGATGTATTATCCTGATTTAGAGGTTGATGAGGGGGGGGTTTCAAATGCAGAACCACATAATTAGATAACTATTTCTAAAATATAAAAAATACTACAGAAGTAGAATGTAGTTTTTTAATGTGACCGAAATCACAATGTAATGAAACATTACATTTTCAACAACACATTTTCGATTTTTTACAAAGTATATGCTTTTTTAAATTAAGTATATTTATGATAAATTACTCATGAAGAATGTTCTGAACAGATAGGCAAAGAACAGAAGGTCAGCGCTAATGCAGTGTACCTGGACTTTCAGACAACCCAAATCAGCTGCTGACAAACATAAGAGAACCATAAGGCCTCCCTGATGCCTTTCGCTACTCCTTATGTAGTGGAGAGAACTAAGGGGCATATTATCATGAAAGGTTGTTACATTATCGCCGCTTTTATCGGCAGGAAACTGCTGATAAAGCGGCAATAATGGGCTTGATAATATGCTCTATGGAATTCCAATTGAAGCCCATGTTACATATCTTTATATCTAACATGTGCTTCGATTGGAATTCATAGAGCATATTATCAAGCCCATTATCGCAGCTTTATCGGCAGTTTCCTGCCGATAAAAGCGGCGATAATGTAACAACCTTTTTTGATAATATGCCCCTAAATATCTAGTGCCAGATGTACTACATTGCTGGTTGCGAAAAGTCTTTTTGGGATCCGAAATTCACTCTGTGTACCGACATCTGCACTAATAGGGATTTGTGTATCGGAATATCTCCTACGTAATCAATATTCATTAGGTAGGTCACACATTGTGACTCACTCTGATTGACCATTATGCCAGGGATGGTGGCGTGCAAGGGTGAGCAGACCACCATGTCTGAGATTGATATTAAATCAAAGAAACTTTTTAGTTTTAAGCAGCACGATTTTTTGGGGGGAAACATGCTGCCTACAAACAATTTCGTTTTTTAAAAAGTTTCAGAGAGAATTGGCAGCGTTCTCCTGGACTCCTGCCTCCTCACCCTGAAACTTTTACCCAAATTCACGAAGGTGAAGGGGCCCAAATGGGACCTCTTCCCATTCGCGAATAGGTTACCCAGCTTGGGAGTCAGAAACCTTTGATACATGTTACTGAATGACAAGTTGAAAGCAACACCCCACCACATCCCTTCCAACTTCCGAATAGGTAACTATTCATAAAACCATTTACGGAGTCAGTAAAAATTCTACGATTCCTAAAATGGGTTTCTTACAGTGGAAATAACTTGTTTTGTGTTCGCAAACAGGGCCAGACTGGCTGCAGCAGGCACCAGGCGTTTGCCCAGGTGGGCAGCCAGGGTGGGTGCTGGTTTTGGGCCCCTGGGGGGCCGTTTTTGTTACCGGGGGCTGGCAATATCGGCCCACTGTAACAAAATTATCCGAAACCGGCCCTAGGAAAGGGCTTGGCTGCACCCCGTTTGCCCCACAGTGGGGCTGGTCGAGCCCTTTGCCAGGGCCCTGATCGCAAACACCAAACCAGGGTGTTTGCCATACCTTAAACAGTTTCGCACTTCTGGTCCTCTAACTTGTAAATGGTGTTGAGGAATGTAAAAAATAAGAGGCACAATGTGCAGCATTTATATGTGACAAAATATAGGCAAAAATAGAGATAATGTACCGGTTTGCATTTTTCGCCAGATGGTAGCAGAAGGTGGATTGGAGATTACATTGATTTTCTCCATGCTCCTACCTACAGGGTAACATGGCTAATTTGACCGATGCATGTCACATTGGTATTTCAGTGGAAATCTTGCATGTGTGCAAAGGTAGGCCTTTTATACCTTATATGCAAAAGTAGACTAATTCAAAAAAGCGTGCTGATAATATGTTTATGAGTAAAGTATCTTTGTCTACTTCGTTAAAAAAAGTTTTGAAAAACAAAAAACAAGGGTTTTTATGTCACACTTGCATCAAGCAAGGGGGTGTACTTGGCTGTCGTTACCTCGCTTAAATAGCCCCTTTCCAATACTTTACTTATAATGTCTAGAGGTGAGGTAAATGTATTTATCTAATTTAGCAAATGTTCCTTTTGGCTAAGGCTCCTGTAAATAAGCAGGCCAGTAATATGCTTCTAGAGAAGTTCGCTCATACTAATTAAGATTGCAGTCAGATTTAGGCCTCATCACGCATGGCACTGAATTTGCTGTCATAGATTTCTCAGTTTGACCTTTTCCACAACTACTAATGGTTTTTCTACCAATTGCTGTTTTAGACACTTTAGCAGCACCATTCTATACAATTAACAAGTCTGACCAACTGACTAAGCACCACTGAATGATGGGTATATGTTGAATGTTCGCTTTTTAGGTCAGAAACCTGTATCTTTCAAGGACATTTTCTATTATGGCATTCCAATGGATTCATGGTGATGCAGCATGAAGCTTACCAAATTTTCTCTTTTATCTATTCAGTATTTGAATCACCAGGCCCATTTCATCATCTCTCATTGAGCACCATATTTTCTTATCATCAGCCTGATTACCGTAAGCCATGGTCCTCCAGACATTCTTTTTGTTGAGCTAACAGGGACTAGAATCCTTGGAGAATATGAAACTATTATTTTATAGGGGCCTGGAATAAAAAAATTGTTATCTCCAACCTATTTCATAGCTTTTACAGACACCGATACAAACACCTTGAGACAAGAATTATGACTAAAAGAATGAGACAAAATTGATAAAGATAATTCATGAAAAACATTTATCTAAAGCCACAGTTTAGATGGACAGACCATTACATTGCATTTCAGATCAGATTTAATTACAGAATCATTAGTACAAGTAGCCTAGCAATGCAACACAGAGCAATAATAGACAGTTAGAAGTTTGTCTTCAAAATAGATCTGGCCAAGTCTGAACTGCAGCACCACATGCCACAGAAGGAGTTAGGTAACGCTTCCGCCTAAAGGTTATTTCCTGCTCAACTTTACCAGCCGGCGAAGTACAGGTTTTAGGGTCGCAGTTAGGCATAGTTCATCTCCATCAATGTCTTTCCAGTTTTCTCAACTTTGACAATATTTGCCCATCTGGTGCCATGATTGAACAGCATGGCTACTCCTGGATGGAGCCCATGGAGTTTCACTCCCTGGAATTCCACCGAATCACCCAAAAGCTCCACGCAAATCTGAGGACATCTGTGGGCGAAATATAACTTGGTAGAAACTCATGGAGGTGCACAGTAGGGAAGGAAGCAGTAAGCACACTCACCATTCTTGCTGAGGTTTACAGCCATGTCTGGGGGTGCGTCGTTACCTCAGTGCCAGGTGTCAGAATTCCGTACAGCAGTAGTCCTCTGGGTGCCATGGATGGACAAAATACCTCCTGCTCCCTAAAGTGAACAGAAAAAAATAAACTGACCATGCAAATGAAAAACAACCCGAGTCTAACCATACCTGCTCTTCGGTAAGTGCGAGAAACATAAATTACATACAGGTACAATCCGAGCAGGCACCCCCACCCAAGCCCACATAGTGCCTAAAAAATGGCATACCATAGAGGTGCTTGTGAACACCTTTTTTAGATTACACAATTCAGTTCAGTTCATGAAGCTTTATTCGGTTCATAGTAAAAATGACCATAAAAGCACAGCAAACAGGCAACAGAATTAAAAAAGTGCAAACATGATTAAAAACTCATACTTTTTCTAAAAGCCATAGATTTACATATAAAACTGGCAGTATAAAAACATATATCGGGGTGGTCCAAATTATACAACAAACACATAGCATCCTCCACATTTAAAAATCCATACTTAAGAAATATTGGTTTTAAAAAGGAGATCCTAACGTTCTGAAATAGGGAGCAGATGAGCATAAAGTGCATTGTGCTTTGCTTGGAATGTCCGTCACAGGGACACGGACCCACAGGGGGCTTTTTAGGATGTGGGAAGGCCACTAATACATGAGCAATGTCAACTCTTAATCTGGTCAATACAAACCTATGCGTTGGCCTGGTTACTACGTTCAGATAACGCTGAAATCCCTCAACAGCAATATATTTATTGTAAGTTTTAACAGTAGCGAGGGAGTTGGTTATTACTGAACGTTTATGAGCTTTATGTGACATAAAGGTGTTTTTAAGATCCTGTTTCGCAAGACCTCTAGGGGGACAGTTCTCTAACAACAAATTAATATCAAAGATACTTTTATAACAATCTACAACATATTTAAGCCACGGTATCTGCATACAGTTGTCTAATCCAAGGCAGTCCCTAATTATAAGTTGATTGAACTCGGTCTCTTCCTTAAGCCAAATTGCTCGGTAAAGCAATAGAGGCCTAAGTGAGGCGAGCTCGGTCAGGTGAAAAACCCCAGCCTCTCTATGGATCAACTCTGTTGGAGCAGATTTAGGGAGGCACAGTAATTTCTTAAGAAATTTATTTTCTTCTATCTGTCGACAATCAGTTTTGCAGTAACCCCAAAGCCCCGCCCAGTAGAGGGCAATGGATACACTGCGTGCCTTGTAGATTTCCAGCATATCCTTGATTCGCCTATCCCCCAGCTTAGACGCAAATTTAAAAATGCCATAAGAGCTTTTGCTCATTTTAGTTCGAACATTCGTTAATTCATGCCCCCACCTACCATCACTAGTAAAAGTTACCCCCAGGTAGCAAAAACTATTCACATTCTGCACTTTAACCCCTTCTATAAACAAGCATTTGCAATGCAATAGGTCTCGCATTAGGAAAGTTTGAGCTATTGGTATTGTAAATGACAATTTTTTTATTTATGTGTTGGTTTTGAAATTAGCGAAATTAATAGCTTTGTCATTTACAATGCCAATAGTTCTAACTTTCGCAAATGTCACACCTATAGCATTTGTACTAATCCAGCTGCAATAATGATAGATGTGTCTTCCGATGCCTTCATCGTGCATTGGAAAACCCGTGGTGGCTCTGTTAGATGTCATTGGGTGTTCTAATTACTACTACTGCGTCATTTTGCATCTTGCCATGTTGAAAATGGGGTCGTCAAATAAATGAAACATGACTTGTATTCTTTGTGTTGCTGCAGTAGCTTTATGTGATGTTTGCTTCATAAAATGTATAATTGTTTTTGAGCTTTGATGCCACAATCATAGTGACCATGGAACTTGAGTATATAACAATAAATAAAACAAATTAGGTTAAATTTAGAATAATTAGGCATTTTCTTTCCTTCTAAAATATTGGAAACATACGTCTCCTTTGGAGAGATCCTTAAAGACACTGCACCCACTACACCAAAGTTGTTATAAGCAATGGTTAATTTGTAAAAATAAGTGCCAGGGCTCTCGGCAGGAAGCAGCTCGACCAGCCCATTTCTCCACAGAACCATCAAACCCAAAAAGTAGCCTGAGCTGGTGCCCTTGGCGCTAGCGAACCGAGTTCGAGTCTTGGCGTCAGCCCAACATACTGTGATTCTGGGTGAATCCCTTAATCAACCCCTGCCCAGCCAAAAACAAATGTCACCATAACTGGCACTCAAGTGCCGGTGTTAATGATTAAGTGCCAGTGCTCAACATCGGAAACCACAGGCTAAAATTAAGCACAGCTTATAAGGTTCAACAGGCGAGACCGATTGCAAATGCTTGTTTAATGCACTTCGACCGCTGATTTAGACGAGGCTTAATTTCTTTCATTCATTTCCTTTCCTTCACTTTTCCAGGTGCAGAAGCTCGACCTCAGAATACCCACGAGCCATACCTTCTGCGCAGGCGTGATTTGGCTAAATAGAAAGCACGCGCTTGCGCTTTTCAGTGATATAACACTAGAGAGTAACATTAGTAGTGCAGGTGGAGCTCACCATAGCACATGCGCAGTTTAGGCGGTAGCCAGGTCTAACGGGGGACCTAAACGTACTCAATTGGGTAACGGGCATGCCAAGGGCTTCTATTTCCGGCTCTGAAGCCTCTACCTTTCCAAGATGGCGATGCTGGCAAAGCGTGAGTGCCTTTAAATGAGGGGGATTCTCGGACTTGTATTATCAAGCAGCAGTTCATTGAACAGTTATTAAGGGGCGCCTACCACTGAGGGAGCTATGAACTATTAGCAGTGTGTCTACTGTGCGAATCACGTAGATCCGGAGCCGGTAATGTTAGGAAGGAACGCACAAACCCAGTTTCTAGTTGGTGGATGCCCACATACATTGGCGCATTCCACAATGCGGGTATAAAGTTGTATTTTGTGAGGAAATTATACAGCTGTATAATATGAGTTGTGAGCACATACCTGGTCGTGTCTTACATTAATTTCCTTTGCTAGGTCAAAATTTGCGGATAAAAGTTGCTCAAGTTACCTGCGAAATGAGCTTCTCATAATATGTATGAGTTCGTGAAAATTCAGTCTATTTCGCCAAAAATATTGTCCATTTTGTGCCCAATGCACTGCTGTATCCCTCTTACCAGCCTTCACTCACACACACGCACTTGATCTTTCTCTCTCTCGTGGCTTAAACCATTATTTGTGCTTCAGAACGCTAATCTGCAGACTTTGCCTGTCTAATACTGAAAAAGCAGGTACTGAAACTGTTTTCATTGCGCCTCCTAGGGCATCTGTGTTTGTGTTAAACATATTATATCTTGTTTTGGTAATCACCGAGGGCAGTATTGTTATTAAAGTTAATCGCCACCCAATTACAGGATATAGGATGGCGAGTGCTATAAGAAACAAGGCGGAAGAGACGCGGGACGCCAGCGGCCACTCGCGTGCACATCTCCTGTCCTAGTAGGGATCGGGAGGGTGCCGCCGCGCTGCCCGCGGCGACCCGGAAGCTCTTGGCCGGCCGGCCAATCCGCTCGCGGCCGACCGGTAGTCCCGACTCCTGAGGTCCGTGAGAAGAAGGCCTGCCGGCGCATGGAGCGCCCTGCCGGTCCTGGGTAGCCCGGGGAGAAGGAGGAGTGTGGCGCCTGTTGCGGGGCTCCTCTGACCTGAGGGAGCCCCGATCCAGAAGAGGAGACGCGCCGTGAGGAGCGGAGCGCGAGAGGAGCCCTGCCGGAAGAGCGCAGGCGGTGAGTGGGGCCCAGGGCTGATATGAAGTTAGAGTCCCTCCGTGCCTGCCTGTGTGTATGCCTGTGGGGGAGGGGGGGAGTGTGTGCGCGTGTGCGTGTGTGCGCGAGGGAATGTGTGTGCGCATGCGTGACTGTGTGTGATTGAGAGAGAATGCGAGGCAGGGGATAGTGTGCCGTGTGCCTGTATGTGTGCCGTGTGCCTGCGTGTGCATGCGCGCGCCTGTGTGTGTGTGTGTGCGTGCATGCAGAGGGGTGGGGGCTGCCTGTGTCTGTGTGTGAGCAAGGGCTGTGTGTTACTCCGCGCAAGTGCAGCTCAGACGCGCGCTCCCGAGGTGAAATCCGACACTGGGAAAGCGCGTGGCACTCTGCTGTCCACTTTCCCAAATACGGATAACATTAGTTGTCTTGCTGACAGCATTCATGCTTCGCATGAATGCTACGTCAACTCGACCTAAAAAGGAGTGGTTTCTGCCCGCTTTAGTCCCACAAGTCATCGTATGAGTTTTATTCTTGTTGATCAACAGTCTCCTGCTCCCAATAAATTCAGTGAACTTGTCCATTAGACTCTGCAGGCCAACGGGTGTCCGTGACAGGGGCACCGCATTGTCTGCATATAGCAGAACTGGGACACTATCCCCTGCAACCTGTGGAGCATCAGCCTTGATGGTTTTCAAGGCGACTTCAACCCCATTAACAAAAAGGGTAAATAAAAGGGGCGCAAGGACACAACCCTGCCTAATTCCCCGTTTCACATTAAAATTACTAGTACATTCCCCGCTAACACCATACCGAACACATGTTTTCAGCTTGCTGTATAGTCTGGCGAGGAAAAAGATAATTTCTTTCGGGGCACCCATGTCAAGCAAAACTGACCAAAGAAGTGAGTGATTAACTAAATCAAAAGCACTGCTAAGGTCAGCAAAGCAAAGATAGATGTTACCAGGTTTGGCTCTGGTGTACTTGCCTATCAACAACTCCAAATTCAGGCACTGATCTAGGGTCCCTCTTCCCTTCCTGAATCCGTAATGCGAGTTTGCAAGAATTCCATTCTCATCAGCCCACTCCTCTAATCTGAAAAGCAGGACTCTGCTCATAATTTTTACAGACGAGTCGAGCAGGCTGATGGGCCGGTACTTACTTGCCAGAGCTTTGTCCCCCTTTTTATAGATAGGGACTATAATGGAGTCACATCATGCTGGTGGGATCATAGTAGTTACGGCAGCGTTGAGTACCAAGGTAAGTATTGGTCCCCAAAGCTGCGGTTGAGCCCTATAGACATCTATCGGAACTCCATCTGGCCCCTGGGCCTTACACTCCTTACTATTTTTAATACCATTCTCCACCTCTCCCAACGAAATATCTAAAGGCACTACAGGCCAGGTCCTATTTTCGTTGGGCGTCATAGTATTATCTTGGAAAATCGTGGAGAAATGGTTCACCCAGTCCTCGCTGCCCACATTAGATGAAAGATGCGGGATTTTGTCATCTTGGAGGAAAGGGGAGTTAACAGTGGACCAAAACAGGCGACTATCGGCAGTTTCTGCTGCCTGAGTAAGATGCTCCCAGGCTTCCTGCTGTAATTCCCTCTTTCTTTTAGATAGCGCCTGTTTATAATCAAATCTTACAAGTTTGACTCTATCCTTGTCCCTTGGGGTAACGGCCAAAGCTTGTTTGAGTTGTGAGAGCAGGGACGTACAGGCATGGTCAAACCATCCAATCCCTGTCCCTCCTCTGCCTACTTTTTTCCCCGTAAAGATGTTATTAATGACAGTATTGATATAAAAAAATGAGTCATAACCTGAGCAGACGGGCATCCTAGAGATAAGATAATGTCAATGTCCATCATGCATTTATTTATGATTAAAGGTTCCACTGTGGCCGAATTTTCACCTTTCCATCTCAGCCTAACCCCATTAGGCCTATGTGGCTCTATATTTGCCAATACTCTAGTGGGCGGTTCGGTTCTGATCATCCATGTGGTTATTTGCAAGCTAACACAGTTATGGTCGCTCAAGGAGGATGTATCCCTTACTTTAATTATGCAATGGGGTACCAAGTTGGATGAGACCATAATATGATCAATGATGGAGCTCACATTCCTTCCAGTAAAGGTGGGAATTGGACACTCACTTCCCTCCTGTACAGTACTCAATAGCTCTAGATCATACGAAACCATAGTGCTATTGATTGCCTCTCCATAAGCATTATGTGGAAAGTGGGACATATTCTCCCCGTTGTTAGTTAGGATCCCACAGACCCTAGAGGAGGATAAACTACATACTTGTAAATTAAAATCCCCCACCCAAACAAAAATAAAAGTGCACGTTGCTTCGCTTACCAGCTTCATTAGGGCACAGGATAACTCATCTATCACTTTGTGCCGGGAATTAGTAAAAATGTTATTATAAAAATTAATTAAAAGCACATCAGTGCCATCCGGTAAACGTACCCACAGGATTTGTGAGTGTGGTTCGACTAACAAATGTTTAATGATAGTCAACTTTACATCTACTGAGATAAGGATAAGGAGACCTCCCTTTGCCCTGCCATGGCTAGATTCAGAGGCATCTAAACTGTAGCATGTATACCCTTCAAGGCTAGGTTTATCAACACACCACGTCACTTGCAGGCATAAAATATCATAGGACCTTACGATATCCTCCCATTCCAATTTGAATGCCTTAGATGCCCATCCAAAGAGAGTTGGCCAGCAAGGGGTTTTGTTGATTAGCTATTTTACAGCACCATTAGGACCTGTATTGAATCATCGAGGTACCTTGGTCTGAAATCGATCAGTGGCTGTTTAGTAAAATCAGAAAACAAAAGTGTTACCACACTAACACTATATATACATTAAATGAAGGAACGGAAAGACCAGGATTTTGTGTTATTTGAAAGTTATTATTCAAATCAAACAGGGTACATACATGGATATTATTTAGATATTCAAGGTACTAGTAATATCTTCCTTTAACATATCTAAAAATTAAGTCCAAACTGCTCAAACATATAAACAATGATTTCAACCCAATTATCAGAAGAAAATCAAAGGATGGTAAAGACTCAAAATATGCAGAGATGGACTGAAGAGTCCGGTAAGGGCTTACTCGCTGGAAGCCTTCGCTGATGCGGTCACTTTGGAAAACTCTAAAAATCTACAAGTGTTTTGAAAATCGACTCAATCTGGATTCCTAGATGGCAATCACAGACAGCATTCCTATGTAGACCAAGAGTGATATTTTGGCATACAAGAATCATTCTTTGCCCTAAATCAACGCCACGATTTAAAGTGTTGCGGTCAAATCCAAATAGACGTATATTCAAGAAAACTAAAGGGTCATCAATTGTATATAAAACCTTTCTGTCCTGATGATGGTCTTGTGAAAACCTTCAAAAAGACCGAAACGTCGACTCCTTCAGTCCATTTCTGCATATTTTGAGTCTTTACCATCCTTTGATTTTCTTCTGATAATTGGGTTGAAATCATTGTTTATATGTTTGAGCAGTTTGGACTTAATGTTTAGATATGTTAAAGGAAGATATTACCAGTACCTTGAATATCTAAATAATATCCATGTATGTACCCTGTTTGATTTGAATAATAACTTTCAAATAACACAAAATCCTGGTCTTTCCGTTCCTTCATTTAATGTATATATAGTGTTAGTGTGGTAACACTTGTGTTTTCTGATTTTACTAAACAGCCACTGATCGATTTCAGACCAAGGTACCTCGATGATTCAATACAGGTCCTAATGGTGCTGTAAAATAGCTAATCAACAAAACCCCTTGCTGGCCAACTCTCTTTGTATTAACTTTGCCCGAGCCCGCAAGGGTATATTGGGTCGCTCACCTATATATTCAATTTAGATGCCCATCCGGCAATATTTCAACTTGCCATAGAAAATCCCCACAGAATGACAATTATTGGCGATATCAACAGTGTTATTGGAACAATTACCCCTATTTCTTTGGTCAGACGCCGGCCCGCCTATGCAATTGCCTGTGGCATTCCCTGTAGCATTCACTGTATCCTCAACAATCTCATTTGCACAGTGAACTACTGTCCCACTTTCAGGATTGCTCGTAATGGCAGAAGGTAGGTCCTCTCTCACCTCACTTATGTTGTTCTTGTTGGTACTCAGGATAACATCCCTCCCAGTCCCAGGCCCCATCTGATGTCAATCATTACACCATTCATTTGTAAATAGTCTGTTTTGTTTTGAAAGTGAATTTCTGGTAGTCAGTCATACAAGAAACACAAACTGTCAGTGGGAGCGAAGGTAGTGCATTCAGTTATAAATGCAACTGTTTTACATAGCCTGGAGGGTTAGGGCCGGGGAGGGTGTGATGGTTAAATATCACCTTTTTGTTTCACTGTCCTACCCTGTACCCCAGATCTTAACTGGGGTGGGGTGGGCGTTCTGGAGGGGGTACACTCATCGCCTCTGGCTGAGCTTACTGCCTCAAGCTTAAGTGTATTCAGGATTTGGTGTTAGTGTAGCAGATGTGATGATGGCACCAGTCCTAGTGCTTTGAGGGACTGGCTGTGCTCCATTTATAGCAATTATCTTCCAACCCAGCCAGAGTGTGGGACCATGCTTCTTAGCTTGCTTTGAGGCCCAAAGAACACTGACCATAATGCCACTGAATAGATTGTATTGTAGACATTATATAGCGCTTCACATCCTGGCAAATTTGCGAAACACTCCAATTCACATCAGATTACTGGGCCGTGTTGCAGAGTGAAAGTTGGATTGGAAGATGCTTATTATAGTTAGGCTTTTGTGAGAGGTGTTTGGTGATCTGAGCTGGACTCAAGGCTACCTAGATTTAGGGTGTGCGTCTAAGGAGCTGGCCTAGGCAACAGTTTTATTGTTTAAGCCGCTCATGCCTGTTTATTTTGAATATAAATCTTCATTCTCTTCGCAAGGGTCCCTACATTTACAATTGTCCCACTCCCCTCACCCGTGCCCTCTTTTACTTCTAAATTAGCCGCTGTGGCTGGTTCTGTGGTTAGGTGGTTTAGATGAAAGGAGAAAGGTAAATTTGGTTTAAGCATCCAGTCACTTAGGAGTTAATCAACCCGGATCTGTGATGTAAACATAAACACAAAAGCATCCCACCACGCAAAATTCCCCCACACTGCCTTTGCCTCAAACTACCCCATTAAGATGATCAGTAGCAAAGAGGAAGAGTACACTCACATCAGTGGCAAGCAACCCTTCTCTCCCCCAGGCTCACAGCAGACATCCTCAGTTAGGGATCTATAGATAAAATTAATGTTCCTAGTTAGGGCAACAGCAATGAGTATTATATCCATAAAGGAAAAGCATTTATGAAGCACACAGTAACCCTCTGGAGGTTGTCCTGGCACTAGAAAACATTGTGTGCACCACACAATGATGTCACACAGCAGAGTGAGCTTTTCTCCCTCAGACAGAAACCATTGCACAGAAGCAGTACTCAAGATGCGTTTTAGTGATGCTTATTATTTACTGCACTTTTTAAAAAGGCAGAAGTGTACAGGAGCTGTTGGTAGTGAAGTGAGGGAGGGTAGATAATATGGGGCACCAAAATTGGTTTTGCTAGGGTGCTATTTAAGCAAAGACCACCCTTGATGTGAGTTTTGTGCATGAGTTGCCAGCTACAACTAGTCATGTGACCTCAGATACAGGCGGCAGGCACCAAAAGGTTAGGACAAGAAAATGACAACTTTCTAAAAGTGCCATTTTTAGAATTGCAATTTACATTTAAAATCTAACTTTACCATTATAGAGGGTTTTAAATTACAATTCTTCAGAAACAAAACTCGACATTCCTACTTGCTCCCAATTGAAAGCTAGTACTTATTAAATGTAATAAGGCAAACCAATGTTATCCTATAGAAGAAATAGGTCTTGCCTTAGTGAAAAACTAATTCAAGAGTTTTTCACTACCAGGACATGTAAACCTTAAAAGTACATGTCCACATTTTTTAATTTACTGCACCCCACTCTATGAGATGTTTAAGGCCTTCCCTAGGAGTGGCATACATGTATTAAAAAGGCAGGTTTAAGCCAGGCAAAAGGATGTTTGTGCCCAGTCAAATGACAGTTTAAAATTGCAGACACAGGCTGCAGTGGCAGACCTGAGACATGTTTCAAAGGCTACTTAAGAGGATGGCCCAATTAGTGCTGCCAGCCCATTATTACCATTTAATTTACAGGCCCTGGGTACACTCATCATCCCCCAGGTAAAAAATATATATGCCCATTTCCTCATCAGATGTCACTATACTATAGTGACAGGTATATGTTATAACTAATGAACACCCATCATCCCCCATGTAAAAATGAGTATGTCCATTATCCCAACAGACCTACATAAAATACTGTGCCCAGGATATGTAGCAGCATTTGAATCCCCCATAATCCCCCATGTAATCTTTATCTATTCCCATTTTCCTAACAGGACCAACATACTATGGGGCAAATAGTATTCAACAGCTGTTTAAAGGCCATAATCCCGTCAGTAAAATACTTAATACAATTTCCTTACAGTATTCATGAAAATACAGTGGCAGGTATGTGTAAAAGTCAAACACCCATCCTCCCTGATGCAAAAAAAACATATCTCTATTTCCTAGCTAGAACAATCCTAGTACAATCTCAAACATATTCAGTGGCCATGTAACCCCCATAATCTCCCATTCAAAACACATCTATTCCCATTAACCGAAAACCAATACCAGGTATATGTACCAGACATTTAACCACCATCATCACGCTGTAAAAATATGTATGCTGATTTCCTCAACATACTTCCCTAAGCTACAATGGCAGGTATTTGTAACAACCATTTAACACTCATCATCCCCCATTTAGAAATCGTTATGGCCATTTCCCCAAGAGGGCTACGTAAAATACCATGCCTAGAGTATGTTGCAGCCTTTTTACACCCCCCCCCCCCATAATCCCCCATGTAAGCATTATCTTTTCCCATTTTTCTAACAGGACCATTATAATATAGAGGAACATCTATCCAACAGCTGCTTAAAGCCCATAATCCCCTGTGAGTAAAGTAGACATCATCCCAAAGTACATGTAACAGTCTGTGCTAATAAAGTTATTGCAATACTTCATCCAATAATCCCTCTTTTATAATGTGTATTGTTTGTCCAGTACCACTATAAATAGCTGTATTGCAGATGTGTGTTACCCAGCAATGTAACAGTTGAATCAGCATATAATCATCAGGAATCTACAACTGTAAAAAAACATCCTATTCTATAAGATAACATCAAATTTCATATATAGGTGAACATATCTCCAAAAGCAACACTGTGTGATTGTCAACCAACAAGGCAGTGCAGAATAACACCATTAAAACACATCCTGATAGGTAAACAATAACAAATGCTGAAGAGAGTCACATTTCACCTTGTACTTGTAAGCAGCCCATCATCCCATTATCCCCAATAATCCTTTCAGTAGTCCTCAACTAAGGATAGTGCACTCAGGACTGCACCTGCTGCGGAGGTTGCAGTTATCGCACTGAAACAATAGAACATGTAATCTGTTTGTGCCCTCTTTTACTGCCCCTCAGAAGAAAGTATTAGTGTCCAAGTTTTCACAGACTGCGAGCTAGGTCAATTAAGGCAGCAATAAAGGAGTGCCTGTGTAGCATGGATCATCAGCTCATGAGCTGTTTAATAAAATGTTCGAAGCCTATTACAGAGAAGCTTGAGAATGCAAATGTGGTTCTTCGTGCACAGATATGTCCTCTGTATTAAAGGTCCTGTAGGATAGTGTATGCATGCCAAACTGGTAATTTACTATTAGATGCAAATTTGGGCTCAGCGCTAAGTACCCAGTAGTGGATTGTAACTAACCACAGACCCATATGAGCAATTAGTTATTTAATGATAAATTTAATGATGTATCTTGTATCACTGGTTTGAGATTCGAGAAACCAATGATGGGTCTGAAGAACGCACTAAAAGAAGCATCAACAAGTACAGCATTTGGCACTTCATAGAAATCCTATAAAAAGGAGGATAGCTGTTGGACTTGACTAATAAGTCTAGCACCTGGGGCATCATTAATGGGGTTTTGACTTAGGGCAGCGCACAAGGAATCTTGCGGTGCTATCATACCTCAAAACTAAAGGGCAGGAATGCTCCATATCTATGTGATATGGTGCCATCCTGACCTTTTCCCCAGTGCCGGCACACAATGGGCTGCCATGCACCAATACAGGCACCTGCGTTGCAAGGCTGATTGCTTTTGTGAAGGAAGGGGCACCTTCCTGCACGAAACCAATCACAAGAGGCGATTTCCTTTTTGCAGAATGCAGCACACATAGAAAACCGAAACACGAGGCCAAATAAAGATATTTCTCTTCATTGTGCCTACCTTACTCCTCCCCTGGGGAGGTGTACGTTTTGGCCTGCCTCAGAGTTACGATTTCTTGTAAATCCTGGGTAGTTTCAAAAAGCCACGGATATTACTGGGAATGCCCGAGCAGCACCCATTGTATGCCCCTTTTACACAGAAATCTGTGATAAAGGGAACAATATTTACGAGGCAGCATTATGCCACTTTTTTGGCTTACTGCTGCCTCGTAAATGTGGAGCAGGCTCCTGCACCACGGAACGTCACAAAAAGTGATGTTCCGGCGGTGCAATACTTTACAGATGCCTTACATCTATAGCAACTGTCTATTTAAAAATCGGTGAATCAATAAGTTTAGCACCTGCCACATTATCGAAGGCTTACATCTAAAGACACGTGTATATAGCAATTTCCAGAGGCCCTAGCTGGGGCCTGTGCAAATATACTTGACTGTAATGATGATTTTATTAATTGATAATTTTTAGCCAATATATACACAAGTGTTTTATTGTAATGGGTTTAATGAACCCTTTAGCCCCTTCCATGCTCGTGACGGAACCGTTCCGTGACGAGCCTCGGGTGGTCTGTGCTGGTGACGGAACGGTTCCATCACGGCCCGCTCGCCGCTCCTGCGCGGCACGAATTCCACGCCTGCGCTGAGGTTCTAAAGAGCGGGCGGGGCCGTGACGGAACCGTTCCGTCACAAGCACAGCTCACCCGCGGGCCGTGACGGAGTGTTTCCGTCACGAGCACTGGAGCGCCACGCGGCCCGCCTCCCCCTTAGCGCTGCACCGGAATAGCCACCGCAGCGAAGGGGTTAATAAATACATTTTGATTACGTGGCATGACTAAGGGCCTCATTATTTTGTTTAATACTAGAAAAAAGCATACTGACAATGTGGGCTCCAAACCACGCACTGGTGTGCAATTAAAACCAATTCTGTTTCCTCCAACGCTCTTCTTTTGTGACCTCATTGCAGAGAGGCCACCCCAACACAAGGTCAAGAAATAACAAATGAAAAGGAGAGTTTATTTCTATACAGGGTTATCTGTTACAAAATCAACAGATGGTTAAACTGTTCTCCAGCAATAGATCAAGTAGTCATGATGTGACAAATAAAAGTTATTCAGGAGTCTTGCAAGTTGCTTTGATTCCAATTTTTTTCAAAAAATGCCAATGTGACAGAAGCAATCCATTTGGCCCAGCCAAAGCTTTTCATCCCTGTGGGACCTCATCAGGGCTTGATCAATATCCCAAAGTTGTCATCCGCCCAGTTTTGGCTCCTGTTATCTCATAAATCCTCATAGATACAATTTTGTACCACTAGATGGCGTGTTGCACTCCCATCTTATCTTCATCCTTTCTGCTTCCTGGTTCCAATGTTCTATGAGTTCACACCTTTTATAGCAATTGCTTACTTATTTGTTTTCGGTTTGCCACCAGTGGGGGTTGGTGGCAAATAACATTAGGGGGGGTCCCCCAGAAGGTTGCCTTTTAAAAAAAATTTCAGATATGTCTTCCCCCTCCCCCCCCTCCCGCGCCCTAGACTCTGTTCTTGCCATGTGAGTGTTTGTGTTGTTAGTTTCAAATTCCATCAAAATTATAAAATGAAACCTACGTGATCCTTCCTTTGAAGTTTGATGCCAATGCACCGTAGTGATGTTACTGCTGGCTTTTTCCGCAGAGTAAAGTGGTCTGGAATATTGTCGATTGTCATAGCGGCCGGCCCGATTGGGTTGTAGGCAGACGCTGTGTACTGTGCATACGATAATAAAGGTTTTTAAAAAATAAAAATAAAAAAAAATAACATTAGGGGGGGCGCAATAAATATACATGTTACAAATTCACATAATATATACACAAATATTCACATCCAAGTATATACAGTTACACATACACCTATACACATAACATACACATAACAAATATTCAATAATATACACATTAACATAAATATACACATTAAAAAAAAAACACTTACCTTACACTGCTGCTCAATGTTCTGCAGTACGTCCTCGTTGTTCTGCAGTACATCCTCTGAGCGCGAAGGCCACAGCCAACCTTCTCATCCAACCAAAACGCTGTTCTAAAGTGTCTTGATTTGCTGGAGCAGGCTGGCTCCACACTCCACAAGGCACTGTAGGCCTATGCCAGCTCTCCAACCCAGCTGTCTCAGAGAGCCAGATTGGAGAGATTTGAATTGCGCATCTCGGTTTTGTCATAGCAAGGTAACAAACTTAAGTGGCCCTTCTCACCGCTGCCAATCATTGGCAGCAGTGAGAACTGGCCTCACACTGCCCTCACACTCTGTCTGTTGGCCGGAAGTGTCAAAACTAAAATAATTTTATTACCATTACATATTTGCCGCTTCCTTCCCAGCAGTGTGGGGCGACGCTCCTCGTAGAGGAGGTAACACCTACTGACGTCAGACACTGAACATTCTCTGTGGGGTGGGTGGGCTCTGAGCAGGGCTCTGTGTAAGCCAGTGTAGCTATGGCTACCCTATGGGTATCCTTGGCTTCAACAGATGGGTGGGGCCTGCACCAGAAGCAGTATTTGTGGCTGCAGTCCTCTAGGAGCCGGCTTTAACTGCAGTGGTAGGAGTGGCAGGAGAGAGTCAGGAGAGTTACTCAGGATTCCATCCACACTGCCTTGCCTCGCTGAGCCCCTTAACCCCTCTTAACATCATTTTGTCTGCCTGACTGCACCCTTCTTTGCTCTCTCCGTAAGGCAAGAGGCCGATTGCCGTATACCAATTTCGCAGTGCTGAATTGGAGCCAAAATTGTAGTTAAATAGTTGGGCTCTGTGACTCCACGTTTAGAGGATGCCAGTTGGAGTGTGCAGGCAGAGGCTTAGGCCGCAGGCACCCTTGGTGGTGTGGAGGTGGCCAGCAATAGGCTGATGCAGCTTGTGCCTCAGGGATGGAGCCTGCTCCCTGCACACACCCTCATTTCTTGTCCACCTTTTCTTATCCATCAATTTGCCTGCCATTGGACATTGTATTTTGACATTAAGTGTTGCCTGTTCCTTGCTGTTTTCTTGCATGCTAACAATGCGTATTAATTGCTTCTATCTGAGAAACAAGCTCGGATATGTGGGACCTGCCTTGTTAGGTTGTGAAGTGCTTATTGCAGTGGAGGCAGTGGCCTCTCAGCACCTCAGTGCACACTTTAGGGGAAGCTAACTTTCACTACTTGATTACAACTTAAGGCGTATTGGGCATATTGGCCTGCGCCAGAATAATTAACAAACATTTACAATGCAATGGTCTCGGCATTATTAAAGGTAGAGCTATTGGCATTGCTCATGACATTTTTTTTCATTTTTTTTAAAAACATAAATAAATGGTATTGTCATTTACAATGACAATAGGTGAGCATAAGAGAGTAGTAGAGAGTATTCGTGGACACAGAGCCACACACACACACACACAGACAGAGCCGCGCACACACACAGACAGAGCCACGCACACACACACAGACAGAGCCACGCACACACACACACAGACAGAGCCATGCACACACAGACAGAGCCATGCACACACACAGACAGAGCCACGCACACACACAGGCAGAGCCATGCACACACACAGACAGAGCCACGCACACACACACACACAGACAGAGCCACGCACCCACACACACACACACAGCCACGCACACACACACACAGAGCCACGCACACACACAGACAGAGCCACGCACACACACAGACAGAGCCACGCACACACACAGACAGAGCCACGCACACACACAGAGCCATGCACACACACAGACAGAGCCACGCACACACACAGAGCCACGCACACACACAGACAGAGCCACGCACACACACAGACAGAGCCACGTACACACACAGACAGAGCCACGCACACCGGGAAGACAAGCAGGGAACAGAGGCAGAGAAAAACCGGGATGACAAGCAGGGAACAGAGGCACAGAAAAACCAGGATGATAAGCAGGGAACAGAGGCACAGAAAAACCGGGATGACAAGCAGGGAACAGAGGCACAGAAAAACCGGGGGAACAGAGGCACAGAAAATCCAGGATGACAAGCAGGCAACAGAGGCACAGATTGCATAATGAAACATTTTCCTAAGAAGGTGAAAACAAGCTGATGAGCAATTCAACAAAATGTTTGCTCAACTAACGTCTATTATGTCCTAAAAGACAATTCAGGGAAGGCAATTTCAGTTCACAGGTTTTGAACAGATAATGTATTTTCAGGATAGGACAGAGTGCTTAAACGCGCTTCTATTTAACGGCATCACTTTGGGTAAATAGCAAACTTACGTTTTGTATGTCCTCTGTACCTTCATCACAAGTGTTTCGTTTTAGAAGGGGAGCACCCCTTTTGCTACACATGGCAACTTCACTTTTGTTGCGGTCAGCTTTCCGCGTACCTATATAGGGTATTATTTATTTATCTCGATAAAGAAGCTTATTTACAATTTAACACTAGATCAGAAATGGCGGGTCTTTCTTGCTCGCTCAGCCGGGTCAGTTTATTGACACCCCTTTACTCCGGCTTCAGAATGCAATGCGCCCCATTGTAGGGACGGAGCACGTTGCCTTACGTACTAAACTAACGGCCACGTTGGGACACATAAATTGTTTCCACCCTATTAAAGGCGAAATAAAAGAAAGCGTTGGTCGCAAGGAGGAATGAGGAAATTCTGGATAAAAGTCACACAAAAAACAACTCACAGCAAGAGACATTTTACAACGTTAGACCTTTATTAAATGCATTGCTAATTAATTATTAAATACTCTTGGTTTGCAGGATAACAACTGTGTTCCTGTTGTACTAACGCCCCAGCCCTGCACATTCTTCTCCTGTTATGCTTCTCCGTGAACAAGCTTACCTCAGAAACCAGCACTTAATTACGTAATAAATTACACATGCAGTTGCTGCAGTGAACGCACATCTCTCTTGTCGCGGCTCTCAGGATGACGCTCATGCCCCTCGCGCCGGCGCCCAGTCTCAGCGCGGCCTTTCACTGACGAGCAGGGAATCCTTAAAGCGCAGGGCCAATCCTGGCGCGGCCCAGGGTGGTGACGTCAGCGGTGCAAGGAAAGAATTCCCGGGTCCGCTGCGGTGAATACGGGGGAGTTTCTTATGGTGTGACCCTTGCTTCTGCGGCGGGGATTATGGTGTCAATGTTTTATTATGCTTCCATTCGGATCCCAGTACAGCGCAGGCACCACGTTCAGCAGCACCACAGGGAGAATTCCGATATTTTGTTCAGTCGGGACCTCGTAATATATTACCAGCGTGAGTACTCAACACCAACCATCTTTCTCCGAGGCGAAGCAGAAATGCCTCGGAGAAAGCATAGTGTTTTTCCGATTCGGGGGCGTGGTTTTCGTTCTCTCCTCTTCCCATTGGCTGGAAGGTAAAATTCCAGCCAATGGGAAGAGGAGAAAACGAAAACAAGAAAGAAGAGAAAAAACACGCCCCTGAATCTGGAAAAGACGGGGCTTGAACCGAGTGACGCCCGTCTCCTCCAATGGCTGGCCTCCGTTTAGGAAGCCAGCCAATGGAGAAGAGGGGCGGGTTCAAGCCCCCTACTAAGAAACATTAAATCTCGGAGCTCCGCCCACTGCTACACAGTGCGATGCAGTCCTCAACCTAAAAAGGAGTTTCCGCCATTTGCAGAGTCCCTGGGGAGAGGGGAAGAGGGGAATGAGCGATCGTCTTTGAGAGCCCGAGGAATCTGAGGCTGGGTGTTCCTTAAGATCACATCAAGGTGTTTACGCTCTGGCTGTTTAATTTCTACTTCTGGTTCAATTGCTACTTCACCAAGTTTGCCCAAACTTTTTGAAAAAAACAAACATTTGGCATAAGAAGCCATAGTCTCATTTGTCTCTCCTGAAGTCTCACCCCTCCATGCTGTCCTTGTTCTCAAAAAGTGGGAGTAGGGTTCGAAATAAGGAATTGGAAATGGCTTCCGGTGCAAATAAAGAAGGTGATGAAAGTTATGGCTTTGTCCCAGAGTATTTCTTCACGTCCGGCCAGCTGAGTTGACCACAGTCCAGCTGTGGCTGTTCCCCTAGGTCAGTCAAACAAATATCATTGTCCGGTGGAAGCAGTTGAAGAAATGGACGCAGAGGAAGTAGAGGCCATCCCTATGATAAACATTGTTGAGATTAAGTTTGAGTCCGAGCCCTCCCCTGAGTGTCCCATGGTTCCCTTTGGTGGCCAAGATGCTGTCTCTATGCTGGAAAATATGTCACCTAAGGAGACCCCCTGAGTGACTCATGGTGGACCCTGTGTCGATTCATGTGGTGGGGACACTGGTGTACTGTAGAACTATTCCTTGTCAGATATTTTCACTCTTACAGAGAAGAATTAGATTAGGGAGGCCAACTTGAAACCACCCATTCCTTCGGATTTGGTATTGAGCCCACCTTTGGATGATCTACTTAGCTTTGTATAGTAGTACTTGATCTTTAAGGGTTTATTTATTGGGCTCATTGAATTCCTTGAATTGTGTTTTATCTGCATTCTTAGGGGCTCAAGTACCCGTGTAGTCATTCAATTTGGAAGGGGAGGGTGCAGGAGGGGAAAGGGCCCACTCTGATATGTTACTATGTGTTGAGAAGGTCCTATCCTCAATTTTGGCTTTGTTGGATAGATCAGTTGCCAATTCTGATCATGTGCTGGATGGATTTTCCAACCTTACCTCCTTTGGCCTTTGCCCAAGGAAGGAAGAAAGGTGTATTGAAGTGAAATCTCAGTCCTCCCAGACTAAAATAGTGGCTAAAAACAGGGTGGCAGAAATTGGAATTCAGGTGGGTGACCCTGGTGGATTTGGGGCAACATTCGCTGGGAAATTCGACGGTAATCCTGAAGCCACTAAGGAGATTGACGACATGCCCTTTTCTTCCTCTTTTAACTTTTTTTCTGAAGAGCGATGCCATGCAGCCCAAAGTGTAAATTTAACTACAATTGAGAATTCCCTTCCTATTATTCCGATATTCAAAAAAGGGGCTCCTCCAACCTCTGCTGTTGAAGTATGACGATTCTAGTGCTAATTTACCAAGGCTTCACCAAAATAGTGTTTTTTTGTGAAGGGGCCCCCTAAGGATGTACTAGGGTAAAACGCCAGAAGTGGAAGTGGATACCTTGGTCCTTAGCCTGGGGACTGAGGTAGGTGCAGTCACTCTGGTGCTACTATATCGTCCCCCCCACTCCATGCCTTCTTTCCCTTCATCTTTTATCGACCAGCTGACCAATATTGCTACCTGCTCCCCCCGTACTGTCATCATTGGTGACTTCAATTACTGGTTCCAGCATGAGGACGCCGGCCCGCATGCCTCCGAACTGTTCGAGGGTCTCTCGAGCCTGAATTTCACCCAACTAGTCAGGTCAGCCACCCATAAGGGCGGCCATATCCTCGACCACATCTGGACCCATGGAGTCACGTCCTCCTGCCCACTCATAACACCTTGTGTGTGGTCAGACCACTTTCTGATCGACACCACATTCTCGGCGGCTGGTTGGATTAGGGCCCCCTTACGGGAGGGTGGCACGGCTCGCAAGTGGAAGGCTGTCGACCCCTCTAAACTATCGGATCATCTCTCCCAAACGTTCCCCCTGCTACCTAATGACACCGGTACCGACGAGCTCTGCAGGCTCGTGGCAGACTGGCTCACCACAGCCAGTGACATCTTCGCTCCCCTTACTAAGTTTCCCCAATCCCGTCACTGTCATTCCCACAAATGGTTCACCCCCCACTTAAAAGCCCTTCATTTAGAACTCCGCCAGTTTGAACGCAAGTGGAGGAGGGACTACTGCTCCCCAAGCAGAGATGCCTATGTGGCCGCACGCAATAGGTACAAACTTGCCATCTTGGATGCCAAAAAAACCTATGCCTCTGGAAAAATCCTATCTGCCCCCTGCCAGTCTAAGGAAATCTTTAAGGTGCTCACCGAATTTACTTCCGACCCCAGAACGCTCCCCACTCAGGCCCCCACACAGGAAGCATGTAACACTCTCAGCACCTTCTTCATCGAAAAAATCGTATCAATCAAGGACACCATCCCCATCATGTCTCCTGGCGCTGGATCTGTCTCCCCTCCTCACAACTCTTCCTCTTTTACTCAGTTCCCCCTTCTAGACTCCACATCTCTGGCCACTCTTGCTACCCGCGTCAAGTCGGGATCTCCAGATGACTGTTGTCCCCCCTCTATACTCCGGGACATCTGCCATTCTCTACCTGACTGCATTCTCCCTTTGCTAAACTCCTCTCTTTCCTCTGGTACGGTGCCGGGCTCCTTCAAGGAGGCCGTGCTGGTGCCCCTCCTGAAGAAACCGGGGGCTGACCCCGCTGTCCCGGCAAACTACCGCCCCATCTCTCTTTTACCTTTCTTCTCAAAGATCCTGGAAGCCCACGTCACCACCTGTCTCTCTCAGTTCATCGAGAGCTCCAACTTTCTCGAGACCAACCAGGCAGGATTCAGACCCGGCCACTCTACGGAGACAGTGATCCTGGCCGTGCTGGACACCCTGAGAGACGGTGCTGACAGGGCCGTTCCCCAGGCCCTGGTACTACTAGATCTGTCGGCCGCCTTCGACACGGTGGACCATAACATCCTTCTCCACCGTGTCGAACAGGCTGGCATCCAGGGCCTGGCGCTGACCTGGGTCAGATCTTTTCTGACAGGCAGGTCCCAGACCCTCAGCCTGGGTTCCTTCAGGGCTCCCAGAGAGCACTCGCTCTGTGGGGTTCCCCAGGGTTCCTCTCTGTCCCCTCTTCTCTTCAATCTCTATCTTCGCCCCCTTCTTTTTTCCTTGAGGCAGTGGGACGTCACCGTGTTCAACTACGCGGACGACCTGCAACTCATCTTTTCTCTTAACTCCCCCTCCGCTATCCCCAATTTTCAAGCAGTCATGTCCCACATTCTCCAGTGGATGGGCCAGAATCAGTTAAAGCTGAACCCCGGAAAGACGGAGCTCCTCCTCCCCGGCAAGAGCGCCACCTTCTGGGGGCCTCATTTTTGGCCGGTGGATATGGGCCCCTCCCCCACTCCTGTAGCCTTGGTGAAGAGCCTGGGGGTCACCATCGACTCCGCCTTATCCCTAGGGCCGCAGGTAGGGACCGTGGTCTCGTCCTGCATTTACCAACTGCGCAGGAACAGGAAAGTGGCATACCTCTTTACACCCGATGCCCTCCTGTATGTTATCATGGCCCTCGTCCTCTCCCGCCTAGATTTTTCTAATTCGATCTACCACGGCCTGTCCAAAACATCGATGGCTAGACTGCAAGTGGTCCAAAATCAGGCGGCGAGACTGGCCTTAGGGATTCCGAAGTGGCAATCCGCCAGGCCTCTTCTTGTCAAACTCCACTGGCTCCCTGTCGCCTCCAGGGCAGCCTTTAAGATCGGCTGCCTTGTCTTTAAGTCATTAACTGGCCCCTGCCCTGCTTTCGTCAAATCCCTCATCAGCCCCTATTGCCCATCCCGTAACCTGAGATCCTCTCATCTCCATTTCTTGACTGTTCCCTCCTTCAAGCTCTGTAGATCTGGAGGCCGGAGATTTGCTTACCTGGCCCCCAAGCTTTGGAACTCTTTCCCCCTCCCTCTCAAAACCTCTAACTCTTTAACCCTCTTTCGTAAGTCTTTAAAAACCTGGCTCTTCCCCCAACCTGCCTAGTCTCTCTGCCCTCTGTACTCCCAACCAGCGCCAGGAAACCCATGGTGTCAGTGCGCTTTATAAGCTCCCCTTACGATACGATACGATACGATACGATACGAAGGAGAAAAAGAAAAGAACCTGGTGTATTATGAAATGTAAATCTAAAAACCTAAATTTTCTAATGTTTTAGAAGAGTCTGTTCCTGTTATTCAGCCGCCAAAAGCAGAAGGGCAATCTAGGTCAGGTGTTTGATCCCACAGAAATAATTAGCATGCCTCCTCTCTCTCGCCAATTTAATAGAAGTACCAATTTTAAACTGCCATTGGCAGGAGAAGGGTTTCCCGGATATGGGGGCAACTGTCCATAAAAACATGAACATGAGTCCTGTGAAGGTTGATGTTGGCCATGGGGAGGTCAAATTTACGAGCACCAAAGAAGATAGTTGCGGTGTTCCCAGAGAGGAGTAGAGGGTCTCCAAAAGATGTTCATCAGTCTCCCTTTGGGGGAATCTTCATAATGCATTGCATTCCTCCTAAGTTTGTTTGGAAAATTAATGGGGAGGCTCCACCTTTTTTCCCACCAGCACAGCCGCTTAATGCTGGGACGTTGTCAAAACATAACAACAATTCTGTTGATGGGATTGCTTTTGGCAATCTCTCTAATTTGAATTTTGTTTCCTTGTTTGATAGTGAGTTGGGTCCACTGAATAGAAGCTTCATTTTCCAACTCTTATTAGAAATTGAAGCCCGAGTTTGGTGTCAAGTAGAGATATTGACTAGGTGTATTTGGATCCTCTTGCTCCACTTCCAAGTTCTAAGGTCACATTCAGCTATAGGATTGTTGCAATCCTGGGCAACATGGATCATTTCCGTATGAAGGATATTGATGTTTTTCCATTTGAAATGTCCATTTGAATGTCTATAGACCCTAAGTCTGATAGCCGAAGATTGGGCACTCAGGAGTCCACTCGGGATTCATATAGTAGAAGGGGGCTTCTAATTTGAAGGATGTCACAATGTCTTTTGTCAGAGATACAGGGAAGAGAGTGATAAACATTGTGGGACATGAGGACCAGTGGGCCAGGGAATCTGGGAAGGGAGAAGAGTTAGCTCCATGGAGTTGGGTAGCAGGTGCATTGAATGCTCAAAAAAGGAATATAAAATGTCCAATGTTGCAGAGTTAGCCCTTTGGGTAAAATTCTTTCTTGGAATATGGCGGGCTTCCAAATAAAATTTTATCATGCGTTTTTGTCCATTGATAATTTGCTTACAGTATACTTGGATATGTTCTGATTTGAAATATGAGAACTACTTTGTATTTTCTTGCACAGCAAACCCCTTGGTAAAAGGTCATGTCAGTGGAGGCATAGCCATTTTACTTAGAAGTTGCACAAACTGGAGTCCTAAGGTGTTTTTTCATCCCTCAAAACTTTGCCTCTGATTAAAGTTAGCCTTGTGCAATGTGACAGTAGGACTGTATTTAACCTTCATCTTGGTAACTGTTTATATACCCCTTACTTGATTCTCTGATCTCTTTTGTAGACAATATTAGTTTTTCGGTTGATTATTATTATTATTGCAAAATCTCAATTGTACCTGTATGACCTTTGGAAATTCTGAGTTAGATGAGGTATGGAGTATTCCAGAGGCTACTTTATTTTTTTAACATATTTTTATTGAGTTTGTGCAAAAAATCATACATACACTGCAGATTACGTATCAGTCATTATTCTGTACAGTTCTTTGCTCCCGTCATGACATCAGTTACACAACAGGTTGTCAAAACAAACCTATAAATTCTCACATAATTCAAAAGTAACCATTTATCATTGTTCAAACAAAACAGGTTGTCAAAGCATATTGCATGTTGTACAATTATCTTAGTCTGTGCCGATCGCATCCAAATTATATCAACTACTGTTGCAAATATACCATTTCGGTTCCTAATTATTCTTAACAAAAACCCCACCCTCCTCTCCCCTTTGCAGCTATCCAGAGGCTACTTTACCTGGAAATGTTAGATCAGATAGGCAGGCTCTATGTGCCCTTGTACGCTTGAGAACCAATGACCTCATTGCCTTAAATGGCAGGTTCCCAGAGGATTCACCAACATCTTTTACTTTTTACTCTTCCTGGGGGTAATCGTTTTTTTAAACTGTTTTTATTAAGCTTTTCAAGAACATACAGTCATCACAACATGAAGGAGTATACAGCACTATTTTAACAATTATTGCCATGCACATTAATGTTGATAATGGCAGTGCCTGCAAAGAAAACTGACATCAAATAAAACAATAACATTTAAACAACCCTGCAGGTACATTCAATAAAAAGATCTAAAGCACACAATTGGCTAGCTGCCTCAATGGTTACTGCTTACAAAATAGACCAATCAATCCGTACGCTCAGGGTGGAGTTGCAAATAAGAGCGGAGTGGCTGCCAAATGTTTATAAGGCGGGAGGCGGCGGTAGCAGAGAAGCATAAACATCGCTGGTGGTGTCATAGTTAGGGTGACCAACTGGCATTGGTGCAAATTCAGGACGGTGAGTGTACAAATGCAGGACAAAGGGTCAAAATTCAGGACACAAATTCAGGACAGTCGGTCAAAATTCAGGACAAAACTTCAGGACAATTGGATAAGTTTTACAGACACATCAGAGGTCGCGCAATAGTATATAAGTAAACCTAGCCATATCCAAACATATTCAACCATTTGCAAACCTATCCATCATGTATCCTTCCATCTATCATTTTACTCATCCATCCCTTCTTTCATCCTTTCACTCATCCATCATCCACCCTTTCACCCTATTCATCTGTACACTCATCCATCCTCTCTTCTACCCATCCATCCATTCATTCACTCATCCATCCAGCCATTTACCCTTTCACCCATCCAGCTATCCTTTCACTTACTATCCATCCACCCAGTCACTCATCCTTCCAACCATCCACCCTTTAAGTCATCCATCCTCCCTTTCTCTCTCCATCGACCCTTTCACTTAGCAATCCTCCCTTCCATCCATCCATTCCACCCACCCACCCATCTACTCATCCACTCATGAATCCATCCATTGACCCTATCACGCATCCATCCTTTCTCTCATCCATTTATCCTTTCACTACACTCATCTATTCATCCTTTTGTCCATCTACCCTCCCTTTCACTTACTCATCCGTCCTTACATCCACCCTTTCGCTCATCTGTCCATCCATTCACCCTTGCACTTATCAGTTCATCAATCATCTATCATTTCACTCATCCATCCACTCACTCACCATCCACACTTTCACTCATCCAGCCATCATTTTACTGATCCATCCACCCTTTTACCCATCCAGCTACCCTTCCACCCATACATCCAGCTATTTAGCTTTTCTCTCTCTCATCCTTCCACTCACTCATCAATCCGGCCATCCTCTCTCATTATCCATCTATTCAATCGTTCATTCATCCACTCACCCTTTCACTAATTCATCCAGCTATCCACCCATCCCTTCACTTACTCACTCACCCACCTTTTCATAATAATTTTGAGCTAAGCCTTTCTGAGAAGAGGCCCATCAAGAACTTCACCCCGCTGCAGGAGCCATTCCAGGAATGGGACAGAAGCCACCCAGGGCAGAGACAGGATACACCACAGGGGGGGGGGGGGGGGGGGGACAGGAGCCATCACAGGCGGGGGTGGGGGGGAAGGGAGCCACCACATGGGGGGACAAGAGCCATCAATGGAGGGGGAACGGGATCCACCAGGGTGGGCACAGGGGTGGGCATGCAGTATTCTAGTATCATCCTGGTCTGTTTGAGGGTGGGGTAGGGCTCCTCACCCCCTCCTGGACAAGACAACGTGAAGACAGGCTCTTTCCAAAATCTTAGTTTTGCCATCCCCCACTGTGATGTACAGCACTTAAAGGAGATACTCCAAGAGAACTGATTTAGCTGATTGTCCTCCATACTTTGTTAATCAGTGTGGGTGCGATTGTGCCATTTCTTTACTTTATTACATTATAGACTGCATGTTTGAAGAACCGCTCGCTCTGTGAAGAGAACCAGTGCTGCCTCGGTGTAATCAGGGCCGGTTCTAGGATGTTTGGGGCCCTGGCAGAAAAGGAATGAGTGAGGCCCCTCTCAATTGTAGAGACGCATTCAGGGCTGTTTGCATCTGAATAGATGCCCCTGCTCCTGAAGCCGCAGCCCCTCCCTCTCAGTCACCTTCGAGCATCTCTTAACAGCTCATCAAGGGCTGGAGGTGTGAGGATTGCCATCCCGCTGTGCCTCCAATGCTGCTGGGTATCTGAGCTTTGGAACAGCCTCGGAGTTAAGAAGGGAGGTGGTGGAAGCTGTGCCCGGTTAAAATTACGGACAAATGGCGTCCGTTAAAGGATCCTTCACGGACAACGGACAGACGGCCGAAATTACGGTCACCCTAGTCATAGTACATCATGTCCCGCAGCCAGGCCTTCACCAGCGGCGGCGCACCCCAGAGTAAGGAGACTTGTCTTTTAGCTAACAGGAATTCAATTGCGGTAAAGAGTCTGATTCCAGCCCCGGGGAGGGGGGGGGGGGGGGGGGGAACATAACCTAATAGGGCAAGCAGCGGCGAGGGCTCTAGTTCAGATTCGACCATAATCTCTAAATGTTCAAACACCAATTCCCAAAAAGTGAGAACTGCCAGGTAATTCCAATCAAAATGGATAAAGCCAGCATGCACTGTTGCGCATCTCTGACATGTGTCCGGCTTACTGTGGTCCTTCTTCACAAGCAGCACAGGGGTGATGTAAACTCTATGTAGGTATTTAAAATGTAGAAGCTTATGTTTGTAGTTATTGGATATATAGCACGTTTGCTCACAGCCAAAAGTCCACATTTTATCAGTGAGAGGATCTGCCAGATCACCAACCCATGCCGCTGTCAATGTGTAATCTGCAAGGTATGGATCTCCGTCGGGGTTCTGGCAAGGCCCTACGGGAGAATAGAAGAGAGAGGATAAGGACGGGCCTGTGTGTGGGCAGGCCTCAGAAAGTGCGGTCTTGCATCCGGATGGTACCAGAAATAAGCGTGATGTGCCTGTGCAACCAAATAATATAAATAAAAGTCGGGTACACCATAACACCAAAGCCCCCATGAGCGAATGGCTGAGTGAGCGTCTGCTAGCCTACTCGTACCCGACCCCCCAGCGCAGACAAGTATTCCCCTGACCCTAAGAGTATTAAATAGGTGATCGATAGCGGGATGGGGATATTTAAAAACAAATATAAAAACTGTGGCAGGACCACCATCTTTATGATCGTGTTTCGTCCAGCAATTGATAGAGGAAGTGCTATCCAGCGATCTATCTGCCCCGCAAGGTGGTCTAGGCCGGGCCGTAATTGAGACGTATAACCTCCGAGGCCGAAGGATGCAAAATAACTCCCAGGTATCTAGGGGGGCTGCACACCAATGCAGGGGAAAATCCAACACAAACAGGAGGGTAGCATCCTTCAGGGGGAAGACCTCTGACTTGGCACAATTTATTACAAGTCCAGAAAAAGCACCAAATCGCACCACCTCTCGAATAATGGGAGAGAAGTTGGAAGCCGGCTCCCGGATAAACAGAAGAATATCATCTGCATATCTAAGGAGGCCAAAAGAGGGCCTTGATGGAATCCGAAACCCTGATGCAGATGTCGTTCCTGCAGATGCCGCACCAACGGGTCCATCGCTATGATGAAAAGCAGGGGTGAGAGTGGACACCCCTACCTGGTGCAGAGCGAAAGTTATTGCTGCAGCCAGGAGACAGGGGTTTATCTGATTGATAACCGCAAATAGCGTGCGCAGGTTCACCGACATTGAGCGGGTCAGAACAAATCCCGATTGTAGGGGGGAAATGATCTGGTCAACAATTAGCGATATCCATGTTGCGAGCACTTTAGCCAGAATGTTGTAATCCTGATTTAAAAGAGAGAGGGGTCTATATGATTCACAGCTTTCAGGCGGCTTGCTCGGCTTGAGTAGTAATTTGATAAACGACGCCTCCCTCATGGTAAAGGGCAGTTCACCCTACTCCAGCGCCTGTAGATGTGGAATCAGTAAAGTTTTGTAGGTTTTGTAGAACATGCCGGTAAGGCCGTCCATGCCAGGCGCACGAGAACCATCCAGCCCATCTATTGCCTCCTCATTGCTGTTGTCCCTTCTCGATCCAGACCATCGATATATCATTCAAATAGTCAGTTAAGGCGGAGCCAGTCGGGGGGAGCTCGTAGTGTTTAGCAGAGTGTAATATGTCAAAAAAGTTGAAAGAATATCAGCACTGTATGTAACACGCGTACCATCCGCTGTTTGAAGTTGGGTAATGTACGTGTTGCGCTGCAGAGGAGTTCGCAGAGGAGTTCGCACCCTCCCCATACACGTGGGCGCGAGCATTTTTCCCCAAGTATGTACCTTTGCATGACACAAGTTCCTTAAAATCGCTCAGTAGCTTCGTACACTGATGAATCATGGTGGGGGTCACCCCCGCCAGCGCCCGGGCATCCAAATCATGCTGTGCCTGCTCAGTCCAGTCAAGGTCTCAGCGAAGTGTACGCAAGACGCCAGCCTGCTTGGCTATGCAAACAACTATGACATAGACTTTGAAGGCCTCCCATAAGGTGGCATAACGTGAGAACGAGCTGGTATTTGTCTGAAAGTATTCCACGATTGCTTCCTGTACTTTGCTTTTAAAAATGGTGTCCAGTAGCGCTTCAGTGGGGAATAGCCAAGATCTGGAGCGTGGTCTGACCCTTATTTTTACTCTATACTACTTTACCCTCCAACTACACTCACCCTCTTTCCCAACTTCCTCATTTCATCTCCACACCCTCCTCAGCTGACCTCTAACCTATCCCCTACATTTCTAAATTCTTGGCTATAATATTTTTATTGCTATTCTTGTCTGTATCCCCTGCTATTCATAATTCCTTTATATGAATCTATCCCCTACAATTCCTAATTCTTCTATTTACACTTTATTATTGTATATTTGGCTATATTATTATTTTTTTATTGCTGTATTTTGCCTGTATCCCCTAAATTTCACAATTCTTTTATTTGCACCTTATTAATATTAATCTATATCTAGCTATGTTATTGTATCGCTATATTTGTTTTCTATTTGCCTAAACGATTCAATTTAGTCCTCATCACTTCTTATTGTATTGCTATATTTGTTTTCAATTTGCCTAAACTATTCAATTTTTTGACACTTTATTAATCTATGCTTGACTATACTCTTTTATTGCTTTATTTGTTTGTATACACTGCAATTCATAATTCTCTTACTTGCACCTTATTAATTGATGTTTGGCTATGTTATTGTATTGCTGTACTTGTTTTCTATTTGCCTAACCTATTCAATTTAGTCCTCATCACATCTTATTGTATTGCTATATTTGTTTTCTATTTTCCTTAACTACTCGTCTGATAAGATATATCCTTCCTTATGTAATCTTTATGACTCTAATTATTATTTACTATTTTTGCTTACTGCTCCTCATTTGATGCTCTATTTCTCTTGATTACCCACTTTATACTATACTAGGTACTTTACCGTTATCCTCACCTCATAGATTACTGCACTCTCTCTCTCCATATTCTCTGAATCATGCCACCCCTCACTCTCGTATTAGAACAGAGCCACCCAATAATCCCACCGGGACTGGGTACAGTAAATCATACAAGCTAGGTGTCCAAGTAGGAATAATTCAAAACATAAATTTTGCTTCCGACAGTGTCAATGCAATGATCACTAAATTAAAGAAGGTAACCCAAGGGGTTTCAGCAACAACAAATAGTATCAAAAATATATTTTAATTTTTGCTTTTCAATTATAAAACTTTTTTTGTTTTACAGTTTTTCACGAATCAAAAAAGTCCGGCAACATTCAACCACCAAAACCATATCTTATAAATCAAATGGTGGCAAATAAACACCTTTACCACATAGTGTGGACGCACTGAAGGACCACATGCACGTTATTACATATGCAGCCTAATTCACAAATTGTAATTTTAAGTGAATTATACAGTATGGTTGTAAAAGGTGTTAGGCGTCGACGTTTCGGTCCAGGAAGGCCATACAGATCCGGAGGACCATCTTCAGGACAAAAGAAGTTGCACAGGGGTATCTGTGTTTTCAATCGTGTTTACAAAGCCAACAAAAACGCCTCACAGGTCGTTATCTGGCAGCCGCCAAAAGCTCCAAAGACGCCGGCTCTCAAGAGTCCGTGTGTCTTCTCCGTGAATGAACGCGCTTTTGGCGGCTGCCAGATAACGACCTTTGTGAATTAGGCTGCATATGTAATAACGTGCATGTGGTCCTTCAGTGCGTCCACACTATGTGGTAAAGGTGTTTATTTGCCACCATTTGATTTATAAGATATGGTTTTGGTGGTTGAATGTTGCCGGACTTTTTTGATTCGTGAAAAACTGTAAAACAAAAAAAGTTTTATAATTGAAAAGCAAAAATTAAAATATATTTTTGATACTATTTGTTGTTGCTGAAACCCCTTGGGTTACCTTCTTTAATTTAGTGATCATTGCATTGACACTGTCGGAAGCAAAATTTATGTTTTGAATTACCCCTCACTCTCAGCCCCTCCACCCCTCGCTCTCCCCTCCTGGGACCTCAAACTCACGCATCTCTAAATTTGGCCCTTGCTCGTGGTCCATCCACTAACCCTCCCATCTATCCAAACATGGCAAAAAAAACTTTAAGCATAAACTTCTCTGCCTCCACCCAGAAACCCTATCTGCCGACCACCATAACAGCCTAACCTCCTCACTTATCACCAATTTCATCTTCTTCCCCAAACGCCCACCCAAATGGAAAAGCCTATTTCTGAGTCACCTCCCTATATCAAATTTGCGCAAAATCCCTTATGGCCTGAAATTCGCCACCACGCCATCTCCCTCCTTTCCGAGTGAAATAGATATCTCCATCTTCAAATCCGGAAACGTTCTCATTCAAGCATCAGAAAATAACCTCGATATCTTTGAACAACACTTTAGCGCTATCTCCCTACCCCTCACACAATCCTTGAACCCTACCCCCTCACCGCCTCATTCTCACGGCTCATCATCCCCCAACATCTCCCCTGCTCCCTCTTCTCGTCTCCCTGATTCACCCCAAATTTTACCACCTTCTTCTCCCCTCATTCCCCCAACCCTCCTTTCACCCCTTCCTGATTTACCCTCCTCCTCTCCTCCCTCCAACCTCATTACCCCCCCCTCCCTTCGCCCTCTACCACTCAACCCAGGGTAACCCCCCCTTTCCAATATCACACTCCCTGCTACGCACCTCCCTTCCTATAACTCCATCTTCTCCCCTGCTCCCTCTTCTCGTCTCTCTGATTCATCCCAAATTTTACCACCTTCTTCCCTCATTCCCCCCTCACTCCGTTCACACCTTCAAGATTTACCCTCCTCCTCTCCTCCCTCCAACCTCATTACCCCCCTCCCTCCCTTCGCCCTCTACCACTCACCCCCGGTAACCCCCCTTTCCAATATCACACTCTCTGATACGCACCTCCCTTCCTATGACTCCAATATCACCCCATCTCCGATCTCTCCTCGTCCCCTCACACCACACTCATGCAACCCCCAAACTTCCTTAACTGCCCCCACACCCCATCGAACATTACCCCTCTCTCTCACCCCCTTACTATCCTCAATTACGCACAATCTTCCATCTAATTCTTACTGTCCCCAAGCCACCTCCTCTTAACTACTCGCCCAATAGTTATACCTCTCCCACATCCACCTCCTATACACTCCCACTCTCCAATAAAGATCCCCCCCTCAACCTAATCCAATCCACACTTCAACACCCCCTTACAGCGAACCTCTCCTTTCATCCCTCGTTTCAGAACTCTCCTCACTCAGAAACGCTATCTCTCTCCTAACTAATGCCATCGCCTCCACTCATACCTATTCTCCAACTCCTCACAATACACCATATCCCCACTCATTAACAACAATCTCAATCCCAACCCTTCAACCCTCTTCCCCCCTAACATGATTACTAACATAAACAACACTCACCCGCTCACTAACAGCTCCTCCACCAATTCCACACCTGATCAACCTTCCTCAATCATTCCAATCCATAATACCATCATGCCCCACTATCCTCAAATGGATACGTGCCTAACAACCTCAGAACTTATAACTCCCACAAATTTACCTTCCGCTCCCTGCTCACCCCCAGCCACTAAGCCACTTCCTCTTCAATCTACTTCCACTATGCACCCCACTTATCAATCTACTATCCCTGTTCTCTTAGGTACAAGCAGATTCCCCCTTCTTATGAAATCCCCTAGACCTCCCCAACATCTGAGACCTATCCCCACGCATCAATCTACTATCCCAGTTCTCCTAGGTACAAGCAGACTCCCCCTTCTTACGAAATCCCCCAGACCTCCCCAGCATCTGAGAACTATCCCCCCCTGTCCCTCAACACAACAACCTGACCCCTCTCCCCTACATTGCATGTTGATCAACTGCCGATCCGCCTCCCGCCACGCCACTGAGATTGCAGAAACGATCTTGAGCGAAAACATCGACATAGCATTCCTAACCGAAACCTGGCTCACCGCCCACTCTACTCCGATCCTCGACTTGCTCATTCCCCCAGGTTACTCAATCATCAAGAAAGATAGAATCAAGCAAACAGGAGGAGGACTTGCACTAATTTTTAAAACTGAACATAACATCACGCTTGTCGAGTCTCAAGACCCTTCATCCTTTGAATACCTTTGCGCAGATCTCTTTATTCACGACTCCCCCACCACTCGGCTGCACACCATCTACCACCCCCCTGGAAATTGTATCTCTTTTACTGAAGAGATGTCTGACCTCAATATCCAATCCTCTCTATCACACTCTAAGAATATCTTCCTTGGTGACTACAACGTCCACTGGAACAAAATTGATGACCCTGCTATCATCACTTTTAAGAATACCATGGAAATCACCAACATGACCCAACTCTGCCATTTTCCCACTCACAATAAAGGTTCCACCCTAGATGCTATCATAACTTGCAATGATCTAGCCTCCCTCTCTAGTATACTTCCTATCGACAGGTCTGACCATTACCTCGTCCTCTTCTACGTGAAGAGACCCATGAATCACCCCGCCCCCATCAACACCCTACCTAAGAAATCTACACGCAACCTTCACCTTATCCCTCTTGATGAACTGGAATCCACAATTAAAACCTGCTTACTTCGCCGCCCTCTCTCTGACAGTACTAATGACCTAACCAACCATTATAGTAACTCTATTCTCCAAGCCCTTGACGAAAGTGCCCCAATTAAACTCAAACAACAAAAAAACAACCCTCCCAAATCCTGGTTTAACTCCGAACCTAATAATGAAAGACGATCCCTAAGACAATCTGAACGTGTTTGGAGAAATCATCCCCCCGATGACAATCTTACCCTCCTCAGAACTGCCAGAGTCCAATACAAAAAACACATCTACAATAAAAAAGCCTCCTTTCTCCGGTCACAACTTGACCAAGCTAAAAACCGACCTAGAGAACTCTTTAGCATTGTTAAAAAACAAACCTCCACTGGCCCTCCTAAAATATCTGCCTCTATTGACAAATGCGAAGAAATCGCCAGCTTTTTTAGCAACAAAGTCAATAAGATAGAACTATCCTTCTCCTCCCTCCCCCCTCTCTCCAACCCTCCCACACTCAACACACCCTCCACAACACCCCTTTATCTCTTTCGTCAACTCTTCCCACTCTCCTCGACCCATCTCTTACCCTTCCTGCTTTCGCGCATTCAGACCTCTCTCCAAATAGACTCATAACTAAAAATAATGCTTCTTGGAGTGAATTTAGTCCAGTTTCAGTGTCATCGATCATTAACATCATGACTAAACTCAAACCTTCCTCCCATTCCAAAGATCCTCTTCGCGCCCATTTGGTCCAAGACCTCAAATCTACCATTGCCCCTATTTGGACCAATATCATCAACTCCTCCCTTGCCACTGGTTGCGTCCCAGCCTCCCTTCAGCTTGGTCAAATCTCACCCATCCTGAAAAACACCTCTGCCGACCCAAATGACCTTAACAACTTACGCCCTATCTATCTCTAATCTTCCTTTCCTCTCTAAAGCCCTGGAAAAATGTGTCCAATCACAACTTGAGAACCATATCATCGACTTCAAATCTCCTTGATGTTTTTCAGTCAGGATTCAGAAAGGTTGTAGTACAGAAACTGCAATGTTAAATATCACAGATGACATTCATCGCTCCCTTGACAATGGTGAATCTTCACTACTGATCCTCCTTGACCTCTCGGCGGCATTTGATACTGTCCATCATCCCACCCTTCTAAACACCCTCAAAGATCGATTTGGCTTGGAAGGCACTGTACACAAATGGTTCTGCTCATTCCTTCAAAACAGATCACAGCAAATCAAGCTTAGCCACTTCCTTTCTAATCCTCAACCTGTCTCACTCGGGGTCCCTCAAGGATCCATCCTCTCCCCAACCCTTTTTAACCTTTTCATGGAACCACTCACCCTCATTCTCAAACAAGCTAAAATAAGTTACCACCTCTACGCTGACGATACCCAATTATACTACAAGATCAAATCCCACAACGACATCCTTCACCTCAACGACACCCTAACTAAAGTACAAGCCTGGTTCCATCTAAACCATCTCAAACTGAACCCCCAAAAACAGAAATCATTCTTTTCACCCCCAAAAACAATACCCTTCCCATCCAAATCTGGATCAATGATATCAAAGCTCTCAATTGCTCCCTCTCCACCTCTAACTCTGTTAAATCCCTTGGCATCAGCATCGACCAGAATCTCAACCTCATCCCCCACATTAATAATGCCGCCAAAAGTGCTCTTTTCACCCTTCTCCACCTCAAGAAAATCAAACCTTTCATTCCAGCTGATGATTTCAAAATCGTTGTCCAATCGCTAGTCCTCTCCAGGATTGACTATGCTAACGCCACCCTTGCTGGCACCCCTAAAACCCATATCGCCCGTCCTCAAAAATCTTAATTGGCTCCCAATTGAAGGAAGATCCTCTTACAAGATTGCCTGTATCACCCACAAAGCTCTTCATCAAAACACCCCGCCTACCTTGCAACCAAACTAAAAAAAGCAGGCTGCACCAGGTCCCTGAGAAGCACCGACTCCCTTCTCCTGATCCCACCCAGACTTAATTGTCAAAAAACTCAATCCTGTGCATTCTCTGGTAATGCTCCTACCATTTAGAACTCACTTCCCAAAAACCTTCGCTGCAACCCCTCTTACCCTCTTTTCAAAAAAGAACTCAAACTACTTCTCCACAACAAATATTGGGGTACCTAGCATGTCCACTCTCTCTACCCTTATACCCTCCCCCCAACTTGTCTGAATTCAACATCTTCTCCCCTGTTAACTGTTTCGCCTATTTTTAATTTGTACCTGTCTCTTACTCCCCCCCCCTTATCATATACTTTTTGCAATACTGTATCCCGTTGCTAATTCCGCAAATATTGCTATTTTATCTTATTGTGTCTAACTCTGTTGTAAAGCGCTCTGATACTCCAGGGTCCAGCAGCGCTATTTAAAAACCTTGAAATAAATAAATACATTTGGGGCATATACATTAATAAGAAGAATATGTTTTGTGCCCAAACTTCCCGCCACCAGCAAATACTGTCCCTCTGTATCTCCTAGCACTGTCTGGGATACAAAGAGGAGTGCTTTATGAATTCATATTCATACTCCTTGGGAGTAGGTGCTATAGCTAGCAAAGAACATATTACTACCCCAACTATCAGTGAATCGGTTATCAGTGTTGGGAGTGTAGTGGCTCTCCTGCAGGAGGGCGATATGTATTTTGTGCCGTGATAAATAAGCCCTCACCTGGCGCCTCTTGTGGGCGTTCGATAGACCTCTCATATTCCATGTCATGCATCGCAGTTCAAGTCCCCCTGCCTCCACCCGTTTACCTTACTGTGGTCTCAGTTGTATGTAGCCCAACTTGTCACTACGCACAAGCCTGTGCAGCTCACCAGCGCGAAAGAAGATGTCCTGCAAGATATGAATTACAACAAATGCAAACAACCTGAGTACCCATCCTCCCTTCCCCCCACCCACATCGGATAACCACCCAATCTGTATCCGGTGAATCCCAATACATATCAAACAAGAAAGGAAAAGAAAGATGACACTAAATTGGAGATTTCCTGTTGGGGCAGCAATGCCCCAAGCAGGCCCCTTAGGAAGCTGTAACAAAAATGCATTATGTGTAACTGCTGTCAAAAAGGACAGGGACAGTCATTATTGCTCCATGAACTGGGAGAGAAAAAAGAGGGTTAAGAAAGAGAGTTGTTGTTCCCAAATCTTAGCTGTGGTAATGGATCAGTGTTCAATGCGTCTGCCTCTGTTGCAACAATGCCGACATCCCCGGGGAAGCACAGTTGCAGCAGCTGTTTATCATTTCCCGGGTGAAGATCCCCCGCCTGACTTGAAGCGCTTCCAGAAGTCTGCCACCTCAGTAGGTGTAGACAGAAGTCTTCCCATTGAGCTAGACACAAAGGTGAGCCGGGTTCAGCATGGCATAGCAAACATTCACATCCTTCAGGATGCGTTCAATTTTGTGGAATTTGCTCCTTGCTTCTTGCACAAATGGGGTGAAATCTGGATAAAGAGACAGAGACATTCCCTGAAACTGAAGAGTTCCTGCCTCTCTGGCCCAGTGCAGGGCAACGTTCCTATCATGGTAATAGAGCATTCACGCTATGATAAGGTGCGGAGGAGCCCCAGGGCCATTCTAAGGGCCAACAACGTGTGGGCTCGCTCCACAGCAAATGTGGTGGAAAAACTGTCTATGCCAAACATCTCAATCAACGTTCTATGTACGCCTCCATAGTGCCAGTATTGGTTGTCCCTGCCACCCCGCTATGCAAAAATTGTTGCAGCTCGACAGCGCCTCTAAATCTTCCGCCTTTGGTGCCGTCATTTTCAGTATGCGCTCTGTACGCTCCAGGCGCTTGGACATCGCCACCTGCGTGTCTTCCACATCAGATACGCGCTGTTCCACCGTGGCCATGTGGGTCTCATGCTGCTCTAATGGACTATGCATGGTGTCCATACGCACTCCCAGGTCGTCAAAGCACGCGTCGATGGCCTTGAAGCCCGCCCGTTCTTCAGCCATAATCAATGGTGGTGGTGCCCTCCAATGCAGGGGACCGGGAGGCCAGGGGGTCATCGCGCTCATGAGGGTCCCTCGTGCCGCATAATCTTCTGTCTCTTGTATGGGGGTCTTGGTCGCTTTGAATGGGAGCTGGCGCTGTTTTGGGTCCCCCACGACCCATAAAAGGTGGGAGCAAGCAGTGTCGTCAAGATTCAGTGGTGAACAGCCCCCTCCACCAGGAGGAAGGAGAAGGAGCTTCGATATGCCCCAATGTAAGGACCGGGTACCAACAAGCTCTGTTCTGCGCCATAGGTATGGCAGGCACTTCACTCATGTGGCCGGGGCGGGGTCGTAATGTGTGTCTCTCACCCCTGTGCCGAGCATAAGACTGAGGAAGAGGAGGAAGACTCACTGTGCGGCTGGGCACAGACCGGCACTATCGCCGCCTGTGGGCTCCGATGTCCAACCATCTGTCCCCGCTGCAACTATTGTGCAGTGCTAGGCACCCTTTGCACACTGGACTCACGGTGCGCCCACGCCAGCAAAGTTGGATGGGATGGAGTCTCCTGACATCCCGGGAGCTCACGAGTGAGCAAGTGACTTACCTGGTCCTTCGATCCTCGATCCCACGGCCATTGGCCTCATCAGTGGGATGCCGCACCAGGTCACAGAGTCCCAGCCTTAATTAGGACTTCTAGCCGCTCCTCACCATGGTTGGCCTCGCCCTCAGGCTCGATCGCGGCCCCTGTCGCCACGGGGCCCCCGAGGCCCATGCCAGGCCAGCCACACAGGGCAGCCGCATGCAGACAGCAGGAGCACCACAGCTTGTGCCGCTGCACTCGATCAATGTCCCAGGGTCTCAGACGGCACAGCGCCTCTCTGGAGCTCAGACCTCCAACATAGAGGGCGACATAGCAGTACAATCCACGAGCCCGCTCGGGAGCTTCACGATCCAGTGACCATCTTGGTGCTCGGTCTGGCCACGCCCCCCCCCGGGGGCAATCTTTCTTTAAAAGATTTATTTCGATCCATAGAAACAGAATCATAAAAGTATAACATAACATTTTATACAATTTAAAAGAACCATGCCATAATATTCCAGACATTATAAATTTCAATACATGATTTACAAATCGATTAAAAAAATTCATGTGTATTAAAAGAAACACTTTACCAGTACAGATACAATAAATGAATATTGGTGCCCAACTCTAAACTGATCGCATTTGAGGGAATCAACAATCCATAAACATAATTAATATCGGTTTCTGATGCTAAGTGCTACTCTGATAAAACTAAGAACTGCATTGCATATTGCTGGAGTTGATAGTGAGAGTAGGTGTTCATATCCCTCTTTATAATAGCGAGATCCAAGAGATAACAGAATTGGTCTAATAAATCTACTCCTTGGATCTTTGTACAGGGACCAAAAAAGTATTAAATAGAGAGTGTTTTGAGAAACTTTGTTGTTACAAGCACACAAGGGTAAACTCTCACACCAGCCCACCTGTTGTGGAAATGCAAACAGAAAATGTAATGTATTCAAACGGAACCTAGTTAAGTAAAAACGCCATTGTGTCTGCCCTATATATGAAAGGTAAGGTTGATGGTACAACCTCCCCCTACGGTAGACCGCATTCTCGCTGGTTCGCAACATACCTAAGTCTGAACGATAGGCCTCTTTAATTAGTTGCTTTGTTTCAGCGCCAATAGTCTCAACTTCTGAGAAGATATGGCCCAAACCTATCCTAAGGAAGGTATCCTTGACATATGATAGTCATGGGATCTTATCATAATGCTCAAGTTTAAGACAGTCTAGTAGTATTTCCTTAGTTAGTTTCAGGTCGTCTGAGCGCCAAACCTTAATCCAAAGCAGTAGGGGGGAAACATGGATGATGTCACTCACAAATTCTAAGCCTACCTCAGTGTGAGAAAAGATGTTAGAGGTACTTTTTGGAACACATAAGAGGCGTTTTATTAACTTGTTTTCCATTACTTGGATATTGTTGCAGGATTGCGTGCCCGATACACCCGCACCGAATGTTACAACTGGGATGCATTTTGCTTTGTATAGGGATTTCAATTCTGCAACCGGTTTTTGCCCCAGTTTGCTAGAGAAATGAAAAATAGCCTCAATAGATTGGGTAGCTTTTTGCACACGTGTTGATGTTAACGGATCCCAGCTTAAGGTTTTGTGGAATAGATTTCCCAGGTAGTTAAAGCTATCAACTTTTGCAATAATCGAGTCCCTTACCACAAGCCTGCGGGATTTTACCCCTTTCGGGACACAGACCATGGCAAAGGACTTGGCAAAATTGACCCTTAGATCTAACCCTTGCATGAAAGTTTCAAAAGCATTTAAACAAGTTTGCATGCTATTTGCAGTTAGGGTCATTAAGACCGTGTCATCCGCATAAGATAACATTGGTATACGTTTGCCATTTACCTGTGGAAAATCAGCACAGGTTTCCAACAGAAAGGCTTCCAACCCATTGGTGTAGACCAAGAACAAAAAAGCAGCCAGTATACACCCCTGGCGGACACCCTCAGTCGATGGTATGGGCTTTGTCATCTCACCTGTAGGACCGAATCTAACCTTTACTGTAGTTGCAGCATGGAGTCTATGAAGTAAGGTAACCAATGGCTCCTCAAACCCCATGGACTCCATCATCTGCCATAATTTTTTCCTGCAGACAGTATCAAAAGCACTGGATAAGTCCATAAAAGCCAAGTGGACACATCCACGCTTGGCTCTCATGTACTTACCCATGATCAGCGCCAGATTTAGGCACTGCTCATTAGTGCCCTTTCCCCTCCTAAACCCATATTGGGACTCAACAATAATACCGTTAGACTCGGCCCAGGTTTCTAAACGGCCCAGAATCACTCTACCCATTAATTTATAGGACGCATCTATTAGCGATATTGGTCTATAGCAGCTAGGGTCATATTTGTTACCTTTTTTAAATATCGGGACCAGTACCGCTTCTTGCCATGAAGTCGGGATACGGCCGACCACAACTGCTTTAAACAGAAGTAATCCACACATCTGTGTTATATTTAAACAAGTCCAATGGCACTGCATCCGGCCCTGGAGCTTTCAAGGCTATGCCCCGTCTAAGTGCGGCCTCTACCTCGGAAAGAGTCAGTGAGAGGCTGAGTGTGGCTGCTGATTCCCTCCTTGTATCGGGGAGCCCTTCAGGACAGCTTACGAGAGGAGCCCCCTTTGGGTTAAAAATTCCCCCGTAATGAGCCTCCCATATGCTCCCTGGAATATGAATCTGCAAGGTATCCTTTTCGTCACTTTTTAAGAAAGGACGATTTACGACCTCCCAAAATAGTCGACTATCCTTTAAATCCGAGGCTCTACCCAAATCGTCCCATGCTTGTCTTTTTAATTCAGTTTTACGTTTGGTGATTGCATCTCTATAAGTTTTCTTTGCTACTCTAACCAAACCCCTATCGCGAGGCACTTGACGTAAAGCTTTCGTTAGACTAGATTGTGCTTTAGAGCATTCGGAGTCGAACCATTTATGGGTATTACCCTTTTCCCCCCCATAGGTTTCAAGAGATGGGAGGCCACATTTGTTTAAAGAGCCTCAAAGTTATCGATTATTACATCTGGCTCATTTGAGGGCGTTAGACAGACTTCAAACCTTTGTTTGTTTTCCTTAAAGATCTCCATCTCTAAGAGTTTTGCGTCTACCTTATCCCATCTTAAGGTAACCCCCTTGTTCTGACTAAACTTAATTGGGTGTTCTACAACCAGCATTCTCTTAAACACAGAGCAGAGACTCAGGACGAGTGGGTTATGATCACTTGCTGGGTTAACCTGAATCTGAAAATCGTTAATAAGATGAATGTATTTTCTAGAGACTAATACAAAATCTATAACACTCATCTGACCTCCCACTCCATGAAAGGTAGGAATACTCAAAGTTCTTGAGAAACTGGGCATATCTAGAGCGCAAAGGTCGTTAATAATTATAATATTATTTAGGGCCTCACCTTGCTTTGAATGCTTAAAATGTGCAAACGGCTGCTCATTTGAATCTACCAGGCCACAGACTCTCGAGCCACTAAACTTTCACAAACAACAATTAAAATCACCTACCCACATGATGAAGAGAGGAGATATACTATTTGTTACTTTAACAATCTCGTCCTGTAATTTTTGTATAACCACTGTGATTTGGGGGTCAAATATATTGTAATACCAATTAATTAAGAGTAAGGGAATCAGAAATAAATCCTTAATCAAAAGTAATTGAAACCAAGGGCAAGACACCAATGTATCAATTCTTAAACTATCATGTTTTACAGAGATGGCTGTCATAAGGCCACCCTTCGCATTTCCGGATTGTGAGGGTTCTGCTGCAACATTAAAACATTGGTAGCCATTCAAACCAGGGGACCCCTTGCACCATGTCTCCTGGAAACAGGCTATATCGGAAGATTCTACAAATCTTAACCATACCGGGTCCTCTAGCCTCCTTGACAGACCAGCTATATTCCACAAAATCAGGCGGAATAAGTGGCCATCAATCATACTATCTGGATCCTCCGTATGTGTAGAAGTTTTGACTGAGTTACCTCGTCAGCTCCCAGGGTTGTTAACAATGGGCTACTACCTGAAGCCAATGGGATAGATTCTACCTGGCGGGGCTATTTCTTTCACCCTGTGGTGAAATACCAGCAGACTGCATCCAAATACCTGTCTGACACCCACTTGGAGTTGGTGGTCAGTCCACCATCTCCAAACAACTATATCTGTTCAAAGTAGGAATTCCTCTCCAGTGGCCCCTAAAAGATGGATCCTGTATGGGATAACTATTGGGATTTCCTCCCCAATCTGCCCTAGTAGTATATCTAATGGGGTTACTGCCCCAATCCTCCCACTCTCTATCCAAAGCTCGGTGGTCTACTCTTTGCCAGTGTTGATCATAACCTAAGTCATTGTGGGTCCCAGGGGGATAAAAAAAAAAGGAAAGACGCTTTATACCTATCTCTTCAATAGTGTATCAGGGACCCCATGAGCAAATATGGTTCACTGTACAGGGGTCCTTAAAATTAACCAGTATGCAGTCTCCCTCAATCAATTTCTTTCCATGGCCCACCCAGGGGACTCTACGAACTGTTAAAATCTGGCTAGACTGATAAGATGGTAAAGGACGATTCTTATTGAGCCAGTGTTGGACCTTATTCATTAATGCCCAAGGAGGTTCATCTGTGGTGTCTGACAACTCGGGAACACCGGTCAACACTACCACAAAGGGACTAGCCTCAGGGGGGAGATTAGCGGGAAATCTATTGTAAGACATTTACCTATAATGGTCCCTGTTATCATTCTTTGTCGGTGCTATGGGGGTATTGCTGATCACCTTATCCTGAACAACAGGGTATTTGGATTTTTCAGTGGTTTTCTTCTCTGCTACTGCTGCTGTAGCAGGAGATTTCGATATTGTTTGCCCTGCAGCCACTACTTTTGTTACCTGTGAGACAACAGGTTTATTTGTTGACAATTTAGTTCCCCCTAGTTTTGATATCTCTTATGTTAATGGATCTTTCCTTTTGGAGACACTAACTAGTTCGGCTAATTGTTTTTCAATACGTAGCAAAACAATTTCTAAAGGAGAGATGTAGGATTTAATTAACTCACCCACTCTTATTAGAAGTTGGTTATCTACCCCTCTTTCGATTTCAATTTCTTTTCCCTTTTCACCCCCTACCGGGATAGTTAAAATATCAGTGGGCATGTTTCCCGGTGACTCACTTGTAGCAGGATTTAGTGAATTATTGTTCCTGTTACCCCCCTTCTTCTGTACAAAATTATTTAAATTATTTCCCTCGTACTTTGCGGTCTCATGTATCTTTTTTGACCTTTTATTTTTCTGTTGGTTCCTTCTTTTCTTAACAGCCCCCTCCCTCTTTCCTCTCAAGTGTCTTGTTACCTCTGGTGTGGTATGCAGTGATAAGTCTGGGGCTTATTCCAGCTCCAGGCTAATTTGGGAATCTGACAAGCATACCGATGCCGATAAGTCCACCACATTTGGCAGGCTATGTACGTCCGCGTAAACCTCTATCAGAGGGGATTTTCTGGTCTGATCAGGGGTTTGGCAGTAGCTATATTGCCCAAAGAAGATCGTTTTTGGAGGGCAGCAGCTAGGTCTTGAGAAACTCTACGTTCAAGATCAGCGATGCCTTGGTCAATAAAGGAATTCGCCTTTATCAGAAAATTATCTATGAGTCCTACTATCTGACCCCCTTCAGCCGCAGTTTTACTCCTGCTACCTCGTGTGGTCATTGTCACTAGATAGAAGGTACTAAACCAACAAGTTAGCTATATGAAAGCAATATGCAAGAGTTTTATACAGGAGATAGGAAGACATGCACACAGGACTTTATAACATAATATCAACGAACTTAGGGGGAGGGCCCGGTCCGGTCTTACTCGGACTCTAACGGACTCAAGCGGCCCGCCCTTTGCCCGGGCTTAACCTGCGCGCGGTCCCGCGTCGTAGGAAATTGATGGAATCATAAGGAGGCAGGCGGGGGCGTGTCCAGTGCGGGAAGAGGCGGCAGGTGTTGAGCAAATGGCCTGCTGGGCCTCGCAGTCCCACAAAGTCAGCAGCAAACTTGACCCCGGTGTCAGGTGAACGGCGCCCGCGAAGCGGGGGCCGTGAAATGTCTCTGAAACACCCTCACACAATCCTCTTAATCAGGAGAGTCAGCCAGGTGAGCAAACGAAGAAAACGGGGGCAATCATTATTTGATTATTTGGTGGTATCTTACCAGGTGTTTGGTGTTTGTACTCAATTTGAGGTTATGAGGACGGTTGTATGTGATCACAGTATTCTATCGGTGGCTATTGACTAAGAGTTCAAGGTGCTCAAGTCCTGGAATACCAGAAATGTCACTATTATTTATAACAAAAACAAATCTGTGTACTTTTTGGTCAAATAATAATGTTGAATTTGGCCTCTTATATTAAAACAGAGAGTTTAGGCTCCACTGCCATTTCACCAGTCAACCCTATCCCTCTACTTGAGGAGCAGTTGTTCGTATTTTCAACAACAAAAATAGAACTACGAGTGCAAAGCCCTCTGACAGTATCCCCCGGGTGGTAAAAAATGTAAACCAGGATATACATTCCTTAGTAAGGGAACAACTTGAAGCTGCCATCACTATTGAGACAAAAGGAAATCAATTGGTTGAAGCATGTAAGAATTACATTGAAGGCATCTAAACGAAGGAAGGAGGAGGACCAGAAATTGATTACGTTGAGACAAGCTGCCTTTTCCGGTGAATCGGTTAAACATTGGTCTTTAATAGCCAAATAGTGTGAGTTCATATTTAAGGCTGAGGCCATTCCTATATCGGACAAAGAATGGACCCAATATATTTTGCAGTTCTATGCCTCTAATTCTAGCTGTAGGATTCCATTATAGTTCAATGATGAGCATATCCTTGGACATATATGGCCTGACTTCTCATGAGGAGATAGAGGACTTTAGTAAGGCTCAAGGACCTTCAGGTGATGGGCCCGGATAAACTTCTGATATCTTATTAAACAAGAAGTTTCCGGATGTGTTCTATTTCTGTGTCCAGTGTTTCAAAATTGTTACCTGCTTGGGGTTATTCTGCCATCCTGTAAAGGAAGTGCTGTTGTACCTTTATATTAAAAGGCTCCTAAAACCTCTCCTGCTAGTTTTAGTCAGCTTGCATTAGTGGATGTGTTTGGGAAATTGTTCGCCTAGAGTATTCTTCGTCACCTTCAGGACTGGGCATTTGGTAATAACATTGCTCCTGTTGAGCAGGCTGGTTTTAGCAAGAACTGTGGAACCTTAGGTAATATCACGGTCCTATAAACATTGATTGAAAAGTACCCTGTGGGCAAGGGCATGTTTTTATACTATGCCATTTTTGATTTCTCCACCTTGTTCGATAAGGTTGACAGTGAGATGCTGTGGAGGAAACTGTCCACACTGGTAACTCCTGCTCATTTGCTTAGGTTGATCATTGCCCTGCATTCTTCCACCTGGACTCAGGTCTTGATGGGAGGGAACTGGGTGCTTGTCCAGCAAAGTGGAGGCATAATGGCGTGAAGCAGGGGTGCCCACTAGCGCCCCTTCTTTGCTCTCTTTACACCCATGACTTACCATGCAGAGTTGGACAGACTAAAGGGGACCCACCTAAACTAGGATCAATTAATGTTGGTTGTCTACTCTATGCTGACAATGTTGTTGAATTGGATTTAACACCAATGGGATTACAGAGACATCTCTCTGATGAAAACTTTCTAAAAATGCAAATCTCTAAGAGCAAAATTATGGCTTTTGGGTTTCGGGGGTGTAGAGCTAGGAAGAAATTAGACTGGTTCTTGGGGAACAATAAGCTGGGAGTGATAAAGATGTATCCTTACCTTGATAGAATTGTTTCCAGTAATTGTTTAAATAAGGATCATATCAGTCAGTGTAGAAGTAAGGCATTATCTCAAGCCTCAACCATTCAAGACTATATAAGTGTTGTGGGCAAAGGCATTTTGCCCATGTTTTGGTGGTCTAGAAGATTAAAATTCGGCCTTCACTGAGTTATGCTTGTGAAGTAATGGAGGAGCGGTATTGGTTGAGTTTTGAAGGATGTATTTTGCATCAAATCTGTAATTAGAATTTTGCCGCTGCTCCTCCTACCCTCCAGCATGAATTTGGCTCCTTTCTTTGAATGTATTTGCTTTGGCAGCTGATTTATAGTGAGGGAACAATTTACTGAATAGGGACTCGGGCTCAATATGTACTGCACTAAAATATGAGATATTCGATAGCCAGAAGGGAAGAAGTGCCCTCTTTTCACACTATATGAAAGATCTGGATATGTTTGAAATTGATCAGAATGAGGTGGCACCCCGAGGGGTGGCCGAGGGTGAATACGTTGATTATTTGCTCATTCTATCTGGCCCTCCTCCGGTCTTCCGTGATTTCTTTTCGTTCTTTCTTCTTCTTCTGTATTTCGGGTACTCTTTTTGGGCGACAGACACACTGCTAGGGGGGGGTAGGCCGTGGCCTCTGCATGCGTGTTGGGTGGGGGGAGGTGGGGGTGGGTCTTCTTTTGTCCGTTTCAGTTCCTATGGGCCTTATTTTTCTTCTTCTTCTTCTATTCTTTTCTCCTTTTTCCCTGGGTCATTGGGTGGATCGCTGTGCTGTGGGTAGTGGCTGCCGTATGTTGTAATGTTTGCTCATTATCTCTCCTGTCCTATTCATCTGCGGCCGATTGTTTAGCTGATACTGATTGCTTAATGCCGATGCTGAAAGTTGCCCACTTATGTCCTAGACGGTTTATTTTGCCTCTGATCCTTCTTTGTTTCTACTATTTTGGACATACTAAAAACTTTAAAATTAAACCTTCACTTCTCCTACTTCCCGGTGGCGCAAATATTTCCAGTGTAACTCGGTTTAATCTTGCTTTGCGTTAATATGCTGCCGGGTCGCCCAATAGCTTGCTACTGTGATTCAAATGATGCCAAGGCCGGCCGGATGGTTGTAGGCCCGTATTTGTTTGACTAAATTGTGCAATAAAGGTTTTCAAAAAAAAAAAAACATCTGTTTATGTAGCTAGCTGGAAAAGGGACATAGTGCTTTGTGCTCAGTATGCCTGGAATGAAATTGCAGTTGAGAGCATCATTTGTAAAAAACCTCAACCGTATGTTCTATGGAACCTTCCCCATGGTGTGCGTAGAAGAACTTTATTGCTAAGGTTGATTTAAATATGTGATATTTGTTTGTCTTCTCTTACATTCATTATGACGTCAGTTGTTAAGACCATTGTTCATAAAATACAATATAACTTCGGCAATGGAGGCTCGTCAATGTCTCTTTTCCTCACAATTAGAAAGACACACTGCACAAAAATGTTTACATTTTTAAAACATTTCCAAAATATCTTTTAAATATGTTTGAATATTGCAATTTTATATTAATTGTATTCGGCTTTGCACTTTTGGAATAGGGCATTATAGGTCCCTTAATGATTGTGTTTTGCATAATATAAGCATTGTGCTAGTATTGATCTGTAAAGTTGAATGAGTTTCTTTTTTCCCTTGTTGAAGTTTTATTTTGCTATTTTGCACTATTTATTTGCTGTACTGTACTAAGAAAGTATGGTTTTCTGTATTGTCCAAGAAATTATAATGTTTAACTGATTTTATTGAGCATTTCCCTTTTTGCACTTTTACTGATCTGGGATTTTTTTTTAGAGGAGGGTTTTATGCCGAATGGCTTTCTTTTGCATTTTTATTATTCTGAATAGTTGATACATTATGCATTGTTCCTTGCATAACGTATGCTCGTATTTATGTGGACCTCTTTGAGTTTCAAATAATAGTAAAATACTTGACTTGGCGACACTCTGTCACTCGCACGGAGGAACCGCCGCTGTTTGCCACTGCAGTGTAAAATACCAGTTGAACGATACGGTAATAAGAAATCTGACCTGAATTATTTCTATATATTCCAGATCCAGAACCATTCCTCATCTTTCGCCATGGGGAATCTATTTTTAGGATAGACAAAGAAGGGACCAATCAACAGAAATTGGCAGATGTTGGTGGCACCGGAGCCTTCCTCGATTTCCACTACAAGGAAGGCTGCGTCTATTGGGTGGATTCTGAGGAAGGAGTTCTGCAGCGAGCCTATCTGAACGGCACAAAACAAGAGGTACTAATGCATGGACGTGAATTCACCAAAATGCCAGTGGTAGTGGATGTGACTTCACATGCCCATTGACCTTTACTTTCACTCACACATACACATGCTTACACACACACACACACACACACACGCACACACCCACACACACACACACACACACATATGCACACACTCTGCCTACACATACACACACATTCACACACTGTCTTACATAAACACGCTCAAAACTGCAAGCACACACATACATACATTTAAACAAAATTTTACTTACCTCAACTGCCAGAATTTTTTTTATTCTCCAGCTGTTTGTACTCCACTTTTTAAATTAAGACTATAGCACATAATGTAATATTATTCACTATTAGTATAATACACAATTGACAAAAAATAAGGGGGCATATACCAAGCAATAGTGATAATTATCGCTATTGCTTGGTTAGAGACAAAAATTTATCGCCGACCTGCGGCGATTTTTATCGCAGATAAACCTTGGTATTACCAAGGTTTATCGCAATGCGATAAATATCGGCCGCAATGCATGAATATCGCTGAAAAGTCAGCGATATTCATGCATTAGCGAGCTAATGCTCTTAGCCATGTTATCCACCTCCCATTGGATAAAATGGCTAAGAACTGCTCAGGGCAGGTGTTAGCTTTTGGAGATATTGGCGCTTAGCGCGAATATCTCCAAAAGTTGGTAATAGGAGATAGCGATGTTAGCGACTGTTTCCAGTCGCTAACATCTTGGCACGCCCAATTTGCATGTCATTAGTGATAAAAATCACTGACATGCAAAGTGGGGCCCAAGATGGTCGCTATCTCCTACTAGCTGTCGCTAACTGGTGTTAGCGACAGCTAGGTAATAGGGAGATAATTTTATCTCCGCTTTCTTGGCTTTTAAAGCCAAAAAAGCGGAGATAAACCCCCTTGATAATATGCCCCAAGGAGAGTAAAGCTCCCACAAACGTCCATTAAGATGACTGCTTCTGATCCTGGCACTTATTTTGCCACTGCTGAGGCTAGGGGTCGCAAAAGCAGTGACAGGGGTCACAGCAGCGAACCTTGGCCACCCCTAAATTACGTCCATGTGCTATTGCTGTTCTCTCAGGAAGTTTTGCAAGGTTGATGTCAGGACACACTGCTCTTCATACACACTGTGTAGTCACACCATGTTCCTCCGCCATGATTTATTGTTTGAGTTGTGATGCTGACCTCATCTCTGTTGTAGTGGTGTGAAATCAGAGCTGTCAGTGCTGCAATCTAGTGTCTGGTACAGTGGGGCATTGTGCTTGAGGTTGAGTTTTTTGTTGGTTGCATTTTTGTTGACTCGAGAGATGAACTGTTATGTGGCTGGTGAGCTGTGAATAGGTGATCTTGGTGTGCAGTTGGGGTTCGTTTATTCTAGTGAACTTGTAGGTATTTGCCAAACGATATCAGGTGTAGTTTTGTGTAACGTGGTGTTATGCTAATTGAATCTATGCGTCTTATTTTGTGAGGCCTCCAGATGTCTTGTATGTGTTGGTGTTGATGAATTGTGATGTTGAGAGTGTGGTGAATGTGTCATAGGTATTGAATGTGTGGTTTTGTTTTCTTGTTTGATGTTGGAGTCAATCAATCAATCAAAGACATTTATAGAGCGCACTACCTACCCGTAGGGTCTCAAGGCGCTAAGGGGGGGGGGGGGGGTGCCGTTACTGCTCGAACAGCCAGGTCTTGAGCTTCTTCCTGAAGGCGAGGTGGTCTTGGGTCAGGCGCAGGTCGGCCGGGAGGGAGTTCCAGGTCTTGGCGGCCAGGTAGGAGAAGGACCTTCCTCCTGTTGTCGCTCTACGGATGCGTGGGACGGCGGCGAGGGCGTGGCTGGCTGATCGGAGGTGGCGTTTGGGAGCGTAGAAGTTGATTCGGTTGTTGAGGTAGCTCGGGCCTTGATCGTGTAGGGCTTTGTGTGCGTGGGTGAGGAGCCGGAAGGTGATTCTTTTGTTGACGGGGAGCCAGTGCAGGTCTCTCAGGTGTCCGGAGATGTGGCTGTTTCGTGGGATGTCGAGGATGAGTCTGGCTGAGGCGTTCTGGATCCGCTGGAGTCTCTTCTGGAGCTTGGCGGTGGTTCCGGCGTAGAGGGCGTTGCCATAGTCCAGTCGGCTGGTGACTAGGGCCTGGGTGACGGTCTTCCTGGTCTCCGTGGGGATCCACCAGAAGATCTTCCGAAGCATGCGCAGGATGTTTAAGCACGACGAGGAGACGGCGTTGACTTGCCTGGTCATGGAGAGGGAGGAGTCCAGGATGAAGCCCAGGTTGCGTGCGTGGTTCGTCGGTTTGGGTGCGGTGCCCAGGGCGGGGGGCCACCAGGAGTCGTCGCAGGCGGAGGGAGAGGAGCCCAGGAAGAGGACCTCCGTCTTGTCTGAGTTCAGTTTCAGGCGGCTGGTCGTCATCCACTCGGCTACCTCTTTCATCCCTTCGTGTAGGTTGGCTCTGGCGGCGGCGGGTCGTTGGTCAGGGAGAGGATCAGCTGGGTGTCGTCGGCGTAGGGGATTATGTTGAGGTTGTGTTGGCGTGCGATGGCCGCGAGGGGGCTCATGTAGACGTTGAAGAGGGTAGGGCTCAGCGAGGATCCTTGAGGGACGCCGCAGATGACTTCGGTGGCCTCTGACTTGTACGGTGGTAGGCGGACTCTCTGCGTTCTTCCGTCGAGGAAGGAGACGATCCATTCCAGTGCCTTCTCCTGGATTCCGACGTTGCTGAGGCGCTGCACTAGGGTGCGGTGGCAGACCGTGTCGAAAGCTGCGGAGAGGTCTAGGAGGATGAGGGCCGCTATTTCTCCGTTGTCCATCAGGGCTCGGATGTCGTCGGTGGCGGCGATGAGGGCGGTCTCGGTGCTGTGGTTGGCTCGGAAGCCGGACTGTGAGGGGTCGAGGGATCCGTTCGTCTCGAGGAAGGCGGCCAACTGTTTGTTGACGGTCTTCTTGATGACTTTGGCTGGAAACGGGAGTAGCGAGATGGGGCGGTAATTCTTGAGTTCGGTGGGGTCTGCTGTGGGTTTCTCGAGTAGAGCGCTGAGTTCGGCGTGCTTCCAGCTCTCGGGGAAGGTGGCGGTGTCGAAGGAGGTGTTGATAATGTCCGGCAGGTGGGGTGCGATGATAGCGTCGGCTTTGTTGAAGACGTGGTGAGGGCAGGGGTCGGTCGGAGATCCGGAGTGGACGGAGTGTTTTGCCAGTAGTGTTTATTCTGTTCAAGGAGCGTGGTGTGTGGACAGTCAAAGTGATATGTGGTTGGTAATGGTAGGTATATGGTTAATTGTGGATTGTGGTCAGTTATCTGTGTTCATTTGCATGTCTGTATAGTTGTGCAAGACATGTTGTGTGGATGTTTAATGGTTGTCAGTGTTGCGTTTGGTATGTGTTGCGGTAGGGTGTTGTTATGTTATGTTATGTTATGTTATGGACAAAATGGTAGCAGTATGGTTGAGGTCTGTTCTGTGGATTGGGTGTGTGCATGTGTGTAATGTTGAAGAGCATAGTGTTATGATATTATTTTGTGAGCTGTTATGATATGTCATGTTGAGTTGTGTTTGAAGCCTCAGGTTCAGAGGATGGTGGAGTGTTTTAGCAGTGGTACAGTAGTTTGTGAAAAAGGTGCATTGGGGTAAGGGTTGTGTTTACACATTGCTAAAGTATGCAGTGAGAAGAGGACTTGACACTGCAAACAAACCAAGGCAAAATCTTAACATATAGCAACTTAGTGGAGGGCTACTGATATTTTATATCAAAATTAAGTATATTTTTCAAGAAATTCTATGATAGGGAAACCTTATACAAGACAGTGAGGTTGGAAATCTGGACACTTAGGGGCATATTTGCAATACAGTGGTAAAGCGTGTCGTTAAGCCAAGAAGGTTAACAACATGTTTCGTCACTTTAGAAACACAGGGCTTCACCATATTTACTAGAATGTAGTGCAGCCCTGCGTTTACCCCTGGCTGGTGCTAACTTTAGCTGCCTAGTGTCAACGCAGGCACCCTTGCACCCTAGTGCAAGGGTGTCAGCGTGCAGGGGAAGATTGTTTATGTGCAGGAAGGTATTCCTTCCTGCACATAAACAATCTTTAAATGCTGTTTTCTGACGTCTATGTGTGCTGATTAATGCAGCATACATAAAAGTTGCAAAATAGCATTTGTTCAAAATGATTGTTTATGTGCAAGAAGGGGGACCTTGCTGCACATAAAAAATCATGGGCAATTTGCTGTGTCTGTGTGTGCTGCCAAGGCAGCACACATGGAACCAGCATAAACAAGAAGTAAAGTATTTCCCCTAGTTTTGCCTGTTTAAGACCAGTTTTTCCCGCTGCCTCCTATCTACGATGCCCTTGTAAATAGGAGGCAGTGTCAAAATCAATGGGTGTTGAGGTGGAATGCCCACCGCAAGTCCCATCGCCCTCCCCTTTCACACTAAATACACCATGAAAAGGGGCCTTATTTACAAGGCAGCGTTAAGCCATGTTAAGTGGCTTAACGTTGCCTTGAAAATAAGGCAAGGCCCCTATCACCAACCCAACGTCACTGAAAGTGACATTGTGATGGCGATAGGGGTTTGCAAATATGCCCCTTAGTTTAAGATGACTGTTCTCTACAGTAAACTGGGTAGGGAAATCTGGTGCTGGGTGAAAGGAGAGAAATGCTTGTTCAGTCAAGTTATAATGTGCATTTGTCTTATTTTACAGAAGGTAAATGCAGTGGGAGCAGGGATTGTGGGATTCGCAGTGAACTGGAAGAATCACGTGATTCTTTGGGCTAACCATCTCAAAGGGACTATTGAAGAAACCACCATGAATGGAGAGAATCCCAGAGTCCTTCTGAGTGGGTTAGCACACCCAACAGGGGTGACAGTGGACCCCTTGGAGAGGTAAGCTAAGTATTTCTTTGTTGTCTTCCTTCACAGTAGACACCTAGGAAGAGAAGGAGCTTAATAGCTTTCTGCAAACCTGTGTCCCACATTGTGAAATTGATCACTTTGTTGATTATGTCTTTGCTGATGCTGTGATGGTCTTATTTTTCAATGAAAAAGTATGTAGTAACTTGATTGCGTCCAAAACTGTAGAACACTGAGAGGAATTCATTCTAAATGTAATTAAAGCAGTTTAACTCTGTAGATATTGCAGTTCCTAACTTGTATTGTTCAGTTGGTATTCCACTTATGCAAATTTAGGCATACACGATTGCTGTCCTCCACAGGCCTCCATTCCTGCATACGCAGGCATATCCAGGAAGTCACAAAAATAATTCCTACCTCATTCATATTAAATGTACATCAGAAGGCCCGCCTCATTTACAGTGGCCCTTCCGGCATACATGTTTTGTGGTCGCCACTTTACGTTGCGACAGATGTACCAGTAGCATCACAAAATGGCCATTCACTGGGAGTCACAAAAACTCCTGCCTTATTTATATTAAATGGCAACCTATGCCATTTAATATGAATGAGGCAGGAATTATTTTTGTGACTTCCTGGATATGCCTGCGTATGCAGGAATGGAAGCCTGCGGAGGACAGCAATCGTGTATGACTGAATTTGCAGACATTGTATGCCTACATTTATTTTTTAAAGATGCACATGTCCCTCCAAAGGACAAGAGCTTCTTTTAAACATAAAATTGGGGTTGAGTGTGTGACATTGCGGAGAATGCAGTGATCCGTGATGTCAGTGTCTCCCCCCATCCCTATGCTAAACACACACATTTACAATACGTAGGCTTCCACATGGGCAGCTTCCACTTACAAATTAGTTACCACCCACCTCAGAGAGTTGGTATCAGATCAGTGGTTTGTGATTTCAATTGTGGTCACAAACCATCCATTGTGATTAGGGAGGAATAGGAGAATGTCTTTTTCATGCCCTCCTCCTACCGAATTGCAGTCAGTAGCAAAGTGCATTTTGGGAGTCAGAAAGTCTCCGACTTGCAGTATGTATATTATGGCTTGCTATTTGGTGGTCACAAAGCCAGTTATTTCGAACATCGCAGGCATTGAGACCGCAAAAAGTTTGATTCCTCCGGCTCTAAGTTGTCTGCTCTATAAACAGAGACTCTATGTTACTACAAGGCTGTGATGTCTCTCCTCAGGCTCATCTTTTGGTCATCAGAGGGCGCAATCTCGGCTGTGAACCGAGTGAATCTGGATGGGAGCAGCTTGAGGTCAGTCTACAGGACACCACAGCAAGTGAATGCGCTGGCCTTGGACCTCATTGACCAGCGGATTTACTGGACGCAGTATAGTCATGAAGAGCAGGTGCCAAGGATTGGATCGTGTAACTACAATGGAAGCTTTTTGCACATGATATCGCATTCTGGACAGTAAGTTTTATGTCATCAGAAATTAAACAAAATGTACTGTATGGTAGTGTCAAGAAGTCATCCTTTCACTAGGGATGGCAGTGGGTAACAGTCTGAAAGTTTCCACATAGGAAACATCCTTCTCAGCGCAGCGTGCGGTGCCTTTACAACGCACTCACTACCACAACTGCAAAGTTAACACCCATACCTGTAGCATGCAAGTCATTACAACGACTTGCTTTACAGAACACATTGTTGGACTGGTGTTGGCTTTTAAGTCCCACACCTTCTCTACTGATACACTGACTAGAGTTGGAATATAATTTTATACTATTCCACAGTCCAGCAGCCCCTAATGCAGGTTGTTGTAACAACTTTGTGCTAAAGGAACGCGTGGTAACGACTCAGTCATGGTAGTGACTGCGTTATTAAGCTACGCGTGGTTTAGGCATAAGTGGTTCAGGCATACAACCTTTCCACATAGATGTTTTGCTCAACTACTATACATTTTTATTGTGATTTTCATCCAGAGAAGCCTTACTAGGTGGATCACCATTTAGAAGTGTGCACATTTATTTATCAGAAAATCACAAATATTGATAAAACCCTTACCTGGGAGACCATAAAAACCTTACCCAGGAGTCCGACAGAATGTTTATTTGTACTCCCTACAATCAGAATGTTAATTGTGCTGGCCCTTGAACACTGATTTACGACTTCCACAGTGCAGATTGGCAAAACAGCATATTAGCCAAACTGTCAGTCACCGAGAGAATTTATAGAAATGTTCCTCTTGGAGTGACATTCAACTTGAAAAAAGAATAAATCTGTGTGTAGAATTGACTGGAAGAAAGTTTAATTTCATGTTTTTTTAAACATGGATCGCCTGTTGGGGCTGAGTTCAGTGTTGTCTATTTCTGTGCAATACATAGTGCCATTTTGCACGTATGTGGCAAGAACAAATGTTCTAAATGTAGAGGTAAGGTGAAATAATGACATACCTCATGATCTACTGTATAGTACTGTGAGAACAGATACTTCAAGATGTTGTGTCTGCATGTGAAAACATTCTGTTGTGCCTTACCAGACGTAGCCGAGTTGTCTTTCATGTATTATTTTTATTAACTTCTTAGTTGCAGGATGATAAATAAGTACATCGGTACATCGGTATATATGTCTGGCAATCCTTATACTCCAGCCTCTTCAGTTCATACACCACCAGGGACAGCCTGCCTACTACTCAACCCACCTCCAACTGTAACCACTCATCCACCCAAGCACCCAAGCATTACATGCATCACAGTCACACCAACATTCCAATATCAACTCTCACCCTGGCTGAGCAGCCGTGAGACAGCTAGGCTAGGAAACATACATAAATAAAATCAGGATATAACATTATCCCCCTCCTTTTAAATGAAAAATGTAAAAGAAAACATGAGAATAGCTATAAACAAAAATGTACAAGCAGAGAAAAAGTTCAAGACTCAGGGAAGCAGAACTTAAATACAACTTCGCAGGAGTCTGAACACTAAAAAATCATAAAGGAAAGATAACATATTGACAAGCAATATTAAACGTATCCTCCCCAACAAAACATTTCAGAAAAACGTAAGTAGAAAGGGTAGACCCACCCTTAGACAAACACCCATGAACACAACTATCGGGTGAAACCACAAGTGTAAGGGACAAGACTCAAAAGACCAACCCTGTTTAAGGGTGTGAAAATAATGTACATGTGTGACACAAGGTGACAAACTCAGAGTGTAAAAGAAGTGAAGCGCGAGGCGGCTTTCACACCCAACAAGAACACGTGAGGTGCAAGGCGGCTTACACACTAGACAGCATGTGTGGCGCAACGCGACTTACACACAGTACAGCACCACGTGAGGTGCAGGGCGACACACACAAGACAAACAGGAAGTGTAGCACATGGCGACTTGCTCACTAAATACGCAAGAGGTGAAGCGCAAGGTGACTTATACACTGACAAGACTAGACGTGTAGTGCATGACGACTTACACACAATCACCAAACACAGAAAGAAACGTAGCATAAGAACCACAGAGAAGTGGGGAACTACCCACAAGAACTAAGACTACCCTTGCGTAAGGGAGTGCAGTTTAAAAATTTAACCAAACTCCATTCCCATCCCTTGTGTAAAGGAGTGTAATGTGACCACCACACAATTAAAGACAAGAACCTCCCTTGTACAAGGAAACCTAAACTGTGGCATCACTAAAACGAAATGCAAGAGATGAACAATACAACAATATGAACTATAAATCATGCAAATGGAAACACTTTTTGTGCATTTTTTAAATTTTAAAACAGTAACCCATCACCGGTGAGCGACCTCTCACCCGAGTTATACTACTCTGGGTTCACTCTCGTAATGTGTACCCTAGCACAACATACACGTCATGTCAAACACATTGCGATATTCACCCACGTCTGTATAATGCTTGAACACACAATTTGTTGGAAGCTGAGACAGGCACAATCAAAGCATGTATACTGCTGAGAGCCCTAAAACAATGTCAACCTTCATTACCTCAAACTTGCATGACAATGTCACATGGCCCCACAGCATCCAGATAAATTTGCCTTAAAATGTGTGCAACTGCGTTACTTAATCTTGCAAGGAAATTGACTGTCATACTATGTAAAAAAAAATGACCACCAGAAAATGGAGCTTTACCAAATTGTTCCTGGACTTCGGAGTGAAAAGAAGTGGAGCAACCCACCAGGATCATGGAACGAGCACGGTCTCCAAACAAATCCGTACTTCATTTGTGGAAGAATATGCGGTTGGCCAATAACTCCAAAGAAAGCTAGACTCCAAGGGACATTTCATAGCCCCGGTGATTGCCTGCAGCCTCCAACCCCAAGATGGAGGCACATTGAGGCGCAGGCGCCAGAAGGTTTACGGCGCGTGCCAAACACTGCCACACAGCAAGATATTACGTAGTGGAGGGGTACCCCATCACAGATGTTCCACGAGGAACTGTTCGCGTCATCAGACAGGTACGATTGCAAGCGCTGTAAACAAATTGTAGCCCCATTTTAAAAGAATACACACGCTCCTAACGGCCCACAAACTAGACCGGCCTCAAAAAATAATAATTCACATACTGTTGTGGCTAGCGGTAACTGTACGAAAGCTAGCACACAACCAGATCACTACTCTGGCCCCACTGGTGTCCACGCCATAAGACAGAGCCTATCATGCCCCATCCAAATTTCACCTCTGTGTAGCCACTCGTCTCATTGAACTCCGATGCGCCATAGAAACAAGCTGTTCAACTCAGCTGACATCCCAAAGAAGTTAGCGTTTATCACATTGTCCAGAAGAAGTAAAACGGAGCAACACGCATAGACTTTGGCAGTCAAATGTGGAAGAAACTGTAGGGTCTCAGTTCAGTCATCCACATGAACCAAAAACAATATTTGAAGACCAATAAAGTATGTATGTCCAGACTGTGGCTGTCCGCTTTAAAGACTTGTAATATGGAAAACCTCTCCATACCAGGTGAACCATCCCTAAGTGATAAATGTCCAAATTTGTGATGTGGAAGTAGTTTGTCTCACACCAATTACTCACTTGGATCACAGTCATTTTTAAAAGTCCAATGGAGCATGTCCAGGCTAGGGCTGTCCATTGACAAGGACACTGGTGGGGCTGGCTTGCCTCTTACTCCATTCTTGACACTTGAATCTGTGTTCCTGTAGTTTTTTTGGGTTTTAATTTATCATGACCATACTTGGTCCAGGTCGTCGCCAAAATATGTTGTGCCTTACCAGACGTAGCAGTGTTGTCTTTCCTGTATTATTTTATTAACTTCTTAGTTGCAGGATGGTAAATAAGTACATCGGTATATATGTCTGGCAATCCTTATACTCCAGCCTGTTCAGCTCATACCCCAACCCCACCAGGAGCAACCTGCCTGCTGCTCAGCCCAACTCCAACAGTCACCACTCCTCCACACAGGCACCCAAGCATTCCATGCATCATAGTCACACCAACATTCCAATACCAACTCTCATCTGGCTGAGCAGCTTGGAGACAGCTAGGCTGAGCAACAGACATCAATACAATCAGGATATAACATATTCCCTTACATCTGATGCAAGGGCAGCATCGTTCTACACCTCTAAGGCCCTCTATACGAGTGGGACAATGATTACCGATATGTGGGGAAACCCCTCTAACTACACATAACAGAATTATACATTTTACGTTTGTTTATTGCACTTGGTACATACCGGGTGTGATAAAATATGCATCCCCCATGCTGGGTTCTAAAGCGTGAAAAATACCCTGTACATAGGACATGGGTCGTGTGGGTGTTTAGTATTAACTTTCCAGTGCCAATATATTTTTTAGCTAAACAGAAACCTTTTTATCTGGTCTGATAAGCATGCACACAGAATCACATCTTGACAATGCAAGGGATTGTCGAAAACCCCTTTTTATAACCTGATCATTCATTGTTCATCGCAAGTTCAATACATGCATAGATTCGTAGGTTAGGCTTAATTTTTGGTGGCCCTTACAACAATCTTGCATTCATTTGTGATTATAGGTTCTACCACCTAGCCCTGAGGAACACCCAGAGGAAGTAATTCTACAAGGGGTTAAAACATCGACACCACAACATGTACATCCACATTCACATTTGAATCTAGTTTTTGATTAAATCTAATTACGGCCTTAATCTATATGGTGGTTTATTTGTCTTTGCTGTGTAATCGGTGCCAGACTGGCCGTATCGGCCACCGGGCTGGTGGCCAGAGGGGTGGACGCAGGTCTTGTACCTGTGGGGACCGGTTTCGTTACTGGTGGCCGGTTTTGCAGTAGTGCTGCAATATCAGTCCCCAGTAACAAAAGCAGGAGTCAATGCTTTTCACTAGCGCTCCCTCCCTCGCTCCCGGGGCCGGTCGAGCAGCAATATGCCAGGGCTGGTTGCTGTTCCCAGCCCGGCCGTGTGTATAATCACCGTAAACACACCATTCAGTTATGTCACGGCTCACTGTGCCATTCACTTGTGCACTGTTATATGAATACTAAATGTTTGTATTTTTCGGTCTGTGCATATGGCTACTTCTATTGAAACTCATAACAGCTATTTTTACTGTGCACACAATTTTGTTTTGCCTACGAAGCAAAGGGTGTTATGGCTTTCTCCGAGGAGAACCATTGTTTTTAGATTATACATAGCAATGAAATCAATAGACTATTTATTGATTTGGGTATTAGGCATTGTGAATTCTGTAGTATATATAGGCAGTAGGATGGAAATACTAGGTTAGCAACTGAGATCATTCCCTCAAACGACAAAGGTAATTTATTCCAAAAGAGGCCTTCAAAGCAGTTAACACTCTACCCATAATTTCTCTATTTACGACCTCAGTCCTACACCTGGTAGCATTTATAAAGGTTGTCCTTCCAATCCCACCAATGGAAACACTAAAGACGTTTTGTTTGAAATGGGATTCCTGTTTGGCTGAGGTATGCACACAGGCCAGGCAGGAATCACCACTCTAGTCAGGATAATCTAGAAACACACTAAAAGATAACCACCACTCATCCTCTGGTAGCTTGCCACAGACCAGTCAGGCTTATCCAAAGAGACAATGTGTAAAGTATTTGTGCAGAACACACACACACACAGTAACACAATGAATACACCACAAACGGACTCCGGACAGGTTTTGAAAAATAGATTATTATATTCTGAACAAAACAAGACCAAAACAACAAAATTCCAATGTACAGAAGTTGAGATATTGAATTTTAAAGGAAAAAAGGCAGTAAAGCTCTTAGAAGCAAGTAGCGCTAAAAAGGTTACTAAAGGTTGTGCTGGACCAGGGCAAAGTCAAAGTTTGGGCTAACCGTGATGGAACGCTGGCCGGCTACAGAACCCACGCAGGCCCTGGTGAACAAAGTACCTTTCCTGATCGCACTCAGTGAGGTGCCTCAGTGTCCAATCCGGAAGGCAGAGGATGGGTTATCTTCTCCACACAGTGAAGGTGATGTGTCACTTCTTGAGATGAGTATCAGAGTCGAGAAGAGTTGAGTGATGTGCTGGAAAATCCTACACAGTCGAGGGGATGCGTCGTTCTCACCAAGCTGCCGTGGCCGCAATACGCAGTCCGATGCGTCAATCTCAGTAAGGCAAAGAACTGGTTCCGAAGCAATGCGCTGATTTTACTCCCTCAACTGGGGCGATGCGCCGGTCTTGGTACAGGAGATGCATTGAAATCTCTGTTGCAAGTATCTGGGCCACTTCCAGTAAGCCAGGCACTGGAGCAGGGGTAGAGACTTTGATATCCCTGAGTCTCAAGCAACAGGAGGCAAGCCAACAAGCCCTTAGAGATTACTTCGATTGAAGGCAGAGTCGAGCTCTTCTTCAGAAGAGAGCAGCAGGAAGCAGGGAAACACACTAGATCAGCAGTTCAGTTGAGTCCTTTAAACAGCACAGCAATTCTACTGGCAGAGCTTCAGTTACAAGTCCAGCAGTGTCCTAGTTTAGGGGGTCAGAGACCCAATACTTATACCCTAAAGTGCCTTTGATATGAGGGAGACTAAAATTGCTCTCTGAAGTGCACAAGTATCACTTTCAACCCAGTCCTGTCTGCAAGGCTATCTGTGGGGGGTAATCAGTCCTTTGTGTGGAGACAGGACACTGCCTATTCAAGTTAAGTGTTAGCAATTCCCTTCCATCTTGCCCAGGCAAGGCTATCAGAATGCAGATGTATGTAGATGGGTACTCAGACACACCTAAACTTTGTATGTTGTGACTGTCTAGAAGGAATGCACAAAGTGTACCTGTCACCCATCCCAGATGTGTATTGGAGACTGACTGTCAGGCACACAGAACAGTAAGTGCAGAGCAGTTTCCACTTTCTAAAAGTGGAATTTCTAAAACAGTAAAGTCAAATCCAACTTCACCAGTGAGAAGGATTTATCATTACCATTGCAACGATATTAAACAATTAAAAGCCACTCCTCTCTGATCAGGAATTACAGTTTAAAATGTATTAAGGAATTCACAATGCTAGTCTATGAGAGGGGCAGGCCTCACAGTAGTGAAAAATGAATTTGGGTGTTTTGTCACTACCAGGATATGATTAATCATACATGTCCTACCTTTACTGACATGGCACCCTGCCTTTAGGATTACGTAAGGTGATTTTAATGTAATAAAAGAGGCGTTCAAGGCTTGGCAAACAGCTTTAAATTGCAAATCGATGTGACAGTAAAATGCACACACAGTCCCTGCAGTGGCAGGCCTGGAACAAGTTTGAAAAAACGTATGTGGGTGGCACAATCAGTCCTGCAGGCCAACTAGATGCATTTAACTTACAGGCCTTGGGTATATGGTGTACCACTTTACAAGGGAGTTTCTAGTAAATAAAATATGCCATTCAGTTAAACACCAATATCACCATGTTTAGGGTAGAAGCACATGCACTTTAGCCCTAGTTAGCAGTGGTAAAGTGCTCAGAGTCCTATGGCCCAAGAAGAAAATCAGCAAAAACAGGAGGTAAAGGTAAAAAGTCTGGGGGAAGACCACTCTAAGGATGCCAGATCTAACACCTCTCATTATTAAAATACAGTCTGAGACACTCCTCAACTGCTGCAGCTCCAACAATAGTTGCAGAACTGAAATTAATGGCTGCTGTATATACTCAAGGGTGCCACCTGGTTACAATTGTATAAGATGCTCTGTGCCTCCCACTTGTATACTCTATTGCCTCATTGCCCCATGCATGTGCACTGCCAATGGCTCCATCGCTAAGGCAAAGGGGAGTGGGGAGAGGGGGTAGTTCTGCCTTGTACCCCATAAAATACACTAGCCATCTGATATGCACTTCCTGGACCTGACACCTGTCATGGGATCTGCATATAACAAGGAGACCCAGCTCAGAAAATCAAGAAAATCAGGACTAAATCCTATCTTTTCTAGTAACACCCACATATATTTGCAGTCTATAGTGTATAAAGCCTTTTTATTGCCCAAGGCAACCAATGCTCCTTCAATATTTGAGCCCGTGCGGTGTGCGTGACATGAGTGAGCCTCCGAATATTTGTGAGGGGGCTTCTCGTTGGAATGAAGACATATGGGTCTACATGCACCAACAAAACTATCACTTCCCTCAATATATTGGCCATTACTTTTGTTAGACCTGGCATTTAGGACTATAGGCACTTTACCACTGCTGACCAGGGCTAAAGTGCAAGCACTCCCTGTGTAAAATGTAATGGTAATTGGCTTCTCCATGATTGGCATAGCTGATTTACCAGTTAGTCACTAGAACAGTGCACTGTGTGTGCCCAGAACCTGTAAATCAAATGCACTGATTGTGCCGCTCACATGGGTAGCGTTGCAAACATATCTTAGACCTGCCTCTGGAGTGTCCGTGTGTGCAGTTTTAAACTGCCATTTCAACCTGGCAAGGGCACCCACTCATCAGGCCCAAACCTTACCTTTTATCATATGCAAGGCACTCCTAAGGAAGGCCAAAGGTAGCCCCTTGGGCATGGTGCAGTGCAATTAAAAGGTAGGACATGTGCTGTTGTGTTTTACATGTCCTGCTAGTGAGATACTGGTAATTTCATTTTTCACTACAGCAAAGCCTATCTCTCCCATAGGTTAAGAATTGAAGCTGCATTGTAACATCTTACAAGTGTATCTTCCAATTGAGAGCTGATAGAAATTTGGAGTTTGTTATCTCAGGGCTCAAGTACATATTTTAGTAAAGTTGGTTTTTAAATTGCAGGTCTGAAAATGCCACTTTTGGAAAGTTGACATTTCCTTACTTTAAGCACTTTGTGACCCCCACCTGTCTGCTGAATATACATATGGGTGAGGATAACAGTTGGGCTGTTTGTGCATTCACTCTAGACAGTCACATAAAGAGAGCAGAGGTGTGCCCTGCATATTCTACTGGCCCATCACCAGGTTGTTGGGCCTTCCTGAGCTAAAGTGGTGGGAGGAGTTGACACTGACACCTGCATTGGGCTGTGCCTGACCTCACACAAAGCCATCTCCATCCCCCCTGTTGTGTGTCTGGAGCCAGGTCAAGGAAAGGCAGCGTCTTGTGCACTACAAAGACTGCCCTTTGAAGTTTGTCCACTTCAAAGACTAAAATGGGTATGCGCACTGGACTTATGACCCCATATCCTCAGAGCACTTCTGGGTTGAGTACATTCTGCTAGGATGAAGAGCTGGATAGCTGTCAGGAGGGACTGCCCCTGTGCTGTTTGCTTTGCCATGTTTGCCTGCTGCTCGGCTGCTTCTGTCCTGGGAGAGAAAGGACTTTCCTTTCTACATCCTGCTTCCAAAGTCCTCTAAGGGCTTGAGTTGAGCTTGCTTCATGTTAAGAAGTCTCAGGACCATCAAAGACATCACCTGTTCTTGATAACAGCACTTGGGCTTTACTGCTGAAGGCCCTGTCTTGCCAAGTGGGCCGAATCTAGTTCCTGGGCCCTTGGAGTCAAGTGGTGTGTGCTACAACCCAAGAAAAGCAACACTGACGCTGTGTCCTGGAGCCAAGGGCACCGCTTGTGAAGAGCACAACGCACTGCTCTGACTTACACCGGAGACTTTGTTGCCAATGACAGCAACTTATTGACCCTGACATCATCATGGAAGCCGCTGACTGCACCAGAGCCAAGAGCACAGCCTGTGAAGAGCACAAAGCACTACCCTGACTCACACTGCAGCCCAACTTTACCAACACTCGCGCACCAGCATCGACTACATGCCACTGCCTGCACCAGAGCTGAGGGCACCACCCATGAAGAGCATGATGCACTTTCTGACTTGCACCGCACACCAACCCAGCTGACACCAGAGCTTCTTTAATACTGCAGAGCTGACGCCACAAAGCTTGACATTCGACCCAGTATCAACTTTGTTCCACAGTAAGGAACTGAGGCACTGCACTGGCCACCGCAGCCTCACCTCCCCTGCAGCTGTAAGGAACTGATGCATCACCTCCCCTGCAACAGTAAGGAACCGACGTAGCACCGTCCTCCAGAACACCTCACCTCCCCTGTGTTCGCAATCGCCTTTGTTTTGCACAACGCTTTCAAGGTACTGTAAGGGGGTCTGCCCTACTCCATAACCAGCCCTTGCTCCATCAAGATCGACCTGTCTTTGTGGAGTTGCCAACCATGACCAAATAGCCCTGGTTGGAGCTATTTTTGATTTCTAAAAGTTATACTTGATTGACTCTTTCAAAAGTGCCTACTAAAAGCCTTGCTCCAAGTAGGAAACAGCCGTGAGGCTTGATTTATAGATAGAGGACATGAATGAGAATGAGATGATTTTTTAAAGCGCACGTTACCCGAGGGTGTCTTAGCGCTGAGCAGATTCAGAAAGAACGAGGGAGTCATGGTTTATGGGGTGGTGTGGGGGGGAGGGGGAGAGGCCAGGTGACCTCTTTGACTTAATGTGGAAACAGCCAGATCTTCAGCTGCTTCCTAAACACCTGCAGCGCCGGCTGTGAGCGGAGAGAGTTCCATAGTTTTCCTCCCTGATAAGCAAGCGTTCTACCACCCCAGTTGGCTCGTTTGATTCTAGGGACCGTAACCATAAATGCGGAGCTGGTTCTAAGGTTCCTGCTGGGCACGTACCAGGAGAACCGCTCTTGAAAATACGACGGGCCTGTCTTATAAAGCGCCTTGTGCATAAGGCACAGTGCCTTGAAAGACACCCTTTTCTCCCCAGGCAGTCAGTACAGATCATACAGTGAATGGGATACAGGTTTGAATTTAGGAATTTTCAGAAGTTTCCGTGCTACAGCATTCTGAAGAGACTGCAATTTTCTTAGCAGATATTTAGAAGCCCCTAGATAAAGGGAAGCAATGCTAGTGTTTTCGTTGGAGCTGCCTCATTTGTTGGTGCCTCTGTGTTATTTAGCCTGGGTCAGCTTTATTCCAAGGTAGGAACCCCTACTTTAGATGATTATTGTTGCCCAACTTGCCCATGGGTGTGTACTGTCAACAGATTCCTTACTCCTTATATGTGGCTAGAGAGCAGTATCGCGGGTGCTAAAGAGTGATGAATGCATAGTAAGACATGTAAACATGGTCTTCTAGCTTGCTATTCACCTGTTGCATGTCCTCTAGCACACATAATAACATTGGTTGGGGTTTCCATCCATCTCCCATCCCCACCACCTCTATCATAAGGGCTCCATCACCAGCATATGGAGAAGACCCATCTCGCTTAGAAGAGGTGGGGACAGTGGGAGTGCGAACATCAATGGTTATTGCATAGCTGCTGGAAAGGTGTGCCAAACCAGTGCACTTCTACCATTCTGTTCCAGACCCAGGACATCAGAGAAGGTACTGAGATAATGAAGTGGGTAATTCCTTTCTTAAGAAGACACAGAAGGGGTAAAAGGGTCGACCCCACTGTGGCATTGTTGGACTTGGCCCTTTTTGCAGGGTCATTCCTGAACTTTTTGCCTCCCTCCTATATTTTTTCTGACCTGTTGTTGGCTATTTTATGACTCTGGACACTTTACCACTGGTGATCAGCGCTAAAGTGCATATGCTCTCCCTATTGTAAATTGATGTATTAATTGGTGATTCCATGATTGACTATTTTGTTTACTTGTACTTTTACAGCACTGGTTGTGCCACCCACAGAAGCAGCCTTGTAAAATGTGTCTAAGGCCTGCCATTGCAGAGCCTGCGTGCAGTCTGGTACTGTCATGCTGACTGGGCAAGTGCACCCACTTGCCAGTCCCTAAACCTTCCCTTTTCTTCATAATAGTCACCCCTATGGTAGGCCCAAGGGCAGGGTGCATTGTAAGTATGAGGTAGGACAAGCCCTGATGTGTGTGGCATGTCCTAATAGTGAATTACAGCCATTTTCGTTTTTCACTATTGCAAGGCTACCTGTTCTCCATAGGCCAGAATGGGCTGTTAGAATTATTACATTTTATAATCCTAACTGACTCAGAAATCATGGTGGAAATTCGAGTTTAGTATGCCTGGACTCAGAATGATAAAATACATATTTTAGTAAAGTGGTGTTTAACATTCTGTGTTTGCAAATACCACTTTTAGAAAGTAGGTATTTGCTTGCCTAAACCTTTCAAGCCTGCCTCTGCTAGGTTGTGTATTCCTTGTCTGGAGTTTGAGTGACAGGGCTGGTGAATTCCAGGAGACAGAATGAGTCAGCCCAGTGGTGAATAGAGAGATCTGCATCTAGATGGGAGGGAGGAGTTGCACCTGGGACAAGAATAGGACTGTGCCCGCCCCCCACAGTGCTGGCTCCACCCCCTGTGCTGCGTCTGATGTCTCTGCCCTGCACACTGAAAGAAGAGAAGGAAGACTGTCAACAAAGTTCTCCAGGGCTGTACTTGCCTTCCACAATGCTGGCTCCACCTCCTGTGGGGTGTCTGATGTTCCTGCCCTGCACTATGAAAGGAAAGGAGAAGTCTGGCAAACAGAGTGCTTCAGAACTGGTTTTGACTGGGCACAGGCCCCTCTCCCCTCAGAGAACAAAGGATTTTGGGGTATAAGTATTGGGACCCTAATCCCAAGAAATTAGATCACTTCTGGACTTACAGGACAAAACCTCTGCTGAGGAGAGGAACCTGAAGAAACTGAGGAGAGACTATTCCCAAGCTGAAGTGCTTCTTGGGGGATTGGCCTGCAGTGGTTGCCTGGCTGCCAAAGAGAAGAGAAAGAACTTTGTGTACTTTACTTTCAACTTGTGAAAAGATCTCCAAGGGCTTGGAAGAGAGCTTGCCCCCTGACCGAAGTCTCAGGACCAGTAGACTTCACCAGCCTTTGTGGATTGCTGCTGGAAAAGCTGCTTCAGTTGCTACAGAGGCATGGATCTGTGACTGTCTCTCACGACCGGCCCGGTGTCCAGTAGGCACCGCATCAAGCAACGTCCACCTCGAACAAAGCAAGCTCTAAGCTCACCGACTCCGTCCTGATGCCGTCACCGAGCCGTTGCCTGCACCACGACTGGTGGACACCACGACATGCAACGCCTCGTTACACCAACTCGTACTGGCCTGACCGACGCGGTGACTACTGCTGACTTCGAGTCCTGTGAACGCACCGGAGTTGGGCACAAACTCACACGTTTTGCGACGCACCGCCCGACTTGCACCGCTGTCCGGACTGATTGACGCCAGCTCCCGAACTCCGTATCTGTCGCCGCACCGCAAGCTGCAAGCACCGCATCGAAGCACCGTCTCGCCCTGCAACGCACGCCTTGGATCCACCGACTCTGTCAACGGGCCGCTGCCTGCACCGCATCGAGGGACAATGCGTCCTGCAACACTTTCTTTTCTGCACCGCGATGAACACCGGAACCGGCTCGCACGTCCTTGCATGCTGCATCAAGTAAAAGGTACTGTGACTGAGTCTGTCGACATTTGAGTGGGCCCGGACCGACGCAGTCTGCTGGATTTGTTAGACTCTGTGTTATTTCAACAACGCTGTAGCCAGACAGGTCTATTGACTCGCACAGAACCTTGAATTAAGCCTTTTAACCAGAACTCTTGAATTCTAATAGTACTGTGGATTCTTTTTGTCATTTATTGGGCTTGTGGTAACTCTACATAAAATATACTTATTTATATAAAACCTTGTGTGGTGTCCATTTGTAGTGTTGTCACTGGGTTTCTGTATGTGGTCACAAATGCTTAACTTACAACGCCTTTGAGATAAAGCCTTGCTGCTGGTGCCAAGCTACCAAGGAGGTGAGCAGGGGCTATTTTAGGAGCTTAATTGCCTTATCCTGCCTAGTGGAGAGGGTCCCTATTTGTCAAAACGTACCTACCTGTGCCAAATAGAGACCCCAATTTCTAACATGCATCAATCCAATTGCCAATGATGACTTCCAGATTTCTCTGCAGCTTTCCCTTCTATGCCCCACAGGCCTCTTGTGCTAGCTGCTCTTAGCTGTTTTATTGTTCAAAATGCTTTGCTAATATGTTGTGGTCCTCCCACTGAGAAAGCAGACCCCTGTATCTACACGCCTCAATTTCAGCTTAAGGCAATCCTGCCGCCATGAGCACACAGCTGTGGCTCCCCTCGCTTGAAGTGATTAAACTATACTGAAACTTTTGGTGAGCCCTTCACCGAGAACACAGACCCCCGCATCTAAACGCCGCGTTTCCGGCTTTAGGCGATCCTGCCTCCAGGAGCACACGGCTGTGGCTCCCTCCGTCTGATTTGATTTTCCCCCTGTTTGTACCTAACAGGAACTCTAGGACAAACGATCAGGCTTTTACAACCCGCTATCCTGGCACCGACCCTTGTTATTGCACACATTCTTAAGTACGGTTCCTTTAGGCACTTAACTACAGGCATGCATATTTAAAGTCCTGAAGATGATCCTTGTATTTTTGGTTGAGATCGAAACGCTGTCGACAACTAAAACTGCTCATACATACACATTTGATGTCTCTATTTGTCTCTGTAGAGCGGTTACTTGCGATTAGTTTGTTTAATTACCTATTCTTTGGAAAAAACAAACGGTGAGCATTACCTGAAATTCCCCCCGCTTTTTTATGTTTCCTGAATTGTATGTCACAATTGTCTCTGTAGTTGGACACAGGCTTGTGCCCCACTCTCAGTGTCTGTCTGTGCTGAATCTCTTAAATTGCTTCTAAATTAAATATTGAACCTCTGTCCGGCTGGACAAGTTTTTACCAATACAGCACAGATTGGGTCTGTATTCATTCTCTCTTTGCTCATTATCCGTTCTTTAGTAGGGACTGCTGTTGTGTTAAATAATTGATTCCCATGGTCCCTAGCCGACTCAATTGGGTTACCCTTGTTGTTAAAACAGAAGTGATGAGAAGAGCATGCTTTTGTTGGAGTGAGTGTATTATCCAAAGTATTAGTAGTTAACCAGCAGTTCTAATAGTCTCTAATAGCCATTGGTAATCTTAGGATAACTTCCTACGCTACAAACAGAATGATAGGCACTACCTGACACAATGCCGCCTACTCCCTGAATGCGTCTACATCATTGACAAAACACTAAATGTACGTAAGATAAAGTGAAGGAGTTTGCAACTATTATGAACACATATTTAATTGTATCAAATATTTTGTCCCAGACATCACCTTTTTGGAATCTCCCTTTTTGCTGATGATGTCTACTACTCAGAGTGGAAAACCGGCACCATCAGGCAGTCCAACAAGTACACAGGGAAGGAGATTGTTAGGCTGCGTCTGGGCCCTTCGCTGTTTCCCGCTATTCAGCTAAAGGTGGTGCACAGATTGAGCCAACCTGCAGCCAAAGCAGATTTGAATAGAGAGGGTAAGTTACTGCTTTACACACCCCACCACATGTAACCAAGCATGAATATTGAATATTTTTGGTCAGCCATCAATGTGACTGGCTATGGTTGCAATTGAAGAAACTGCTTTACATTTGTCTTTATTTTTTCTTTGTCTCCTCGATACATGGATCTGTTCAATCAGTTTTCTTTTAATGTGTGATATTACCCGCTGCAGAGTGTTGAGGACATTTTGTGGAACTCGTGGACTGTCTAACTGTTTGGAAGTGAAGCATTAAGATGATGATTTGTCATGTGTAGAAATATCAACACATTGTCAACAGTGACATGGCAATTAACAACATTGTGCATTTACAAAAATAGGTGTGTCAGTAAACTGTTGCCATCTTGTAGTATGATACCATTCTCTATGTACCAAGCAGCAATTCACACATGTGGTTAAGTTACAAGTCACTTCAAAGAGTAGACCTGGATGAGTAAACTTGGAAGAGTGAAGAAGAATTAGCCTATTCTGGGGATAAAATAGATCTGGATGGCAATAAACAACTGACAACCGCAACATGAAGTGCACGCCCTAACACCCTTTTTAGATATTGTTTGATGGCTAAAACGTGGCTTGTACCGTGTATTCAAGTACAAGGTGAGGGAGAAAGAGCAAAAATATTTTTTGATCAAGACGTAGAGGGCCCTCTGTATGGAATGGCCAATAGGGTAACATGTGCTGGTGTTCCAGGTTACCATTAGTTGTGACTCCCACTTCCCTATCTCTGACGACAGAGTTGAGCTGCTTGATCCATCATCAAGATCTCTCATGTAGTAAAGCTCTGGAGTAAAGCGAACCTGCCTGATGAGGGGGTGTTAACCCGAAACTAGTTCCAGGATGCTTGTTTCCGGTCCAGGGAGGACCTGGCCTGACAGTTCAGGCTGTATTGGTTGATTATTGTGTCTGCTGGCGCGTTTTGAGCTTCTTGTTGGGCCAAGGTATTTATTGAAGGTCTTCCTCAGGGTGAGAACTATTCTTACCCGGGACACTAAAAAAGGGGAAAACAACGTGGGTGTGCTGATGCTAGTCTTCTCCGAGTTCTTATTTTTTAATACTAATAATAATAATAGCCTTTTTTGCGTGATTACTTAAAACTATTGCAACCATAAAATCAATGTATCAAAAGAAAAAAACAGTTCCAAATGAACAAACATGTTTAAAAAGGATGTGGGGTGTTATGGTAAAATGGGCGCATCCGGGTAATCAAAGGTCAGGGCTTAGTTTGTAGAGTAGCGCGTATCATTTCATAAGTCTCCAGGTTTAAAAAGCGGTCTGTTAAAACAAAATAAAAGATAGAAAAGTTCAACGTTTTGCGTTTATACGATTTCAGTCAATGCTGGTTTTTCCATTGTTTCTTGCAAAAGGCAGTGAGTCTTAGGTATGGCATAAAATGTCCTCGTCTCATTTCTCCCTACTAGAGTTCAGCTTTTTTCCTGCTTTATCTAGAAATCTGACAAGACGACACACTAGTTGGATATCTTTGCCATCAAATCATGCTTTAACCCTCTGCCTGCATGTTCTTATTCCCATTTCTTTTATGGCATGTTTAAATACGGATCTGCGCTCCTTGTCCAGTTCCTTGCAGATGCATGTTAGATGAAGACTATCCTCTTTTAAATCCCCACATAGGCGACAGATAGTTTTTGTTTGAGGGTGTTTCCACGGGTGTAGATGATACAATGATGGTAGGATGCCCAGCCGTAGTCGTAGGAACTTCTCCTTCATAATCCATGTGAAGCCAACGCCTAGATAGGTTTGGTGGGAGCCACTGGTGTAGCTTTGAATGACAGTCCAGTCATGGTCCCTGTTGATTAGCGTTGCTTTATCTCCTATTTGCGAGATGATCCTTACTGATTTGTTTACCAGTTGTTTGAACGTATTGTGCGATCCACGGTGTCTATTGAATGCTTTAGGTAGATTGTAGCTGCGCTCCCTTTTTCTTTCTAACTCCTTCCAGAGATAGTGATCCATTGTTGTTACTTCAGCTCCTGTATTTTATGTCAGCATTTGGCATTGGCGCCCATTCGTGCTATTCTTCGGTTCCTCAGGCCAAATTCAAGCTTTATTTGTGCATGAGATGTATACTTAGAGAAGTTAAATATCATTTGCATTGCCCTGGCTCCTGTATTATCCAAGGTCAGCTCATCACCACCACGTAAGCATTCACTTCCATAGGTGAATGCCGGTAAAAGTTTAGCTTGGATCTCCTGTAGCAGAGGGGTAAAGCTGCGGCCAGCAATTTTCAAATTGAGATTTTTAAATCCAACCGCTATTGCAATCCCTCTCCTTGCTGCTTCTTCTTTCTGAGGTTGGAATGTCCCTTTACTATCAACTATTACACCCAAATATCTGTATTCATCCACAATTTCCAGTCAGTTCTTATTGGTAAAAACATATATACAAAGGGCAAACCCTGTTACTGGTTGGCCAGAGGATCTTTTTGCTGCCTCAAAACACTGGTTTCAAAAGAATTTTTGAGCTTACGTACCGTTCAGATCTTGGGCTGTCGAAGATGAAGACTCTGCCTATTGCTCAAAGGTAGAGGGAGCTCGCACAGCAAATTGTTCAAATAGTGCAGTGGTGAAGTATTGTAACGGGTTGTAGTGTGCAACAAGAGGAAAAACACTGTCTGGCCTGGCAGTGTGAGTGTTGATAGCAATGATCCAGGGCTCCCCCTTTTAGGGAGAGAACAACTCCGTGCACAACAGTCAGGAGAGAACTATTGGATCCGTCTCCTTGCCACGATGGTGCCCCATGGGCTCAATGACCGTATTGAATTTCTGTGTTATTTGTGATACTATCATGCATGTTTGATTATATTTAGAACTGCTTTATTTTTCATCTCCAACCTTTTCATACTTCTTTGTTTCCATCGTTAGTATAATGTTCATTGTTTTCACCTCCTTATTATTCACCCATTCCAATATGGCGGCACTTATATTTGACACTCCCATTACAACTGGGTGCACCTCTAGTCCTTCTTTCATATCTATGCACACAAGACGCTTTAAACCAGTGACGCTCCGCGTCTCTTCTGATCCACCCACTCCGTAGGAACTCCGCGGAGTTCAACACTGTTGCCTGCATGTAAGTACCCTACGGGGACTTGGGGATACTTTTAACGGTTCACGTTTGCATATTATCTTTTATGCACTCGATGGCTCTGTCGCACGCATACTTGCCTTCACACTGTTCCTTCCTTGAGCGTTTCTACTCCATTTCACTTCTCGAGCGTTTCCGCTCTATTTTCACGCATCAAGCGTAACTGATCCGGGTGATTTTTTCTCACAACCTAAGACTCTGGGAACTCGCGGTTTATTTTCTTCTTGGCACTCTCTACCTCTGACCCATCTCGTCAGACACAACACACTCTGCCTCGTGGTCAGCATTAAATCTCACCCTGCTCCCTCTGGTTCTATTAATCGCATGCCAATGTTATTACTTCGTGTAACAGTTCACAGGATGTTACAGTGATTCTCTATTTTGTTTTGCCTCGTAGAGTAATCCCTTGACAAAGGGCATCCGCCCGAAATGCATCGGGATGTTTGAGGATTATTTTGTTGCAACATGATATACTAAGAGACTTGTTTTTGATTACAAACATTCATGGACTAGAATGTCCACACACTTTACATTTTGGAATGAAACCTTTTCATGGTTAAAGTCTGACCCTATTTAATTCTGAGTATGGAATGAGACCTCGGTCCTGACTGTTGTGCACGGAGTTGTTCTATCCCGAGAAGGGGGAGCCCTGGATCATTGACTCTGCCTATTGGCCATTGTGCTTTGGCGTGTGATGTTCAATGGTCATAAGTTTGAGGCATTCATTCACTGGAATGACAATGGGGGTGGGGGGGGGGATAGCAGAAAAACTCCTCTCCCATGACTGTTCATGGAACCGTTCTTGAAAGTTTTCTAGCAGACATACCTGTTCAAATTGGTGAATCTTCTCTTATTTAAAACAGTAATTTCCCACACATCGGTCGGGTACTAGGGAAGAGATTTGAGGTGCCTGGTGTTAGGACTTGAAGGAATCTCCTGCCCCTAGCTTACCACCACTGAGTGTATGCAAGCATAAAAGCATGTGAGAAGTGTTATTATTTCTTCATGTAAAACTCGTACTGTGAGGGTGCTAGTTTCCTTGTTTGTGGGAGAAAGTTATTTGAAGCCTTTTGGTGAAGGTTAGTGATAAGAAGAGACAACAGAAATATGCCTACCCCACCAGGAGCCCATGCAAGGGGACAGAATGTGTGTGCACAAACTAGTTTCACACTATATACCATGTTAACGAAATCCATGTGTTTCTTTTGTAATGGACAAGACAATAGGGGAGACCAGCCCATGTCTCCTCCCAGGGAACACCTGGCAGGTTATTTCAAAAGGTTCACTTCTATTGCCTTTCAAAGAAACAGAACCACACCATGCATGGTGGTGTGCTCATGAACTTGATAAGTGCGTCATGGAGAAGTGGAAGTGAAATCAGCGAGTGGCCACATACCTTTAACTGATGCCCATGTTCGCGGTGGTCCGTCTTGAGAGGTACCTGAAGGAGTGAGGAGCAAACCTGCAGGAAATGGGTCTCTATACTTCAACCGAGGCCACACCTTCCTCTTGATTGGTTGAGAGGCTGTGATTCAAGACCGGTCTTCCTGATAGGCTGACCACTAGCTGCATCGCCCGGTTAGTGGGGAGTTGTAGTTCGCGGTTGTGACTGCGCAAATTACAAACACTTGTGGTTTATTTTGAACTGCTTTGTAAGATTGGAATTATTTTCATCTTCTTGCATCTTGCCTGAGAAGGAACCCCTTACAAGGAAGTAAGGCTCTATCTCCCAGATTCATCATTGTCAGGTTTTGCGAGTCCTGAATAGCGATTATTAAGGAATTGCTATTAAAGACTCGCAAAACGGGATTCATGTAGAAATCGCAATATTTATTGCGATTCCTACAGCTTTCTTATTTGCGATTCGCTAATTGCTAATCGCGATTAGCAAATAGCGAATCGCAAATAAGGAAGCGATTTCAAGGGTGCCAGGGTGTCCAAAGGACACCCTGTACCACCCCATAAATGGTAATGTACACTGGTGTTGCTCACACACATGTCCAAAGGACATGTGTGTGTGTAACATACAACTTAGAAAAATGCACTAAAGTGCATTTTTCTAAGTTTTCGCTAATTACCACGTAGTTAGACTTCGCGGTAAATAGCGGCCCCAGATTGCGAATTCGCAGTTTTTAAATGGTTGATGAATTGCATTTAAGGAATCTCAAATTGAGATTCCTTAAGTGCAATTCATCCCAATTTAGCGATTTCTATAATTGCGATTTTTGCATTTGGGATGATGAATCCCAAATGCAAAAATAGCGCTCGCAAAGGGCCAGATTCTCAGAATCTGACCCTTTGCGAGCCAAATTTCCTTTGATGAATCTGGCTGTATGTGTTTTGTGGCCCCTTAAAGTTGTATATTAATATTCCTCTATGCTGGATCAATTTAGGGGGACAATAGATATCCTGATATCACAGATTAATGCAACCACATGGAGAGACACATCATGTCAAAAACACTTAAATCCATATAGATACATCAGTCTAAAATAAAAATCTATCAGAGGTGTAATAGTTCCTTTACTGTGGCGTACCCAGTGATGGCTTTAAGGGTCCTCAATTCACCCATTCTTATGATTCTGCAGAGCTAAATAATAAAATTAACTGAATTTCTGTAATAGAGTCTTTGCTATTCTCTCATTGCTGTATCTTCAGACCTGGTGTAGCCCCTCTGTGCATCTATCATAGTTTTTATGATGATCGTAATGAAAAACAGTGTCCTATCTATGGTACAGTTGTATGGAGACGAAGTATCGTTTTGGCTTCTAGTCTAAGTAATGTAGACTCTGAATTCAGAGTTTTTATATGACTCAAAACTGTCCACTTCAAAAGCAATGCTTTAATAGGAAACAAAACGTTTCAGGAGGAAATGTGACGCTTTGGGAAACGAGACACTTTAGTAGTAAAAGTGACGCTTTAGGAAACAAGATGTTTTAACAATAAAGATGATGCTTTAGGAAACAGGTCGCTTTAGTAGTAAAGGTGACGCTTTGGAAATGAGAAGCTTTAGTAGGAAACATGACGCATTAGTAGGAAACGTGACGCATTAGTAGGAAACGTGACGCTTTATGACACGAGACGCTTTAACTGTAATGATGAAGCTTCTGGAAACGAGGCGTTTTAGTAGCAAAGGTGACACTTTAGTAGGAAACTTGACGCTATAGGAAACAGATGCTTTAGTTGTAAAGGTAATGGTTTAGAAGGAAATGAGAATCTTTAGTAGTAAAGGAGATGCTTTAGGAAACTGGACACTTTATGAAACAATATGTTTTAATTGTAAAGGTGATGCTTTAGTAGGAAATGTGATGCTTTAGGAAATGAGACGCTTCAATATTGAAGGTGAAGCTTTAGGAAAAAGGATTTGTGACGCTTTAGGAAATGAAACACATTAGTGGTGAAAGGTGATGCCTTAGTAGGAAACGTGACGCTTTAGGAAATGAGACACTTTAGTTGTGAAGATGAAGCTTTAGAGTAAAAGATACTTTAGTAGTAAAGGTGATGCTTTAGGAAACGAGACGCTTTAGTAGTAAGGGTGAGGCTTCAGTAGAAAATGTGATGCTTTAGGAAACAAGAAGCTTTAGTAGTAAAGGTGGCGCTTAAGTAGAAAATGTGACTCTTTAGGAAAAGAGACGCTTTAATAGTAGAGGTGACGCTTTAGGAAATGAGAAGCGTTAGTGGTAAAGTTGATGCTTTAGGAATCAAGATACTCTATTATTAAAGGGCGAAGCTTTAGTAGAAAATGGGACACTTTCGTAGGAAGTCTGATGCTTTTGTAGGAAATGTGACGCTTTAGTAGGAAATGTGACACTTTAGTAAGAAACGTGACGCTTGGTAGGAAATGTGATGCTTTAGTTGAACACTTAACTCATCCAGCCAGGACATTATTAAATGGCTTAGTCGTGCGGCAAGCCAGGAAGTGTGAAGTTCCTTTCACTTTTAGTGATTTTGTCTGTGCTTGCTGTTGGAGGTGTTTGTGGGTTCTCTTGCGATTTGGTGTGATATTTGGTCTTGTTGGTGTCTTTGCTGTCCCTGTTGTGTAGTTAAACTGTCATTTGAGTTTTTTAATGGTATTTTGTAAAGTTTTGTCCATTGTATTGTCAGGTGTTGTCCATTTAGGGGTTAGTAGTGTTAGGGGTGAGGGGAACGGATCTGTTTTTGTTTTTTTGGGTTTAGGGAGGCTAATGTGGGTAAGGAGAAGTCAGGCAGGGCCAGTTCCAAGAACCTGTTGGTTGAGGAGTTTGGTGGTCTGCTGCGGTTGTTGGTGTGTTACCTGCAAAACATGATCGGCAGTGGAGGTAGGGTGAGCCAAGGCTACCCCTACACATGAGAGGTGGGAGCGTTGGGAGAAGGTGCACTTCCAAATGAGTGACACGGCTGACTTGTCGTGTCAAGGCACATATTTCCACACACTTACACAGGTCGCTGGGCATGCCATTATTGCAGGTGTGATATGAGGTAAGGTCCACATCTGCCTTGATTTGATGATTTGCTTTCTTTTTCATAATGCCCATACTGATTGTGTTTGACATATTGATACCACTACTGTGCACATTGCACCTAGTACCCAGGGTGCCTGCATTACCTGTGACCAGTACTCAGCCCACAGCTCCTGGGAAGGTGTGTGGGCTTGGTCATGAATTAGTGATGATCCTGCAGTCTGCCTTTCACACAATACACAATGGCATTCTGTGCTCTCTTGCATCCACAATGTCCTTTCATGCGGCCAAGGGTTCCGTTTTTTCACACATATCCTGCACACCTTTAGACAGCTTCCAACCTTGCTAGACTGCAGGAATGTGTGAGAGAATGTACATACCATGGGTTTCCTGTTTGAGTATACTCAGGTGATTTCATTGCACACACAGTTGGCTCCATATTTGTGGACAGTGTGTACTGTGTACCAACTCTGAGGGGATGGACCTAGTCAAACTAGGTAAATTGCTAGCACTGATGGTCACCCATTTCATCATTGCCAGAGATGGTTATCTGCAGAGTAACCAACATCGTTTCACTCAGGTCCCCTCACTTGTACATATACATTTCTCCTCTGGCAATCCTGATTTTGGGCCAGGGACTCAACCTACTGCCAAACACTGATGCAAGCCAGATAAAACATTAACTCCCATGTGCCTACAGCACCAACAATATGCATGAGCCTACCCAATGGTCGGATATGCCTGGCTGATTTTGAGGACTATGAGTCAAGCTGTAGCCTTCCTGGTAGTAGTGCTGGAATTGGTGACATGTACCTTCCCAGGTTTGCCCATACACCTTTGCCTCCAACCATCCCTGACTCCTGCCCTTTGTGTTGGCAAACTAGTTCATCCTACACCTTGACAGATACCTGTTTCAAATCCTCCGACCTATACATATGTGGCATTGAGTGACAATTTGCCTTCAGACTCTTCTTGCCACGTGCTACATCTTCACCCAGAGCCACTTCACATGTAGGATATGGTATCACAATGGGCTCTACTTTGTCATCCCTTCCCAGCTGCAACACAAGTGTGACACTGTCAAACACATCAGTGCATGTGTCTTGGTCAGGATAGCTTGGAGTACACATATCCCTTTTCACCTCCTTGCTATGCAATGTCTCCCCATTCAGACACAGTGCCAGTTCAATGTGCTCAGCTTACACCTACAATGCACTGCACTACCAGAGGCTCACCAGGACCATACACCATCAATTGTTTAAACACACATGGTCCTCTGGTGTGCATCACTTGCATTCACTCCCACACCCAGTCCGATTAGTACATGACAGGAGTTCAGCAGGTCTCCACCATGGCAGCTAACACCTGTGTGCTCTCACCCCACACGTCTGGAAAACTGCGTTCTATGTAGTTTCATACAGTTTACTATAGACGCGTCTTTTGTCATGTGTCTATGTGTTAATACTTCACATGCCCCACACCTTAACCCCCCTCTCAGCTGAGCAGTTTCTCCTCTGACAAGCCCATTCCATTCAATTGCTTTACATTCCAGATTTGGGTGCATAGGCTCACGTTTGACACAGTGGCCTCATTGTGCAAGGTGGCCTGCATTGTCACAGTCATGTTTTTGCTTTGTTCTGGGGGACTTATAGTTCTGGTGACTCATGTTGTACATTCCACTACAAGTGCTAGTATACAGAGGTGAACCTGGACCGGTGCTGCACTGCACACATGGAAGTGAGAAACGTGATGGAGCTGGACTGAGCTGTGCTACAAGTAACTGGGTAGTGTGACTTACAATTATGTGATGTTTAATGGTACATGACCCAGATTCCTGCCCTTTGCCCTGCACACAGCGCAGTGAAGCGCTGGGACATAGCAAGCTGCATTGCATAACATGACCTTTTTCCCACATTGCCCCTTGTTGCGACTTACCCTGTAAGTCGCGTTGTTCTTCGTGGGCAGCACTGTCCTGTCCCAGAATTCCTGCCTCCAAATCCTCTGGGATGACAGCTGCTCCCGCTCCTTCTGAGCATGCAGCGCCTATTGGGTCACCCGGCTTCCTCCTCCTTTCTGCATGGTTGTCTAGGTTGTTTGCCAGTTTCTCCCTCTTCCTGCGCTTATAGTCATGCCTGCGTTTTTTAAAGTCACCGATTGTCCTCTTTGCTTGTCCCACACTGTTGATCTTGGCCACTATGGACTGCCAAATGGCCTCTTTCTTCCCTAATGGCAATTTTGAGGTGACAAAGAGCTGGTGTTGGTGCTCTGTCATCTCAGAGATTCTCCTCCTCACTGAAATTGTACTTTCTCTTCCCCTGTGAGTGTGTCTGGACGGTGCACAGTCAAAATATCGACTACAAAATATCGAATAGACATAATATCGAGTACAAAATATAGGCTGGACAGAATATCGAATGGACAGAATATAGACATCAAAAATATCGTTTTGAAGGTAAGTAATGTAATATCGAATTTTAAAATATAGATAGTCAAAATATCGAAGTACATAATATAGGTTAATAAAAATATCGAAAATGTAATAATATCGAATTTTTATAGTGTATTTTATGTGTTAAAAGTGTTTATTTATGTTATAATGTAATTTAATTAATGAATTTAATGTTATTTAAATTTTGCGTAATTTAATTCTGTAGCGGGTTGTGGGTTTGTAGGGGAATAGGGTGGGAAGTAATTTAATTATAATTAATTAAATATGTAAATTTATTTATTGGTATTTTTTATAATTAATTGTTAATTAATTTTTATTTTGTAATTAATTACATTTTAATTGCCAATTAATTCTTTTAATTGATTAATTGATAATTATGTTATTTTAACTAATTTAATTTCTGTAGTGGGTTATGGGTTTATAGGGGAGTAGGGTGGGAAGTAATTTAATTATAATTAATTAAATATGTACATTTATTTATTGGTATTTGTTTATAATCAAGTGTTAAATAATTTTTATTTTGTAATTAATTACATTTTAATTGCCAATTAATTTTATTTAATTGATTAATTGATAATTATGTTAATTTAACTAATTTAATTTCTGTAGCGGGTTGTGGGTTTATAGGGGAATAGGGTGGGAAGTAATTTAATTATAACTAATTACATATGTTAATTTATTTTGGGTACTTATTAGATTTTAATTGTTAAGTAAGTTTTTAATTACTAATTAATTATTTGTTAATTTGTAAATAATTAGTATTACTAGATAACTAATTGTAATGATTAAATTAAATTAGTATTTGTAATTAATTAATTGTTATATTATATTAAATTGGTAATTACTTCTAATTATTTTTTTAATAGATATTAATATATATATATTTTTAAATAATATATGAAGTATCTACTTTCCCTACTGTTGTACTCTCTGGAGTGGGAATAGTAAGTTTTACCCCTACGCTATCCAACGCTTTCCCTACTGTAGCACTTTCTGGAGTGGGAATAGTAATTTTAATCCCTACGCTATCCAACGCTTTCCCTACTAGTGCACTCTTTGGAGTGGGAATAGTAATTTTTACCCCTACGCTATCCAACGCTTTCCCTACTGTTGCACTCTCTGGAGTGGGAATAGTAATTTTAATCCCTACGCTATCCAACGCTTTTCCTACTAGTGCACTCTTTGGAGTGGGAATAGTAATTTTTACCCCTACGCTATCCAACGCTTTCCCTCTGTTGCACTCTCTGGAGTGGGAATAGTAATTTTTACCCCTATGCTATCCAACGCTTTCCCTACTGTAGCACTTTCTGGAGTGGGAATAGTAATTTTAATCCCTACGCTATCCAACGCTTTCCCTACTAGTGCACTCTTTGGAGTGGGAATAGTAATTTTTACCCCTACGCTATCCAACGCTTTCCCTACTGTTGCACTCTCTGGAGTGGGAATAGTAATTTTTACCCCTATGCTATCCAACGCTTTCCCTACTGTTGCACTCTCTGGAGTGGGAGTAGTAATTTTTACCCCTACGCTATCCAACGCTTTCCCTACTGTAGCACTTTCTGGAGTGGGAATAGTAATTTTAATCCCTACGCTATCCAACGATTTCCCTACTATTGCACTCTTTGGAGTGGGAATAGTAATTTTTACCCCTACGCTATCCAACGCTTTCCCTACTGTTGCACTCTCTGGAGTGGGAATAGTAATTTTTACCCCTATGCTATCCAACGCTTTCCCTACTGTTGCACTCTCTGGAGTGGGAATAGTAATTTTTACCCCTACGCTATCCAACGCTTTTCTTACTGTTGCACTCTCTGGAGTGGGAATAGTAATTTTTACCTCTACGCTATCCAACGCTTTTCCTACTATTGCACTCTCTGGAGTGGGAATAGTAATTTTTACCCCTACGCTATCCAACGCTTTCCCTACTGTTGCACTCTCTGGAGTATGAATGATAATTTTTACCCCTACGCTATCCAACGCTTGTCATATGGTTATTACGTTTCCATAGGTTGTGTTAAGTTAGCATGCGCTTGTTAAAAGTTTAAACGCCATCTTTTCTTTCTGCTTCGGTTTGCACACAACACCTAATTGTTATTACAGCTTTTAACCTAGAAGAAAGATGTGATTTACTTCAGAATAATATATTATTGTACTGGTATCAGTCGTGCCTGGAACACTTGGTACAACTGTCTGCACACTGAGAGCTGCACACTCTAACACAAGGTTATTGTAGGCCTGATCCTCGCACTACGTTAGTCATAACACAAATAATGTTTGTGCCAACTTTGGGCTTTACGTGAGTTCAAGATACAGTTACAGGGAATTGAAAAACACACTTGATGCTGGACATGCTGAGAGCTGGTAGCTGTTGATGTGACTCCTACTACTGAGAATTTGAGGTATGGGTTCGCCCAGCTAAAGCCCAAATGAGACCTTCTTAGATATAATATAATATGCTAATTAGGGTGCGCGAAATATAGGTGATACAGAATTCCATAGATTTTGCATCATAATATGTTATCACAGTTTGCTTACTATGGATTAGTGACTATGCTGCTGACTCTGATTTTTATAATATGCATGTTGATATTATACAAGATACTGCGTTTGAGAATGTTGCATTGAAAAAATAAACATTTCAAACTTGCACGTGTTCTCATTGCCTCCCAGTTTCGGTTTGGAATGATAATATAACGAAAGAGTGTTCATGTGTTCCACGATACCTGAGGTATTCTAAGTTCATGTTCTGGATTGTCTAAGACATCGGGAAGTCTTCACTGCCGATGAGATACTGTAGCTAGCCTGGTAAGGGGATTTCTGAAACTTAGGTGAGTTGTGGGTCACCCTGACTCACCCAGGTTCTAGGTCTCTGTGCACAGTTCTGTGAGAGAACGGAAACCCTGCGACATGGCGCCCATACGTTGGTTGGCCCTATAACATGACACTCGAGTAGTATATCATTCAAACCTTAACACCTACATTCCCGTTTCCGGAAAACGGCGGTGTCGGAAAAACCTACCTATTTTTGAAATAGGTAATTTTCAAGCTTGAATCTAACTAAAACGGTTTCTTTGAATTACTACCCAGTTGTGCTACAAAGTATAATTTGTTTTTTCTAATTCCTGTGCTGACATGGCTCAAGCCGTGGACATCCCGCAGCATAGTCGCATTGCGGTGCGTGACCATTTGCGGATGTATGATGTTCCATTGGATGGCTTGGCTGTGGTTCTGGTGGTGAGCGCGGAACATGCTTACCCGTACGAACTGTTTTATTCGTGGGTGACATTTCCGGCGGTGGACGCTAATTCTGGTGTGTTCCACACATACACTGCTTCAGATGTACCGGCTGCGTACGCTCCGTACAGAGCACTGGAGGTTCCTATTGACGCTTGGCAGCATGGAGTTTGGTTTGGTGGCGCCCTACCGCACGCTATGACCGCTCCGAGGTTAGGTCCTTTGTCCATTGCGGGCACTAGTTGGCCGGCTTTGGGTGGATTTACTCCTCACCCTAGACGTAACGCTTGTAACGTGGGCGATCTGCGGCAGCTTCATGAAGTCGCGGTGGGAGTGATTAGAGCGCTTGTTCATTACATTGGCCGTAATGTTCAGGAAGCGGCCCCTAGAGGAGCACAGCTTCGAGCAGAACATGCTGGTCTGAAAATCAACCCGGTCATGGTTAATTCCGTGATGGGTAAAAAGCCCTTAGAAAAGGACGATTTTCCGTTCTGGCTTGCTGAGAAATTCGGCCAGCTGGAGGCTGTGTTTCCTAATACGAGTCCGGGTGATAAGCACCGGATTCTTACACTGAGTTTACCGAAGGATCTGGCTCCTGACCTTGCTGACTGTGAGACCTGGGGAAAAACTTTTGCAGCGGTCTATTCGAGGTGCTATGGCTCCCCGTCTGTGACCAACCTAGGTGGGGTCCTTAAACGTGTTCAGGATGAACATGGACCGGAGGCGGCTGTTGAATTGGGCATGCGCCTGTGTGGCTCCTTTGAAGTGGTTTGCGGTGTGATCCTTGCGAATGTCAAGGGAGATGCAGTGAACTTTCAAGTTGCTAACGCGTTAGCGTTGGTTCCCGAGCCCGATCGACCCCGACAGTTAGCAAAGATTATTGTGCATGCTTACGCGATGGTGGGCCGCAATTCCAAAGGGGTTAAAACTTTTCCTGATAAAGAGAAGAAACAGCCCCAGAGTCAGACATCGGAAACTGGTGGTCAACAAAAGTCCAAGAAACAAAATTGGCCTAAAAAACAGAATCAGGGTAAGCAACAACAACAACAAACACAGGTTTCTACTCCTGCGTCTCCATTGCCTGCGCAGTCGGATCGTGTTTATGATTTGCGCGACCGCGCGATGATTAAATCGCCTGAGAGGTTTCAGGCTTCTGAACAACGCTCTCCTCGTTCCTTTCAGGACTCATCGGCTCCGTCAACCGGTGGTGGAGGGGGCGGCAAGGGCCGGGGTGGCCAGCAAGGACGTGGTCAGCCCCGCCGGCGTTCCAGTGGAGATCAGCAGGAAGGCTCTACGCCCAAGAGACCTCAGTTTGCCACGAAGAAAGTCGCTGCCCTGACCGCGCATCGTTATGCCCCAGATAGTGAGAACGCGGCTTCGGAATCTGACGTGGGCTCTGACCTTGCTGGACAGCGCTGCAGAGATTACCATAGTGAGAGAGGCCCTCCGTCCACTGTTGAAGGTGACAGCGACTGAAACTTTTGTTGTAATTGAAACTGCAGATACGCATGTTGCTCCCCCTGAAAGACTTTTTGAAATTGTCCTGTTAATTGAAGGTGACATGCAGCGAACTGTAAAAGGGGTATTTTGGGAAAATCTCTCGTCTACGTATGACATTTTGCTTTCGGAGGCTGACTGGCCCCCACCTTTTGTTCTCGCATCTCCGCGAGGGGAGGAGGTAATCCTGCCCAGCTTCGCGCACACTGTGCCGAGGGTGGAGGCGCTGCATTTTGCAGAAGAGTGGGCTCTGGCGCTTGCGCCGGCTGTGTACCGCAATCAGTGTGGCTGGGATAAATTGTCACCAAGCCATGAGATTCCTTTACGGTCACAGCCACAGCCTCAACCCCAATATCCCATACGGCGTGAAGCGAAAGCTTCAGTCGCAGCTATCCTTGAACAATTGGAATATCAAGGTGTAATTGAAACGTGTGTGTCACCGATGAATAACCCACTTTTTACTGTTAACAAACCGGACGGGTCATACCGTTTGGTTTTGGATTATAGGCATTTGAACTCGCATTGCCGTAACTGTGCAGTACAGAATACGCACGGCTCTGCGTTAGTGAATAGTCTTGAGCGTAAACGGTTCAAAACCACGCTTGACATTTCCAATGGTTTTTATGCACATAGATTAGATGGTCTAAGTTCCCAATGGACCAGTTTTACGTGCGGCGGAGTGCAAAAAATGTTTAAACGACTCCCAATGGGCTACAAGAACAGTCCGGGAGTTTTTTCCGCGCGCATAGTCTCTCTTTTGGAGAGCTTCGACCCAGTTGCTTGTTCGTATGTGGATGACATTTATCTCACAGACGACGATCTTTGGGAGCATCTGTGTCGAGTAAATAGCATAATTTGTAACTTTGCTGACGTAGGTTACAAGTTTAACTTTGCAAAGTCGCACATTGCAGAGTACACAGTGTTGTTTCTGGGTTACGAGCTTAACCATGAAGGGAAGGGTTTAGCACCCCATTTCCTGGAGAAATGTGCACAGTTGTGCTCTCCGACAACACTGAAAAAATTACAATCTCTTCTGGGTTTTCTGAATTTCGGGAGGACTTACATTCCGGAATATGCCCAGCGTATCAAGCCTTTGTATGCTTTGATACAACCATCTTTTTCCAAATCATGCTGGCTGCCTGAGCATTCAGCCATTCTGCAGTCTTTGCAGGCTGATTTGCTCGCTTCTGAATACTTACAGACTCGTGATAACCAGACCAACCTGGTGATAAGAATTATCCCTGGGGCGGTGGGTTTCACGTACCTGACTTTTAATGAAGGAGATACAGTACCTATTGCTTACAAGTCACACTTGTACACTTCGGCTGAATTGCGTTTTTCCACTGTGGAGAAAGTTTTAACAGCTGTGCAGATGGCAATTCTTAAGGAACGTGCCCTGTCACAAGGAAAGCGCATGTTGGTTGTTACCCCGTGCCCTGCCTTAGAGGCAGTTACGAAAGCCAGTGTACCTAATTCCAAAGCTTTGCACCCTCGGTGGATTCAATGGGCTGCGTCCTTGACGTCCCAGGATGTCACGTTTATTTTTGACGCCACCTTGCGGTCCCAGGAGTATTTACAGTATGAGTTTGTTCATCCTGCTCCATTAGCAATGCGGCCGTTGGAGGATTTCCATTGCATCATTTACACTGATGGTTCGGCGCAGGTTGCGCATGGCTCTAAACATGCCTACGTTTCCGCTTGCGCCATTGTGGTTGGTGCCATGGTGAACGATGAGTTCAAGTCCAGTGTCGTGCACACGCAGACGCTTGGAGACTGCACCGCACAATTGGCAGAGCTTCGTGCTCTGATGCTTGCATTGGAGTACGCAGATCCTAGTGTGACGACTTTAATAGTAAGTGATTCTTACTACTGTGTCCAGTCTTACAATGAAAACTTGTTCTTTTGGATTCAGAATGATTTTCGTGACTCCAAAGGTAGCACAATAAAACATAAAACTATCTGGGTCTGAGTGGCGGAACTTAAAGAGAAGCTGCCACTCGTGTTTGTGATTCATACTCTTGGTCATCAGCGCGCGGGGGTTCACGCTGTTGGCAACTCGCTTGCTGATGAAGCAGCGAAGTCAGCGGTATCAAAATACTTAGTTTCAGCAGTCACGAGGTCCAAAAGCAAAATCGATGATGACATCTTGGCAGCTGTAGCTGCAACGGAGAGGGGAAGTAAATATCCTGCGGGATTCCCTTCTAAATACACATACCACTTAAGTCCCGATAAGGTTCCTTATGTGAAAATCCCTGAAGTTGGCGAGCGTTTAGTTCCCAACCCGGATCGCAGAGCTGCTTTGATTACAGCGGCACATGAAGGTGTGGCGTCTGCTCATGCGGGCGTCTCGGCCACTGTAACTCAGCTACAACAGAGATTCTGGTGGCGGGGTCTGTACAAACAGACGCGTGAATATGTTCTTCAATGTAACATTTGCCAGCAGATTAAGCCTTCTACTGCTGCGCGTCCGCCTCAGACACAGTTGTACATCTCTAATAAACCGTTTGGTTGCGTTTATTTGGATCACTGCGGTCCTTTTTCTTCTGATACTGCGTTTAAATACATCTTAGTAGCAGTTGATTCATGCACACGCTTTGTATGGGTATGGCCGCATCTTAGCGCTGATTCACGGACTGTCATTAAGGATTTGCGTGTCTTTGTGGGAATTTTTGCCTGTGGTACTTTCCATTCGGACCAGGGTCCGGCTTTCGCCTCTAAGGCATATAAGGCTGCTATGGTTTCGTTGGGAGTCCAAGTCAAATTTTCAAGCCCCTACAGACCCGAGGGTAATAGTGTAGTAGAACGAATGAACCGCGACTTAAAGCAATCTTTGACAGCCCGAGTTATAGGCACTGGTAGAAACTGGCTAGCCCACCTCATAGGCGTGCAGCGTGCGCTTAATAATCTCCCTAGAAGGTCTCTGGGTGGGCGGACCCCATACGAAATGCTATTTGGTATCAAGATGTATGTACCTGACCTTGATGGGCCGGACTACAAGGCCCAGGCCGGGGCCTTTGACGTAGATGAACATTGCAATGTTTTACAGAATCTACAAAAGACCAGAGACAGTCTGGCAAAGGAACATTTGCCCTCCACATCGGATGATGCGTTGCAGATCCCGGTAGTTGGCTGGCTACCCCAAGTTGGAGAACTGGTTCGAGAGAAGATCGATAACAAGAAAGAGTTTGGTCCCTCATATCGAGCACCAGTCCGAGTCCTTGGAGTGAAGGGCACAAGAACAGTCATTTTACCACCACTTCCAGGTCGTAAGGAAAACAGATTTATTTCTATTGACAATGTCAAGACACACAGGGTGGCCGATTCTTCATAGCATGACACCGGCTGTATCCTGTCCTTCCATGGTGAGGCACTCTGTGCTGGCTATTACATCTGGTGCAGAACAGGAGGTGTCCCTCGAGATGCCTGCCATATCCAGTTCTTTATTAAATACTATTCCTGATACTAACATTGATGAGCAAAACTACACTTATCCTGCTGATTTATCGATGCCTGATTTGCAGACCCGTTTGGCAGGCCAGTCCAGATTCTCTTTTGACTCTGTTTCGGAAACATCAAAGAAACCCACAAACATTGCAAGATATGCCACGTTGTTCAAAAAACATTTTTTAATTCCGCCTTGGACATACATTTGGTTGATCCTATTTTCATTCTATCTTTTTATGTCAATTGGTTTTGTGTTTTATTTTTTCCGCCTGATTGATGGTCACTACGTTAAAGAAAGAACAGGAATTCGGTACCTTAATGGAACATTGAACCCTCTCTCCTCTTCACATTCTGCTCACAGACAGAAACGAAACTTAAAGGCAGTTAACATTACAGCATGGCCTGTCCTTGATGGGATTGTGTGGGATGCGGTTAGGTTTCAGATACATGGGCCTACTGAAGTGATTAATGTTCCAAATGTGCTTAGAGTAAACATGGGAGATGTGATTAAACAAAATGTACATTCTGATGATTGGGATATTCAGGCCGTAGAAGCATTATTCTCGGATTTGAAGTATTATGCTGCCTTCGATGCTGAGGATCTGTATACAGATTCTATTAATTATGGTGATTTGTTTTGTTTCAACATTATGGTAATCATTTTTTACATAAGACGAATTCCAGGAGGGTTGCTGTAAATTATACACAATGGGAACATTGCCCTGCTCCATTCAGTGGCAGTTCCAATACATTTCTGAAAAAATATACATATTTTACAGACTTTGATCAGTCTAATCCCGAGTCATTTTATTTTAAAATGACACAAAAGCCCATTTCCAAAGTTAGACTTACCGATACAAAATTGCTGTATTCGAAGTCCTTTTTAGACAGGTTGGCTGTAGATGGCTACGAGTTCTGGAAGGGAACAATTGACCTTAAATCGGTTTGGGGTACCAAAGATTGGCAGGTACAAGGCACTGAGGCTTTGCACCGTGCATGTCTCATCCCGAATCACATGTTGTTTTTAAATTCAACCATTTTCCAGACAACATGCTTTGAATTGGCTACTTCTAAAAAATTAAATACACCGACCATCCCAGATTTAAATGAATATACAGGTTGGGGTAATTTCACTGATTCCTCCATTCAAGGGTTGCAAACTCTTTTACACAATTCATCCTTTAACATTTCCAGTTTGGATTCCAAGGGATGGCTGGTATGGCAAAAAAGTGCTGATTCTTGCCAGCGCCGTTTTATGGGTTTGGCTGAGGGATTCACAAAACTCAGGCCCGATCCACGTTTTGAGGGTGACTATTCTGTCACGACTTATTCTGTGGGGAAGTTATGTCAAAATTGGTTACAGCATTCTACTTTAGCTGCAGTTAAACTACATTTGTCTCAATTACATGATAATGTGGATTTAAACGATTTTATAAAAGGCCCTGCTAAAGGTAGATCTAAACGTTTCCTGTATGCAATTTACAATGAAATTTGGAAAGTTAACCAGGTTGAGGCTGCTAAACGCCTAAGGGCTATTGATCAAGCTAATTTGGAAAAAGTGCTTGCAGTGGTTGATAATAGCATTAACACGCTGTCTTCCCGAATTTACACTTTAAATAATATTGTGTCTTCTGTTGTCGACATAATACATGATGAAGTATCCGTGTTGTATCATGGTCAAAATCAATTGCGTTCTGTGATGCAGTTTGCATGGACACTACAGACTCTTAAGTCTGGTCGAGTGCCATGGACTTTTTTGAACATATCATCATTATTTGCCCCGTTTAATTTGACTGAAAAACAGCGCATGTTGTCGATGAGAGATGCTACATTTTCTATGTTACATATTGAAAAATTAGAATCCCTGCCATTTTCGGTGGCTGAAGTAACTGCGGCAACATGGCTTATTCATGGTGTTATAACGTTACCTTTTGCTTTGTATAAATTTACAAATTGTATGAAATATATTGCCATTGGGCGATATGAACCATTAGGCAGTGCTTTCCTCCATGAGACATGGTCTTTACCATACACTTACAGATGCCTCAAGGATGGGAATGAAGTGAATCTGAATGGTGAAGAATGCACACAGTCCCCTGACCGCTCACTTATTTGCAGACACATCCAGTTGCATGGTTCTTGTAATCAGGACAAACCGAATTTGGCCTGTGTTTTGAAAGGGACCCCAGTTCCTGCAATAGTTCCCACGTTCACGTTGTTGTCCAACGGTAGTTATTTACTTTTAAATAACGAGTTTTGTTGTGGGCTAGAGGCTGGAATCGGATATGTGGTTACCGTGTCTGAAAGGGTCGTTTGCTGCAAGAATGTGTTGTATCCACCCACGCATGGGAATTCAGAAGTTTTAATTTGGCCGAGAATACCAACCTTGAGAGCTGAATTCAATGGTTTAGGCCGTATAAGAGCCCTTTTGTCTCAAAAACAGGTGGCCCTGAGCTCTGCCCGTGAAACTTATGTCCTTCACATAGCAAACACACGCACAGAAGTACAAGCTCTTTTAAGTACTGATTTGCCGTTTCATTTTTGCGAGCTGGTTCATCAGATCTTTAATGCCTCCTCCACATCAAACCTCGCTCATTTTTTTAAAATGGTTAGCAGTGGTCTTGTGACTACATTTGAAAAAGTATTTGGTTTTATCCCTGCGTTCTTTCATTCTATATTCGCTAGTCTGTTTGGCGGATTTCCTGTTTTGCTGGCTTTGGCTGCAGGCGTTCTGGTGATATTTTATTTCATAAAACATGGATGCCCATCCTGCGCAAGGAAACGCACAGCACCTACTGATGCAGTTTCGCAACCGGATGCTTGATTATTATGGATCCCTGCCGCTTGCGACTTTAAGCACGGCTTTTGGATTATCTTTCAGATTTTCCTATTTCACCTGTGTCCAGCCTGTGTTTCATTGCCTGAGCTGTGATTTCGACTGGTCTTTCAGTTGGTGACCATACGGCCTACACACTTAAATTGTTGTTACATTATATTTACCATCATCTGATTACCAATGGAACGCCACACATCAATATTATTCTTTATAACTCTCAAAGTTTTATTAAAATTTCATTAAAATGTTGTTTTGTGAAGAAATTTCTTTAAAATCAAACACATATTTCATTGGTACACCATATAGATACAGTTATATTTATAAATTTATAAAAAGTGTGCTCTGTTACAATTTTATCCACTATCTAACAAATCCAAATTACGGTATCTACTGCAGAGTCACACCACAAATTAAAAATCCTGGTGTAATAAAATTAAATGCATTGTACAAACAAATTATACACATTAAAAAGTCCCATTGTCGACGCGTTTCGGTGCGTAGATATACATTTGTGGCACCTTCCTCAGGACAGACGTAATGTTAAAACCAATGATTTGAACTTCTTTTTGAATATTAGATTATGGGGTCCTTATGTTAATCTTTCAGGACTTCTTCACTTTTCATGAAGCGTACAGATAAATTCGTTCTCACCATCTACATTCCCTTTCGATGGCCTTTTCTTGGGGTTTCTAAATGGCCCCTTAGAGAAAACGTCTTAATATAGCAGAAGGAGGATATCTCTTCCCTCTTTTTCAACCTTTTCAGTGCGGGCGTTGTGGTGGCTCAGCATACATAGGACCTTCAACTGGCGGCTTCCTCCTGCTTCTGCAGAAGCAGGAGGAAGCCGCCAGTTGAAGGTCCTATGTATGCTGAGCCACCACAACGCCCGCACTGGAAGAGATATCCTCCAACAATCAGTGAACACCAGTAACGGCTTAAGAATATTAACAGCTGCATCCTGGGCATTTTAAAGAAACCTCCACCCTTAAAAGGAACAGGTAACATTAGACCCTGTGAGGCGCTGTGCGAGAAGAAAAGCCTGGGTGTCGGCTATATTAACAAAAGCTACGGGCGCGGCTAAAAGTGCAGAAAAGAAACGGACCTTAAATCGAAAAGGACTTCTGCTATATTAAGACGTTTTCTCTAAGGGGCCATTTAGAAACCCCAAGAAAAGGCCATCGAAAGGGAATGTAGATGGTGAGAACGAATTTATCTGTACGCTTCATGAAAAGTGAAGAAGTCCTGAAAGATTAACATAAGGACCCCATAATCTAATATTCAAAAAGAAGTTCAAATCATTGGTTTTAACATTACGTCTGTCCTGAGGAAGGTGCCACAAATGTATATCTACGCACCGAAACGCGTCGACAATGGGACTTTTTAATGTGTATAATTTGTTTGTACAATGCATTTAATTTTATTACACCAGGATTTTTAATTTGTGGTGTGACTCTGCAGTAGATACCGTAATTTGGATTTGTTAGATAGTGGATAAAATTGTAACAGAGCACACTTTTTATAAATTTATAAATATAACTGTATCTATATGGTGTACCAATGAAATATGTGTTTGATTTTAAAGAAATTTCTTCACAAAACAACATTTTAATGAAATTTTAATAAAACTTTGAGAGTTATAAAGAATAATATTGATGTGTGGCGTTCCATTGGTAATCAGATGATGGTAAATATAATGTAACAACAATTTAAGTGTGTAGGCCGTATGGTCACCAACTGAAAGATCAATACACAGAAAGGAAATATTTTGATATAGTTCTAATTACCCAGTCCTTTCTGGTCCCTGGGAGACTCTCTAATTTTGGAGACTGTGATTTCGACTGGGCCATTGATTTGTGTCTCTGTTTACCGACTTCTCCTGACGTCGACTTTGATCAGCTGATGTCCCCCGTAGTGGCTCATGAGTTGGTCTGTTCTGGCGAAAGGGTTATGGCTGTGGCAGCGATGCATGGACTAATGGGTCAGTGGGACATATTCGCAGCAGCGCATGACTTTCTGGCACAAAGCGTTCTCGAGAACCCACTGAGTTGTCCTCTGATGATGCTAGGGGATTCAGTACTGGAGGAGCACGTATGTTCTTTCCCATTGCTTAATTGGATGGCTGAACTGTTTTCGGATGATGACAGTGATTTCATGTTGGAAGCTGTTGCTACATATTTTGCATATTCATTCAACGAGGAATGACTTTGAATACTTCCATCTATATGGCACGTGACTTTTTAGTAATTCTGAATGGTGCCAATTTCAATACGAACATTCGAATTTTTTCATATGTTCAAGGCCTGTTTATTATATTTAGGCCTCAAGTTCGACTTTTTATATTTTGTGTGGCCACTATAGGCATTCATACATAGTTTTTGTATTTTTTAAATTTTACATACATTACATACATTTAGCTTGGCTCAATATCATTGAACTCTGCTTTCAAGTATTGCCTCTCATAGAGTATTGGCTTATATATTTGTCTTTTGACCGTCCTCGGACCATTGGGGGGGTGTCATATGGTTATTACGTTTCCATAGGTTGTGTTAAGTTAGCATGCGCTTGTTAAAAGTTTAAACGCCATTTTTTCTTTCTGCTTCGGTTTGCACACGACACCTAATTGTTATTACAGCTTTTAACCTAGAAGAAAGATGTGATTTACTTCAGAATAATATATTATTGTACTGGTATCAGTCGTGCCTGGAACACTTGGTACAACTGTCTGCACACTGAGAGCTGCACACTCTAACACAAGGTTATTGTAGGCCTGATCCTCGCACTACGTTAGTCATAACACAAATAATGTTTGTGCCAACTTTGGGCTTTACGTGAGTTCAAGATACAGTTACAGGGAATTGAAAAACACACTTGATGCTGGACATGCTGAGAGCTGGTAGCTGTTGATGTGATCTCCTACTACTGAGAATTTGAGGTATGGGTTCGCCCAGCTAAAGCCCAAATGAGACCTTCTTAGATATAATATAATATGCTAATTAGGGTGCGCGAAATATAGGTGATACAGAATTCTATAGATTTTGCATCATAATATGTTATCACAGTTTGCTTACTATGGATTAGTGACTATGCTGCTGACTCTGATTTTTATAATATGTATGTTGATATTATACAAGATACTGCGTTTGAGAATGTTGCATTGAAAAAATAAACATTTCAAACTTGCACGTGTTCTCATTGCCTCCCAGTTTTGGAATGATAATATAACGAAAGAGTGTTCATGTGTTCCACGATACCTGAGGTATTCTAAGTTCATGTTCTGGATTGTCTAAGACATCGGGAAGTCTTCACTGCCGATGAGATACTGTAGCTAGCCTGGTAAGGGGATTTCTGAAACTTAGGTGAGTTGTGGGTCACCCTGACTCACCCAGGTTCTAGGTCTCTGTGCACAGTTCTGTGAGAGAACGGAAACCCTGCGACACGCTTTCCCTACTGTTGCACTCTCTGGAGTGGGAATAGTAATTTTTACCCCTACGCTATCCAACGCTTTCCCTACTGTTGCACTCTCTGGAGTGGGAATAGTAATTTTTAACTCAACGCTATCCAACGCCTTATCTACTGTTGCACTCTCTGGAGTGGGAATAGTAATTTTACACTTCCGCTATCCTACGGTAATAATATTGGATATTTTTAAATTGTATTATGTTACTATATATATATGTTTTAACAAATATGATTGTACATTTTTTTTATAACTTTGATAAATTATTTAATTATTATACAGTAATTTAAGTATTTGTAAGTATATTTTAGTAAATAATTTTTAATATTAATTTAATTTAACATTGTTTTTAATAAATTCGATATTTTTACAAACTATATTTTTGTAAACAATATTTTTTACTCAATATTTTTGTACTTACCTGTTTGTAGATACAAAGTCGATATTCTGTCTGTCGATATTATGTCCCTCGATATTATGTCAGTGATCCGTCTGGACATCCTGGCTGGTGCCGGTCTTGTTGGGATTGTTGTCCTGGCTGCTGCTCTCTTCCTCCAGCTCCATGGCTGCCTTCTGTGAATTGTGCCACTTTTTTCCTCCTCCAGAGCATCACTTTTCCATGTTTTTTAATGCTTCAGGTTCTGAACAGTGATGCTAAGGTGGTTAGCGTTGGATTCCGTGCTGCTAATCAGCCTTACAAAAGAACAACACACTTTCCAAAGCTGAGAAACTAATTTAACAAACACAGTTAAATACAAGCATACATGAAGAATAGCATGGACGCTGGCTTTTCAAATTGCAACTTTTGCTTTTTAATTTGGTACACAATTTAGGTTTCATTTAGTGAACTTAGTGCCCGGTTTCTTAGTGTGTTTGGATTTTCTTCTTTGCACAAAACTGTCCACTCTTGTCTTTTCACATTGTCTTTTCACCTGCACGTGTGTTCAGTTTTGGTATGGCTGAACAGGACACGGTAGCTTACACTGAGGAACATATTCAAAACCTTATGAGGGATCCCCCTCCTTTTGCATCAGCAGTTCTCAGCCTCGCGGCAAACACCCAAAACGAGTCGGATAAACTGATTCGACTACGTAAGAAACAGATTAGGACGGATCTCCACGGACATTTTCTACTCCAGCATTTAAGATCTGGCACAATCCCTGCAGGACTACAAGTTCGTAACATTCCAGTCGTTTTCACAGATGACCCTGAATATAAGAAAGGGTTTAGCGGTATAGAGACAAAGTGCAGCAGGGACCTGATGGTACTTACCATTGAGACAGCACATAGGATTTCGATCAAAGAACTGGAAGAGATTGCAGCGCTGGAAAAAGAAATCCAAGATAATCAACTAATCACTGACTCCAAAGGATTACTTGAAAAAATAGAAAAAGAGATAGGGGAGTTTAAAGATTTCACAGTTGCCCAGAAAAATAATAAATTTGAGCTGGACAAGAAAAATTTCTCGCTGGAATCCGTATATCCATTTCTCAGAAAAGATTTTTATTCAAGCTCTGAATCAAGGAGATTTCTACAGGACAACCAAGGACGATCACGTCGTAAATTTTTGACATTCTCTGACACATGATCGTCTTCGGGTAGTGAATCAAACAACTCTAACAGATCCTACCAGAATAGACAAGGCAATCAACAGGATCAACAACAAAGACAACAAAACCAGACTCCTTTTTTAGGACAAGGCCCGCAGAAGGGCAGAGGATGAACGAGACCAGTACAACCATGGGAAATGAGGACACGATCCCGGTTCTACAAGAACTAAATCTTCCATCTATATTCAACCTGTCTGACAGGATTCTCACAGAAGCGGAAACCTCTATCTTAACAAAAGGCCTTGGGTTTGTCCCATCAAGACCCACGGACTTCGTCAAAATGAAGTTAGAGACACTGGAATTCTGCCGGAAGATACGACTGAAAACATTCTTCTCGGACATTTGTGAAGAACAACAAACTGAAGTCACGGGATTAAAAAAGAAATCCACCTTCTGTCCCGCAGGCTCAAAAATTCCAAAGGAAGTCATTACGTTCGAGAGGACGGTGTTATCTGGAATATCAGCGATTGAGAAAAAGAGAAACTTCGTCAAATACAATCTCGCAAAAGCTGAAAAAGACGCTTTAGAGACTCTAAAAAATGACAAAACTATAGTTGTGAAACAAGCGGACAAGGGAGGGGCGGTTGTGGTCTGGGACATCAACAAATACAAAACTGAAGTCTACCGTCAATTGAATGACAACACTTGCTATAGACGCATTTCCAAAAATCCGACTAATGAAATTCAAAGTGAACTGTTTCATATCATCCAAAAAGGATTCGATCTAGGCTTCGTGGGCCCTAAAGAACTGGCCTTTCTACAGAATAAAAATCCACGGATTCCGGTATTTTACTTATTGCCAAAAATCCATAAGGATGAGATTAACCCACCAGGACGCCCCATTGTTTCTGGGTGCGAATCCTTATTTGAACCGGTGGCGAAGTACATTGACTTCTTTCTGAAACTATTTATAGAAGAGATCCCAGCCCATCTCAAAGATACCACTGCCTTCCTCCAAAAGATTGAGACTGTATCCTTTGACGATAGTACACAACTAATGGTGACATTAGACGTTGTTTCTCTTTATACACAGATCCCACAAGATCAAGCCCTTGAAACACTGGCTTACTTTCTGGACACGCGCGATAGGCCATTTCAAGTACCCTCTGAATTCATTTTGGAATTGGCATCCTTCGCATTACAAAAGAACTTCTTCACTTTTGACTCCGAATTTTTCTTCCAGGTAAAGGGAGTAGCTATGGGGTGTCCATTTGCCCCGGAACTTGCTGTCATGTTCATGGGATTATATGAAAGTAAGTTTATCTACAATGATAACCCCTTCGGAGACCGGATTTCGCATTACATGCGATATATAGATGATGTCTTTCTCATTTGGACTGGCGATTCTGACACCCTTAATCAGTTTGTTGAATGGCTAAACACACGCACACAAGATATAAAATTCAATTGCACATCATCAAATAAATCAATAACATTCTTGGATGTGGAAATTTTACCCTGTGATGGTCAACTTGAGACTACTCTATTCAGAAAAACCACGGATAGAAACAAAGCACTTCTATACTCCAGCAATCACCCGCGGAGCTTGAAACAAAATTTACCCTTTGGACAATTCCTTAGGATTCGCCGGAATTGCTCACGGAAAGACGATTATTTCGAGCATGCGAATTTACTGAAGGAGAGGCTCATCTTAAAGGACTACCCAAAAAAACTTCTTAAAAACTCACTAAAAAGAGCGTGGTGGACGCCACGAGAAACATTGATGCAGAAGAAAATCAGAAAGGATCAAAACCGTGTGGTGTGTGTGTCGACTTTCAGTCCGGCGGCCAATCAATTGAAAAAATTGATTACATCTAATTGGCATCTGGTCAAAGATCTACATGAAGATTTCAGAAATCTACCACTGTTCGCATATAAAAAAGAAAGGAGTGTTGCAAACCACATTGTGAGGGCAGCCCTACCTGTCGAAAAAGGCCCAACATTAAGAAGCTTATTCGGATTTCCTCTAGCAACCGGACACCACAAATGTGGGACTTGCATCTGTTGTCCCGAAACCATAGAGGAGACGGTGTTTACATTTAACAACATCAATTGGAAGCACGAAGTTTTCACAAACTGCAAAACTAGAAATGTCGTGTATGCGATATTGTGCCCCTGTCCTAAGCTATATATTGGAAAAACATCACAAGAAGTTAGACAACGAATCACACAGCACAAGTCTAGACTACGCAGAAAAGTAGAAAACGCACCCTTAGTTCACCATTGGCTGGCCAAGAACCACGATAAAAACAAACTAAAATGGACGGTCTTATCAAAAATCGAAAATGATCCAAGAGGTGGCAACGTAGAGGCACGGCTAAACCAAAGAGAAGCACTGCTCATTATGAAATATGACGCAGCAGTCACCGGTTTGAATGAAATTTCCGAAATATACAAACCGAATACATGATTGTACTGTGGACTACATCTCCCACAATCGGGCCGCTCAACACAACGTCAGCAGAACTACTTTTCCCATAATTCCTTCGAGTTCAACTACATACCCATAACCAACAGGGTGACCAGCATCCATTCACTGCTCGGAGTGTGAAGGAGAAGGAACGGAGAATCGCGAACCACTGAAAGCTTTGTGTTCCAGCGTGGAGCACGGCCACGGTAAGAATATCCCCAAGGGGGGCCACGCATCGCTGAAACACCGCACCACTAACTGTGAGCTTACACTTGTGCTTTGATCTTTCCAGCATCCTTCTTTGGCGCTGAAACTGATCAACACAACGGAGCCCTTTCCAATCGAAGAATAAGATCCGATACACATAAGGTAAACATGAATGACACCAAGAGAGTACTGCGAGAATGAGGATGCATGACACTGACACTTAGCACCCTCCTTCTGTTTAATGTTTTTCAGTACCTTTCACTCCACCTATTCTGAATATGCCCTTTTATTACGATTGGAGCCATGACCCAGCAGTAAAGGTAGGCTGAGACAGACTGGTTAGCATTTGAGGTGTTGATCTCCCAGAACTTGGGTAGTGATTATTGTTTCCTTTGTTTTATAGTTACTTTTTGGTCCTGAGGAGAACCCTGACACTCACAGGGTTCGAAACGCGTCGACCGACCCGGTCCCGGGTCCTCTGTGTGAATTAACACTGAACTTCATTTGTCAATTTATTACCATCGATTTGGCTTTCCTTAATTTTTTGAAAAAGAACTGTGAAGAGTGTAAATTGAACAATCAAGATCGTCTTGTATATATAACCACTTTTTGACACCGGGACTAGTATGAATGTGGTATAGTATGAATGGTTGGCCAAGAATGCGGTGTATGAGAGGTTGTTTGAATCACTATACATACTAAATTGTTTGTCTCATGTTTGTATATTATTGTATATATAAATTTCCATGTTTTTGTATTTTCCGTGCACAAAAAGAAAAACGACTAAAAACTAAAATAGTCTTGAAAAATTAAAAAGCAAAAGTTGCAATTTGAAAAGCCAGCGTCCATGCTATTCTTCATGTATGCTTGTATTTAACTGTGTTTGTTAAATTAGTTTCTCAACTTTGGCAAGTGTGTTGTTCTTTTGTTTCATTTGGCTCAGCCTCGCTGAGTTTAGGAGTCAAAACCCTTCTTTGCTATTTGGCTAATCAGCCTTACGTCACTTTTTCGCTCGATGCGTCAGTTTCACTGAGACATCACGGCCACTGAAGCATCAAATTTGTTTGACGTAGCTGATACCTTATGCCGTGGTGTGCCATACCATAAATACAGTCCATCCATTGCGAATTGCAAATCATTTTGACATATCGCTGCCGCAACACAGCAATGCGTCAGTTCTTGTAAAAGCGTCCAACTTGTTTCTAACTGAAGTATCAATGTGCTAATCAGATTCCTAATAATGACTTCCTTTATTGAGTTTACTTTAGATAAGTGTCATACCATTATTGTCCAATTGTGACTTTCTGTGAAAATATACAGTTAGAAAAATCTACATCAATAAAGACTCACATATGTAGAAATAGAGACTATGTACACAAAATATCTCCGTAAAATTAGTGATTTTATAATTTTTTTGGGATCCAGCTAACCTCACATCCCACATAATGTAGGTCTAGGATGAATTACTGTTTCAACTCATGTTCAAGCATATTTATGGGCAAGTGTTTGGTAAGAGGGTTAGAAGAATGTCACACTTACTGTATGTATTTACTTTGCATGACCTTTATGTTTGCAGTCTCCTTTTTTCATTTTTGATGTAATCTATATTTTTGTATTATGTGTTTCCACATCCTACACCAGTTCCCTTCAGATTAATTGTTGTTAATCGTGCTCAAAAACATTTGCACACTTGACCTGCCCATCTAAAAATGTCTTCTTCAGAACAGGAATCCTGCCATGTCAGCAAAGAGGACTGCAGAAGCATTTGTAAACCGGACTCAGCATCTCACCTGTGCAAGTGTTCAGATGGATTTTCCCTAAGCTGGAATGGAATGCACTGTGAAGGTAAAGGTCAATCTGTAAACAAAGCCATGGGTGTGTTTAGCATGATGAAATGTATTTCCCTTATCAAGTCTCCTAGTTGTGATTCTTGCTTGTTGGCCATCATCTTATTGACCCAGTGGCGTAAGAAAACTATAGGGGCCCACCTTCAAAGTACATACAGGGGGCCTCCTAAGCTCCTGATCGATTGGAACTCTCAGGCCAGGGACTTGCCAGTGTCAGAGGGCGCTCCAGAAGCTCAGGGGCCCCCCACACCAGGGCCGGACTGGGAACAGATATCGGCCCTGGCAAACAGCCGGGGGAGTGCAGCTGACAGTTTGCGAGGGCCGATTTCAGCCGACTTTCTTACAGGGGGGTGATATTGCCCCCAGGTGCCCAAAACCGGCCCCCAGCCTAGGGGCCTACATTGGGAAGCGCTCAGTGCCTGCTATGGCCAGTCCGGCCCTGCCCCACAACACAGGGGCTTTCGTTACGCCACTGCATTGACCGTACATGTGTGCCTCACTGTAGGACATTGATGACTCGCTAGTTGAAAGGAAAGCAGGATCATGGGGTGGAAAGGTTCCAGAGTGTACCTAGTGAGATATGCGAAATGATGAAGCACCCTATGCAAAATATTCAGGAGTCCCATGGCATATCTGCTCCTCTACAATTGTGCCACTCTCAAAAACATCTGTTATAAGGATAGTGGGGCTATGGCCAAATAGCATTGTATAGATTCCTTAGTCTTTCATCAGATTGTGATTTAGGGATGTTTAACAAAATGCGGGCTGCAGCATTTTGAATGATCTGCAGTGTTTTTACAACATAGGCTGGGCTACCCAAGTAGAGTGAGTTACAGTAGTCAAGTCGCCAGAGTATAAGGCCATGTACCACTTTTCTTTGTTTTTCGGCCGGGCGCCATTTAAGTGTTTTCCTCAATCCTCTTAGCAGACGAAAACAAGTTCATGCTACTTTTTTGGACTGGGAGGCCATATTGAGATTGCATCCAAGAAAACTCCCAGGCATAGAGGGCAGATGACTATGAGTTAACTTTGGCTGGTGGTCTTGACACGAGGACACCACTTATCAAGGGAGTGGGTAGTGAATTATCCATCACTGTCTATTATGGTGACATTCTTTACCTTGGATTGCTTGAGCTTCATCCTACTTCAGTGGCTCTACCACTCAGCAACTTGCTCTCTCAGCATTTACGCACATCTTGACTTATCCAAGTACATCTTTCACGTGCTATTGGGACTATTGGGACACCATATGTTCTTGTCTAGTTTAATACCCGTTACCAGAGTTTTCAGAGATTTTCCTATTTTATTCATGCACGGCTCTTATAGTGATAAAACATGTGTTAGCAAACTTTATTTGTTGAGGAAGTCTTCTCAGACGAAACATGTGTTGGTGGGCTGTTCTCATCCAAACGTATTATTCCATCTACCCTGAATACATCCTGTGGATAAATAGCAACCTTGAAGGCCCATGTTCACCTTGTATTGTATTATTGAATGTTAATATTTTAAACACACCTGTCAGACATTAATGGCTTTTGCTAATAATATGAATACATGTTTTCCTTGAGCTCTGTACCATAAATAACTACATTTTCTTTCACTTGTCTGTGGACTCCAGGCATTAGCAATATAGAGGCCAGATGAGTTGGTCCCAGAGAGATGTATTATTCCCCACCTCCATAACCTCAGTCTTCTTGCCATTTGATTTAAGGCGACTGGAGGCCATCCATTTATTGACTTGTTTCAGGCAAGTATACAGGTTCATCGCAATTTGGCTGAATTTGGGTGTCAAGGAGACAACAATTTGGTTGTCATCAGCGTATGACACCTTGTGGATTCCAAATGAGCATATGATATCAGCTAGGGGCTAAACACACATGTTGAAGAGCATGAGATTCAGGGAGAAGCCCTGAGGTACACCACACTTGAGCTGCTGAACCTCGGACAGGTAAGAGCCTTCCCTAAACTGGAAGCTCCTATTTTTAAGGAAAGAGGTCAACCATTCAAGCACTTTTCCTGTTATCCCGAGCGCCTCCTGTCTATGGGAGGTCAAGGTGGGACACGGTATCGAAAGCTGGCTCAAATCAAGGAAAATAAGCGTAGCAGACACCCCTTGGTCCAGAGTTTTCCTAAGATCTTCCGTAGCTAATAGCAGGCCCGATTCGGTGCTGTAGCCGGGTCTTAAACCAGACTTCATCCTATGCAACAAACTGTGGGCTTCTAGATAAGCGATCAGGTGTCTATTAACCAACTTCCCTAAGATCTTACTGACTACTGGACACAGGTCTTTAGCTCTCTGCCTTGGTGGGATCTACAGAGGCCTTTTTAGCAATGGACTGATGATCGTGTGCTTCCAGGAGTCAGGAACTTGTCCGGTGTGCATCAAACTATTATACATGTTGTTTAGAGCGAGTACTATTTTGTCTTTGCCCTTCAACATAATATCTAGAGGGAAACATCACTTACAACGCATTTATTACAATGCACTACCATTACAACGCAACCATTACAACGCAAACCATTACAACGCATTGCGCTGGGGGGCGCTCTAGGATAGGGAATATATTTAATTTACTATCCAACACCTTCCCTACTATCCACGGGGACTGGAGTTGGAATAGTAAATTAAATAATTCACTATCCAGCGCTTAAAAGCACTATGCGTTGTAATGGTATGCAATGTAAAAACCGCGTTTTAACAGCAGGCGTTGTAATAGCCTGCGTTGTAACGACACCAATCCTATCTAGAGGTGCAGGGTCCAGGGGGGAGTGAAGGACTGGGTTCTTTGGACCCAGCGGTGCCAGGGCACAACACCTGAAACCTTCGTGGGTAACCTGCTCCGGCGTACAAATCACAGAGACACGGGACACTTCCTTCGGCGTCAAAGAGTCAAGGTTTATTTACTGCAGGGAACACAGAAGTCACAAGAAGTACATCGAGTGTAGTTCGGGGAGACTGCTTCAAATTGTATTTGTGTATCGCTCCTTTTATACAGTTTCTACCCATAGGATAACATGATACACAATAGTTTACAACCTGGTTCCCACAAGTCGCTCTCAGAGGGGTCGCTTAGATCACTTTGAAACACACAAGATCCGGAACATAAGTGCGGAAACATTTGGCGGTTCCCAACTGTAAAAACCCATCTTCCCACCATTAGTAAATTCCAATCAGCAGTAAAGTAGATCGAAACAGGAACGAAGACAGGTGCAGAGGAAGACGGGGACAGTGGGGAGATCGGAAAGGGTGTAAAAGGGGAGTGTCGAGAAGCACGAGATACAGGCATCAAAGGGACGTGCCTAATGAGATGCACAACTGAGACAATAAGCCCGTGCGGCAAGATGAGCCTCGAGCGGCGCCATCTGCCTTACAGTAGCATCCCCCTCGTCATAAAGACACTTTCAAAGAACATGTGTCTTCCGCAAATATCTTGGGAGTCCCAGGGTCGCGAAGCGGACAGCGTCCGTTCGCTGGCTACTTGAGGGCAAGAGACAAAATGGATGCCGTATCTAAGATGGAACCCGTGGGTACAGATGACAAACCCACATAACAAACGAACGGTTTAAGTTAGCACAGCGAAACTGCGCACACTTGCTAAACTCGTCATTTGCGGTTCATAGATACTAGACTCGACCATATTCGTGTGAGTCGAAAACACCACTTACAATTGTCACGGAACCTCAGACGCTCCTTTTGCCCTCATGTAGGCAAGCACTAGTCGGAATCATACTCGATATTCATCAGACCATCAAGATGTCGTTGTAGCATAGCTCTGTCCAACCGAGTCCCCTTGGTAACAGATGGTTGTCTCATACACGCTGTAGCACAGAGGCCACATAAGGCAGGACCACACTGCACACAAAGGCAACACGTGAACAGGAACACTACCACAACCCCGATGATCGTCAGAATCTTCCAACCCCAAGTCGACACCAGGCCCCAAAACCAACCAAGTAGCGTCCAATCCCCTACATCCACGTGTATGGATTCGGAGATCTTGTGCAACTTCGAGATGGCTTGATAGACAGTAGGAGCATTATCTGGAATGAAAATGCAACAGCTCGAATGGATCACTTTACATACCCCACCGCGATCTGCTAAGACAACATCTAAAACCATACGGTTTTGTAATGTCATAAGTCTCTCCGCCTGAAGTTCTGTGGTGATATTACCAAGGGCACTGGCAGTAATGTTAGCTGTCGATTCTACCACTCGAGTCAAATGTCTCAGGTTCCTACTATTAACCATAGGTCCCCAAAACGGGAGGAAACCCTTGAAAAAGTCTCCTGCCTCTTGACCGGCAGTATCCTCTTCACTAATTACGCCTCGTACAACTCTAGTCTTATGATAATCGGCATCTACAGTAAACGTCGGAGGCAACAGATTTGCAACAAAACATGAGCCCATGAAGTCTGCGGGCAACCATGTGTATGCACGATCATGACAGATGAAGTACGTACCCTTGGCAGCCAGAAGCACAGGGATCGGGGACATTGACAGAACGTAACTTTCAGTGCAAGCACTTACTCCAAGTGAGGCTTGCGAGCCACGACCCACAAGACAAAGATTACCAGTGTGGGGTACGACCCATATTGGAGACGAGCTTTTAAGCTGCTTTTCATTAGTGAACGTACTATATTCCCCTTTATTCGGTGCCCTATAGGCTTGTACCTCTGCCTTAGGGATGAGATAAGCATCATAGATCTCATCTTCCAAATCCTGTATTATCATCGATACCACCCACTGCCATGAGGTAGGACCCGGTTTGGGGGAACGTTCTGGAGAGGGGTGGAAACCTAGTGCGCTTCGAAGCATTGTTTGGTATGCTCGAGCTGACCCTTGGGAACTATACGGTAACACCAGATATGGAATTCCCTTACCCGTAGTATGTGGCATCAACCCACACACCCAACAATTAGTAGTGTTAACCACTAACTGATGCTGATGAAGGAGCTGGATAAAGGAATTGTTGCGGAATTCTACACGTCTAGCCTGTTCGTGTTCTGGTAACATATGAAAGGAATGAGGAGAAGCAGTAGAAGTAATGTTAGGGTAAGGAGTAGGAGTAGGGGTAGGAAGTAAGAAGTAAGACATAGTGTAATACACCCCACCCGCAAAAAATGCGGAAGCAGTTAAAAACAATACAAACAATTGGGATACAAAACATTTCGTACGACTAAGTTTCTGCAGCTTGACTCTATATGCCTGAGCTCCTTCCAAACCATTCAGCTTCAAAAATGCCATTTCCCTACGACCGTCCGCAACGTTTCTTGACGCACTTCGTTCTGTGCAGCAATAGTCAATTCCCAGGAGTTCCTAGGAACCGACGGCCTTTAACCTAGCGTCAAGACCTACTGTCCAGAAGGAGGTACGCGCGCGGCCCTACGGCCCTCAATACACAATATGTATTTATTTAGCACAATAATTCAGCTGTGGAAGGAAAAAGATACAAGGAAGAAGCTTGATATATATATATATACAAAACAATTTTCAATGATACGAATGTTCAAAGTTGATCATGGGAAATGAAGATATTGCAGTTATCAATTTCAGCAAAGCAAGCAAAAATTTTTATTTGTCCTTAGTGTGAGATCGCAAAGAATATCGATGTTTCCCGGGACGTGTCTGCACGTCGAACAAAGGATCTGTCGAAGAGACAGCGTCCTGTTGATCAGTTTGCTGATTTGGTCTTGAGTCTTTTGCTGACAATGTTCCAACAATGGCTTTCTGCTGCACTGAGTGTTCACCAACAAGTTGTGCGTCACTGAAAGGTACAAACGCCGGCAATGTCGCTGCTTCTGTTGACGCAATGCCTTTCCTCACCCACGGGTCTGCCGGCAAAGGAATAGGGACTCGCTTACAATGGGTAGCATGTACCCAGTTCTTCCGTCCCTCAAGACGAACGGCAGTCCTCGTGGCCAAAAGCACCTGGTGAGGTCCAACAAAGCGGGGGTCCAGATTCTTCTTGCGCGAAAAATTTCGGGTGACAACCCAATCACCAGGCTGGAGCTGGTGGCCTGGACCCTCCGTCTGCGTCGGCAAGGCGTCGTAAACCTGTTGATGAATTAACCTCAGTTTAGCAGTCAAGTCATGTAAGTAGTCAATCAACATCGGGTACTCAAGATCAACGAATATACCTGGCCTAGGAACCCCCCACACATTCGCAGGACGGCCGAACACTATTTCATAGGGACTAAGCCCTATTCGGGAGTGTACAGTCGCCCTAGTTGACAGTAATGCTAGAGGCAAAGCGTCAGGCCACGAAAGTCCAGTCGTAGCCTGGATCTTCGCTAATTTTAGTTTAAGGGTGCCATTGTACCCTTCAACCAATCCAGCTGACTGGGGATGATTGGCGCTATGGAATTTCTGATTAATTCCAAGGCCCTTACACACACTCCTCATCACACTTCCAACAAACTCACTTCCGTTATCTGACCACACGACTCTAGGCATTCCATACCGAGGAAAGTATTCCTTCAGTAGGATTTTCGCAGTAGACAAGGCAGTATTATCTTTGAGGGGATAGGCCTCGATCCATCGGGAGAATGCGCAAACCACAACCAAAACGTATTTCAGGTTATTGCATCGCTCCATATGGATGAAGTCCAATTGGATCACCTCAAAGGGATACGAAGGAGGAGCAAAACTGCCAGGGGGAGTTGGGGTTCCTTTGCCAGGATTGTACATTATACACACCATACAATTCTTCACCAAACGTTCAGCACACTTAGTAATTCCATCATTCTTCCACACATCAGCCAACAACTTGCAAATACCTTTCGCGCTAATATGTGCTAACCCATGTGCCATTTGCACAACGGCCAGTACATACGCATCAGGCAACATCCATCTTTTCTGATCTGACAAATCAATCCAGCAACCATTCACATCCAACCTTCCCGTACTTTCTTTCCACTTCATCTTTTCAGTGTCGGTGGCCTCATTCTGAATTGCTTTCACACTCTCTATAGTATTCTCACACATACTTGATTCTGTAGGCCACCTAACCGAATTCGTCACATACATTCGAGTGCTAAGGTTCCGGGCAGTCTCCTTAGCAATCTCATCTGCAAACGCATTACCACGACCAACATCATCCGTCACCTTACGATGCGCACTACATTTAACAATTGCAACTTGAGCAGGCAAAGTCAATGCATCCAAAAGATCGTTCACAAGCTGGCCATGCTGTATTTTCGTGCCATGTGACGTCAAGAAACCACGTTCTCGCCACAATCGTCCGAAACTATGCGCTACACCGAAAGCATACTGACTATCGGTGTACACATTCACACGTTTACCTTTTGCTAATACACATGCTCTAGTAAGAGCGATCAGCTCTGCAGCTTGGGCAGAATTCTGATTCAATCTCGCAGTCTCAACAACAGTATTCAATGTCACCACAGCATAAGCAGTAGTCACATCACCATTCGGCAATTTAAAACATGACCCATCCACATACAGGATGCCATCCGGGTCTTCCAATGGGGTGTTTTTAAGGTCCACACGACCTTTTGTTTCCTCCTCTGTCCGCAAGTAACAGTCATGTTCTGTTACTGCATCTGACTCTGCACTAATTGGTAACAAAGTTGCCGGATTTAGGACATTACAACGTTTTATCTGAATGTGGCTTGCCAAGAGCGTCAATTCGTACCCAGATAACCTCGCACTCGTCAAGTGCTGAGTTTTCGTACGGTTCAAAAGAGTATCGACTGCATGCGGAACCATCACCGTAAGCATATTATCCATGACCAATCCTGCTGATTGTCGGATGGAGACCGCAGCTGCCGCAGTTGCTCTCAAACAACTCGGCAATGCTCTAGCTACTGGGTCTAAGGTCGAGGAAAAATATGCACATGGACGTTGCTTACCACCAAAAGGTTGCGTTAAAACGCTTAAAGCACAACCTTCCCTCTCGTGAACATATAACGTGAACGGCTTGCTGTAATCAGGGGTACCTAACACAGGGGCCGAACACAATGAATCACGTAATTCAGAAAAACGTTTCTGACATTCTTCCGTCCATGGTAAAGGAGTCGAAACATCCTTGCACGTAAGAGCCACCAATGGTTTCGCTAGCAATGAAAAATTAGGAATCCACTGCCTGCAGTACGATGTGATACCTAGAAAGGCACGCACATCTCTTTGGGTTTGTGGCACAGCCATGCGCGCAATCGCTGCAATTCTCTCTGGGGTCAATCTCCTTCCCTCCTTTGACAATAAGTGACCTAGATAGGTTACTTCTTGACAACAATATTGGAGTTTAGAAGGTGACACCTTGTGATTTAACTCACAGAGATGTTGCAGCAACGACACTGTAGCAATTTTGCAAATGTCCTGAGTATCAGCAGCCACCAATAAGTCGTCGACGTATTGGATTAAAGCCGCACCAACCGGCAACCTAAACGCATCTAGTTGACCCTTCAAAGCTTGACTGTAAATCGATGGACTTTCACAGTAGCCCTGAGGAGCGCGTTTGAACCGGAAGCTACGTCCACCAAGAGAGAAACCGAAAAGGTCCCTGCTCTCTTCGGCAATCGGGATGCTGAAAAACGCATTTTTCAAATCAATCACCGAAAACCATGAAGCCGTAGCTGGAATCAGAGTCAGTAGCGCCGTAATGTCAGGCACAACAGGGAATTGAGGAACCACAATTTTATTCACCTCCCGTAAATCAATAACAAAACGATAAACAGGCGGTTTGGTAGGATCAGTACGTTTAAGAATGGGCAGTACAGGACTATTGCACACGTTTCCCCGAGTTTCTTCAATGACATCTTTCTCGATCAAATCATAGATGATCGCTAACAAAGCTCGTTCACCATCCAGGGAGATACGATATTGGGGAATACGTGGCAATCGCACATTCGATTTCAACTGAACAACATAAGGGGAGATATCAAGTAGGCCCACGTCGTTTGGACCCGTCGCCCACAAAGATGCAGGAAGAGAACTCAATTCCGGTGGAAGCTTATCGAGGGACAAGTACATGGGAGAGACTACCCTCTCTCCTAACGTAAGCTTTATACCCGCAGGAGAACAATACAAAGTCGCATACAAGCGTTTAAGCAAATCCAGACCCAAAAGATTTTCACCACAACCAGTGGTTAAAATCAACGGAGCTTCGAGCTCACGAGGCCCAATTTTAAGGGGCAAAGGGCGCGAAACTGGATTGCTAACGGGGGCGCCAGAGAATCCAACAGATACATTTGTTAAGCCAGACAAAGGTGCGCCAGGGAGTTTCGAATGCATGATAGAACTTTTCGCTGCACCAGTGTCCAACAGAAAAGGCTCAACGACGCCCGATGTAGCAACTGCGACGTAAGGCCCTCTCTGATCAACCGGAACTGATACCACTCCCTCTCCTTGTCTTTGGCTGTCCTAGTAATTACTATCGTCAGTTCCCTGATCGACGTAATAATCGTCTACATTGTACTGCGCAGATCGTCCTTGCGATGATCCACGTTGGTCGAAACAATTATTAGAATTTGACGAGTTATCAGAACAGTCGTTCTGAGCACCACGACCTCTACCACGTGATGCGTGCTGTGCACCACCACGACCTCCTCTAGACGAATTACCACCACTACGGTCATTTAAAGCAGGACAATTGAATTTAATGTGTCCCTCCTGTCTACAATAAGCACATTGGTTGTACCCCAACGAAGATCTCTGAAAAGATGAATCATTACGCGGCTGCGATCGATTTGATTGCGACTGCGATCTATTCTGCTGAGGCGCATTCTGATTAGAACGCGGCGGATATGCTTGTTGTAACAACACTTTAGTTTTCAGCTCTTTCGTCTTTTTATCGGCACGGTCATTTTCCTCTTTTTCTCTATTTTCGTAATATTGTGCCGTAGCCAGAATCTGAGCTGAGGTAGAAACGGCCCATGAACTTTCTGAATTTTTCAATTTATTGCACAAGTCGGGCAATAAGTTCGATACAAATTTATCCACAAACAACCTCTGTCCACCCTCAGTACCCATATCCTGCCCACTATGATCGACGAATGTTTCCTCGAACCTCGTAAAGAAGTCTGAAACACTCTCATCTTTCTTCTGCTTACAGGCTGACAACTTGTCCCAATTTACCCTCATAGCTGGCATAAGCGTTTTCATTAACGTAATGATTCGCTGGGGAAGAAGTTCAATCAACTGATCGGGTTTAGTAGCAGCCACTTGTCCAGCGTCTGCCGCTGTAATGGCAGCCCAATCACCACCTAATTCATTCGCGTGATCTTGGTGACGAATCTTGGCCCATACCGGTTGCGGTACGACATTGCCAAACAACATGTCGATATCGGCCAGATTCATTATCGTAGCGTCTACGAGCTGCGATAATTCTTTGTAATACCCCGCAGGATTTTTGCGAGGATCAGGCAAAGTTTGTTTCACCTGAAGCACTTCCGATCGTTTCCAAGGGAGGTGTATCCACACTCTCTGGAAATGTGCTGGTATTGGAGCATTAGCATTAGTATTATCAGCGGGTACCCAAACTGGCGGAACTTCTCGCATAGGATATTGGCCAGACCCATCTCGTTGTTCAATGTCCTCAACGAACAATGCATGAGGAATAGGAGCGGGACGAAGAGATAGCAACCGTTCAATAGCACGTCGGACATTAGTGTCGACTATCAGTCCAGTTGCGAACTGAAGCCGGAGTTCAGACAGGGCGGTCAGCACCTCGTCAGGCGCATTGTCCGCTATCTGATCATGTAAGAACTTGCACATTTCATCAAACACATATCTCTGAGTAGGTATGTTGAATTGATCAAACGTTTCGAGGACAACACGAGGTGGATTTCTAACAGGGTTTATCATCCAACCCATCGCCATATTGTATAGCGCAACACGTTCTCTATTACCAGGAAGCTGGCTACGTCTCTGTGGACCATCAGAACCTGCAGACCCAAAAACAGGTCCGAGCGACTGAAAGAAGTTTGTCGCAAGGGGAGAATCACGATTACGAGTAGAGGGAGAAGAGTAAGACACAGGACTAACAAGAGAAGGAGTAGAGACGTTAGCAGCAACAGGGGTTAACAACACAGGAGCAGTAGCGTGAGCAGTAGCGGGAACAGGAGTATGTGGAAGCGGAGGAGCAGTAGGAATAGAAAGAGGCAAAGGAGCAGGAACAGTCGGAAGAGCAAGTGCAGGTTGAGGAACTGGTGGAACAGGTACGGCAGGGACCACAGGAGCTGCGGTACCCTGTACGTACGGAGGTGGCGACTTCATAAGATAGGACATTAAAGAATCCTCAACTGCCTCTTCCTTCTTATCCGACTCCGTAGACAAAACAGGATAGCATTTGTCTATGGACATACGCTGTAATCTCTCAAACACTTCCTTATCCTTATCCTCCTTATCACGCTGAAACTGCTCAGCTTTCTTCACTATAGTAGCAACAGTATCTCGCTGACTACGTTTATTTTGTCTGATCTCTTTCTGTCGGGCTTCTTTGCGCCAGAACCGAAAGGCATCAAACATGGCCGGCCTAGATTTACGTTCGAACAACTTTATTTCCAAATTATCTAAGATCGACGCTTCGAAACTACCGTGAGGTGGCCAACGAAGATCGCCGTCTTTCTTTGTATATTTGATCCAATAATCGTTAAAAGCAATCGGGCCTAGCCCATGTTTGCTATATAAGTCATATGTAGGAGTTCCAACCGGAGGTATCGGACACGAGTCCTCCAGCAGGGAATCCGCACCACAAGGTCTAAAGCAACTGAACAAAGTACTGCGACCAGGCATCTTGCACGCTAGCCGAGTTTCACAAACTTCAAGGGTTACGGGATTTCGGGATTTACCAAGTCCCAGCAAAGAACTAAACCCTCGGTCTTTGGCGGCTGCAGTCGTCAAACAAATACAACAACAACAAAGTACGCTAGCAAAGTGTCACCGACAAAAACACTCACACAGCGTGTACAACAAAGACACCCGCTAAAGTGTCTACAACAAAAACACTCGCTAAAGTGTTTACAACAAAGACACTCGCTAAAGTGTCTACAACAAAGACACTCGCTAAAGTGTCTACAACCAAGAACTCTGGGAGCGACCCACAAATACTTAACTCAAAGATCAATGGCGTCCTCAGGAAGGCCCGTCAATCGTCTCGCTATACCAAGGTCTACGCCAGGCGCCAAAACAGGTCTACAGTCAGGGTAGCAGTCCGTCGCAGCCGTTAGGAGGCGGGAATCTTCGCGGGAAAAGTCTTCGGGCCACTTATTTCGACAACAGGATCGATGAAGCGGGGTGCACCTTCCCTCGGAGATTTCACACGAAGTTCCTCACGATCGTCAGGCTTGGACCGGTACCACTGATGCAGCCCCACGTTGGGCGCCAACTGAAGGACTGGGTTCTTTGGACCCAGCGGTGCCAGGGCACAACACCTGAAACCTTCGTGGGTAACCTGCTCCGGCGTACAAATCACAGAGACACGGGACACTTCCTTCGGCGTCAAAGAGTCAAGGTTTATTTACTGCAGGGAACACAGAAGTCACAAGAAGTACATCGAGTGTAGTTCGGGGAGACTGCTTCAAATTGTATTTGTGTATCGCTCCTTTTATACAGTTTCTACCCATAGGATAACATGATACACAATAGTTTACAACCTGGTTCCCACAAGTCGCTCTCAGAGGGGTCGCTTAGATCACTTTGAAACACACAAGATCCGGAACATAAGTGCGGAAACATTTGGCGGTTCCCAACTGTAAAAACCCATCTTCCCACCATTAGTAAATTCCAATCAGCAGTAAAGTAGATCGAAACAGGAACGAAGACAGGTGCAGAGGAAGACGGGGACAGTGGGGAGATCGGAAAGGGTGTAAAAGGGGAGTGTCGAGAAGCACGAGATACAGGCATCAAAGGGACGTGCCTAATGAGATGCACAACTGAGACAATAAGCCCGTGCGGCAAGATGAGCCTCGAGCGGCGCCATCTGCCTTACAGTAGCATCCCCCTCGTCATAAAGACACTTTCAAAGAACATGTGTCTTCCGCAAATATCTTGGGAGTCCCAGGGTCGCGAAGCGGACAGCGTCCGTTCGCTGGCTACTTGAGGGCAAGAGACAAAATGGATGCCGTATCTAAGATGGAACCCGTGGGTACAGATGACAAACCCACATAACAAACGAACGGTTTAAGTTAGCACAGCGAAACTGCGCACACTTGCTAAACTCGTCATTTGCGGTTCATAGATACTAGACTCGACCATATTCGTGTGAGTCGAAAACACCACTTACAATTGTCACGGAACCTCAGGAGACAGATTTGTTTAGTTTTGCTGCTTACCAAATGTGTTGTAGCATACTTGAGACCCTACACAGCAGAGGAATCCGACAGAACATTAGTGTCACACAAATAAATTGGATACACACTTCCCTGGACTATGTTGAGAGTTGATCTACCCCCTCCAGTGTGTATTGGTCTACCTCTTTTTTGGACTGCTTGAAAAACCTGTTGCTTATATTTAGCAACTGTTGTTTAGAAGGAATGGGTAGGAAGGAATTGTGATTGTACAGACCTATATGTTTTGTGTATATGGTTGTGGTACCTTTTGTGTTGTCAAAAATATTAAACATTGTTAAGAATTGCTTTAAATCTGAATTGTAGTTGGTATGTGATTATAGAAATAAGAACGAATAGTATTGAGGGATGAAGTACAGTAGGAACAAATTTGTGGTTTTCCCTACTGGAAATTGTGCGTTATTTATTCCTCTGCATCATCTTATTTTGTGTTAGCATACTTGAGGTAGAGCAGATAGACCAGGGCAGGGTTTTTATTTTTAGATAAGCCCTCATTTACAGCAGAAATTGAGTTTGGGCCCGACCAAAGAAACATGGATGAGACTGACCTTAGTAAGAAAAACCTGGCCAACTAATTGCACTGTGCATCACTGTTTTACTGCCTTAGACTGTGGTAAATAGATGCTTGATACTGGAATGTTAATGGCATGTGCAGTGTTTGGCTAAAATGTAGCAGCATATTTTGATGTAGTTAAAGTAAACATCTGATCATAAAATAATAACATGCACAAAGCAATGTAACCGCACAATTAAAACACAACAGGGAAGAACTCACCAAATAGTTGAAACAGAGAGGAAATCTAAAATACAACTCAAAATCAAATTGAAATAATGTATCATAAAAACACTGCAGAAAAATAAAAACAGAACACATCACCGGCACAGTAAAATAATATGTGCATAAACATTCTTGTCACACATTACCACCTCCAGAATCCTGCTTTGCTAGGGTGGTGGTAAAAGTTGTTTGCAATAAGTGCCACCTTACCACCAATGATGTGAAATAGCGCCAGTCGAAAAAGCGACCCACAGATTCTGAAACAGTGAGCAGCCCCCACTGCTCCTGTTTTTAGGAGCATTTTGCAGACGTGGACCAATTTCACTTGAGCTTGCTCAATGGGCAAACCCAGTGTTTCTTTTGATTTAATTAAAGTTGACAATGATGCACCTCATTTATTCGTTAATATATAGTAAAACGGAGTTACAGAGAGATACATGAAAGAACCACTCTGTAGGCTGTGTCTCATCTTCCTCTTTAATATAGGTAACCAGGAATGTAACATAGGCCCCCACAGTCCCTACTCTTTAGGGGGCCTTCATTCAGCCAAAAGCCTATGGGGAGATATGAGATACTGAAGTCTCATGGGCCCCTCACCACATTTCTGCAGGAGTGGCATCTTCTTATGTTATGCAACTGATGTATGCATGCACCATAAACTACGTGTCAAATGTCTACTCTTAAAAAAGCTACTTTGTTGCCGTGTTGCGTAACTCATCTCTGCTGTAAGGCGCATCTTATGTTGCACTGTCACTTTTTTCTCCCACTAGATATCAATGAATGTGGCATGTGGACCCACGGTTGCACTCTGGGCTGCGTAAACACTCCAGGCTCATACTACTGTACCTGCCCCGAAGGTTTTGTGCTGCTATCAGATAAGAGAACCTGCCATGGTAAGGGACACTGGTAATACAGTGATATCCAGAGTTTTTTTTTAACATAAAGTAAATCTTTCACAAAATGTGAAACTAGATATCATCAAACTTGATAAAATTGAATGCCATTTTTAGTGTTGTTATTTCATACAATATTTTTTTAATGGATTTTTAAAAACAATTTAATGAGACAAACAGAACAGAAACCACTAATATTGGTGACAACTCCCCATAACAGTCAAATAATTGACTCTACTCTTATTCCACAGTATATACACTTTGTATCAACACTGGCCTCAACAGGGTGTCTTTACCTGTACAGCAGCCATAGCAGAGCCAAGTAAGTTCCAAATATCAATCCAGCAGTATAGGGATTAGCAAGAGTGCTCATTGACACTAAAAACCCTAGACCAATAGTAGAGTCCGACATTACCGCCACCATTGTCTCAGAGAGGTAAATCTATAATTTTGCTCATCAGAGACACCATTATACATCAATGAAATTTGTATCCCCTTTTCCAAGCCATATACAAACTGAATGAGCCCCAAATATCCTTGAGTCTGGATTTGGCTTGCATGAGTGTCCAGTATTCCTCTAACTGTTCATGGCAATATGAAACCTCTTTCAGCCAATATTTTTCAGTAGGGGATGCCCTCTTCCCCAGTGCATTGCCACTCATCTTTCAGCCAGTAATAGCATCATTGCTGTCAGCTGGTCAGGACATTTTTGACAAACCCCAGTGCTAAAGTGACAGTGCTCTTTATTATGAAACATGGTAACATTGGTTTATCCACAACTGGCATATTTGATTTACTTATAAGTCCCTAGTAAAGTACACTACATGTGCTCAGGGCATGTAAATCGAATGCTATATTGCAGCCCTGATTGTGCCACTCACTCAAGTAGCCGGTTAAATATGTCTCAGGCCTGCCACTGCAGAGCCTGCACATGCAGTTTTAAACTGCCATGTCAACCTGGCAAATTAACCTAATTGCCAGGCCCAAGCCTTCCTTTTTAGGTCGAGCCTAGACAGCGCTTGCACTGTCTGTCTGAGACATGCTGTAAATACTTTGTAGGCTTACAGCCCACCCACTGCTATTCATGTTTGTCAGTATCCTTTAAAAATCCTTGCTTGTGAGTGGGTAATCTTTCCTCTCCGGCACACCTTTTCCTTAATTTCTTACTCCCATGAGCAGCACCCTAGTACTTGTACTCTTACACTTTTCCCATTTTAGCAGTTGAAAAAGGGACTAGTATTTCCTTTGTTCAAGAGCACTGTACATGAGCGCTCGATCTTTTCAGTGATTTATTACCGTGATGCCTGCTTTCACATGCCACCATCATGTCACATCATTATATAGCATAATCTCGACCGAAGATATTTAAGAGCTTTACATGAGCACTCGGGAAGATTAAATGATTTGCCCAGAATGTTGAACCGACGCCAAGACTCAAACCTACATCATTATATAGTGCGATCTCGACCTGAAGATATTTAAGCGCTCTACATGAGCACAATGGAAGATTAAATAATTTGCCTAGAATGTTGAGTCAACACCGAGACTCGCACCTGGTTCCTTAAAATCTAAAGTTGACAGCTATGGCAGTTACTCCACACCCTCTCCTCAATATTGATTTGGGAGACAGTTAATTTAAGATCAGGCAGATTATATGGGTAACATACTATATTGCTAATTTAAGTGACTGGACAAAACATAAACATATTTCATTAGAAATTACTTGAGGTTGTAATTACAATAACGCACAAGAATTTAAATATCTGTGAATGGCACTGATGGTAACGTCGTCAGAAAGGTAATCATTTGTCCTTTGTCTGCTTCAGTATGCATATTACGTGGCATATCATTGGCAGTGATGTCTTTCTTTTGTTTCAATGTTTGCGTTGCTGCGTGGCACATCATTATTTGGCTCAATCTCGACCTTGACCAGTGACACAGCAAGCAGCTTCCAATCACCTTTTGTGAGTTTCATGTACTGCCCTAAGTGGCATGGGTATGCCCAGACATGGATCCCATGCTCACTGTGTCACTGAAACCAAGCTGTACTTGGCAGATGAGCCCATAACCAATTGTTTATCTGTCAAATAATGTCACTTTTTTCTTTCTCAACAATATGATCCATTTTCTTTTACCTTATATAATGAACCTATGAGTAATCACTAAAGTAATTTAAAGGGAAGAGTGAGCAGTGCTAAGTGATAACTGTACAAGAGATCAGGGGGGGAAACAATCATTACTTAGCATCTCTTTACTTAGCATATTTTACTTCGCATAGTCCTTTACTACGCATGTTTTTAATTAGCATGCCTTTACTTCGCATATGCCGTTACTTCGCATATGCCGTTACTTCGCAGGAGAAGAGTGGATCCATGGTTGAAGGTGAAGAGAGGGATCACGGGCAGGGAGAGGTAAGTGGGGCAGTATAGTTAGGGTAGTGTTGTAGTGTATGTGTAGTGTAGGGTGAAGTGTTTTAGAGTTTAGGGTAGTGTTGTAGTGTATGTGTAGTGTAGGGGGTAATGTTTTAGGGTTTAGGGTAGTGTTGTAGTGTATGTGTAGTGTAGGGTAGTGTTTTAGGGTTTAGGGTAGTGTTGTAGTGTATGTGTAGTGTAGGGGGTAGTGTTTTAGGGTTTAGAGTAGAGTTGTAGTGTATGTGTAGTGTAGGGTAGTGTTTTAGGGTTTAGGGTAGTGTTGTAGTGTATGTGTAGTGTAGGGGTAGTGTTTTAGGGTTTAGGTTAGTGTTGTAGTGTACGTGTAGTGTAGGGGTAGTGTTTTAGGGTTTAGGGTAGGGATGTAGTGTATGTGTAGTGTAGGGGGTAGTGTATTAGGGTTTAGTGTAGTGTTGTAGCGTACATGTAGTGTAGGGTAGTGTTTTAGGGTTTAGTGTAGTGTTGTAGTGTATGTGTAGTGTAGGGGGTTGTGTTTTAGGTTTTAGGGTAGTGTTGTAGTGTATGTGTAGTGTAGGGGTAGTATTTTAGGGTTTATGGTAGTGTTGTAGTGTATGTGCAGTGTAGGGTAGTGTTTTAGGGTTTAAGGTAATGTTGTAGTGTATGTGTGGTGTAGGGGGTAGTGTTTTAGGGTTTAGGGTAGTGTTGTAGTGTATGTGTGGTGTAGAGGGTAGTGTTTTTGGGTTTAGGGTAGTGTTGTAGTGTATGTGTAGTGTATGGGGTTGAGTTTTAGGGTTTAGGGTAGTGTTTTAGTGTATGTGTGGTGTAGGGGGTAGTGTTTTAGGGTTTTGGGTAGTTTTGTAGTGTATGTGTAGTGTAGGGTAGTGTTTTAGGGTTTAGGGCAGTGTTGTAGTGTATGTGTAGTGTAGGGGGTAGTGTTTTAGGGTTTAGGGTAGTGTTGTAGTGTAGGGGAAGTGTTTTAGGGTTTAGGGTAGTGATGTAGTGTATGTGTAGTGTAGGGTAGTGTTTTACGGTTTTGGGAAGTGTAGCGGGCGTGGAGGGTAGTGTTGGTGTGTAAAATGAAAAAAATGAAAAAAAGAATCTTCATGCGTAGTAAAATCCTGCGAAGTAATGTACTGCTAAGTAATGGCAATTTAATGGTTTTAAAGGATTTTGCGAAGTAATGGCATGCATAATAAAAAACTGCTAAGTAAAGGCATTTGCGAAGTAAAAACTTTGTAGAAAAGGCATGCTAAGTAATAATATGCTAAGTAACATCATACATTCATCAGGGGCCATATGTACAGTGAAGTGGCAGAGAGAGGTGTTAGTCTACCTGGCTTAACGCTCCCGCCACCACTTCTGAAACGCAAGACTGCACCATATTTACAAGAATGTAGTGCAGCCCTGTGTTTCCCCCTGCGATGGTGCTAAGTTTAGCAACTTAGCGCCAACGCAGGCACCCTTGCATTATGCAAGGGTGTCTGCGTGCAGGTGAGGATTCTTTATGTGTAGGCAGGTGTCCATTCCTGCAAATAAACAATCCAAAAATGCCATTCTGTCACTTTCATGTGTGCTGCTTCATGCAGCACACAGGAAAGTGACAAAATAGAAAAATGTTTTAACGTTTGTTTATGTACAGGAAGGGACACCTATCTGTACATAAACAAACAATGGCATTTTGCTTTTTCCATGTGTGCTGCACAAGGCAGCACACATGGAAAAAGCAAAAACAAGGAGAAATAATGCATTTCTCCTCGTTTCGCCATCTTAAGACCAGTTTTTACCTGGTCTTAATTTTGGCGCTGCCCCCTATGTACGCCACTCTTGTACATAGGGGGCAGTGTCAAAATGAATGGGTGTTGTGGTGGAACGCCCACCGCAACAGCCACTGCCCACCATGTTTCACGCTAACCATAGCGTGAAAGAGGGCCTTATGTACAAGGCAGCGTTAAGCCACGTTAAGTGGTTTAATGCTGCCTTGTACATAAGGCGCAGCTCCTATCGCCACCACAACATCACTATAAGCGAGGTTGTGGTGGTGATAGGGGCTTGTACACATGCCCCCAGATGTCTTATAGAGGATGGGCATGCTTAATTCTGATTGGCAAAGGAGGAAAAATAATGTATAGTTTATCATTGATTTGGTTGCTGTTACCATGCATACCCCTTGTCTTCCTTGAACCTAGGTTACGTCCCTTGTCCACAAAATGGCATACAATGCAGCCATGGCTGTTCTCTGACGTCAGAAGGGCCCGTTTGCTATTGTCCAGAAGGATCGGTGATTGGAAAAAATGGAAAGACATGCACAGGTATGGGATTTCCTGATATATATATATACGACTTAAGAATAGTCAGGTATATCTTACGTAGCATTTCCAGCCACATATCTTGATTTGTATTGTTGTTGTTCGTCAGAATATAATGTGTTATTGAAAACCATTTGGTCTCGTCCTTCCAACGTTGCTAATACTAAATCGACCTGAACCTCAACAAAAAAGTAATTTGTATGCTGTGGTATGCACCCCCTGGCAAAATGTACTTCCCATGTTTCCGTTTTTTGCTCATTGTAACTTCGTGACCTGTGTTTACAGAAGGCATTTCGTCCAATGGGTTGCTTTGCCTTTCAGGTTGTACATCTCCAGATAATGGCGGGTGCAGCCAGCTGTGTGTTAACACGGGCCCAGTGACCTGGGAGTGTGATTGTTTTCCTGGTTACACACTACAGATGGATGCAAGACACTGCAAAGCTGCAGGTAAGTGCCATTCACCATGGTATGTATAATTCAAGTTGGCACAAGCTTTCATATGTTATGTTATGCTATGTTAACGAATAGTAGCGGCTCGCTGAGGGAGTGCTGCGGGGTGGTGGGGCGGGAAGGGACAGGGTGGGGGTAGTAAACACCGGCATATGGCCGAACGGAGGTGAGTAAAGAAATCTATACTACTATTATAAAGGAAGAACTTTCAGGCTTTGAGGCGGGTAAACTCAGGAACCACAGCACCAATCCACACACCCGATACATCGTTGGAATCCTCAGGGTGTGCAGATGGACATAGGCTACATAAATAAAAAACAAATACGTTATTAAAAATATAAGTTAAAAAAAAAAGTAGTCCCTTGAAAGTAGCGCCGGCCGCGACGTGCGTACTGATGTCAGGAGCGACGCACACGCGAGGAGCGGCATACAGGAGCGGCGGAGTTTAGCGCGGGGAGGAGCACTGACGAGGAGCAGAGATCAGCGCGGGGCAGTGACGAGGAGCCGCGGACATCAGCGCGGGGAGCAGCAGACATGACCGGCGGACAGGCGGTGAGGATCGGTGGCCAGACAGTGAGGAGCTGCGGCGGGAAGCAGCGGTCGTCAGCAAAGCAAACGTGAGGGTGGAGCGGCGGCGGGGAGGAGCGGTGAGCAAGCCACAGGTACCGGAGGAAAAACAAACGTGTGCAGGTCACAAAACGGGGCATTACAGGAGGAAAAAGTGACGTGGGCAGGTTAACAAGAGCAAAAAGAAACGTGTGCAGGTACAAAGTTGAGCGGGGAGCAAAAACGTGTGCAGGTGACAAAACGGGGCATTACAGGAGGAAAAAGTGACGTGGGCAGGTTAACAGGAGCAAAAAGAAACTTGTGCAGGTGACAAAAGCATACAAAGTTGAGCGGGGAGCAAAAAACGTGTGCAGGTGACAAAACAGGGCATTACAGGAGGAAAAAGTGACGTGGGCAGGTTATCAGGAGCAAAAAGAAACTTGTGCAGGTGACAAAAGCATACAAAGTTGAGCGGGGAGCAAAAAACGTGTGGAGGTGACAAAACGGGGCATTACAGGAGGAAAAAGTGACGTGGGCAGGTTAACAGGAGCAAAAAGAAACTTGTGCAGGCGACAAAAGCGTACAAAGTTGAGCGGGGAGCAAAAAACGTGTGCTGGTGACAAAACGGGGCATTACAGGAGGAAAAAGTGACGTGGGCAGGTTAACAGGAGCAAAAAGAAACGTGTGCAGGTGCAAAGTTGAGCGGGGAGCAAAAACGTGTGCAGGTGACAAAACAGGGCATTACAGGAGGAAAAAGTGACGTGGGCAGGTTAACAGGAGCAAAAAGAAACTTGTGCAGGTGACAAAAGCGTACAAAGTTGAGCGGGGAGCAAAAAACGTGTGCAGGTGACAAAACAGGGCATTACAGGAGGAAAAAGTGACGTGGGCAGGTTAACAGGAGCAAAAAGAAACATGTGCAGGTGACAAAAGCGTACAAAGTTGAGCAGGTACCAAACTGGCCATTACAGCAGAAAAAAGTGACGTGAGCAGTGACGTGGGCAGGTTACACAACGTCAGGGCGGGCGGGGGCCCTGAGCCATGAATGCTCCCGGACAAGGTCGGGACGGGCTGCTACTAAATGAATAAAACGAATTACATTGCGCACGCTGCAGCGCCAAATGGTGATTTGTTTCATTTATTTATTTCTTTACTTACCTCCGTTCAGCCGTATGCCGAAGTTTTCTACCCCCCCACTCTGCCCCTCCCCCGCCCAGCCCTACCGCCCACAGGACTCCCTCGAGGAGCCGCCACTGTTAACGAGTCTTCTAAAGCGCCACAGCTACCCAAAAACGAGCCTCCCGGTGCTAATAGAAGGAACCAACTGAGAAATAGATTCATTCATTGGATTCACTGATTTCCCTGTGTAACTCGTAGCTTAGCAATGGATTTCATTTTGGGTGCAGATGGGTTGTAAGTGACATTTACATCAATGGAGTGGGCGATAAGGGGGATTTTGAGTGCTGCCGATGGCATAAAATGTAATTTGGGATCTATGGAATTTTAGGGAGTGAAATGTATGGAAAATTGGGGGTGCATGAGTGAGGGTTAGAGAAAGAAGAATGCGACCAGCAGAGCTTCAGTACCTGTATCGTTATATTCAGCAATCTGCATTTTATGGAATAAATCCGTCTTATCAAGGGATGTGGCGTAGGCCGTACCAACACAATGATGATGAGCTTAAACAACCATACACATGCCATGCAAAGGGGAGCCCCGTTTCTTTATTCCAGTTACTTCCATTCTGGTCAAGGACCTTGACTCTTGCAGCAACGCCTAAATTCAAGATGCGGTAAAAAGTGGGGATAAATTAAACACCAAAAACGTTCTTTTCCTCCAAAATCGATCTTAGTTCGACTGGTAAAAAAAATCTGTTAGTCGGTTCAGACTATTCCCATGGTCCAAAATGAGTTTACACAATAGTCCGATATTCTATCCTACGACCCCTCCTTTGATCTTCCAGGTGGATCCAAGACTGAAGTAATATTGGTCCCTATGACCTGATATTAAGGAATGTTAAGGAATGTTCTACAAGCTTAGTCAGGCAAAGAATTGTCTTTGAAGCTGAAGAAGTGTTGTTTCAGGCATGACAGGGTGAAATATTTAGGGCAGACTGAAGGACTCACTTGTGAAGGTTATTTTGGAATCTCTGGATCCAGTGACAAAAGAACTGTCGGTGTCTCTTCTTGGCCTTGGGAATTTTTACGCAAAGTTTATGGAGAACTATTTCTCTAAAGTTGAATCAAGGAGGTCATTTTTGAAAAAAGACAGGGAATTTGTCAGGGGGATCTCCAAAGAGAAGCATTTGACTTACAAAACATGACATTGTTCAAACCCCACCTTTGAAACAATTTGTAGGGGAAACATGTTGCATAGTTGCAGTTGATGCTAGTAATGAAGGTCTGGGAGCGGTGTTACAGCATACGGATGGATGCAAAGAAAAACGTTGTGATTCCGCATAGCATTACTCCGCAAGTCAGAACAACGACTTGCAGAGGGGGGGCCCTGGACGTTGGAATAGTATAATTTACTATGCCAACTCCAGTCTGTAGGGACAGTAGGGAAGGTGTTGGACTTTAAATCCAACACTTCCCCCCTCCGCAAGTCGTTGGATCGACTTGCTGAGTAATGGTATGCGGAATCACAAAGCGGTCGTTGTAACGACCACGTTGTGATTCCCTGCGGGGATAAAGTTTCATGGTAACCGCTGTTTAACCTCCTAAGGACAGTGTCTATTCATATGTATTACATACTCAGATGCCTGAACAACCAGTTTCTTAAATCTAATGTTGAAAAATACAAGGAGGGCTTCAATGTTTCAAAAAATCCCAAAGGCTTTCATATATAATTTTGTCAGATGGAAAATAATGTAAAAGAGTAAATCAAGTGTGGAACCAAAGTGGTAGCTCCACGGTTAGCATTCATTTCTTTTTTTTATCAGTTTCAGATAATATATTGCAATATGAACCCGAAAATTATTTTCCCTTTAGCTGAAAATTAAAAAATGCTTAAGGTATCATTTTTAATACTGTCCAGGACATTTTGTTGTTTCTACATACATATTTTCAGTATGAGGCACTCTCCTTAGCTAAATGGACATCTGTTATTGCCTGGCGTGGGAGCTGACTGCCTCTTGTTCATTTTCCCTCCATCGGCCCCCCTGGGACGGCAAACTGCTCGCCGGATCCGCTTCGCGGGTCCTGCATCGCAGCTGAAGGGGGTGCTCACCTGGACTTGGAGCGGAGCGTGAGGGGCTCTGAAAGAACTGCGGCAGGGCTGCGAGCTGAGCTGCAGGGACTCTGTTTCCCAGGAGTCCCTGCACTGACTATTCACCACACCTGGTCCGCTCTCCCTGCTGGCCACGCCCCCCGCCCCTGCGAGGAGAAAACCAACGCTGTTCAGAACCTCCGTGGGACCTTGTGGACATCTGTTATTGCCTGGCGTGGGAGCTGACTGCCTCTTGTTCATTTTCCCTCCATCGGCCCCCCTGGGACTGCAAACTGCTCGCGGGACCCGCTTCGCGGGTCCCGCATCGCAGCTGAAGGGGTGCTCACCTGGACTTGGAGCGGAGCGTGAGGGGCTCTGAAAGAACTGCGGCAGGCCTGCGAGCTGAGCTGCAGGGACTCCGTTTCCCAGGAGTCCCTGCACTGACCATTCACCACACCTGGTCCGCTCTCCCTGCTGGCCATGCCCCCCGCCCTTCCCCCTCCCCTTCTCAATACGACCAGGACACCGCTGCACGGGAGTGCGCGGGAGCACCCCGGGAGAAGCCCGGGACAAGGGCGGGACCGTCTGCGGCCGTCCGGGGCCGCAGGAGGCTGGGCTTGGCCCACTCTCTTTCGCCTGTACTTCCTTGATCCCATTCGGACTTTGATGTAGGTTTTGGACATGCCATCACCGGCCCTAGTGGGAACACCAGTGAAGGTGGGAGGAGGTAACACCGGGACTCTGGACAATTATTTCAAATCGGCAAAGGGTGATGGGGGAAAGGAAACCTCTTTGGAGAAGCGTAGGGCGGAGCGTCGCCGCTCTATTGAGCATATGAAAAATAGGCCCCTCAGTGACATAATTCCCTATCCTATCTCCCAAGAGGAAGGTTCCTTTAATGGTAGCCAGGATCCATTATCCCAAGATAGCATTCCCAACCCTTGCTCATTCACTGAACAGACCTTGGACGTCATCCCACTCCCAATTTCCAGCAGCATGGCTGTTGACTTAGTCACTCAAACGCCCCCTGAAGTTAAAACTAGGAAAACCAAGCCAAAGCAAATTGTTGTGGCAGAGGTGCATGGCCCACCACCAAACAAGCGTAGAAGGAAGTTGAGGGGCGGGCAGGGGAAGACTAAGATCCCCCATTCCGACTTTGGAAAAGCACATAAGTCCGCTTCTACGTCTGATAGGCCTATATCGAATGTACATAATGCTACTCCTGCCAAGGGTACTAACACTAATATCACTGCTTCCATCAGCGACCAAGGGGATAATCCACCTGATATATTACCCCCTGTCACTTCTTTGGGGAATATAGAATTTCTACTTAGATCACTCCTGCTGCCCATTAGCGAGAGTCTGAAGAAAGTAGAGATCAGACTTACCATCTTGGAGGCAACCATGAGCAGCCTGAAAACCTTGGCCAGCAAACAGAGTAGAACCCCCAAGTCCAATCCACCAATTAAAAATTCCCTTAACATTCAAAACCCTCCTATCAACGCGGGACCTCCTTTGGGTACCGCTGCTGTCCCCCTTTTGCAGCCACTCATGGCCAACCTACTTTCAATTCCATCTAGCAATTCTAATACCCTACCTCCACAGCCAGTAGGCCCAGTTTCCCTCGGTACAGCCCCTGGCTTAAATTCTGGGGTCCTACCTAATGCTAGTATTGCTCCCCTACTCCCTGGCAAGCCTGCTCCCAGACCACGGAGACCCAACTTGCCGCCGGAGGCTAATAGCCTTATGGTGGTTTTGGCGGGTGCTCCCCCTCTTGAAATGGGTGAAAGTGAGAACTTCCACTCACTCAAGAGGAAAATTATCAAATGGCTGAATTGGAACAGACCTCTCCCAGCCATCTCAACAATGAAATCATCATGGTGAGAAGGGTACCTTGGTTGGGGAAGACGAGAAAATCAATAATAGGGGACTGTATTATGGTGACTTTCCGAGACCCTAGGACAGTATTACACATATGCGCTGGGTCAAATAGATCACTTGATTCCACCATACAGACCTTGCCAGTCTCTTTCTTCTTCCCCCCTATTCGTATGCATCATGATTTGTCACAAGGTAATTGGACAAGGGTTGAACGGAGATCCAGATACAGGGGGTATGCTGCACGACCTGTTTATTGACCTCCGGAGATACCCTTTTTTGACTATAATCATTTTAACTGTCTCAATGGACTGGATGGGGTCGATTGACTGTCCTCAAACCCTGACTTAAATCCTGTGACCTCTGATAATGGTTTTAGTGAACCTTCTGATCCAAATAGACCTACCTCTGACAATGGCCCTGATGTAGCAACTGGTGTAACATCTGGCATTGGTTCCCCTCTCATTTCTACCTCCGTAATCCCCCCCGCTGTCGCTCCGGCGCACCTGAGACTAATCTGGTGGAATATGGCCGGCCTAGCCAACAAGCTGGACACACAAGACTGGGTAACTTACATCGAGTCTGGGGATGTTTGTATGTTCCAGGAGACCTGGACAAGGGAAGAATATATGCACCAGGGCTACCTGTCATTTTCCATCCCGGCTAGGTGGGAGGGAAAGGGCCGCCCCTCAGGTGGACTCACAACTTGGGTGGCATCCCACCTAGGGTGTCAAGCTTCACGCTTACCGGTGCCATCGGACGACATTTTAGTGGTTCTACTGGCCTGGCCGAACCTAGCGAAACTTGCCTTGATAAATACCTATTCTAGGCCAGTGGGAGTTTCGCGAGAATCTTCCACCATAGATGAGCTTTCAGCTTATTTATCTGAATTTCCAAGGTACATACCCTATGTAGTGGGAGGGGATTTAAATTCTCATTTCGAGCCGCTGGCCGGCCTTCTAGAGGGACTTCCCATGGAAGAAGAGTCCAGGTGGTCAGTACCTTCTGTAGTAGCACCTCCCCCGAAGGCATGGACACCTGTAGCACTGCAGATTACTGCCCTAACCCTAAAGCATGGAATCAGAGCTTGCAATGGGCGTATCAAGTCTGATATACCAAGCAAACCCACGTATAACAGAGTGGGAAGAGAGTCCCGCTTGGACTACGCCCTTGTACAGATATTGAACTGGTCATCTATCCTGGACTTTAGGGTCACCGAAAGACTAGATAGCGATCACAATGCCCTAGAACTAGATCTCATCCACCCCGGTTTAGAAGCCTCTATAACAACCAAGGAGGAGAACAAACCTGAACTTCTACTGGGTAACAACAGGAGAAGAATCAGGTGGGAAAAATTAGCCATGAGCCAAGTGAAACTCCCGAGGTTCTACGCAGGACTAATTCCAATTTTGGAAAAAGTGGGAGATCTAGCTAATGACGTGGGCAATAAAGATTCCCATAATAAATTATATCAGGCACATGAGGACCTTATAAAGGGAGCAGCCTCTGAGCTCTCTAGTAAGGTACAGAACCAGGGGAGGGGGCAGCAACACAAATCCTCATGGTATAATGCAGCCTGCAGGAAGGCAAAGGGAGAACTCCTCAGAAGTATTAAGGAGGGAATAGACGGAGAGAAGCTACGAGAAAGTAGACGGGCATATAAAAAACTAGTTGCCCACGCTAAAATTGAATGGGAGGAGAACCAATGGGAGGAGAACCAATGGGAGGAGCTCACTAGTTCCCTCGCAACAAGAGACTACCGAATGTTTTGGCGAGTAGTAAATGGGGGGTCGGGGAGCCTCCATTCGGCAATAGAGCCAAATATTGCAGCAGGGGTGTGGCAGGCACACTTCCAGTGTCTTTATAGTTCTGAGCTGGGAGAAACTACGATTGATATCTGTAATGGATTGGCTGAGTATGACGGGGATTTGATAACAGTGGGGGAGGTTAAGGCAGCAATTGCAGGACTGACATCTGGAAAGGCGCCAGGATTGGACGGCCTCCCCGGGGACCTGTTCAAGCAGGAGCCCGATGTTTGGGCCCCCTACCTTGCTGCTGTGTTTAATGCAGTCCTGCTCGGTATGGAAGTCCCGAGTACTTGGCTGGGGGCAGAGGTGGTTCCTATATTTAAGAAGGGCTCGCCCCTGCTCCCAGCCAACTACAGACCAATCAGTTTAATTGACGTGCCCCAGAAGCTGTTTGGTAGGATACTGTTGAATCGCCTTCAGGACTGGGCGGAAGAGACTGGCGCCCTTAGTCCATACCAGGCGGGCTTCAGAAAGGGAGTCTCTACAGTGGACCAGGTTTTTCGTTTGAACATTATCTATTGGAGGACAGCGATATTCGAAGGTGGCAGCTTATACACTATATTTGTGGACCTGAGGGCCGCCTTCGACCTGGTGCCCAGAGGGAAACTCTGGAGTGTTCTGGCCGAGATGGGGGTCCCCCCGGACATTCTGATAATTTTACAGAGACTGCATCATAACAACTATGCCCGGGTCAGGTGCGGGAAGCTTGGGGAATTAACAGACAGATTCCCCGTTGACAGGGGGGTTAGGCAGGGTTGCGTATTGGCACCGACCCTGTTCTGCCTCTTTGTCAATGGGGTAATCGCCCATCTCAATGGCACTGAATACACTGATGCTCCAAAGTTGAACGGCAGCAAGGTGCCTGCAATCATGTTTGCAGATGATACCCTGCTGCTGTCCAAAACCCCTATGGGGATACAGAGGATCCTTGATTCTTTTGTGGCTTTCTGCACAGAAAGGGGGTTAGAGATCAATGCTACAAAAACTAAGTTCATGGTCTTGAACCCAACCCAAAGGTCACGCCCGAACCCCTTACTGGGATCATCACGCTTAGAGAGAGTCTCCACCTTTGAATACCTGGGTGTAACGCTGAATGAAACCATGTCCTGGGGAACACACCAGCCTAGGGCTAACCTCAAACTAGTGCAGACCACTGGCGGCATCGCCCGGATGATGAAAAGTTCCACATATCGACCACTGGGGCCGGTCATCCAGATCTACAAGGCACAGGCCAGGGGTGCAATTATGTATGGGGCGGAATTGTGGGGCCACACATCTTCCCACAGTTTGTCTATAACTGAGAACAATTTTATTAGACAGATAGTTGCACTCCCGTCTAGCACTCCGCTCCTCCCCTTGAGGATGGACATGGGACTGAGACCAATAGCAGATGCACTGGGTCTCAGACCCATAGCCTTCTGGCGAAGGCTATGGAGCAGTGAAGAACTCTTTACCTACAGGGCGGAACTGAGGGAGTTTCTAACCCACCCCAAAGCCTTACAGATCCCCTGGATAAAATATATAAAAAAGTCCTGTGTGAGACTGGGGCTCTCCGACCTATGGTCCGATCCAGCTAATGCTTCACTAAGGATCCCACGAAGAGCCTTGGCCAATGCTTATCATGAGCAGAAACTAGCTATGGTCTTAGATTGCCAGGGTGAGGGGTCATTAACATCTGTATTCACGCAAAGCAAGGATTCATACAGGCTGGAGAGGGTCCTGGATGCTATGACTCCCGTGCTGGCCAGGAAGCTATTTCTCCAATGGAGATATGGCACACTGCCTCTGCGGTTCTACACTAGCTCCTGGTCAACACCGCCCTCCACCAAGCAATGCCCGGCATGCACTTGTGCTGAGGAAAGCGACCTACATGTGGTCTTGTTTTGTCCAACTTACAAGGCCGCCAGGAAATATTGGCTCCTACCACTCATCAGAAACTTTGGTTGTAGGGAGTACCTCCCGATGTACAGAATTTTAAAAACTGACGTCTCGGGACCAACGGTGTTTGCATTAGCTAAATTTCTTACAAATGTTTGGCATACTCGCACCCGTATTCTAAAGTCGCAGTTCTCCACCTAATTTTAAGATTAAGAATTTTAAATGTATGGTCTTTTATCTGTTTTCACTCTAGTAGTATTTATTTCTTAGGGTGGAATGATTTTACACTGTACAATATGTGTTTGCTGTCTATTTTCGATGGTTTTATATTGTTCCATATGTGTTTTTTTTTGCATATCTTTGATAGCCAAATTGGCCGAAATAAAGATTGAAACTTGAACTTGAAATGATCTCACACTGTTCATTACCAGGTTGTCAAACATCATTGTTATTAGATATCACTGTATCAAAAACAGATTATGATTTATTCACCATTTCCCACTATCTCCCCAATTGTGAAATCAAGTTGATTATTTCATGGTAATATTCTAGTTTCTAGTTTCTGCTGTCTGTCCCCAATTGTCTTTTTGCTTATGGTAATTATGGGATAATTGTATTTGGTGTCCATATTTTTTCAGTTATAATCAATATGTTTTTAGATGTTTGTTTCCTACAAATGTATGGGGATCTGCCATGGTTCTGCTAACTCCCTAGACTTAATTTATGAAAAGCCTAGATCTAATTCTAATACATATCTTGTTGGTCCGAGTTTGGCTTGCTTTTTTTAAAGGGTTTCAAGGAGTTCTATGAGATGTTCAAGAAACATAGTGTATCACAAAAAAAGTTTGATCTGGAAACATTTTGGAGGGCTTTGAGAGTGATGGAGCAAACCAACACCCACCATAAACTCAGCCTGCTGGACCAAGTCCTGCAAGGGGCACTGCATCTTTGAGCTCAGAGAACCGTGAGGCCTGCAACACTGTGAAACATCCCACATAGCAGTACAACTGTACTTTTGGCTTTTGAACACAACATAGCAATTGTTGTTAATCAGAGGATGCCTGTGCTCTTTTTATTTAAATTGAATAGCATGAATGAGCTTATCCCTGACATAGCTGTATCTCCTAGATTTGTTTTTTGTGGAGGTTTCTCAATAAAGGAAGCACTTTTCAGTGGCAAACTATGTTGCTGTTTAATGGAAAAGAGAGATACAGTTTTCTAATGGGAGGATTTTGAGCATCTTTTTGGAGGTACATATATTCAGCAACAACTAACACCGATCATCTACACTCCTTCAATTGCAGGTCCGAAACCCTACTTGTTGTTTGCAAATGTTCAGGACATACGCCGCATGAACTTTGACGGTACAAACTATGAGAGTCTTATAGACTGGTGGATGGGAAGAATCTTAGCCCTCGACTATGATCCCCTTGAGAAGAAGGTAGGGGCATGTGTGATGAGGATCACTGATATAATCTGTATTTTAATTACTGATGACATTCAATTAAAAAAGTAGATGTTTTAGTAACCATAAAAGCATGTGATCCCAATTCACTTAAATATTTGTTTCTGAACAATGCATGAAAAGTGAAAGATTTACGAGGTTAATTTTGAGAACTTTAGAAAATAAAAGATAGTGAAGAAGAGTGACTGATTTTTTTGTTGTAAATGAAGGACACAGAATAGATTTAAAAGTGTGAATTAGGTTTGAGTGGTAACTAAACAACCCTTTATTTGTGGAGGAAGTGGTAAATCCTCATCTGGAGGATTAATGGTGGGTGACGAATCTGCCTGCAGAGTTCTGTCCCAATTAGATAGAATGATCACATCTGATCACATCTCAAATGATTTACAATTTTCTCCACAAATGGGAGACTTTACCCTTACAATCCACATCTAAATCAAACCCTTAGTGCTGTTACCACCTAACGGTGTCACTGTATGTAAATATCGGAAGCAAGATAATACCAAAGTTTATTTTTCAGTAGAGAATACAACAGCTACAACTTTCAGTTCTGCCGTTTGGGTATGTAATTGAGGTATGACTGTGTAATCATTCTGGTTAGTTATTGTAATCTCAGGTGTTTGAATGCTATGTCTAGTGAGCTGAGAGGTAATCCAACTAGATTCAAGAGGAAAATATTTAGGTTTTCAAGTCCTGGATAGTGTGCACTACCTCAGGTTGGCGATGAGAGTGACATAGACAGGCAATATGCTGTGACCCTGAAGGCAGATCTGCTCCCGCGGTGGGTTTACATTTGCATTGGTAGCGAAAGCAGCAGTTGACTAGAACTTGAAGTGAGAACCACTTTAGTCAATGCAATGTGAGGGATATGTGTTTCAACATCTGAAATTTGACACAAAGCTATTTGCACCTTTCAGATCTTAGAGGATGATACTCTCATCAGTATCCGTCTGGAGAGAGCAATGGTTCAGAAGGGTAACTGAGAAGCTATATTCATAGTTGCAGAAGATGCTTTGAGATGAGATTTATGGAGATATTTTCTGGTATCCTTGAGGTAAATGGTAAAGCATGTTGTGATTTTAATGCCATTAGTCCTTGATGAGAAGGGTCTCTTATTGTGGACCCTTTAATGGATGTCCACTCACTCCTACAATGCTTCTCCCCTGATGGACATAGATATTTCAAAATCAGAAAAGACAAGATAGGGTATTGGAGTGAATTGGCAACAGTGGGCCCGATTTACAGACTTAATTTAAGACAAAATCCTAAACTTACTACTTTTGGTATTCACAGAATGCACTTACTACTTTTGGTATTCACAGAATGCACGTACTACTTTTGGTATTCACAGAATGGATTTACGACTACTAACTTTAAATCCGCACTCCGAAGCTCCACCTACAGGCCGGAAGTTTAGCCTCTGTTCCGGAAGCTCCGCTTCCAGGCCAGAATCTCCAGCCCGAGTGCGGACATAAAGTTAGTAGTTGTAAATCCATTCTATGAATACCAAAAGTAGTAAGTGCATTCTGTGAATACCAAAAGTAGTATGTTTAGGATTTTGTCTTAAGGTAATGCTGTGAATCGGGCCCTATGTTTTTGAGGGTATAGTCCTCGTATGACTTAAGTCCTATTACTGCAGCACTCAGCCTGTCCTGCAGAGACATTATGACTGTAAAGTGACAAATAGCATGCAATGAGGTCAGGCAGGACCAGCCTTTGACCTAGCACCAGTATCACTGATAAATAGGAGCTTATCAGGAGTTTTCAGGATGGTGTTATGTTATGTTATGTTAAACGTATTTGTACAGCGCACGGTCACCAGGCGGTTTCATGGCGATGGTGATGAGTCTGAAGCTAGAATGACTGTCGGAGAGGACACTGTTGCATAGAAAGCAATATTTAAAGTTGGGGTAGGTATACTTGTTCTAATACGTTGGCAAAGAAACCTATGTTTGAGATGAGGATAACAACAATGGGATAGAGAGAATCTAAACTTTAGATTGATGGTGAGTGCACCCTCAACTATGGATATTCTTATGACTGAATAAATTAGTGATATATTTTGGTTATAACAGCTTTGGTTAGTTACAAATGGGGGTGGGGTCGCACACTACTCACACACCGCCGGTGTCGCCCATAAGGACTCTAGTCAATATAGTAACGTGTTCGCGATGCATCATCTTTCGATCGTCCACTATCTTCGCTGTCTTCGCCATCCCTGGACAGGTGTTTCGGGGTATCACCCCTCGTCAGCTTTGGTTAGTTGTAACTGTATGTTGATCATGAGTAAATGTTGATTTTATCAAAGTATTAAAGGCATGCTATGCTCACAATCATCATATATTTCATGTGTTTTTTATATTGTTGAATGCCATTTTTTTAATATAGTGTTACAGATGAAGTATAAATAATGGATGATCAGAATAACTGTCTAAAAACTATTTATCATAAAAGCAATAATTCTTTTCAAATTTTATAATACAAGCTTATATAGGTTTATCCAAAATGAAACATAGGCTCGAGGGAAAGGGATAGCTCAATATCACCATGCAGCATGTTACTACAAGTATGAAAGGACATAATTTTTGTTGTGGTCCTTCACTTTTTCCTGTCTGGTTTTGCGGGTCTTACGATTCTATGCACTATGGTAGTGCTATAAATTGTCAGCAAGCATGTGCTGTCCCCCTGAAACACTTGCTGTGCCTTGGTTTCAACTACTTGACTTATTACCTTTTCAGTAAGGTGATGGAACAGGGCGCGTAAAGGGCACAACTGGCTTGGATATTAAATGTCATATGTGGACTGCCATGTGTATTTACACTACTCACATACATGAAAAACATATTTGGCTTCAGAGACTGTCATTGTGCTCTATCTGGACTGAGGTTTACAAGCATTGCAGTTTCTAAAGGCAAGGAAATGTGCCATTGACGTGCAGTGTAGAAAAACCTAATTTACAGATTAGCTACACCACCTCTGAAATTTGAGTTTTAAAACCACAGAACTGGGAGCTTAATATATTTTTTAGTTTAAGAGACATTTTATTGATGCAAGATAAAATGCAATATAGTATAATGAGAAAATGTTAACATAAGAAAAATCGGTATGCAAGCTGGCAAGACAATATAGGTGAAAGGGGAAAAAGAGACAAAAAGAGGAAAGGGCAAGGGCAGTCAATTATCAGTATAGCATAAATACTATATAATTGTTAGTAAGATTTAAAACAATAAAAGGTAAAAGGTGTAAGGAAACTGGGCAAAATGGCTAAATAGAAAAAACACCAGAAAATATATATGCATATATATATAGTACTCATGGAGCATGTGCAGATACATCAAGAAAATGAGTAATAGGTAACCATAGGAGGTCTCTCTTAATGGCCAGGGAGATAGGGTAAACATATGCTCTGTTTAACCTACGGTTATAGAAAACTCCATACCACCAAGCGCGATAGGAAAGGTTGGAATTATCTTTCCATGACCTGGTAATCTGTTGAAAGGCAATTGCAATGAGTAGATCATTGATAAGGAAATTGCGAGGTTGTGAATTCCAATCACCAGAAAGACTAGCTAAAAATATGTTAACAAAAGAAAAAGGGACTTGGATATGAAAAATGGTATTAATCTGCGTCCAGACTTGTTTCCAAAAATTGTAAACCTGAGGACATAGGAATAGCATATGTTTTAAGACTGCTGGGTTTGCATTACAGGAGCAACAGGAGGTGGAAAGAGTAGGGTTCATTTTGTGTAATGAGATGGGAGTAAATAAAAGTCTGTTGTAAATGTAAAATAATGTTTGGGTGGTATTAGCAGCTCGGGAAGATTTTCTCATTTTAATCCAAATCTTATTCCAGGTAGACGTAGAAAAGGAGGAATAAAGATCTGTCTCCCAGAGCTATAGCACCTCCGTTTTATCTCTAATGGGGGAAAAAGGTGATAGAGATTGGCAGATTTGTGATGCTGATGGGGAGAGGGGCAATATGGATAAAACATGTGGGGGTGAAGAGGAGGGATGAGTTGTGGATGTCATTGGTGTGATAGGATGTTTGGATTAGAGAAAGTATGGAGGTATATTTGGAAAGATATGATGAAGGAAAGGAGAAGCATGATTGAGCAGAAGAGAAGGACAGCCAGGTATCTTCATGACAAAGCTGATGAACCCAATGAAGACCTTTAAGATGCCAATCTTTCCAAAATAGAACTTTGTTATTTACTTTAATATCTTCATTATACAATATGGAAGATTGTAAGAATTTGTCTGAAGGTGAAAGGTGATTGGTAAATAAAGGTGTAAGAAGTTTGCAAGAGTTATTGAGTATAGGGAGAGAAAAGGAAATAGGTAATTGAGAAAAGAATACGGTTTCTTGAAAGGAAAAGGACTGAAAAAATGATTTTTCCACGGAAACCCATAATGGTAGAGGGCGGGAATCATTGTCTTCTAATAAAAATAACGAGGCATGCCTGAGAGAGAATGCAATATGATAGATTTGTAAGTCTGGGAAGTTAACGCCTCCTAAAAATTTAGGGACTTTAAGTTTATGTAGGGAGATGCCGGGTACTTTGCTGTTCCATAAAAATTTAGATAATATGGAATATATGGTTTTAAAATGGGAGTTGGCAATGGTTATAGGGATACTGGAAATATAAAAAAGAATAACAGGGACTAACATAATTTTGATCGTGTCAAGTAAACCCCGCCATGATAAAAACAAAGGGTTCCATTTAGATGTAGCAGATTTAAAAAACGACTGGAGTTCTTTTAAATTAGTTAAAATAGAATCGTTAATAGAGGGTTTAAACCATAAGCCCAGATATTTAATTTTGTCAGCGCTCCATTTGAAACCGGATGTAGTATAATCAGCAGAAAAGCAGAATTTATATAATGGAAGGATTTGATATTTATCAATATCAGAAGAGATGATTGTGGATGGGACAAAAAGAGCAAAATATCATCTGCGTAAACAGATAATTTCAATTGGTTACATCCATATTTAAAACCTGTGATTTGGGAATTTCACCAAATCTTTATTATGAGAGGCTCCAAGGCGAAAATAAAGAGGAGTGGAGAAAGGGGACAACCTTGTCGTACTGCCTGATGCAGTTGGAAGTTTGATGAGAGAAGAATATTTGCAGAGGAAACTGGAGAGGAATAGAGTAAAGGAACATAATTTATAAATGGAGGACCAAACCAGGATAAAGTATAGAAAATAAAAGACCATCCCACTCTATCAAAGGCTTTCTCAGCATCTAGAGAGATGGCTGCTAATGAATTTTTTATAGGATCTAGCCTTAGTAAGGACACTGAAAAAGAATCTAGTATTGTCAGAAAGGTGCCTGCCTTTAAAAAAGGCCAATTAACGACCAATTAACGAGGGTAGAAAATTCTCTAAATGAAGTGCTAAGATTTTAGCAAAAATCTTAGAATCAAGATTAATTAGCGAAATAGGTTGAGAATTCTTACACAGAGTATGATCTTTGCTGTCTTTAGGTATTAAGCATATTGGAGCTTCTTGACACAATCCTCCAGATTTTTTCGAAGAAATAAAGAAGTGAAATAGTTGATACAGTTTGGGAATAAGGAAACAAGAAAAATTAGAGTAAAATCCAGTGGTGAATAATCAGGCCCTGGGGCTTTACCCCGTTTAATAGTATGAATAGCAATACTGATATCAGATTTTTTGATGTCGACATTTAATACCGAAAAGTCTAGCTCTGGAAAGGAAAGAGGGGTAATGGAGCTTCATTTATAAAATAAGAGCATGCTAGATGTTGGGAAAAGTATGCCACCACAGTGAACATGTAGAAAAAGCGGTTTGTCATTGAATAGGCAAAGCTTAATTTTCCTTTAACAGGACCAAGTTAATTTTGACGTATCTTGGCATGGGAAAATACTAAAGTGCTCGATAAAAGATATTTTCAACTTTGTATTACAATTCCACTACATTGGTGAAAGCAGATTGTTGATAACTTTAGCTGGAAGTAAGTGACTTTGTGCTGACTGATAGTAAACTGGTTTATAACTGGTTTGCTTCATAGCTACGCTCCAGAAACTGAATAAACATTCCTTGTTGGCAGTTAACTACCCATGTCCTGGAAGATTAAAACTTTTCTTCTGGCAGTAGGAAGGCTGGGGCGGTGCTTACAATGGCCTCTTAGTAACGAATAGCCATCAGGTAATGGGGAAGGAACAGTTGACATCCCAAAAGGCAGCTTTCACGTCTCTTCCTTTGAAGTGGGGATCCCAAATGGGGCTTCAGCAATGGCAACAATTGCAACAACTTATTCCCAGAGTAGCTCTAGACTTTCTGTCTATTTCTAGCAGTCTAGACTTTATGACTACTTTTAGCTTTGGTAGAGTGAAGGACACCTTATCTGCATAGGGTAAAGAATAAGTAGAGCAAAATGCCACCTTCAGCAGGATGAAGGGTGCAGCCATCTTGGTTGAGGGATTATGGACAGCTTTACACTAAACTGAGAGGGTAAAGAAATGCTGAAAGGGAGGTGGGAATTCTGTTCTAAAGTAGGCATTTTTGAGTGCAGGGAATTCCTCAGTCAGTGGCTAGTGCACAGGTTAAGATTGGCACCTCTTCCTGAACTCTCTAAAACATTCCTGGACTTGGTAACACAAGCATCTTAAAGAAAGAAGACTCTGCCTGGCTTTTTTAAGTAAGGAGACTCAAAAGAGGGTATTTCCCGGTTGAAAAAGGGGGCTTGAACAGCTCCCAAAGAGTCAACTGGTTGTAGTCCTGTTACATTGTAGTCCTTCTACCTCCTACAGGGGCACAAACAGCAGGATGAGCCCTAAATCCAAGAAGTCCCAGCTGTCCACTATGGATTGGATCCTGCAGGTACCCTGGCTGGAAAATTACAGCATGCAGGTTTCAAGAATGGCTAGGAGTGCTTTCCACCATATATAAATACCTGAGTCTTAAATAGAGAGGTGGTTGCACATCCTTAGCGAGCATTCAATATCTATTTATCCAGCTCAGAGTTTTTTGCTGTGTAGAAAAAGACTTCAGCTCAACCTCACAACAACGGTATCTGGTCTGAGAGAGCACAGTCTGGCTACAAAATCTAGCCTTTGACGTCAGGAGGATTTTGAGCCAAAAAAGTGACTACTTCCTAAATTAAAACCTTGGACTGTGGTGAGGTCTATAAAAAAACAAATCAACTTTGTCAGCTGGGGTACCAAGCTTTATCCCACTTTGGGCTTTTGGCACAAAAACTGAAAGTTTCAGTGGGAGATTGAGAGCAATGTGTCTGATTTTCGGGGATCATTGCTGGCTTCAACTTTTTTCCTTGCTCCATTTGAGTCACAAGGTATAAACGTTGGATCAGATGGCCATCGGAGTTAGTTTGAAATCATGCCTTGGTTCCAGTCAACCGTAACCTGTAACTTCTGACTTGTGCTTTTACCCTAAATACACAATGTGTTATATTATATTATATTATATTATATTATATTATATTATATTATATTATATTATATTATATTATATTATATTATGTTATCGTAGAATCTATTTTCAATGGTAAATACCAAACTCGCTGTCATTCTCTAATATCTGTAGTTTAATGTTTTAGAGACCTTCTGAATCAAGAAGGCTTTCAGTCTGGCCAACGATTTTCTTTGCGTTGGCTAGTATTTCAACTTCCTTGATCCCCTGCTCACCTTCTACAGTCAAAGTCAAATAAGCAAGTTAAAGGTGAGTGAGTTTGTGCTGTTCAAAGACCACCAACGTGTGTATTTATTCTGCAAACTAAAGGAAAAAAAACTAAAAGCTTCAGCATCCCTTTGTGGAAGCAGAAAACAGTTTCTGCTGCTACAAGGTTGCGCTCAGGCAAGTACAGGACTGGCACCGGTCAGAAGCTGCCCTCTCCCAATTCCTCTTCTGAGCACCGCTCCCTACCCTGAGCAAGGTTTCCAATGGCCCAACCTTCCTGTCTGCTTCCACTGCAGCTTGACCCTCCTGCACCCTAGAAGGTTTATGTGGACACAGTGATTAGGATAGTAGTTGTGGTGGCATATGGGTGGTAGACTATGCTGCAGAGTGGACAACTGTCAATAGCAGGGTAGATGACGTATTAAAGTTGGGATAAATATTGTGTTAGTATTTGCGGAGCTATTGTGCTAATAGTAACAAGAAAGTGATTACTCATAGGGGGTATTTTGCTAATATATGGGACAGATTGTGCGAGTAGCTGGTGGGATGCCATTCAATAGGCTTCACTTACCATCTTTACTTACACTCTTGTGACCCCTGCTCTACTAACACTCTAAATGTGCTGGGTGTTGGTAATGTACTGTGTATGTGCATGTGTTGTGCTATTTGTCTGATGTTTACAATACTTTCCTTCACAATGTGTCTAGTGCTTTGCTGCGTACACTGTGCGTGTTGAGCATTTCAGTGTTGCACCTGTGTTGTACTTCTGCCATCCACGCATTGTTTCTGCTGTGATATATGAATTCTGTACGGTGCTTGTAAGGACTATGCTTTACACTATGCAGTCTGAAGTATGCTTGTACAGCATTCTGTTTTTACTGTGTATGCTGTACTCTTTCTGTGCTGTGTGTATTTATGATCCACTTCGCTGAGTGCTGTACTATGTGTATGCGCTGAAGGTATGTGTTATGCAAAGTGCTGTTGTAATGCAGTATGTGCTTTACAGAATGGTTGATGTTCCCTGTGCCCTATACTGAGGAAAATACTATAGGGGTGTACTTTGCACATTGTAACTTGTGCCTTCTGTAAATATTATGTGAGCTGCACACTGGGTACTGCATGCTATGCTATACCATGTGAGTGCTGTAAATGCCAAGTATCTCCGGTGTATGCTGAGTAATCTACTATTTATTTATTTTTATTATTTATTATGTATGCCCTACTAATTCATACTATGTGTGTCGGCTGTACAGCGTCCATAGAATTTGTATTCTTAACATTCTTTTTGAGATTCGTAGTGTCTGTTCTATACCATGGAAGTCCTAAGTGGGCTATATTCTCTATGTTTTGTTCCATTTTGCTTTATATATTGCTTGGAAAGTATAGTCTGCTATGTGCGTGCTGTGCTGTATTTTTCTATGCTGCTTGTCTGCTTTAAAAAAGTATAGTTCTGTGTACAGTTGCTTTACTAATGAGTCTCTAGGGTACTGGTTGTGGGTGTACTTTACACTTTTGATGTGCTTTGCACAATATACCTGCTATACTGTGTGCTAGTTTTGTATACTTTACATTGTATGCTGCACTACAATGGACCAACATTATTATGTATTCTATATAATGCGTGTGTGTTGTATTGTGCTTTGTGTGACATATACACAGCACTGTGTATTACAGTGTGATGTGTGTCCCATAATAATTAAGAGCTGTGTGTGCTGTCACATGCACTGAACTGTACTGGGCAAGTTTATTAGATACTCTGTGTGTTATATTACATGTGTGTCCTGTTTAAATTGCTGTTTACTGTATTGTTTATGATGTTTGCTGCTGTGTATGTATGCCACACAGTGTTATGTAGTGTACATCTGTAGAGTATCTGTAAATGTAATATGTACTATCTGTCCTACTTAAGGTGTTTGAGCTGTTTGCTGTATACTGTGAGCTTTACCTGCTATGCTTGTTCAGCTGTGTAAAAGCTGTACATTGTATGGGGTGTTTACAGCTGTGCGTTAGCTGCGGTGTGACTAATCACTGGACCTCTCTGCAGCGTTCGACACTGTCTGCCACCGCACCCTAGTACAGCGCCTCAGCAACATCGGAATCAGAGAGAAGGCACTGGAGTGGATCATCTCGTTCCTCGCCGGAAGAACCCAGAGAGTCCGCCTCCCCCCGTTCAGATTCGAGGCCACCGAAGTCATCTGCGGCGTACCACAAGGGTCATCACTCAGCCCAACCCTCTTCAACGTCTACATGAGTCCTCTCGCAGCCATCGCACGCAAACACAACCTCAACATCATCTCCTACGCCGACGACACCCAGCTAATCCTCTCCCTTACCAACGCCACCGCCAGAACCAGCCTACACGAAGGGATGAAAGACGTCGCCGAATGGATGAAGAACAGCCGCCTGAAACTGAACTCAGACAAGACGGAAGTCCTCATCCTGGGATCATCGCCCTCCGCCTGGGACGACTCCTGGTGGCCCCCTGCCCTGGGCACCACCCCCAAACCAACGGACCATGCACGCAACCTGGGCTTCATCCTGGACTCCTCCCTCTCGATGACCAGACAAGTCAATGCCGTCTCGTCATCATGCTTCAACACCCTGTGCATGCTCCATAAGATATTCCAATGGATCCCCACCAAAACCAGGAAGACGGTCACCCAGGCACTCGTCACCAGCCGACTGGACTACGGAAACACCCTCTACACCGGAACCACATCCAAACTTCAGAAAAGACTCCAGCGCATCCAGAACGCCTCCGCACGACTCATCCTGGACATCCCCCGACACAACCACATCTCTGGCCATCTGAGAGACCTGCACTGGCTCCCCGTCAGCAAGAGGATCACGTTCAGGCTCCTCACCCACGCACACAAGGCCCTCCACGACCTGGACCCAAAGTACCTCAACAACCGCCTGACCTTTTACGCACCCACCCGCCAGCTACGATCGACCAGCCTCGCCGCCGTACCACACATCCGCAAAGCCACCACCGGGGGAAGATCCTTCTCCTACCTGGCAGTCAAGACATGGAACTCCCTCCCGATCCACCTCCGACTGACCCAGGATCACCTCTCCTTCAGGAAGCTCCTCAAGACCTGGCTCTTCGAGCAGTAACGGACCCCCCCCCCCAGCGCCTTGAGACCCTTCCGGGTGAGTAGCCCGCAATACAAATGCCCATGATTGATTGATTGATTGATAATGTGTGCTTTTTACTGTCCACTGTACTGCAGTGCTATCTGGTTGACGAGTGCAGCTCAATTCATGATCTGTTAAAGGACTGTACTATGCACCGTGTGCTGTACTCTGTCTATCTATTAAACATAGAAAGCAGGAGTGAATATGATTGAAGATTTAAAAGAGGGTGACACACAGTCGTGGCCAGCATAACTTGTGGGCTGGGTGCGTGAGGGTGGGGGGTCACGCTGGGAGGGGAAATTAGATTTTTATTAAAAAAAAATAATTACCTTGAAGGCCGGGTCCCGCGTCTTCTCCGCTCCTGCTCTTCTGCCTATGACAGGAACAGGAAGCAGGTAGCCAGGCTCCCTCCCCTAATTCAATCACAATGCTGCAATTGCAGCGTTCCGATTGGTCTGTGCGCCGTGACATTGCCGTCAGACAGGGGCTGGAGGGGTGTGCATATTCTCCATGCAGGCTGTAATGCAAAACAGGGAAGTGTGCATGACTAGTTTGGGCAGCCTAGGGGGCCGACTAAACAGTCATTGCTCACTTAGGGGTGGGCAAACCATTCCTCCGCTGCCCTGTTTGGAAAGCAGAACAGCCCCGCCCACCAGCCTGCTGCAAAGCAGCAGGACACGAAACATAAAATGGCAATAACTCTAAGTTATTGTCATTTTATGTTTCTCACTGCTTAAAAGCAGTGGGGCGATGCTCCTCCGCCATAGCGGAGGAGCCACTCCTGGTGACACTCCAAATGAGAGAGAGCTGTGTGACTATGCAGTGTCTGCGGGACTATGCAGTGTCTGTGTGACTATGCAGTGTCAGTGTCAGTGTCGTAATCAGGGGCGCAATGAGACCCAAATATTGGGTGGGCAGGAGGGCCTAGAAATTCAAACAGTCATCTTCAGAACCTGAGTCGAAAGTACATGAAGGAACTCACTTCACTGTTCTGGTAGACTGCATAACACTGGGAATAATTGTTCTGGACAATACGTGGTGATGTGCATTTTAGAGCATACTGGGTCAGTAACATTGGTCTCAGCTTAATATTCTTTATGGTAAATACGGGTTCTCACTGCACATTCTGCCCTCAAAAAAGTAGGATTTGGAAATTCGGATTCTAGCTTCAAGGAAAAACAGTTGCAAATAGTGCATTATAAAACACTATGGGCAGTTGGTTTGCATAGGTCTCAATCTAACAGAACTTCTAAAACAACTTTTTTGGGGGGAGTTTTATATAGCGCAAACTCAACATGAGCACTGGTTGCGTTACAGATGGACACATTTGTTTTGCTAGGCATGGGAAGATTATGGGGATCATTATGATGGTGGAAGGACCGCAACCGCTGGGCCGGCGGTGGCGGTCCTCCCGCCATCACATAGTGATTTACCCACCACCAAATTAGGATGGTGGTGGGTACCCCGGCGGTCGTAAAGTCTGTCCGCCGCTTCACCGCCAAAGGCAATCACACTGATTGCCTGGCGGCCGGATCTGGGCCACTAATAAGGTACCGTCCACCAAATTAGGATGTGGGTTTTAAAAGACCTTTCCATGGTGGCGATGCCGCAAAAGGCTGGCGGGGATTGGGTTTGGGGGCCTGTTGTGGGCGGAGGGTGTCGCTGCATGGGGTACCCATGGTACCCCCCTGCATTTCCATGCACCAAGTGGCAGGCACCGCATGGTGCCTGCCACGTAGTGCAGGGATATGCAGTGCAAGCACTTTTAACATTGTGGACGGTGAAAAGCCCAGGATGCGCCCGCCAGTATGGAAGGCGCATCCTAATCGCAGTGGTGGGACCGCCACATGTTGGGGGACGGTCCTAAACACCGCTACATTGGTGGGTGGACCAAGTTCGCCCACCTTCGTAATCACCCCCTACGTGATTTGCCCAGAATCCCAGGATGTTGAGTAATCCTGCCAAGACTCGAACCTGGCTCCACAACTTCGAGGTCGTCCGCTCTAGCCATTAGGCAACATCCTCTCCAAGCATCCTCTACAACATCTTAGCATCTTTCCCCCAAAGGAATTTGGAAATTAGTAGCATATTGTGCAGCTGTGACCACATTTTCTAAGTTAATGATCTAATCTTGGTTTTGATATGTGTGGGCACTCCAACACCTACTTTTGGGTAGATGATGGCTCTAATAACAAAGGAAATTAAAGTACTGAACACAAACTATGACTATCCATGGTGGCATCACAGAGTATCTGGGCGTCAATTAAGGGTAAGCATCAGAAGCAGTGCCTGCAATAGCTTGTCATTTGTTAGTCCAACCACATCCCTTATTACTTCTTGTCTCATGGTTATCGAAGGCAACAGTCTGAACAGAAAATAAACTGAGCTCCAATAGGCCTGCTTTCTTTCCTTAGCTTGCACACATTGGCTTATAACTAGGCTATGATCATGAAATAGGAGGCTAATAGTAGGCCCAAGGGTGGTTCAAGGGATCAACTGCACAATGATATTGGTGGTCAAAGTGTGTCTGATATCACTTCCACTATCCCTCTCTGGCATTTTTATTGACTTTATTATTAAATACAATAGTCCATGAAGAATAACTCAGCTCCAACTTATGTCTGTAGAATTTTATGTAGATGTTTTTTGCAGATGTCATGTTGAGTGTATTTAAATTGAACGTATGTGTGAAACAAAAGGATCATGAAATAAGACTTTTTGGGGAAATCCACAGAAGCATAAGAAAATACTTACAGAAAGCATGGAAATGCATGAAACTGGCTTCTAATAGGAGTGATAGGGAGAAATAACAACACATAAAGGTTTTGGACAAACAGCTGTAATCACTGTAAGAGAAAAATATGTAGGGCCCAAATCATAAACTGCATGTTGTAATACGTAAAATAATACTACAGAAGAACTGTTTATTTACCACAAAATGCATTTCACAAACCTATGAGTGTAAATCTTAACCTCCACCTCTCCTTACACTTAGACATGTAAGTTTACTGCTTCAGAGTAAATGTGGGAGGGATCAGGTAGAGTGTCTGAAAAAAGGGGCATTCTCACTGTTAAATGGAGGGGTTTAGGTAGGGGTAAAGAAGGGTTTATGGAGGGTTACTAAGCGTTTAGAGAGGGACATGTTCAAGTTCAAGTTCAGAGATTTATATAGCGCACTACTCACCCAGAGGGTCTCAAGGCGCTTGGGGGAGGGGGGGTATATTATTTATCGAATATCCAAGTTTTAAGTTGCTTTCTGAAGGAGAGGTGGTTCTGTACAAGGCGGAGGTGGGTGGGGAGAGAGTTCCATGTTTTGGCCGCTAAGTAGGAGAAGGTTCTTCCTCCCATGGTGGATCTATGGATGCGCGGAATTGCGGCGAGGGCTTGATTGGATGATCGTAGTTGGCAGGTGGGGGTGTAGAAGGACAGTCGCGTGTTGAGGCATTCGGGTCCTAGGTCGTAGAGGGCTTTGTGTGCATGGGTGAGGAGACGGAACGCTATTCTCTTGTTGACGAGGAGCCAGTGGAGGCCTTTCAGGTGACCGGAGATGTGAGCTTGACGGGGGATGTCCAGTATGAGTCTAGCTGAGGCGTTTTGGATTCGATGGAGTTTTTTCTGTAGTTTGGCTGTGGTTCCGGCGTAAAGGGTGTTTCCGTAGTCCAGTCGGTTTGTGACCAGTGCGTGGGTGACCGTCTTTCTTGTTTCGGTGGGGATCCATCTGAAGATTTTTTTGAGCATGTGTAGGATGTTGAAGCATGAGGATGAGACGGCGTTGATTTGTTTGGTCATCGAGAGGGAGGAGTCCAGGATGAAGCCCAGGTTACGTGCGTGGTCCGTAGGTATGGGTGCGGTTCCCAGGGCCGATGGCCATTATGAGTCGTCCCAGGCGGAGGGGGATGATCGACCCACTCACAGAAGAGAAAGTCCATTGCTATTCACAAACTTCACTTTTACAGTTAATAAAGCCAAAAAGGTCCGAAAACAGCAGGACATGTACTTCAGTTCAGAGCTAGAGTAAGTACAGCGCCACACATGGCCAACAACTGATACTGCAACACCCTCTCGTAAAAAATAATGGAGGTAGGGACTTAAAATGACACCCATATGAAATAATGTTAATTTGAATTAAATTATTTAAACTAGTTAAAAATATAAAAAAAATTAATTCAATGTTAAAAAACTAAATCAAAAATGTTTTATTTTATTTTAAACAATTAAAAAAACCTTTTTCTCATTTAAAAATGAAAATAGCATTACTTTTTAAAAAAAATATATAAAACATACCTTTAATTTTTTCTATATATAATTTTCAAAAACATATTAAAATACATATTTTTTACTCAAGATGGGATTTGTTTTAATTTTAAATTTGGAAAACTAATTTTAATTTAATTTTATATTTTCAAAATATTTACATTTTAAATTAAAGTTAAGTTAGTAATATTGTAGCCTTTTTATTTTTATTTTAAATTTAAAATAGAGATATAAAAACAGTTTACATTAATAAAATAAAATAGTTTTACAAATATTTTGAAGTTTAATGAACTTTTTTACTTTTATTTATACTTTACCACAGGGAGAGCTCCGCTACCAGGGTGGATATATCCCTATTGTAAAGAATGAGAAAAAGTAAAAAATGTATTAATTATAAGAAGTAGGGTTGTAAAATTTAGAAAAATAGAGCAGGAAGCGTGTGGGTGAGGAAGCAATAGATAAGCTTGGGGGATCAACAAAACAAGCATAGTTTAGTTAAGTGGAGAGGCAACACTTAAAGGATAGGACAAGGAAACACATGCGTTGCATGAAATACTGGAAGAGAAAGAAAAATATAATTCCTTGGTTCTAAGCAGTGGAAGTCTACAAGTCAATCAGTCAAATGGGTGGGAAATAAATACTGCTCCAGGACACGAAAAACACGAGAAGAACAATATGAAATGTCACTGAATAATAATTGGGCAAATAAGATCAACAAAAAAGCAAACCAATGGTCAGCATTGGGCTGGCCTGAAGCCCACTCTTTAAGTATTTATATTATCCACAGTAGGACTTAATCATCAGGCAGCTGAAAGCTGGCTGCAGGTGAGACCTAAAAATTACTATTAAGTACAACATATAAAATTGCTCTGAAGTTGGAAGAAAAACTTGAAAAGCACATATTAAAGAAGATAAAATTATTTCACCTGAGACACTGAGGGCTTGATTTAGGGTTTAGCAGACAGGATATTCCATTGCAAAGGCGACAGTGTGGGTTTGCAAATCTCTCGGTCCTACGTGTCTCATTTAGAGACAGCGGATCACTTGCTCTCCATTTTCAGAGTCCCATTTGACTCTGTTGTCGGATGATTTCCACAGATGGCTCGATGGGCTAGTGGGCATCAGAGTAAGTGCATTACAACAGCCACCTTGTTTAGAGTAGAATGAGTAGCATATTTTTCTCCATTGGTCAGTACCAGGTAAAAACAAGCAGAGTGGGACAGAAAAAAAACAAATTATGACTCCCCACACTCTGAGAGAAAGTTCGAAGGTGTGGGGGTCATTCGTTTTTTTGTTTTTCAGAAACATACTCCTGCATTGTGTGTTTGTGTTAGAAATTGGGTTGTTAGTTGACTGGGGTGTGAGCCTTGGTCAAGCAACGGCCACAAACCCTTGCAGGGTGAACTACAAAAAGTCACTAAATTAACCTATGCTAAACTCTTGGTAATGTGTAAAGTATTTATGCAGCACACAAACAGTAACAAAGTGAAAACACAACACACGAAAATGACTGAACGAATTTAGAAAAATAGATTCAACTTTAATTAATTACTTTACCCCAAAATGGACAAAACTCCAATCAGTAGAACTGTATTTAAGAATATAGAGAAAATAGCGCCAAAAAGCACAAAGCACCAACTATGGATATCGTGTCATGCTGGAGTGGATCAAAGTCACAAGTTCAAGCCAACAGCGATGGAGTGCAGGCCAGCTACAGTCATTAGGCTAGGCCCGCTGAAGTTTTACCTTCTTAAATCCATGCCAAGAGTCCCATTTGCAGTGTAGAAGGCCGGGAGGAGAAGGGAGAGTGCCGCCGGGGGCTCCAGGATTAGCGCAAAGAGCAGGCCAGGCCTCATGGATGTGCATTGCTGGAGATTCTTTATGGTGGTCCCCGTGAACAGTCAATGCTGTAGCTCGAAGGGTCGGGCTGACAGCACTTCGTGTTATATCATGGGGCGAAGGGTGATGTCTCAGTGGAGAATGGGCCATTTCTGGTCATGAAGAGCCCAAAAGCTTGCATATACCTCTCTGAGCCTCACAAAAGGTCCAGGACCTGAGGGCACCCCTTGGGGGCACAAACTCACTTCAGCTGGGTCCAGGTGCTTGAGCAGGATGTTGGGGAGCCTTTAACACGTTGGCCGCTGCCGCGATTTCCCGACAGTGCAGCCGTTTTAAAAACTGGGCGGGCCGCGTCGGCCAGTGGCCGACGGCAGCACCAGCGAGGTAGTGCTGCCGTCGGCCAATGACCCTGAGGCTCAAATCAGGTGGCCAGCAGATTAACCCTTGAAGTCACTCTCGTAGCCCTAGGCTCAAGATGATATTGCAGGTCCAGATCTTCTTAGCCAGGTAAGAGGGCAGCAGGGCAGAAAGGCAGCAGCAGATCAGCAGTCCAGCAGAGTTGCAGTCCTTTCAGCAGCACAGCAGGGAGAGAAGAGTGCTGCTGGCTCCCATGGCCACAGAAAAGAGGTTACCGTGCAGTGAGTCAGCCGGGGCAGCCAGGGGTGGGCTCCTGAAATGCCCCCCAAAAAGTAAGTCATTCAGGGTGCCCAGGTGGGACTGGTCACCCCCAAGTAACACCAGAAAAGGGAAAAATAAAATCCAAGCAACGCAGAGTGAGGCCTAACTGCATCTCAGAAGCAAACAGTTGGAGATGCTCATTTCCTGGGCAAGATCCCGGCGAGGGAGCGAATCATAATGTTCTGTGGGGCTTTTGCTCTCCAAAGAATCCTCAATGATGCGGTGTCCTCAGGATGGCATGTGCCACACCAACAATGCCAGCAGAGTGTGGAGGAGCTGCAGGACAGTATCAGCACACACCAAAGCGCGTTTACTCAAAGTACTGACCCTAATATGGCAGGGTCTCAGGAAGAAAGTCCACCATGGGATTCCCTCCTATAGTCAAGAACTCCCCAGGCTGGAGCTCTACAGCTTGGAGTGCAGTGCCTTCTAGGGGCTAAGTCTGCAGTAGCAATTTTTGTGTCCGGAAGGTGTTCAATGAAGGGTACATGTTGCACGGAACTCTCTAAGGGCTACATCTATAATTACATGCTGTGTAATCAAAATATGATGTGTTTTCATTGCTTGCAAGTATATAACAAGCATTCGCATAGCCAATAGGTCTCGCCTTTGGGACCTTATAAGTATTTATTTATGCAGCACAATATCCTTGGTGCAACATCGACTGTTGCATGGCTAAACACTTATAATGTCCCAAAGGCGAGACCTATTGGCTATGCCAATGCTTGTTTTGTTTTGGGAGGGAGAGTACCAGCACTTCTCAAGAGAAATGCTATACTTTTAAATGGAGAGTACCGGCACTTCCCAGAAACGAGCAGGTACTCTGCTACAGAGTACCTGCACTTCTATTTTTCCATTTCAAGCACTGCTTCTAGCCCCTGGTGCAAACCCCCTTTCAACTCTGGCATACACAATCCGTCAAAGATCCGGGCACACACATTCATCTCACTCCCTTGGCACGGGCAGTGCCCTCTAACCCCCAGAGCACAGCCATCTTTAACCCCTGGCACACACAATCCTTCTCAGGTCTGAGACACACTTTTTACTCCAAGCACACGCAGATTTTTCTCGTCTGTGGGACACGCTTATCCTACAGCCCCTGGGCCCCCGGCGCACACACCCTTACTCCTACGGCTTCCACTAGCTCCATGCTGCCGCACGGGCTGCATTTCTCACCCTGGAGCGCACTCTCTTATACCCCTGGCATACACACAACCCCGTGGCGCACTACACTTCTCACTCTGGTGCACACTCTCTTCTACCCCTAGCACACAACACAACCCCCGTGGCACACTGCACTTTTCTACTGGGAGGGGAACGCTCCAGTGCACAACCAAAAGGACCGTAGTCTTATTCCATCAATAAGTTCATCAACAAGTTTTTTTATGTGGTTTCACATTTTAATCTTTCAAATTGAATATTTTCTCGTATTCATATTCATCTTGTTCTTTGTATATCACGTCAAAGTAGTGTTATGGCACACTTCATACATCCAAATTTATAATCCTCAACAAAGATCCCGATGCATTTCGGGCCTGAGCCCTTTTTCAAGGGAATACTCTAAAATGAAAAACGGAATGAAGCCAGAATCAGTAATGTGGTCACATTAAAAATGTACTCATGAGCAAAATATCTTACACGTGTTGATACCCAAGAAAACCGTGGTCCTTAGAAGGGTGTAAAGAAACTGAATAAAGTGACCGGGTTTACAGAGAGAAAAAACGGAACTCGAAAATGTTACCAAGATCAAACCAGTCACCGAGTGCATTCAGCATCCAGAGTAAGTAGAAAACCCGAAATGTGCTCAAAACGTCAAAGCGTTCGTGTATACAGATTGCTGTCCCAAGTAACTAAAAGATACCAACATCATGTTAGCGGGTAGAAGAACGGGAGGGAACTCCCTCGTGAGTTACTTACTCGATAAATCTGATAGGGGTGCCTCGCGGAGAACCAGCGGGACGGCAGTGCAGTTAGTCAGCGTGCGCGTAAGGGTGAAATATCAAAATAATAAACAGAGAAGATGGTGAGTGGCGCGTGAGTGAAAAATAGCAATGAAAAAAGGACCAAGATGTGATGAAGGAGAGTGAAGGAAATGGTCGCCATGTTGGACAAGTAAAACAAAAGTAAAACATAACATGAACCTGTGAGCTGCAGAAATGTTCAAACAATAGATTAATACAGTGAATTACAAATAACATAAAAATTCAATGCGGTCATTCAACCCGTTAGGAGCCATCGTGGCAAGAAATCGGATCCAGAAGTTTTCACGTTTCAATAAATTGGTCTTGTTGTTAGAACTGGATTGGACTTGTTCCAAAACCTGAAATTTAAGTTGGGACACTGTATGTCTGAATTCAGTAAAATGAGCAGCCACACTAGATTTTAAATTGTTGGTTCGGATGTTGCTTTTGTGTTCTAAAATCCTCGTGCGGATTTTTCTCTCAGTGTGGCCAACATAGCATTTGCCGCAAGGACATTTAAGAAGGTAAATGACATTATTAGAATTGCACGTGGCATTCACTTTAAGTCTGATGGAATGTCCTTTCATAGGATGGCATATGGTATTTCCAGTAATGCAGTTGTTACAATTAGAACAATTATAACATGGTCTCAGTCCCTTATATACCATTGGTTTATCTTCCTGATTAGGATTACATAAAAGTTCTTTCAGGTTCCTCCCTCTAGTGTAGGCGAAAATAGGTGGTTGTTTGAAAAGACCCTTGAAGTCTGGTTCTAATGTTAAGATTGACCAGTGTTTTCGGATGATGGATTGAAATCTGTTAGAAATGTTGGAATATTTGGATACCACGACCAGCCGGTCTGATTGATCTTTAGTTTTGGGTTGTAGCAAGGCAGGCCTACTTGTTTTCTCGCATCTTGACAAGGCTAAATCCAGTATCGGTGGAGGGTATCCTCTGTTTTTTAGTCGTTCAAGGGTGTGTTTCATCTGTGTTTTGCACTGATTAGGATCAGAAACAATGCGTTTGATGCGCAATAATTGCGCGTAGGGTAAGTTATTCTTCAAACTAGGGCGGTGAAAACTCTTGTAGTGGAGGAAAGAATTACGATCTGTAGGTTTTTGGTATACTGTGGTGGACCATTCTCCTATGTTCCTATGGATCTCTACATCCAGATAGTGTACTTGTTTTTCACTGTACTCCCAAGTGAATTGTATTCTCTGATTAAATTGATTCCATGTGTCAAGGAAGGTGTTCAAAGACTCCGTGGTGCCCTCCCAAAGGAGAAAAATGTCATCAATAAAGCGCAGAAATAATCTGCCATGATCCTTCCAGCTTTGTTGCGTTAAAATGTAAGACTCCTCAAATTGCTTCATGTAGAGATTGGCATAGCAAGGAGCTGCCGAATTTCCCATGGCGGTGCCGTTGAGTTGTAAAATCCATTTGTTTTTGACTGTGAAATAACTGTGATAGAGTGTAAATATGGTTAGCTGCATGAGGAAAACTTTCAGGTCTGCATCAAGCTCAGATGCGGATAGGATGTTCTCTATAGCTTCAATACCTCCCTCGTGGGGGATGGAGGTATACAAGGCACATACGTCCACCGTGCACATGATGAGCTGAGTGTGTTTGAGATCGTTCAAGATAGGTTCAATTTTAAGAAGAAAATCTGTAGTGTCTTTAACGTGTGATCCTGTAGCCTGAACAAAAGGTTGTAAATATCTGTCCAAGAATTTGCCTGCATTCTCATGTAGGCTGCCTCTGGTCGACACTATGGGTCGAAATGGGGGTTGTGTAGGATGCTTGTGCATCTTCGGAAGCATGTATAGAGTAGGTGGTTTGGGATTAGATGGAGTCAAGAATCTCTGAGTTTTGTCGTTGATGGTACCTTGATCAAAGGCATTTTTGATGATGAGTGTCAAGTCTTGTGTGTATTCTTTGGTGGGGTCTCCAGGTAGGAGATCATAAGTATCTCTGTCATTAATATGTAGATCCAATTGTTGGTCATAGAAGGTGGTGTCCATGATGACCAGGGCACCTCCCTTGTCAGCATTTTGAAATGTAATGGATTTATTGTTGGCCAATTTTTTTAAGATGTTTCTCTCATTTCGGGTTAAGTTTCCTCGTTTTATAGTAGATTGAAAAGGCAGCTTCAAGATGTCTTGTTTGATCAAATTCTCAAACGTATCAATAATTTTGTGACTTTGAGGTGCCAGAAATACACTGTGTGGTCTTAATCCTCTGAGCATGTCGTCATCATCAATGGGTGTCGGTATGATGTTCGTAAAGTAATGTCTTAAACGGATATTGCGAACAAGTTTGAATGCACTTACTTCCATCTCCAGTGTGTTAATGGCAGTGGTAGGAACATAGGATTGACCCTTTTGTAGGGTATTGATTTCTTCATTGGTTAAGGTTGTAGAAGAGATATTGATAACAAGATTGTCTTGATTATTTAGCGTCTGCCTTTGGGTTTCTTCTTCGTTTGAGGCGGTGTTTTTTCTATGTCCTCTACGGGTTTTTCCCCCCCGGGATCTTTTTGTTGGTCCAGACCTAATTCTAAAAAATGAACTGAGGGATCGGTGGAGGTACTCGGAGTTTGTGGATCAGTGCTTGTGGTTGTGCGTGTGGGTCGAGATCTGGTGTCTTCTTCTGAAGAAGATGTTTCTGTAGCAGATGTAGCATTGTAGGGTTTGTTGGAGCGTCGGCGGGCGTACACCTCTGCCCAGGTGTACACCTCGCCGAGCTTATAGATCAATCAGACCGGCTGGTCGTGGTATCCAAATATTCCAACATTTCTAACAGATTTCAATCCATCATCCGAAAACACTGGTCAATCTTAACATTAGAACCAGACTTCAAGGGTCTTTTCAAACAACCACCTATTTTCGCCTACACTAGAGGGAGGAACCTGAAAGAACTTTTATGTAATCCTAATCAGGAAGATAAACCAATGGTATATAAGGGACTGAGACCATGTTATAATTGTTCTAATTGTAACAACTGCATTACTGGAAATACCATATGCCATCCTATGAAAGGACATTCCATCAGACTTAAAGTGAATGCCACGTGCAATTCTAATAATGTCATTTACCTTCTTAAATGTCCTTGCGGCAAATGCTATGTTGGCCACACTGAGAGAAAAATCCGCACGAGGATTTTAGAACACAAAAGCAACATCCGAACCAACAATTTAAAATCTAGTATGGCTGCTCATTTTACTGAATTCAGACATACAGTGTCCCAACTTAAATTTCAGGTTTTGGAACAAGTCCAATCCAGTTCTAACAACAAGACCAATTTATTGAAACGTGAAAACTTCTGGATCCGATTTCTTGCCACGATGGCTCCTAACGGGTTGAATGACCGCATTGAATTTTTATGTTATTTGTAATTCACTGTATTAATCTATTGTTTGAACATTTCTGCAGCTCACAGGTTCATGTTATGTTTTACTTTTGTTTTACTTGTCCAACATGGCGACCATTTCCTTCACTCTCCTTCATCACATCTTGGTCCTTTTTTCATTGCTATTTTTCACTCACGCGCCACTCACCATCTTCTCTGTTTATTATTTTGATATTTCACCCTTACGCGCACGCTGACTAACTGCACTGCCGTCCCGCTGGTTCTCCGCGAGGCACCCCTATCAGATTTATCGAGTAAGTAACTCACGAGGGAGTTCCCTCCCGTTCTTCTACCCGCTAACATGATGTTGGTATCTTTTAGTTACTTGGGACAGCAATCTGTATACACGAACGCTTTGACGTTTTGAGCACATTTCGGGTTTTCTACTTACTCTGGATGCTGAATGCACTCGGTGACTGGTTTGATCTTGGTAACATTTTCGAGTTCCGTTTTTTCTCTCTGTAAACCCGGTCACTTTATTCAGTTTCTTTACACCCTTCTAAGGACCACGGTTTTCTTGGGTATCAACACGTGTAAGATATTTTGCTCATGAGTACATTTTTAATGTGACCACATTACTGATTCTGGCTTCATTCCGTTTTTCATTTTAGAGTATTCCCTTGAAAAAGGGCTCAGGCCCGAAATGCATCGGGATCTTTGTTGAGGATTATAAATTTGGATGTATGAAGTGTGCCATAACACTACTTTGACGTGATATACAAAGAACAAGATGAATATGAATACGAGAAAATATTCAATTTGAAAGATTAAAATGTGAAACCACATAAAAAAACTTGTTGATGAACTTATTGATGGAATAAGACTACGGTCCTTTTGGTTGTGCACTGGAGCGTTCCCCTCCCAGTAGGGGGACCCTTAATTTACTGTTAATCCTACGCTGCTTGGCCAGACAGCGTTTTACTCTTGTAGCACCCTACAACCCTTCACTCTGGTATTACCATTTTGAACAAACACGCTGTGCGAGCTCCCTCTCCTTGTTTAATTTACACTGCACTTTTCACCATGGCGCGCGCTCTCTTATACCCCTAGCACACACACAAACACCCGGGGTGAACTGCACTTCTCACTCTGACGCACACTCTCTTATACCCCTAGCACACACACAAACACTCGTGGCGCACTGAACTTCTCACCCTGACGCGCACTCTCTGATACCCCTAGCACACACACAAACACTCGTGGCGCACTGCACTTCTCACCCTGACGCGCACTCTCTGATACCCCTAGCACACACACAAACACTCGTGGCGCACTGCACTTCTCACCCTGACGCGCACTCTCTGATACCCCTAGCACACACACAAACACTCGTGGCGCACTGCACCTCTCACCCTGACGCGCACTCTCTGATACCCCTAGCACACACACAAACACTCGTGGCGCACTGCACCTCTCACCCTGACGCGCACTCTCTTATACCTCAGCACATACACAAACCCCCATGTCACACTGCACTTCTCATCCTGGCCGCACTTGCCCCTGCACAGTCACAAACTTCCAGGCTGGCGCGCAGCACTTCTCACCTTGGCGCGCACGCCCTGATACACCGGCACATACAGTCATTATCAGATGCCGCTCACGAATCAGCAGTTCTCTGTCACTTGGCAGGCTGGGAAGTAAAGCCCCTTTCCCCTCCCCGCAGACGCAGACTTTCTTAATGTTCGTGCACACAGTGCTTTTCTATCGTTTGAGGCGCTATTTTCCACCATCTGTTTTACAGTTCTTTACAGCATGACTCTAGAGCTCTCTCTCCCCCTCCCCTACTGGCTCATACGGTCTATTTTATGCTTTAGACATGGTCACGCACGCCTCTGCAGCGTGCGGTTCAGAGGACTACACCTTTGAGCCCTTTCAGCCTGAGGCGTATGCACTTCTTATAAATTTGGGAGGCTCGGATACCCTTCTGAGTCACATTCTGCAGTGACCTACCACTTTATGTTACTCCACTGGCACACACGCTCACTTGTACGAACAGTCACCTTTTACCAATGATGTGTGTTCTTCTTGCCCGTGGACTGCACACGCCTTGCATCCCCTTTGGCTTTTTTTCCCTCAGACATGCAGCCAGTGTCCTCCCTGGGCACGCAGAACCCTAGTCCTGCCAGCTGGGTACATACATTGCCATTCTCCCTGGTACACACACTAGCGTCTCTCCTAATGGCTAATCCAGCCACCCTCCTTCGTATTGACACATAGGCACTTATCACATCAGATACAACACGTGTGTCTACCCTGGCACAAGTAGAACCGCCTGCCCTTGGCATACGCCCAGGCCCATGCCAGGCATTCACTCCTCGCCCCGGGGCTGCGCCCCCCCCAGCCGCCCACCCAGGGCACGTGCGCCCCTCTGTCGCTCCACGTACGCACGCCCACCCTAGCACGCACGCCACTCTGTCAGCCTCGCCGCACACACTTCAGATGTCTGTGGCTCTCAGCTCCCTCGTGGGTTGGGCAGGCGTGCCTGGCACTGAGCTGAGGAGCCGAGGATTGAAGCAACTCGAGCTACCCGAGTGACCATCTGACATTCCCATTAGGAGTCCTCCCAGTCACGAGCGCCGACCACCCTGCTAACGGCTTCCCTTTCAGCCCAGAGACCGCTTTTAGCAACATTTTTACACAGAATATATCTAGCAAGAGTCCTTTACAGCCCATCAATGTGTCCAAATGTGCAAAAGATGCTACAAAAAGTTATGCATCGCTCCTTGAGGCTAAATGCGGAAGTCTCAACTCTGCCACAAAAATACACCTGTTCATTCTCACTTTAGTTCCTGCGTTTGTATAACGGTAAAAGTAAATTATAAACGGACGCGCCATTCACAATAAACTTCACGACGGGCGGTAAAAGAGCACCACTCACCATGATCGAGAAGACGAAGGCCACAATATTGATGGGGTAGGCTGGGCAAAAGCACCTGAAAATGGTGAGGAAAGGGTAGTTCTTGGGCTGCGGGGCTGCGAGATTTCATCGTCGACGTTGGTCTCCCGGCTCGTCTATGCACAACGTGTGGAAAAGCAGTGTTATAGATTAGCACTAACTCTGCTACTAGCGCAAAATGTTGATGCAGCTGGCATTTTGGCCTGTAAAGTCAGTTTTCTTTTCAAAGCTAAATTCATGTCACCATGCCAGGTTTCTACTATGATTTATTGACGGATGCTAGATTTATGAGACTCAGGAAAGTGTTTTTTTCCAGGAATCCATAAACTTGAGCTAATTGATAGCCAACTTTCAATCTCTACTCGGTGGAAAGCTGCTGTATAGTGAAACATTTTTCAATTCAAGATGCACTTTGCTTTTGAGCTCTGTGTGAGGTTTGTAGATTGTTCTCCTGTGATGCCAAATACACACGTTTTTTTCAACGGTACCAGTGGCACCCAACAGTTATTAAAAATACCGTCCTCACTGTGGAAGACAAGGGGCCCGATTCTCAAGGGGCCTCTGCACTCGTGGCGGGGCCACTGCCTCGAGTGTAGAGGCCTTTTGTGAATCGGCCCCTGAGTGCACAGAATTTGGGGTGTCTTTGTCAACATTCTCCGGCTTCCTGCAATCCCATATGTACGAGGTCTCTTGCAAGTGCTGAACAATAATGTTGCCTTCTCTAGTAGACTGACTTTACAGGTTTCCAAGGATATATTCTGGCTGTCCTGCAGTTCCCCCGGGGCACAAGCAGGCATCCACTTCTGTCATTACAGCTGATCTCAGCAAAAAGACAGAAGTGGATGCCTGCTTGTGCCCCGGGGGGACTTACATAAAAAAACAAGAGTGCTTTGCCTCGAGCTGGCACCTGGGGAAGAGAGAGAGGAGACGCCTGCTTCCCTTACGGGAACGAGCTCTGACACCGCAAGTTAATTACAAATATATGGTGTCAGCGCTCGAGCCCGCAGGGAAATAGCCACACGTGCACGCTTTGCCATTGAAGGCAATGGAACGCATGCACTGTTGTGGCTTAAAAAGGGGACCGATGGCATTAGGTCACTCCTATACAGCGCGTGCGTGCTGCATAGGCAAGACCTAAAAAGCACATGGTACATGTGAGGTTCATTTTTTAATGCTTTATTGGTAAAATAATTTTTACAGTGAATACTGATCAAAGTGCATGTGCTTTATTACAATTTAAGGGTTTTATTACACAGCCAAAAATAACTGAACATACAAGCACCTCATAACTAGGTTGAAAAAATACATGGGCACTAATATGAAATTCATTCTACAGAATAACCTAATTCGGTTCAACGTGAAAAGAATAAGCAATTCTAGGAAAATTAAACAAGCAACAATTGCTCCACTATCCAAAGTAGTCTTCATCAGGTTTACAGAAAGGAAAAATAATCGGTTAAGTCTGTCCCTACTAAGCATGGGCAGAAAATCCGTTCCGCTCGCGGATTTTGCGGATTTTCGGGAAATTCGCAATCAGCGAGATTCGCGAATCTCCCGCAAAATCCGCAAATCCGCGAGCAGCGGATTTTGCTCGCACTGCTCGCACTGTTCGCGTGAGTTCGCGCCCCGCGAATAAGTGCAAAATTGCAGAAATACGCTCTTAGCAAAACTGAAAGTAACTACTTACCAGGTTCAAAAGTTCAGGCTCATCATTAGTAGCCATTTCCTGTAGTGCTTCCTGAGGGGCCCCTCCAGAGTTCAGTTGCCAGTTGAAACTATTATGTGACCCTGCTCTGAACCTCAGAATAGTTACACATATGCCACAAAGGTCCTGAATTACAGCTAAGGGAGACAAGCAGGAGCCAGGCTGGAAGTTAAAATCCATTAATCAGCCCCTAATTCATTATTGTCAGTTGGGGCAGGGCAGGTGTTGTAACTAATTTTGCAACAATGAAAGCACTTAGCAAGTGCAAAAGATCACTAATCAGGGCGCACTAAGGAAGCAGGTGCCAGCTAAAAAAATATTCTGTGACACATTGATCAGCCCCAAATTAATTCAGGTCACTTGAGGCAGGGAAGGTGTGCTTTGCTTTGCCGAAAATAATGTACACTGGACAACCAGAGGGTGTGGTGATGAAACAGAGGGTGGCATGGGTGGGCCAGAGGGTGGCATGAGTAGTCAGAGAGTGGCAGTGGTGACAGAAAGTGGCAGTGATGAAGAAGAGTGTCCCAAACAGGCTGGACACGTAGAAACAACAAGTTCGCAAAACTTGCGACCCGACAGGTAAGTTCGCAAATTGCGAAATTGTAAAAACCCTCGCGAACTGGCAGAAACACGGGCGAACACAAAAAAAAAAAAATCTGCAAATTCGCGGGAATTCGCGGATTTTGCGGATTGCGAATCCGCAAATCCGCAAAATTCGCGAACGCGAGATCCGCAAAATTCGCCCATGCTTAGTCCCTACTCTAGTGCTAAGGTGACATCCCTACATAGCATCTCCCAGCCAAGAGCGAGAAAAGGTTTCAGCTCATGAAGACTACCTAAGAAGTACACTCATGTTGGAAAAAGGTCATAAATAAAAGCTAAGTCTTCATCCTAACAACAGCTCACTGCCTCATCTGATTCTCCTCCCCCGGGGCACTCTCCCTAATACAAAATGATCAACTCAGAAGAACATGCCCGAAACACCTCCTTTGGATGGACATCTTCGGCAGGTGATTTCCCCAAACTTGTGCTTCAGTCCAAGAACGGTTGAGTTGTCCTTGGGTATCAGGCATCTCCAGCGAGCTTCCAATTTTCATATTCCACTGTAACATTATAACAGGTCTCCTCCATACCTAACTCCTAAACAAAGAGCATCTGTCTAACTAACAAGGAAAATGTCCTTACACCTGCAACGGAAAGCATGTGAACAAATCAACCTTGCGCGTACAAACCTTATGACTGCATTCAACTGAGAGCCCTACCATGGAAAAATAAATTTCAGGCCTACTTTATTTAACTAAGATAAGAAATCACGAACAGGGCTTTCATGAATACCCATTTCAATTCAAGCCTTTACACATCCAACTTACACGAAATTAATAAATGTTGCATTTATACGCATTACATTTCTTCACTTTAAGGCCCATTTAGTCATCCCTACACGTGCAGACATTTATAGTGCACGTTTAAATCTAATGCATTTCATTGCACACAAACTGATTCATGAAGCACTTACAATATGCAATTACATTTAAATGTTGTTTTACACCTTCCACTGACACAACTACTTTTCTAGAATTACACATACATTGTTCATTATTAAATTCACATTTTCTAATGATAAATACTTAGTTCAACCCAGGATTACATATGGATGCGGACTACCAGTGGTTATGATGCACCTCTACAAATTTCAGAATATCCTCACGCTCTGTAAAGTTTTAGTTTTGTTTGCCAGGGAATGGTAATTACCAGCACACACTGACTCAATTGAGTAGGGCTTGGACTTGTCTGCTCTCTGCTACCCTGAGAGAGTCAAGCACTACAATGGGGTGATTGGTTCCCAGTGGAGGGCAAATGTGGACCCATTACCTGTGCAGACCACAAAACTAATGACCACTTTCACTACACTGCCTAAGTCAGTGGTTCTTAACCTGTGGTCGGAAACCCATGGGGGTCCACGGTGCCTAATCAGGTGGTCTGTGACTGCTTCAAAACATTAATAATATTAACAGATTAACCCCTTCCTTGCGCCGCGAATCCCTCTGCGGCGCGGGGGCTATGGGGTGAGCGCGGCTCTTCAGTGCTCATGATGGCTCCATGCCGTCATGAGTCCAGGGCGGCGTGTGCTCATGACAGCGTGGTTCCGTCATGACCACGCCCGCTCATTAATTCGCCCGCACAGTCGGGGAATTAGGGCCGCGTGGGAGGAGCGGCGGAGGCATGACAGCTCCACGCCATCATGAGCACACGCCGCCTCTGGCTCATGACGGCGTGGAGCTGTCATGAGCACGCAAAGGTTTAGTAAAGTGTATATAACAACAACAAAAAATAGAAAATTTAAATTATTTAAGTATTTTGTAAATGTAAAAGAATTTGACTTTGGAGGCTAAAAATCCTGTTTGTATTCTTAGAATGGTTCCTGGGAGCTTGCAGTGCATTTGTAAATTAAATATAATGTTTATTCACTTGTTTATTTGTTTCACAAATGCTTTTTTCTGTATTTCTGTGTATTGTTTTGTGGTTAAAATCTTTAAAATTTCTTAGGTCAGGGTCCAAGTGTTCAGGAATGGCTCAGTAGGAGTCTTTGGATTCTAGTAATGATACAGTGGGTGTCTAGGGATTCCAATAATGATTGAGTAGGGGTCCCCAGAAACCAAAAGGTTAAGAACTACTGCCTTGAGTGATTCTTTAAAATGGATAATCTGTCCAGCAATTGTATTACTTTTCATTCGTGTTCTAAGCCAGCATCCTAAGATTGACTTTTGACAAGTGCAGCGATAAGGGAAACAGGATGGTTATTCACATCATATCCCTTAATCTGGAGACAAAACTGGAATGATAATTATTTCAGTATTTGGTATATGTTGGTCTGCAGCTATAAAGGTTAAGGTGAGTTACAGATGATTTTTAAAGTACACTAACACCCAAGGGTATCTTGATGCTACTAGTAACCAATGAAAAAAGAACAGTGGTTGGACAGAATGCAGAACAATGTCATACATACACCCCAGTACAGAGATCTGGGCCTAAATCTATCGTTTTTTTGCACACCATGCCATTCCAGTTTGGACCCAGTCATATGCAAATCAGTCTTGACCCTGCTCCCAAAGGGAACAGTGAAGCCCGAACTTCCAGGCTAGGATGCAAGCCTCACAAATGGCTGCCATAGCTGCACACCAGCGATATGTAGCTGTGATCTTCCATGCCCTGCAGATCCTCGTCATGGCATTGCCACCACAAGGTCTGGCATGGATGGATGCTGGGGCTACCACTCCATCTTCTCCCCCTGCAGTGTCAGTGCCACACAGTGCAGCAGACATTCCACATCCGGCCCCGGATGTGTCACTGCCACACAGTGATTCAGACAAAACACCACCACCCACTTGTGAGGCACCTGACACATAAGAGAACGAAGATGATGATGAATCTGGCTTTGTGGCTAGAATGAAGTGGTAGCATTCATCTCCGCCATATGGCCGGGTTCAGCTTGGTTCTGCCCTCTGCATCACGCCCTGGAATAACACCTCCCACTGTCCCCCAATGCACTGAGCAACACTCACCTTGGACCTCGACATGGACTGCCATATTTGGTTTGGTTACCAATGACACAGCAATCACACTATGGACTGTAGTCTTCCACTCCCTATGAACTTGTCAATCCTGAAAGGAGTCTTGCTGTCCATCCACGTGCCAACAATGTAAAGTGGGGTTTGTATGGCCCTGTACAGGTCCAGCTTCAACACTCCACTGAATGTGAATAAAACATTCCAGTTAACACAGATGTGTCATGGCCATGATCAATCAAGAATGAAAGTATGGATGAATGTAGGGACAGTGATTCCACCAAAAGGTATTCCTGGAAATGCTATCAATGCGCATGCATGGCCATGACCCCAAAAGGCATTGAGACACACATTGTCATTCAAATCAACAGTCATCACAGTTGAATACAAGTGAAGGTGCGTAGACTTTAGTAGCCTTTGCGTGTCAGTACGGTCAAGATAAGTGGCACAACATACAGACCAATGCAGCAATATGTCAGAATGAGGAACGTTGCTAAGGGGAGTGCCTCACCTTTTAAAGGTGTGTGTTAAGCCGCGTTATTGTCCGCTCATGTATTTGGAGTCCAGGCGAATGCAAACATGTCCACTGTTGTCGTGAGATATGTGACCAGATCTCCAAGATGCAACAAGGTGTTGGGACATGTGCAATGTGTTCCAATCTGTTGTGGCTGCAGGTACGTAGTTACTCGTCCATGAAAGCGATTGCAGCTTCGTAGACTAATATTTCCAACATGAGGTCGTTGTCGACTTCATCGAACAGGACAGCGAGTCCATCCATTAGCAGGTCCTGAGAGATGTGCTGCGTCCACCCCCTTTCACCAACTTGCACTACAGCCCAATAGGGGAGCTGTTCAATGTAGTCACTGCAATCTCCCAGGTCCAGCTGCCAGCATGTAAGCCAAGTATCAAGGCATCCCATAAACCGGTATCAGGGTGACACTCCTGGTCGTGGGCCAACAGGGGGCGCACATGCATGTCAAAATCCAGTTCATCTACCGTCCTCTTGGATAGGCAGACATCTATGGACCACTCGAATATGCATGATCGACAATGCAACACAGACGGAACGCAGGTGATGTTGGCAAGGCGGAAGCTTAGCCGGTAACTGATCCGCTTCACTGCCAATGGCAGTTCCCCCAGTAAATGCAGCATTTGTGCACTGTACAGTTCCACATGACAGGGGTTGTGCATGTGTCTGGGATGTTCGGCCATTGCGTCAATGGCTCTGGTTGAAGCGGCACTGATCTAACCTGCGCCAGTTCTGTGGATGAAATGCCACAGCTCGGATCAATGAGTTGTTTTAGTGTGCACCGGTTGTACACCTGGGATGTTGTGGGAGTAAGTGTGAAGGCCATTCCATACAAGATAACTTCAAGCAAGGACTTCTGTCTGTGGGGTGTGTATACATTGTTCCTTCGTTGGGCTGTGCGTAGTGTGGGAGTCGGCATCAGCTGCCATAGTATCTGTCAGGGGGTGCCGGGCACATGCAATTCCCAGGGCGGAGGTACATATGTGCTCCCACCTAATAGTTCAAACAAAGGAGCTTTCATCCCTAATGTTAGTTTGTCATCTGCTTGCATTCATGAAATGTAATGTGGCTTGTTAGGGGTGGGGTTTGGGATGGGAGTGACTTTGGGATTCATGTTTGACATGTCTTGCATGAGCACATGAGTGGCATCACTGTGTGTTACATTGCTCACAGCTGCTCTTCACTCACCCCGATCCTATTTACTTGTGCGCGCTGCGTGGTTGCATCACTTGCACTCCTAAAACACACCATTGCCATGCCTGTCTGTGCAAGTCCACAAGCCTGACAACGACACTGTGATGTTGGCCGTCGTAGGTGGTGCGCCATGTGAGTGTAGGCCTATGGTATGGATAGGGCGGATACAGATGTAGAGTACATATGTGCTGAACCGGCGGAGCTAATATGTCTAGGCATTTGGCTCATGCTGCGGCAATACAGATACACACAAGACTTGGCATGTATGATCCTGGACACCCAGTGGTCTTGCCCTCCTTTATTACTCTGTTCGTGCGAGCCCGTCCTCTGGGTGCATGCTACATTGCAAAATTTTCGCTTACATGGGGAGGACTTAGCTATATGTTCAAGCTCTTCCCCACTGCCTGAGGTAACATGGTTGCGTCCGCTGTCCACAACAATACAAACACCAGAAGTATATGTCCACATGGACAGGTCTGTGCTCTGCATACTAAGACATCACCGTCACACTTGGCATTGTGTGCATTCTTATTCATGGGTGACTTGCCTCCTTCACACATACTTGGTTCCCACCCCTCCCCACATTCTGCTATTGTGTGGCTGAGGGGCCATGCCGTTTTCTGAACGTCCCCTGTCCTGTTCTGAGCTGCCTCTGTGGAAGTCCAGGGGGGACATGGGGGTGGGTGTGGTGGGTGTTGTGTCCCTCTTGGGTCTCCGAGCTGCATGATCAGTGTCTCCATGCCATGTATTGGACTGCCGATGTGGCTCTGGGCTGTGCTCCCTTTTATACTGCAGGTAGTCGTCCTGCTTAACACCAGTAAAAAGCAGGTGTTAAATCCCTGCTGCTTACGCGCCTTATCTTCTGTTTTTGGTTCACATAGCAGATCTGGCTGGCCGTTGAGAATATCGCGAAGTGGTGTTTTCGTGTTTTTTTGCACTGGAACGCCTACTCTGCATATCATTAGCGTTAGTTGTCGCTATCATCCGTGGCGATGTTTTTTGTAGAAGCTATCGCTGGTAACATGGCGAAATCAGCAGTTTGCAGCTGCTTGAGAATGGGACAATAACTATTTCACCACTTTTGCTGCGCTAAAGTGCTGATAACTTGGTGATGAGTCCTTGAGAATATGCCTCTTACCGTGCATGTGTTTTCTTTCTCTCTCACTTATGTGTTTCTTCCACCACCAATTAACAGTCCACCACTGTCTACCTGCTCCCTAGCTTGTCCATTGTTTCCTCCACTTCTCTGAGATATTTTCAACATTATTTTTTTCTCCCTCGTAAGTTGTTAAGTTCCCCCCCTGTACCTCAATCCATCATTATTTCCCCAGAGTTGCTCCCAGCATTTACCCCCATCTGCTCATTACCACTCTGACCCTCCCACCTCTCCTGTCATGTTTTTCCTGTTCATTAAAATTCAAATTTATATTTTCAATGTATTGATGCACTGGGGTTCCTCCACATTACCCAACTACACGGGATGGCTACACAGGTTATGGTCCATTCTCGGAATGGAGCGCATCTCTGCCACGCTGACAAACTCCACTGCCTCCTTTCAGACAGTTTGGCCCCCCTTTCTGAAACTTCTTTAGTCTGAATTCAATGAGATCACTCAGCCAAAATACTTATGGGTGTTATGACTGTCAGACATGTGGCGACCTCCACAGCCCTCTCCAACACCCTAAACATAATATAGCGGCACCTGGCACAAAGAGAACTATTAGGGGACTAGCCACTTATGGACGGGGTGGGCGGGGTGGGAGTTACTGTTTTTGGTTCTCTACAGAGTATTTTTTTTTGGGATGGAATCCGCATATTGGGGGGGAGGGGGGTACAAAAGTGCACTGTCTTGAAAGCACCCTATTTCGACGGGCCCTAATGAGCTGTGATTACACTTGCAGCTTATCCAGATTCTTACAATGTCCAGTCTCATGCTACCTCTGTTTGTTATGTTTTGTTTTTGAAAACTTCAATAAACACATTTAAACATAATATTTTCTAAATACATTTTGCCATTTGCTGCTGAGCCACTCCTTTTTAGAACACGCTTTCATGCACAACTCACTTTCTGTTTTTTATTTACCGCACCAGCAGTAGCATCCACAATCTTGGAACAGTGAATGGAAAAATGGCAGCTGTGTGAAGACACATACCTGTGCATGTGTGATGACCTATGTGTGGATATGTGGGCATGAATCATTGTGTTTTCCTCTCTCTATTTTTATGGGATGATGCTGAACAGTATCAGCAAAAAGCATAGTGTTATCCCTTTTCCTGATGCAGAACAGAATCGTGAAACCGCCATGCAAAAAGCGGTGCCTGTGCCTTTCGCTCGCCATAGGAGAAGAACCAATCTACGAAAAAGGTCATCATTCACCCTGTTGATGCAGATTTGGGGATTTTAGCCCTTTACAGTACAGCATCATTACCCTCAAGTAACTGACACCCTCGGTATCTGTAACTCAGAGACGGGGGGAAATCCAGGCCATTTTCCATGATTTAGTATTGTTCACCAAGCTCAAATTGCCACTGCACCAAATGTTTTCTGCCCAAACCTCACACATTTTACACCAGCTAGAAATATACATCCATAGATACAGAAAATCGTCTTATGGCAGATGAGCTTTCTCCATTCTAGCCCCAAAGTTATGAAGCACTCTTAATTCTTATCTTGGAAACACTATTTCACACTTGCTTTTTAGAAAGAGTCTTAAAACTCTGCATTTCAGATTATTTTTATGTTTTCTTACTGCCTCATTAATTACTAGTAATAGACACACAATTGATGGACGGAATGCAGAACAAATCAAAACATTCACCCCCAGTCAAGAGATCTGGGTTATATCCATCCTTCTTTTGCTCACCATGCCACCCCAGTTTAAACTGGTATCCGCTCCATGTTATCCATGATCATTCACATGTGACGCAACTCCTTGCTGACATCGCTGAGGCCACTATAATTAGACAGTTGTTCTTGGTACAGAGTCATGACTCCAGTGATGTCAGCCATGGCTTATTGTAGAGCAAGGAGCGGACAGTGGGTGTCCGTTAGGGACTGTGAGTGGTCCCTGATGGGACTTAGACACCCACGTATGGCATCTAGTATGGCTACCATGCGGTCGAACCCCAGGCGCAGTTGGTCAGACATCTGATCCTGGCACCCTAACACATGGTATTGGAATGCCATGTGTTGGTTGTGCGGGTCCTGGGAGACAGTCGTGGTGCTGGGTGCTACCTGCTGTGTGGTCTGTGCAGGGGGGTGGGGTTTCATGGATGCAGCATGGCTGCCCTGCTCCTGGAGGTGGGGTGCCGGGGCTGTCCCTAAGCTATTGGAGTGCATCGGTGTAAATGTTGAGGAGGTCCTCTTCATCATCAGTGCTGAGTTGTTGGATCTGCTCTGCAGGTGGTGTTGATTCTCCCTTTGCAATGTGAAGAGGAAATGCAGATTGGCATTGTGTTCACATGTATGTTCACGCATTGTACAAGTTTACTATCAGACTGCATGGCAATTTACATTGTGACTGTTTATGAGGAGACGCCTATTTGAAGCGGGACGCTTGGCATTCCTACACCATCAGGGATGTGAGGTTGTACTTGTACATTGTCATCTCACAGTTTCCTGTTATGCCAAATGCGAATGGCCATGTTCTGAACACATGCGGCAGCAGTTGTGTCCTCTGTTCTGTTGTGGAAGTGTTGCAGTTTATACCACAGTGTTGTGAATGTTGGGGTGCTCTGCATCTTATGTGAGTGTGCTGCATTTTGGGTCAGTTGCCCCTTCGGCTCTGATTTGGCTGGCCCTTATCCCTTTCAGGCAGTGTGCCTTTCAGTTCTGTGCTTATGCAGTGCTGAGATGTTGCAGACTTGGGTAAATTGGGCTCTAGGTCGGAGTTGTGGCTCTTGGGCATGGTTTGTCCGCAGATGTGCTATACTTACTTGTGCATGTGTACCATTGTGCCCATCTCCCCCGTCCCCCCAGTCCACGGCCGTTACTCACCCTGTTGCTGTTGGCTCAGGTCATGTTGTGCAGTGTCCGGTCCACCAACTCCTGCCACAGTCTCCCCAATGATGGTCCCAGCCTGGTCTGCCGTGGGGCTTGTGGGGTTCTGGTTGTCCTCTGTACTTGCTACGGCTACCTCCATGGTGCTTCGCAGTTGTATGTGTTTTGTTTGTGTTTTTTGTGGCCGCTTTTATAGTGATTTTTCCTGCCTGACTTGTGGGACTTGCAGGCATGGTGCTGCTAATCACTGCATTTTTTATCGCAGTTGGGCCCATCGCAAATTTTTTCACGTTCAAGTTCAGATTTTTATCGCCGCCCCAGTGGTTTTATTGCGGACATTTGATGCGTTATCGCGAGACTATCGCATGTTACCGCCTTGTTGTGAATAGGACGTTGACACAGAGTTATTTTCCCGCGATAGACGGCGATATGAAAGATTGAGTTACCCGATTTTGGCGATGATTATCGCACGTTCTTGATAATATCCCCCGAAGCTTCTAAAGAAAAAGAAAAGTTGTTTCCTGAAAGTGAACAGTGAAAGGATACGCCATCTAGTCACAACACTTGTAAAGAAGATATATATGCTCTAGAGGAGAGACAAACACAAGAAGAGGAAGAAGGATATCGAATAAGAACAAACAAATTACGTTGACAAAAGAGCCATCCAATGGTACGCATTGGGCTGGCTGAAATCAAACTATTAATAAGTATTGCTCATAATATGTTTTCGACAGCTATCTGTAGCCGAGCCCAAGGCTATTCAGCTGGCACTGCATGTGCCTATTGATATTCATCATAAATGATTTTATAATCAGATGTTCAGTTGCATTACTTAAATTCTGCCACGAGAGAGAGCACTTAGCTCAATGATTGTAGTAGTTGCATCATTTACGTGGGTTTTTTTTTCTCTCCAGTACTAAAATTACATACATTTCAGATCTATTAAAAGAGCAGACGACTATTTCCAGATCTCACCAAGAATAGAGCACGATGCTAAATAGATGACGAATTTGTGCACAATGGCAACTTGTAAGAGTTATCCAATGATGCCGATGCAAACTCCTATCTTGTGACGTAATAAAAAGCTAATTTTTTATGACGTAATAAGAATCTATGCATCACACACGAATATATATAGGTATGAGTCGAGTATGTATGTACAAGAAAGACAAGGACATTTTTGTTTCTGTGAAACTAGTGATATCAAAGGCAGTACGAAAACAGAGAATATAATCCATAGCATCAAAGGAAACATCAGTCCTTTGCTGTCAGTTGCTCTCAGCTTGGGAATTGGGACAAACGCAAATAACCACATTTGATTTTACCCCTTGTGGCTCACACTGGGAGTTTGTCAATGGAGGTCGTAAGGAACAAAAGTGATGCGTAAACATTTGTTTTTACTATGCATATAAATCAACCTGGCAGCTGCGTAAAATACCTCTTTAATTGGAACCACGTGTGACTGTGGAACTATGGCAAGTATGGCATTCACAAATTCTAGTCTGGAGAAGATGACAAGAATGCGCACCACAGACAACAGCAATTCTGTAGGAATTAGGGGGCAGATTTATGTTGGTAATGCGCCACGTTTGCGTCACGCAACTGCGGCGTAAACGTGGCACATCCCTATGACCTATTTACAACGTGACGCATCTAGGCAGATGCGTCACGTTGTAAAGCCCTGCGCCACTTGTGAGCGTTCCGGCGCAGGGTGGGCGTTCCGGGGCAGGTGCGCCTCACAAAAGTGAATTCTGCGTCAAAACCCTGTGCCTGCTTGAAGCAGGCGTAAGGCTTAACGCAGCATTGGACAAATAGGGCACCCCCGAGCCTTGCTGGAGCTGCGTCGCACTTGCGACGCAACACCAGCAATGCGCCACCTTTACGGCACAGATGCGTCACGCATCTACGCATCTGTGCTGTTTTTGCCCCATGGTGCGCAGCATTGTAAATGCGGCGCACCATGGGTGGCGGAGCAGCAGCGCAAATTAACTGGCGCATCCCTGGGGATGCGCCAGTTATCATAAATCTGCCCCTAGGTATCTTACTTTCTTTCTCATTTGTAATGGAGATTTACAGCTTAATTTACCTATGTGTGAAATTCGAGTGAGAGAAGAGTCTACGGTGAATCCCAATGCTTTGACTGATGACGTAAGCAACGCAACAGAGCCTTTTAGGATCACCATGGTAGGAGGGCCGGATCAAGCTTCTTTGCCAATGAGGAGAGAAAAAGGAAGTCAAATTAGTCCAGGTTTAGGAAAAGAAAGCTGCCTTTCATCCTAGATAGCAGCTTAGAATGGCAGATTCTTAGGGTCATGATGCCATGACTGGTTGGTGTTTTTAGGTTCAGCTTTCTACAGTCAGCATATTGGTGCAACTTTATACCCACGTCTCTTATTATTAGAGGAAGGGTCTCCATGTGGCTATTGAACTGTGTTGGAGTGAGAACTGAGCCCTGCTGGACCTTACAGGGAAGTTTGGCAAGGTTAGAGGTGCGGTGTCCGAGTAGCTGCTGCCCTGAGAGGAAGTATGAGAACCATTTAAGGACATTACCCCTGATGCCCATAAGTTGTTTCATTGTAAAGGGCAGTTGATTGTGGTCAATCATGTCAAATGCAGCAGCCAAGTTGATGAAGACCATCAAACATGAGTCATCTTTGTTATTAATATGGTGGACTTCGTCATGGTTCTTTAAGGGCCTGTTTTGATACTGTATTCAGTTCTGAAGCCAGATTGAAGTTGAAATAATAGCCTATTATTGGTCATGAATTAGGTGAGTTGAACAGCCGAAGTGTATTTCTGGTGTTTCTTGGACTCTCCACAGGCTGAACATGAGTACACAAACCTAGGTGATCCACTCACTGTTTCCGATGCTATTCACCTAACTTTCAAATTGTATGGATGTGTCAAGGTTCTTCCCATGAGGCACCCAGATTGGCAGGCTTTATGTAACCCAAATTCTCCAGCTACACTAGGAGGTATATATATATGTGATTGTATTGACTCTTCACTGCGACCACTACTCACCAGTGGTCCTTCGTGAATTCTCCTTGAATACTAACAATGCTGTTTTCTTCTGATCTGCTTTATTAATGAGAGACCAAAGAACTATGGGCCCGATTCACAGAACTAACTTAAGACAAAATCCTACACTTACTACCATTTTGGTATTCACAGAAGGCACTTACTCATTTTGGTATTCACAGAAAGCACTTACTCATTTTGGTATTCACAGAAGTTAGGAGTCCTAACTTTAGGACTCCTAAATGCCTTCTGTAAACACCAAAAGTCTTAAAGTTAGGATTTTTCTCAGCTCAGAGATCCAGCCTGCCATTCAGAAAGCATCCTGTAATCCCAAGGGTGGCTCTTTCCGCTTGAGGGATTACAATGTCGGATTCTGACAGACTTTCTGTGCTGGGCATTCCGACACAGAAAGGCTGTCTAAAGTTGACTGTGGGGGACCCCAGCAGGGCTCCCATGGGTGCACGGCCTCCGGTTGAGGTGCCTGTTACAGGGTGCAGGAATGAACTGCACCACTTCCCTTTACAATGAGACCATGCATTCCATTTGGCATGCATGCTCCCATTGTAAAGAATAGGAGTGCAACCGAACAGTGGTCGGTTGCATCCTATTTGCTGGGTTGGGACCGCCGACAGGAGGTTGTACGGTCCCAGTATTGTTATTGATGTCGGGCGAACTCAGGTCCGTCCGACATCGAAATCGGGTGCATAGTGTCCACGTAAAAGACAGGCTAACCCTGTGTTCTCAAGCACCCAAAAACTTCAATAAACAACACCAAAAATCGATAGCAGGTGCTAACGCGCCCCCAAGTAACTGTCAAACCTAAACTCCTGTACTCTGAGTATCCCGACGTAATTGCAAACAAAAGTAGTTCGTTGTAGCAGTGTGTTTGTATGAACTTCAGTCTCTCTACGCTCAACCTAAATATCATAAAAGCCATAAAGTCGGGAGACATATAGGTTCAATGACCTGGTCGGTCATTCTAGCTGGCATTACACATAAAAGGAAAACAACAGACAAATAGAATCACACAGGTTCTGGGTTGTTCGACCCCAATTATACTGTGAACTCTAATATTAGACTTGTGCTACAGTAATCGAGCACTGCTCCTAACTTCGTGTACTTTGCAATGCGTTTCACTTTGGTTAAAGGATGATGCATTCCATGGTCATAAGAGATGTATCAAATCCAGCATGTTGCTTTCACATTTAATTGCTGGCATGGCCATTAGAACAAACAGTCCCTGGGTAACAGTCCCGTTCAGATCCCAAAACCAACAGGCTTGTGTCCTGTAAAGCAGTACCTGCTTGACCACCCCATTAAAACAAAAAAAAAACAGGGGGCCTGTGTCTATAAAAGCATTGGTGTTTAGCAGCCCCCCTTATAGGTAACCTTGTTTTTCTTCTTATCTTCTCTCTCTTATCCTTTCTTCTTCCCCTTCTCTCATCGTTTCCTCTCCCTGCTTGTTTTCATATTCATCCCTTACCCCTTTCCTCTGACCTCCATTTCTCTATTATCGTCTACTCCTCCATGCCTCCGCTAATGTTTTTCTTTTTTCTCCAGCCCCCTCTGCTTACTTCCATACTTTTTTGCTCTACACTCAAGGGGGCATATTACCAAGGGTGGCGATATTGAATTATCGCCGCTTTAGCGGCCGTTTTCGGCCGCTAAGCGACGATAATTCCATCGCCCTATTACCAAGCTGTCGCTAACACCAGTTAGCCACAGCTTATAGGCGATAGCGAGCGGTTTGGGGCCCGCTTTGCATGTCAGCGATATTTATCGCTAATGACATGCAAAGTGGGCGTACCCAACCCGTTAGCGACTGACAGCAGTCGCTAACATCGCTATCGCCTATTACCAAGAAAGGCGAAGCAATGGAAATATTTGCGCTAAGCGCGAATATCGCCACACGCTAACACCTGCAAATACCAGTTCTTAGCCATGTTATCCAATGGGAGGTGGATAACATGGCTAACAGCATTTGCACGCTAATGCGTGAACACCGCTGGTTTTCCAGCGATATTCACGCTAATGCCTGCAATACTATTGCTTTTGAGACAAACGTTGGTAATAGGACGTTATCTCAGCGATAATATTGGGCGAAGCACGGCGTTAAAAAAACTAACGCTAAGCTTAGTTAGCGATAAATATCGCTAACCGTTGGTAATATGCCCCAAGATTCCTTTTCAGTTTCTCCTCCATTTTGCCTTCCTTCCTCTCCGCTTCTATCTCTGTCTTTGCATTATTTTTTCACCCTATATTTTCCAATTTTCCTCTCGCAATCTTTCTCCCTCTATTTTATCTTTCCTACCTAATTTCTCATTTTCCTTCTTCCTGACTCACCCTTTACTCTGCTACATCACCCATGTCATAGAGCCCACAGCCTCCATTTTCCAGTGGGGTAAACTCATGTTGTGCAGACCTGCACTTGGAGCAAGGCTTTCCTAGACCATTGGGCCCCAGTGCCATTACACTGGCCACACCACTGATAGTTATTCCACTGGGTGGAGGTGAAGTGACAAATGTAGGCCAGAAATTAAGGGGCATATTTATGAATTTTGTGGCACAGGACAGCACAGCAAGTCCCCTTGCTGCACTGCCCTGCATCACTGGGAAAGGGCAGTAAAGCGCCATATTTATCCAATACAACACATTCCTGTCCTTTTACCTTGGCTAGCGGTGTTTCTGCAGACTAGCGACAATGGTGCAAGGGTACCTGTGATGTAGGGAGGATTGTTTTTGTGCAGGAAGGAAAACCTTCCTGCACAAAAACAATCCTGAGATACTTTTTCCTCTATCTATGTGGGTGGCAGAATGCACACCGAGGGAAAAACAAGGAGAAATAAAGATATTTCTCTTCATTAAGCATCACCCGGGGAGGTGTATCTTTTTGGATCATTCTCAGGTTTACAAGGTCTTGTAAATCTGGAAATGTGTCAAAATCCATGGGAGTTACAGGAGAACACCCACGTAATGTCTATGGAATGCCTACCCAGGGCAGAGTGTCACAACACAGCGATTTGCGCTGCAATACATTACTCCAGATTTTTGGAGCCACTCAAAGCCATGCAACTTGGTTTTTGTTGGCTTCAAATATCAGACTTAAGGTTTTGCGTTGCTCTTGCACCGTGTTGTAATGTGTCAGAGTTACCGAATTCAGGTCATAAATATAGTTCTCAAATCTTATCAATCTTGCACCTAAAGCATATTCAAATAGAATACTTTCAAATTATTTAATTGAACTGAAAAGTTTCGGGCTACTAATAGACTATGAAGTGAGTGAGTCATGGGGTGGTGCCATTTCTTCATGCAAGTAGGGACTGCTGTGCCACAGGAGGACATAAGATTTTGATTAAAATGTAATGCAAGATGTTAGAAAATACAGAATTAGTAGGTCATACCTTTGTAACAGAGTGAAACGTCACCATAGTGTTAAACAAACTAGAGTGATTAGCTTGACAAGACTATGCTTTCTTACTAACACTAAAAGAATTTTGTGTACATTTGGATGCTAAGCGAGATTTGTGGTAAATTGTTCTGATCATAAATTGACCAATGTACCAGAAAGTTGTTCCAGTGATTCAAAGTATGAGGCCGTTCCTGATTCCCCTTTTCCTAGATCGATAAATGAATCCATTGGTGGTCTCTTTACCCAACTGTCTCATGAATTAATTACGATAAACTGATTTATACGCCTTTCATGGAAAAACCTTTTAAAAAGACTCATATAAATTACTTCTTAGGGGCCGATTCCGATCTCGCTTGGAAGAGCTCCGAACGTGATCCAACCGGAAAGAGTATGAGTTGAACGTGTGTTCTCCGCCCGACTCGTACAGCTGTACGAGCGAGCGAGTACGATGCGTGCAAAGCAAAAGTCACCGACCAAATCGTTTCTGGGTCCGAACCGCTCCGTAAGCAAACCGTGCCGTGCAATGGAGTTGATTTCCAACTGAGCCAGTACGATGCACGCGTCGGACACCCAGTTTGAGCCGAAGTATCCAGCTTGCAAACCGTCCGGGAAGCCGCCTTTGAGGGTCCGTGTCGGACCCCCCGTCACCCGCAGCCTTACAACTTGAACACAGGGGGAGACCCAAGGGTCTCCCCAACAAAGGTATATACGGTGCGGATGGCACCAACGCATACCCACTGTAGGGGGCACACTTTGGCGAGACGTACCCATTCAGTCAATGGGAGTTCTTATACGCGTCCTACGACCGGCTCTCATTGACTTCTACAGGAGTCCGACCGAACCGAGTCTGGCAGCATGTGGCCGCATCGTACTCGCTCGGGCGGACTGCAAGAGTCCGGCTCGGTTGGAAAACACTCCGGATCCGGCTCGGCTGGAGAGCTTTCCGACCCAGATCGGAATCGTGCCCTAAGTGTTTCTGTGTGTTATGAATAACGAGTGATAGTAAGACTTGAATAGTATTAGCGAAAACAAAATATAAACATTAATGTCTGAGTGGGCTTGGGCTCACTTAAACATTTATCTTAAACCAAATGATCTTTTGTAGCAGCTTGAGCGGTAAGAGGGAGAAAAAAATCACAACTGAATCTCAATACAGTCAAACCATTTTGGTTACACAATAATTCCACTCAACAACTAAATCTGAGATTAGTAAGATTTCATTATAAATTTAGATGCAAATTGATATAGACCAGCTTCAACATTATCATATAGAAATACAAAACAAACAAAATGAGTCCAAATCTCTAAAGAGGTTTATCCTATTTGATACAATGCAGATAACTTGTTCTATAATGACAATGCAAATAATCAGGAAAAAGAATTGAGTATTAAACTGCATCAAATGATTCCCAAAGCTAGCACTGCCTTAGAGTGACTACCCTGAACTAAGGTGCATTGAATAAAGGTGAAATTAGAAAGGTGTCAGCTGGCACAGTCTTCAGTAGAAGGCACTCCAACCATGGGTCACATGTTCTTAGAGGACATCGGGTTTAGAAGGGAATGGTCACATATTGCATGGAAATGTACTCGTGGTTGGCTGAAACTCTTCATCAACACAGCCAAACCCCTATCCGATTACTGATTCACAGTGGCTGAAAACAACCTCAAATCAGGCATCAACATCACATTTCCACCTACGAGAATAGACTTGCTGAAATCAACTTCGAGATGGACTACCTAATGCGGCAAAAAATTACTATACTGCAGAAAGATAACAAGAAATTTGATAAAGACTAGGTCTACCCTTATACCAGAGGAGACTTCGAAGCGACTGGGGAGACAGCTCCTCTGACAGAGGTTCCACCAACAGCCACCCACAACAAGGCTCCTTCAGCAGCTCTTCAAGCAATGACAGCTGCAACAGCTATAGGAACAACTGAGGTCAGCCTCCATAACTGATGTTTGGATACCCAATGGGCCCCTACTTTGGACAACAACCACCATGGAATCCATTATTCCAAATACCACCGCCCATGTACCAATACAACCCGAACCAACAGCCTTTTTTAGGAAGAGGCAGGAGTAGAGGCAGAAGAAGAGTAGTACACAAACATGTCTAATGGCAAGATCAACCAGAACTGCAACCACCACAACAAATGAAACTGAGGCGCGAGAACAACAAACGAAAGTGCGATTGAGAGCCTTTTTCCAGGACAAGGACCTCACACTGAGAAGGAAACAGGCCTGAGTGCCCCATCCAGGATTACCCCACATGAAGGCACACAAGATCCTTCCGTTCGAACAAACCGTCATTAAGGAAATAGACAGATTGGAGAACAGAAAATACTCAAACAATATTTCATCCCTAGAAAGGATAGCCATCAAACATTTGATGGAAGACGAGTCTATCACACTAAAGCCAGCTGATAAAGGAGGAGAAATGGTCATACTACAAAGTACAGGCACGAATGCTTACGACAACTATCAGTGGAAATACACTAAAAATGAATCACCAATGACCCTACTAGCTCACTAACCACAAAGATCAAATCCATTGTGAATTCAGCCGAAGCACAGGGTTGAATATCCAAAAATGAAGCTGAATTTCTCGCCAATACGGAACCAAGGAGCCCGTATTTCTACATTCTTCCCAAAATTCACAACAGAATAATACCTCCACCAGGTTGCCCAATTGTCTCAGGCATAGGCTCACTGCTGGAACCCCTCAGCAAATTGTGTGATCACTTCCTGCAGCCTCTTGTGAAGAAAATTCCTTCCTACCTTCAAGACACCAGAGATGTTTAGAATTTGATTGTGAGCACAGAGAGAAGTGAGGAGATTAACCTTTTCATGACCTTAGACATGGAAGCGTTATACACCAATATTCCCCAAGAGGCAACTCTTAGAGTCGCGGAGACACATCTACTAGCCGAGAACTGGACCTCACAGACCCGATCAGCTTTAACATGGACTGTGCCACAATGGCAATACGAGAGAACTTCTTCCTGTTCCAAAAACCCCTATCCCACCAGATCTAGGGTACTTCCATGGATAGTACATTTGCCCCCGGCTTGGCATGCCTGAACATGGCTGAGGTCAAATGCACAAACATCCTGAACAACAACCCATACCCCAACAACATCCTGATTTGGCATCGCTACATAGACGATATTCTCATCTTTTGGAAGGGAGATGAAATTACCTTCAACTCTTTCTTTGCATGGGTGAATACACTGGACCCTTCTTAAAGTTCACACGCACAATCTCTTCCGCAGAGATCCATTTCCTGGACCTGACCATCACATTGGAAAACAGAGAGATATCGACTAACATCTTAAAAACAACCAAGTATTGCAACACATTACTGCATTACGAGAGTCACCACCCGAAGGCTCTTTGGGACAACCTCCCATTCGGCCAATTCTTACAGCTGCACAGGAATTGCAACTCTATCTCTAGCTTCAAGAAGGAAGCATCCACACTGAGCAAGAACCTGGAAGCCCACAATTACCCAACATTGGTTATAAAGAGATCTGCAAGAGAGCACTTAACAACACCTGAGAGGCACTGCTGGAACCCAAGCATGAGGAAATATAAATTTTATGGTCAAGATGTGTTCCCTAGCGCGTACCCCACCGTCTCCATGTACGAGTTCAAGTGCATGTAACTTCCCTCCTGTACCAGCTATGAAGACGCAAATACATTTGCGTCCACCGTTAACATGTCCTCTTTCAGACCCACCATGAATGGGTTGAATGGTCCGTTCCTAAGTATGCTATGCCAACGTCTTTTTGTAGTGTACTTCTACGTTTTTCAGCTCTGGCTGAGTAGGCCCTGAATTTCTGCCACCGAGCCTCTTTCCTGGCTTCTGACTCCAAGGGCCTCTGCCCAGACTGCCTCTGTACCCGTGAACTCTGACTTACTTTCAGCGCGGCCCCTCGCGCTCAGCTCAGCCTGCTGCCTGCCAAGATCGCCTATAACCTTCGAGTTATCTGTTCCGCTCCCCGAAAATACATTCCTGCCTGCCAGTTTCAGTAAACATTCCTCAGCTGCAGAGCCAAAGGGCCGGCCTGTCTCTGTGCAAGTAATTCAAGTAATTCATAGCCCTCGTTGCCATGCTCCCAGGGAAGGCCCATGCCCCCACGCTTCTCATACAGACACTCAGGCGCTTATACACGCACTCACAGCAAGTATAGAATAGCTTCTGCCCTAGAGACTTTTCCGCCCAGATAGCCTAGTTCCTAAATATCAGATACCAGATATGATAGAAGCACAAGTTGATCTGACATGCCAGACTTCTGTCTCTTTCCGTTAGTGCAAATGTCAAGTCCCCTGCACCCTCCAGTTTCACGTCAGTCACACGTCATGCAGCTGCGCGCGCATCCAAGCTTCCGATTTCTGCTGACATTGCAACATTTCTGTTAGTGCCACCCCTTTCGTGACACCTACCTGTGACGTTTCTAGCACACACCTCTAGTTCACGCCTCTTGATTACGCACTTGTACCACGTGTATACTGTTATCTTGTCTTCTCTCAGCTGTTACGCCTCTTGCACTTTTGCTTATGGCATGAATTAAGTATATAAGCTATGTACTGTTAATAAAATGTAGCGCTCTATCCCTTCTGACACCCCTGTGGTGGTCAGAACATGATATCCTGGCCATGACCATTCCTTTTTAAGGAATAAAACCCCTAAAGAACTCTAACACCACGGACTCTGTTTTCTTCTTCCGATTTGAGTTATTATTGATTAAGTACTTACCTTGCATAGAAATTAAGAGAGTAAATTAATTATTTACGTCATTTGGCGCCCGAATAGGGACCCCTCCCCCACCTCACGCGCCGGTTGGCGCATTGCAAGCTCTGTCCCCTGCCATCAGTTAGATGGACCATACGCGTACCGGCAGGATTTCCTGCATCTCCCTCTGACCCACGGAGGTGACGAAGACTGCGATCAGTGCCCAGACGAGGCGGTGAGGAGTGCGGAGGATCCCGACCAGAGCCTAGTCGAAAGAAACAAGGTCCGAGGTGTCAAGAGGCCCACCAGGTTTCCGAAGTTTTCCGAAGTTTCCCGAAGTTTTCCGAAGTTTCGAGTCGAGTCCAGTCGAGTTTTCCGAGGCCTTCTGTTTTCCGTGCTTCCCGGTGAGTACCATTGCTGGGACGTATCTAGACGGGTTTGGGTACACAAGTCCGGTCTGCATTGTTTTTAGGCAGTGTATCTGTACTGTTTAGCAGTATATCTAGTATTCCGAATTTCTGAATTTCTGCACTGTTACAGCAGTGTATCTGTACTGTTTAGCAGTACATCCGGTATAGGGGGTAGTCATCTATGTCTCAAATGTCTCTTTATGTGATTAATGTTGTGGTATGAATGTGACCGTTTTATGTGTATTATTGTGTTTTCTTGTATAACTAGTTATATTCAGAATTAAGTATCAAGGATCGCACATTCAGTATCGAGTAGGCAAAATGCCGTTTTTCAACAAGTTAAAGCAGATAGGAACTAGGAAAGGGATACTAGAGGAAGAAATTCCTATCCCCCCTAGGGACACTCCAGGCAACTTTATGTATAATAAGCATGGCATAGATGCCATATTGTATCTAGAATTATGGACCGATTATACAAAACACCTAGACGAGAGACACAGATGGCCAGTTAATGGAACATGGGATGCCGAGTGCATCATGAAGGTAGAAGAGGCATTACGGAAAAAGAAAGCCAGACAATCTCAGAAAGACGCCATAGAATTCTGGCGTAAGGAATCACATAAACGTGCTGAAAGAGCACTCCGTAGAGAAGACAGACTTAAAGAATCAGATAGAGCTCAAGAAAACGAATTAGTTACTGAAGGAATCCGAGTAAAAACAGAACAAATAGATCGCATCCGAAATAGCCAAATGAACGGCATGTATCTTATGGCCGAGGGTACACCTGACGCCATTTCAGAAATACCGAAAAATCTGCCGCCACCACTGGTCCCAACTAAAGTAACTCATAGGACCACTAAAGATATATTCCTGAATTCCTATCTAGAAGATGTAGCTCCCGCTTACACCAATCTGCCTGTCCGTGCCCTGCCTACTGACAGGGACGAGGGTGGCACCCCGCCCCCAAATCATGCTCCGCCAGTACCACGACAGACCTCCCCCGTTCCGCCAGCTCCGCCACTTCCCGCATCCAAGATTAACCTACCGAAGCAAATCCAACCTGATCCTACTAAACGACAAATTCAAGTTCAGATCCAGACTCCCCAGGGAGATAATGCCCAAGCATCCGCCTCAGGAGGTGCGACTGCGGGTCCTCGGACCCCGCCATTAACACGCAGATTCAATTTCAGGGACACACAGAGTCCTCTCACGTTTCAGTCCCCCCGTCTTGAGGCATTCAAGGAAAACATGTCCGTTTGCAGATATGATCCAGTACCCGGAAAAGACGACCTAATGATATTGGCATCACTACGGTTAAGATCTGCTACTGATATCTTGCTATGTTATGTAGGTATGAAGGAACGTCTAGATAGAATATACGAGTTTGTTCAGACAGGGAAAGACCCTGACAGCATCAAGGATGCCATGGAGAAACAGAAAGTTGACATTCAAGCACAGATATTACGATTTTTCATAAACTGTCTAATAAGAGAACGAGATAGGCCTGAGACAGATCAGGAGGAAATAGAAGCACTCCACAAGTGGGGTCAAAATATATCGGAAGGAAAACATGATAGACAGAATTGTATAGCTAGCATGTACAAGAAAATAAGAAAGACAGTAATAGAGATACACGAAAAAGAGAAAGACAAAGCTCCCTCCGAGGAGGAAGAAGAATCTGAAGAATCAGAAAAAGCTGCAGATACTATAGCATATGTAGGTAAGGGAAATTACCTTAGGAAGGGAATACGTCCAGAAAGCAAGAGAGTTTTCTTCTCTGCCTTGACAAATCCGAATTCTGCTGAGCATCAGTTCCAGGAAACTGATAAAAGGCTTCGAGATCGAGTTGGGTACCACGTACTCAATTCTATGGATGAACAAGAACTAGCCCGATCAGCTGTATCATGGGCCGAAAATGCAGACATATATAATGATGACACGGTAGCGCAGACATTTCTGAACCTCTCCCCCGACGAACAGAAATTAGCAGGTGTATACATGATTCAGCACCTCCTCATCAAATACCGAAAACATTATTCTAATCCAGGTCCCTTACACGAAACACTAGAAGCACTACTCATGGATAGATGGAGAGGTTTAAGCACCAAATTAATTCAAATAATTCTAGAACAACGACATAGATATAATACCTTTGTAAGCTCTGAATATGTTCCCGCCCCGCCCCCAGAAAGGAAAATGTATCACATCCAACGCCTGAGTGGCGTTGAAAGTCAGAACCCCTTACGAGAAGTGCACCCTGTTATGGGTGAGGATCATACCTTGAAACGTGTGTATGTACACACGCCTCTGACTAAGTTAGAACTGTTAGAAATGAAGAAACTAGTCCCGTGCCATGATAAAGACCCTGCAGGTTTTCACAGAGAGCTTAAAGACATGTTACTGATGGGGGACTACACGTATGATGATATCATGAAAATGTTGAAGGTATTATTGCCCACGGGTATCTTCGAGAAGTTGAAGGAAAAGGAATGGGAGGTGGGGGACGCAAAGATTGCATGGGCAGAAATAGAGGAAGAAGAAAGAAAACGGGTCCCAGGGGTAGGCCTTGGGGACAAAACTAAAGCATTACCAGGTTTGATAGTACAGGTCCTGCCCAGATTATTGACAACTAGAAAGGAAGATTGGGACGCGATCTCGTCCTGTAAACAGAAACATGATGAAGATACTAGTGACTTCTATTCAAGATTCGAGAAATGTTTCATTATTAATAGTGGCCTCAAACCAAGTAGCGAGTCATATCCGCATCTTTTTGTATCGAAGTTAGTCGAGAATTCCCTACCGTTAGTTAAAAACAGAGTATACAAAGTTGAGAGTACATGGCAAGCAAACACGCCATCCCAGATGTTACAAATGCTCCAATATCACCAGAACAGAATTAGAGAAGAGCAAGATCAGGAACAGAAACGTATGAAAGACACGAAGATGAAAATGTTAGTAGCTCAGACGGTCCCAGCTGAGGGTCACAGAAAAGGTGGGACCCAGACAAGTCACACTACAGCTCCCGTTAAAGGGACATGTAATTATTGCAAGCAGCCAGGTCACTACGTACATGAATGTCCAGTTCTGAAACATAACATAGCGACAGGTAAAACTAAAGAAAGACCGCATCCGCCTAGACAAGACCATAACCAGCATCAGTCTTCCCAGAATACACAGAATACACAGCCTATGCATGCTTCTTCAGCTCCAGCACAGACAGTAGCGGTACCACAGCCACAGCCCATTGCCGCGTCTCAACAAGTTTCACAACAAATGTATCAGTATGCCCAGTCCGCATATCCAGATTATCCCCGATATACATGAAACAGCCTAGATAGGGAACGTGATTTGCCTCTTATTGAGATTCCTGTAGATCAAGAAGGTCCTTATGTACACAGTCACGTATTGGGAAAAGACAGAAAATTCTTAATTGACACAGGGGCAAGTCGCACCACAATCAGCCATGATGAAGTTCCAGGGGCACCCCTCTCAGGCTCACAGAATGTTTCCCTGGGTTTTTCAGGACAGCCCATTGTAAATGAGGTATCGCAACCAGTCCCCCTGGCTGTGGGTCCATTATCACGTGTTACAGACTTGTTACTTACAAAATCGTGTCCAGAAAATCTGTTAGGAATTAAAACATTGAAGGCTCTAGGAGCGATAATATGCTGTTCCCCAGAGGGAGTTAGACTCTTTCTACGGGATTTTAAGGGTCATTATGTTTTGCGAGAATTCGATGTCAGATTGAAAAATGTACCAGATTACTTGTGGGCAAAAGGCCCAACTGATGTAGGTTGTATGCACATTACACCATACCGTGTTACACTCAAGGCAGGTGTGGTTCTACCACGAATCAGACAATACAAGTTACCACCCGATGCTGTAGTGGCTTTACTGAAAATCATTGAAGAGCTCATTGCCCAAGGAGTGGTCGTAGAGACCGACTCCAATGTCTGTAATTCACCCATCATTCCGATTCTTAAACGTACAGATCCCAATGCACCGCCAGTATATCGGTTGGTGATTGATCTTCGAGAATTAAATAAATGCATTATACCACAGTTCCCTGTGGTCCCCGATATCTCTTCCTTATTGACTGCTATTGATTCAGAAGCAACGTTCTTTACTGTAATTGACCTCAAGAACGCCTTCTTCAGCGTGCCTATTGATCCAGAGAGCCAATATCTCTTCGGATTCAGTTTAAATGGACGCAGTTTCAAATTTTCGCGCGCACCTCAAGGATTCACAGAAAGCCCCAGCATCTATAGTCAAGCGCTGAAAAGACAACTAGATTGTATTCAAATGCCAGTTAACACCGCTTTACTGCAATACGTCGATGATCTACTGATCACCGCACGAAGTGAGCCCGAATGTGAACAAGCATCACTGACAGTTTTACACTTTCTGGCAGACAAGGGACACAAGGTGTCCCCTTCAAAGCTACAATTCTGTGTTCAGCAAGTTGTGTACTTGGGTCACTTGCTGTCCAAAGTGGGGAGACAGCTCACTCCCGATCGCATTCAGTTAATTGTAAATATGCCGCAACCCCAGACACAAAAGGAAGTGCGGGCCTTCATAGGCCTCACCTCGTACTGCAGACAATGGATTCCTCAATATGCATTTCTAGCTAAACCACTCATTCAGTTAACGACACAGGAGGCAGCGACTTCGACTGCCCTCCCTTGGACTCAAGAACACACACAAGCTTTTGAAGAATTAAAGAAAGCATTATGCCAAGCACCAGTTTTAGCGACACCATGTTACAGCAAACCGTTTACACTTTTTGTTACAGAACGTGATGGTACAGCGTTGTCTGTCCTCACCCAAGATCAAGCAGGTTCACATAAGCCTTGCGCTTATTTCTCAAGTACATTGGATTCAGTAGCCCAGGCACTCCCTGCGTGCTTAAAGTCAGTAGCAGCAACAGCGTTAGCAATCAGACAAAGCGACTCAATTGTTTTAGGTCATCAGTTAACAGTTCAAGTACCACACTCTGTAGAGGTTTTGTTAAACAGAACCCAGACTCAGCACTTGACTATAGCACGACTGACAGGTTATGAATTAACGTTATTCCAGCCACACATAGAAATCAGACGCTGCAGTATCCTGAACCCCGCAACACTGTTACCTACAATTATGACAGATCCAGCCCCGCATGATTGTATAGAAATCATTAATGCAGTAACAAAGCCACGACGAGACTTAACAGATGTACCACTGACAAATCAAGACCTGGCACTTTATGTGGACGGTTCATGCATGAGAACAAATACAGGAGAGTTAGTGGCCGCATATGCAGTGACCACTGAAACCGAAGTTAAAGAAACACATCGTATTGACACACTGTCTGCTCAAGCAGCAGAGCTCATCGCTCTGACCCGAGCTTGTATTCTAGCCAAGAACAGAAATGTTAACATATATACAGATTCCCGTTATGCATTCGGAGTTGTACACGACTTCGGAGTCCTCTGGCAAGAACGAGGTTTCCTGACCTCTCATGGGGCCAAGATACAACATGGTCCCCTCATTCAAGCACTGCTAGAAGCAATACATTTGCCCTCGGGCATATCAGTCATGAAATGTAAAGCACATACTAAAGTTACAGATTCTGTTTCCCAGGGTAACGACCTGGCAGACCAGACAGCTAAACATACAGCACTGACTCACACCCAGATTACTGATGTGACAAAGACAATAGTACCGACAAAGTGTATGGCAGTCAAGGATCCCGCTCTAGATGTAATTGACATTCAGGCACATGCTACCCCAGATGAAATAAAGAAATGGACTGAACTAGGAGGGATCCAGACAGATCAAGGTTGGATGACGAAGGGAAAATGTACATGGTTTCTCCCTGACTCTATGGTTCAAGTTATGATTAATACAGCACATAGCCCGGCACATCTAGGAGAGAAAGCGATGTTAGACAGTTTACAAAATCTCTGGAGCAATAAACACTTACGAGCAGCGGCAAAACAGAAAGTGCGTACTTGCATGATCTGTTGTCAGTTCAATCCAGGTAAAAGCGTCCCTGTAGAGCAAGGTGGATTTCATCCTCCCGATCACCCTTTTGAAGTCCTCCAGATGGATTATATCCAGATGAACAGTTGTCGAGGATTCAAGTATGTCCTTGTAATTGTTTGTGCTCTGTCCCGTTGGACAGAAGCTTACCCAGTATCAGATTACACTGCTCCGACCACTGCCCGGCAGTTGGTTCGTGAATTCTTCCCACGGTACGGCTTGCCCCGTGTCGTGTATTCAGATAATGGACAGCCATTCTCGTCCGAGTTAATGAAGCAGGTTTCTTTATTGTTAGGTTACTAGTGGAAATTCCATTGTGTCCGACATCCTGAAGCAGCAGGCCTTGTAGAAAGGCATAACCAGACACTAAAAATCCGCCTTGCAAAGATATGTCAGGAGAAAGGGGTCGACTGGATAGTCGCCCTGCCAGTGGCACTATTCTACATGAGGATGGTCGCCCACTCAAGATCAGGGCTATCCCCGTACGAAGTGGTTTTTGGCAGACCACCGAATATGTGGGGGACGCCCATTCCGAAAAAAATCACTGATGTTGATTGTAATATGTTGACAGATTACCTTGCCTCCTTGATGTCTGCACTCCAATCATGTCGTTCACAGGTTGCCGCAGCCTTTCCTGACAACACTGATGTAAAGCCACACGAGGTCCGTCCAGGGGACATAGTTCTCGTCCGGAATTTCGACCGGAAAAGCCCGTTGGAGCCCCGCTGGAAAGCCCCGAAGATCGTCCTCCTTACGACCAGGACTGCCGTCAAATTGGAAGGAAGAAAGGGGTGGGTCCACACGAGTCATATTAAACTTTGCAATGAACTGAAAGATAAACTGAAACAGGACTCTGACTCGTCCACCCCCACCAAAGACTGTGTGGAGAAAAAAGACTTTACAGTATCCGAACGAGAAAAAACTCCCCAAGAAGAATATCGTATGAAACTCCGATCTAGCAAGTCAGACAGTTTAATTGTTTAAGTCCTCCCCTAGGTGAATCGGTTAAATAGTTTCTGACATGTATCCCCTAGATCGAGATAGAGAGAGAGAGAGACAAGTTAAAAAAGGTGCATATTGTAAATCACTCCGTAGTCACTGTATAGTGACCCTATTAATAATGTTTATTCTAAGTATTTTAGTTATTGTTGCCAGCTTTCTGCTACCTATCTACTGGCCTATCTTTAAGCGTGAACAATCTGTTTACAATGTCTCTGCTGAACACACTTTTAGTGAACTACCTGCACACGAACTCTCTTACAGACTTGCGCTGCGCAACAATACATTCATTAGTATGTTACACCACTCCCATCAGACGAACAATGCTACAGACTGCTGGATATGTGGCCGACTCCCTCCCTACCAGAATTACAAGGGAGCTCTGCCCCTCTTTCCGTACCCGTTCACTCATAATGGCTCCTGTGGGGCATGGTTTAAAATAATTAATTCCTTAGATCCTGACATTGCTGTTTTCGATGGAGGCTGGGTTTGGGGAAACTTGAACTTAGTCCTGCTCGACGTCTGTTACCCTGATAAGGAGGGACTCCCTACTCAAATAGGAACTGACCTAGAAAATGAAGTGTATGGATTAGGTAACTACACGATTAGTCTTATGATCCTTACTGTTGAATCCGAAGCTGCACCAGTTCTGCCCCATATGCTAGTATTACCAGTCACTGGTGAATTATGTGTCCGAAAGAAAGGTTCAGTACACTTAGGTCATAGTAAATGCACTACTGTGGTCGAATTCAGTGACCAAGGTAAATCGTCTTTTAAAGCTATCAGTCACTCCTATTTTGTTTGTGGTCATACCGCATACATCCGTTTGCCTCCAGATTGGGATGGTACCTGTTATATTGCATTCCTTCTGCCACCTGTTTTTCTAGCTCCCCCTGACTATCACAGAAATACAAATCTTGTAAAGAATAGACCCAGAAGAGATGTCCCACTTGTTGACTACACAGAAACGGCATGGGAACAGTACACTGATTTTAATAAAGGATTCTTTTTCTTTTTAGGACCTGTCCAAAACAGTAAATTAATACGTAGATTAACTAGAACACTTGAAGCTGTAGTACATGAAACTGCCTCCGCCTTAGGTAACTTAACAGAGGAGCAATCTGCTATACGGGTTGTTGTCCTTCAAAATCGTCTTGTTATTGACGTCATCTTGGCAGATAGAGGTGGAGCCTGTAAGGTCATCGGGTCAAGTTGCTGCGTTTTCATCCCACAAAATGCGCCATCTGTCTATCAAGCTATTACCCGTCTGCATAAAATTGCAAATCAGATACACCAGAATCCAGGCACCTGGACTTGGTCCGGTTGGTTCTGGACAACGTTAACTGCCTGGGGATGGAAGATCCTATCCTTCCTAGGTTTCGGCCTTGTCATAGTATTCAGCTGCTGCCTGTGCCTACAGTGTGGGCCGGCGATATGTGGACTGTGTGCCACATCATGTATTGAACATTCCAGTTTCCTCTCAAACCGTCAAAGAAAGAAAGATGAGCAAATGATGTTGCAAGAACAAACTGATCAATTTATGATGATTAATATCTCATGAAGGGTCCGTAGGGAACAAGGAGGGAATGAGGAAATATAAATTTTATGGTCAAGATGTGTTCCCTAGCGCGTACCCCACCGTCTCCATGTACGAGTTCAAGTGCATGTAACTTCCCTCCTGTACCAGCTATGAAGACGCAAATACATTTGCGTCCACCGTTAACATGTCCTCTTTCAGACCCACCATGAATGGGTTGAATGGTCCGTTCCTAAGTATGCTATGCCAACGTCTTTTTGTAGTGTACTTCTACGTTTTTCAGCTCTGGCTGAGTAGGCCCTGAATTTCTGCCACCGAGCCTCTTTCCTGGCTTCTGACTCCAAGGGCCTCTGCCCAGACTGCCTCTGTACCCGTGAACTCTGACTTACTTTCAGCGCGGCCCCTCGCGCTCAGCTCAGCCTGCTGCCTGCCAAGATCGCCTATAACCTTCGAGTTATCTGTTCCGCTCCCCGAAAATACATTCCTGCCTGCCAGTTTCAGTAAACATTCCTCAGCTGCAGAGCCAAAGGGCCGGCCTGTCTCTGTGCAAGTAATTCAAGTAATTCATAGCCCTCGTTGCCATGCTCCCAGGGAAGGCCAATGCCCCCACGCTTCTCATACAGACACTCAGGCGCTTATACACGCACTCACAGCAAGTATAGAATAGCTTCTGCCCTAGAGACTTTTCCGCCCAGATAGCCTAGTTCCTAAATATCAGATACCAGATATGATAGAAGCACAAGTTGATCTGACATGCCAGACTTCTGTCTCTTTCCGTTAGTGCAAATGTCAAGTCCCCTGCACCCTCCAGTTTCACGTCAGTCACACGTCATGCAGCTGCGCGCGCATCCAAGCTTCCGATTTCTGCTGACATTGCAACATTTCTGTTAGTGCCACCCCTTTCGTGACACCTACCTGTGACGTTTCTAGCACACACCTCTAGTTCACGCCTCTTGATTACGCACTTGTACCACGTGTATACTGTTATCTTGTCTTCTCTCAGCTGTTACGCCTCTTGCACTTTTGCTTATGGCATGAATTAAGTATATAAGCTATGTACTGTTAATAAAATGTAGCGCTCTATCCCTTCTGACACCCCTGTGGTGGTCAGAACATGATATCCTGGCCATGACCATTCCTTTTTAAGGAATAAAACCCCTAAAGAACTCTAACACCACAGACTCTGTTTTCTTCTTCCGATTTGAGTTATTATTGATTAAGTACTTACCTTGCATAGAAATTAAGAGAGTAAATTAATTATTTACGTCAAGAGGTTGAAGACATCATCATATGTGTAACTACATACACACCATAATTTCAACAGAATACAGAGAGTGATTAAAAAACAATGGAAGATCTTCCAGTCTGGCAACCTGGACATCCCAATGCCACGTATGCCTTGAAACGAACAAGAAACTTACAAGATAGGTTGGTACACACACGCCCACGAATGGAACAAAAACAAACACAAAGCACACTTTGAACCTCATTCATTCAATCATTCAAATCCTTTATTCGATCTTACACATAAGAACATAAAAGTATTTACAGTCACAGTTTAAGAAAAGATATAGATAAAGATAGCATAAGTCCTGCCACTTAAAAATCCGCTAGTATCCAATTTGGTTAAAATCCATTTCATCTATATACTTATACAAATACAATAAGAGTTTGAAAACCAGTCCTAAATCATCTTATGAGCCGACCTGCTTCCTTTTTTTCTAGCATGCCCATAAAAACGATGCTAGCTAGAAACTCACAAAATAATTCTGCAAGGATTTGAGAAAAAACAATGCTACGCGACAAAATGTAAAATTGTAATGCTTACAAATCAGTACAATAAATTGATATCTTTCCTGGCGGTAAAGACCACAAAAGAATAAAAGATGAAGATCATTTGACTGAGTGTGGAATTTTTTTTCTCTTCATAAATATTTGGCTCTCTGAGTAAATATCTCAATTACTTTCCGCTTTGTAATGGAGTTACAGGTGGATGGATCTTTAACAAGGCGACTTAGACCGATTGCAGTTAGTTCTGACTCCAGGTACTTTATCCACCTAATCTTACTGTAGTTGTTGATTTTAAAATAGTTGTTTGAAACTCAAACCCGGTTAAACGACATTACCCTTGTGATCAATGTGGGTATGCTGCCTGACCAAACATACGAAAGAAGTAACCCTCAGAAACAACCAGATCTGGACACAATGAGCTCATAATAACTGCAACACCAAGAATTGTATCTATTTAATTGAATGCCTTTGTCCTCTTAGGTACATCGGGATGACTACCCGTACAGTAAATACTCATATCATCAAACACCGGAGTAACAGTAGATGTCAGAAAAACGCCACAAAAATGAGTACACACTTTATTACTCATCCACACAAGGTAGAGGAATTGTACTGGATGGTACTAGAAACCAACAGTGCCTGGAATAAGCAGAAACTCTTTGAAATGGAGCAGAGCTGGATTTTCCACCTCTCTTCAAAGAGAATAGGCCTGAATGACGATATTCCATGGAACAAACTAAATATGTGACCCTCAGACGTTGTGCATAGAACCTTATCTGCACAAATGCATTCCCTTTCAAGACTATTAAAAATATGAGGAGCACATCATGCTCCTACCAGTTTATCATACTCTCTATTTGCATATCCCGTTAGGACGTGTGCAATAGCTACCACAGAGAATTTTTTTTGAGGTCTCTACAGGACAAAAGCTACTAGCATTGATTAGCTCCAACCTACAAGCCTGAACAACTTTAGGGCAGCAGTCTTCCACCACTCATGGTAGCTAGACCACCACTAAGATAGCCTATACTTGTGACACTCTAAAATGGTCACCACCCTAGCCACACTTACATAGCGTTTGTCTTCCATGCGACAGTCTCTAAGACAAGACCACTAGCACCGGACTCAGCTCCTATGAACTGGACTATACACACATGTGAGCCCCAACTTGGTGAACTAATTGTTCCCCGATCCTGACCCCCTAACTATACACCTTTTCATACACTAAATATTCATTGTGGCCCCCACTCCAAGATGATCACCACGTAGGCCATCATGCGTGGTCATGTCAAGCGCCACTGGGACGTGACATGACCCTTGTGACCTTCGCTACTTAGACACGGACACCTGTACGCCACCCCTGCAATCCAGGTTGATTGGAGGAGGGTTGGTTTGACAGATCGACTAACAAATAAGTGATGCAGAGAGTGGGTCGAGATCTAGTACGTGCAGTACTAAAACTCAGGAAACGCTTTTAATTGGTCTTGGGGTTCTCCCAGCCCATATATCCTGCTCACGGGTGAACATCTTCACCAAACACCTGACTCTATGGGGATTCTTCAAAATTAAGACACAAAAAACAAAGCCTAGTACCAACAGTATCAGGGGCCAGTTTACAGGGTAACGGGCATCCCTGTATCTCTTGGTCGACAATATATATGACAACCCCATCCTGGCCTCATTGAACAGCTGCAAGTTTAGGATGAGGGGTGGGTGGTCTCCTCCCTACTCTGCCCCCTGATAACACTCCTGATGAGAGAATGTTTGTAATTGGTGTCTACGAATGCCTCTCCTCTTATTTCTTATGAAGGTGATCCCTAACTGTGGTCAGGACCCTCCAATTCACTTAAGAAGAATTACCCAACCTCAATTGAGGTAAGTCATTACAATGCCTATAAGACAGCATCCTCCAAGTGAAATGTGCATGGCCAGCATTTTCAACAAACATGGTGATGCCCTCATTCTACTTGTTGCGCGAAAGCACTGTTTATTTCCTAATTTTAAATCCAATGCCTGTTGTACCCTGCATGATAAGGAGTGATAACCTTAGTGCAACACATACCAGGTAAACGTCACCCCGTTCAGTAGGACTTATAAATACACTACTGCCCCTGTATATATGGTATTGGACCTATATGGCACACTTTGAACTTTATTTAGAAATGTGCATCGCTTGTTTTCCTTTCCGTCTTATGTCTCCTTTTTTTAGGTGGAATCGCTGACAGGCACCCTAGTAGGGGATACCGGCACACAATATTAATTCCTCCTCGATTATCGAGAGGACCCTCAGCCCCGATAGGGGACAAACTGACTTTTGGTCCTGATGAAGTGCCTCCCGAAGATTGGGCACACATGGCACGAAACATCTTGACCTCATGATACTAGTGACCATTTTCAACTAGTAGCTATCCTGGTACCGAAGGACCACAAGATAGTACCACTGTTTTTACCTAGTCCTGGTACCCTTTTTTCATTAGATCAGTTGTTTGAGGTTACCAGAGCCTATTTTAAGTCACCACTCACTCACTAAACTCTCTGCAACTCCCTCACCTGCATTCATCATTACGGCATCTTCAGATCAAAAGATCTCCAAAAAAGAAGCTCCCAGACCCGTTAGGCATTGCAGCGCCGGCCAGACGAGGAGTGCCCAATGATGAAGCATGACACCCTAACAGGTGTGTGAGGGCATTAAGATCTGATTCTCAGATTTCCTAGTGACATGTACCTTGACAGAGGAACTACCCCGATGTTGATAATAATCACATAGCATAAAGCCACACAAGCAAAAGCATAGATTTGCTCCCCCTGAAGCCCTAACATGTCTTTCTTGACCCTCACTAAGCTGCAGCATAAAATATTAGTTGCATTCAAGGTAGACAATCTCACGTAACTTTCTCCAATACTTTTCCATGATGCCGGCACGAATTGAATACTTGCACCACCTTTCCCACATCAATAAGTTGCAACTTCATTCTTCCTTGGTGATTCTTCTCCTTTATGAGAACTCGCCTCCTTGCTCATTACCGTGTTTCTCCTTGGCAAACGTCGTCTTCTTATACCTTGTTTATCTAATGAAAACCAAAACCTTCTATGCTAACTATTCTTTGTCCACACCTGCAGTGGAAACAAAAATACAAGCAAAACATTCTACATTGAACGTTAAATACAAATGACATGCTAAGCTTCAAGAGTGAGCTTGAACTGAACGGTTCTCAAAGCCCAAACTTGCCAAATTAGCAGTGCACAGGTTACAAATACATGCACATTTCTGCACACGTAGCAAATGTAGCTTCTTAATGCAGGAATACATTTCAAATAATTACAAAGATGTCATTTCAAACGCACCAACATGGATATAATTGCTTGTTACATGCACAAATGTTTAAACATTAGTCTACACATACACGCTCTATTTTATTAACTTCACAGTGAGACACATATTAAAAATTAAGTTCTCCTGACATATTAATATGTACATATTACAAAGACCTTTATTAGTCATGTACTATGGACACAATTATAAGGCTCATTCATTCTCACATGGAGTACGTTAAATACACAATATTCAATTTTTCTTAGTAACATCAATCACACAGAAGATATTGGAATGCTGATTATGCATGATTATGGTGCACTTCTACAGTATCTCAGGATGGGATCAAAATTACACTGCTCAGGTCCTCATTCATAAACGCATGTCATTCAATATGGGTAGATTTAAGTCTAAATAGGCCTTCATTTACACCTCTCAGGAACTCACAAAATAAATCCTGATGGGCATAAATGGCTTTACTACTGTTGATTTCTCTGCCACAAGTGCAGACAAATGTGCAGTGGTAAATCTGGTGCAAAGAGTGGGAAGTTGAAGGAACAAGGCGTGGTTTACCGTGTAAGTCTGTTGACGCCACACACACGTCTACATTTTTGGACGCTCACAAAATGTACTACCACTGCTTATCTCCATGGAAATGGTGGCAGTTAGTGGAAGTGCATGGACTTTCTCCCTGGAAAAAATGTTTTCCCTGAAAAAAAAAACAGAAAAGCAAAAAATTGGCAAATCAGGGGAAAAGGCAGATTAAAAAGGTTACATAAGTAGTACAATACATCTATAAACCCATGCCTGGCATGGCTGTCAGGATGTACTATTGTACCTGTTTTGTGAACTAGAGATATGTGTAGCAGTATGTTCTGGCAGAACTGTAGAGCTCAGCCTATACTTTTACACTTTCTTTTGAGTCGGGCTATAATTGTTTAGGGTGGCATTTTGATTTGCACGAGTAACGCTAGCTTTTAAGTGCTACTCTAAGGCCATTTAGGTCTTCATGAACCTTAAGGAAGGAGATTGAAAAAGAAGTACATTTTTTTAGAAGAACACAAGGGTCAAATGAAAAATGAAAAGCAGTGAGTATTTTTGATTGAGCAGGATTCATAATTTGTTTCACTTCATACGTTTTCTTTGCTCTTTCATAACGGTGCAGGTGGAGAGCTAGGCGGGTATTGGTGTGGTTTGAAAGGTAGGGAAAGGCAAGGTATACATGTCCTACAGTGGCATAGCGAGGGGGGGGCAGCTCGAGTTTTGGGGGCGGCGCCCCCTCCACTCTTACATGCGCCCGCTGCAGGTGCGGCTTAGGCACAGACCACTACGGGCAGCAAACTGACGCCACTAATGTCCTAAAATACCAAAAACTCATATAAGACCGGGGGCATATTATCAAGGGGGTTTATCTCCACTTTTTTGGCTTTAAAAGCCAAGAAAGCGGAGATAAAATTATCTCCCTATTACCTAGCTGTCGCTAACACCAGTTAGCGACAGCTAGTAGGAGATAGCGACCATCTTGGGCCCCACTTTGCATGTCAGTGATATTTATCGCTAATGACATGCAAAGTGGGCGTGCCAAGATGTTAGCAACTGGAAACAGTCGCTACCATCGCTATCTCCTATTACCAACTTTTGGAGATATTCGGGCTAAGAGCGAATATCTCCAAAAGCTAACACCTGCCCCTGAGCAGTTCTTAGCCATGTTATCCAATGGGAGGTGGATAACATGGCTAAGACCATTAGCTCGGTAATGCATGAATATCGCTGTCTTTTCAGCGATATTCATGCATTGCGGCGATTTTTATCGCATTTGCGATAAACCTTGGTAATACCAAGGTTTATTTACGGTAAAAATCGCCGCAGCTCAGCAGTAAATTTTTCACGCTAACCAAGCAATAGCGATAATTATCGCTATTGCTTGGTAATATGCCCCCTGGTGTGTTGCAGAGAAGCCAAGTCAAAAGATACTTTATTCCGGCCTCACAAGACCATAAAAGCACATATAAAACATTTACAATTCATTAGAATTTATCAATATAGAAATATTTCTATACACATAAATATAAAAACTTCTAAATATTTAAAAGGATAAAATATTAAAAAGCTTAGTAGGCATTGCATATCTCAGACATGAGAAGTGAAGAGCTTGGCTATTACAAGATTCAGAGTTGTATGGTGAGTGTGCACAAGTATACTGAGCACTCAGATTAGCTATGCCGATTGTGACAAGACTGAATTCACCCTTTTGTTCCAGCAAATAGATCCTAGAAGAATGCATAAAGGTGGGGGCAGCAATTTTATTGAATAGCAAGTTTCTTTTTAAGGTAAAGACTGTACATCAAGACCACAGGACACATTCTATATTACTGTAAAATGGGGTAGATGAGACCTCTGTCACCTATAGATGCCCATATGCTGTCCAAATCGAGGGAAAATTGTGATCTTTAAATTGGACAAATGGGAGATATCAGTGTTTATACTGGGTGAGATAAGGCCAGGCAATAGACTTTAACCAAGGGAAAGATAAGACTGTCTTAAGAAAGGGAGTGCACCTCTTAAAGGGCACACATTTTAAAGATAGCCATAGTGCATTATTTAGCAGTGCTGATGATGCCTGGCAGGATATCCACTCTAGGAAAAAGGGATACACATTTTACACCTAAACATTACTCATTCACAATAATTGATTACTTATTTCATTAGTCTCGACTACACGTCTGATTTGATTTGTTACTAAAAATAGAAACATGACCTCTGCTAAATGGGATATGTAATTACATCATTTTGGAGGGAGGTCGTTAGATGGCTAAAATTACATAGACTATTTACAGAAAACGAATTAAAATGATAAAAATGAGGAAGTATGAAACTGGATGAGTGGGGTAGCTGACAAAGGTCCAATAAGAAAGGCATTAATAGAGAGAGAGAGAAAGAAAGGGAAGTTTTTTTAGAGAAAGCTCCTACTATTTTAGAGGCAATGAGGAAGGAGATGTGAAGATATAAATATACAAAACTCACAAGTCATATTAGGCATCTTAATTCACAACACCTAGCCAAGTAAAATGAAATTGATTAGGTGAATTATCATAGGAAATAAGACACAAATAGAGCATGAGATCGTTTGGCTCAAAGGTGGTATTTCCCCTCCTTTTGCCTGGAAGCCACCAATGACAGGTGGAAGAACAAGATCCAAGTAATGGTATAAACACTGCCAGGGGGCACTCAAGCTCCACCAGATATGCAAGTATACCCATAGCAGTGAGGGGGCAGGCATTTGGCAGCTAAAATGAAATTAATGTACTAACCCCTTTCCACTGCAACTAAGATGCGCTCCAAAAAGAGATGCTTCTTTCTTATTACTATTGGAAGGAAATAAGGGGTGTGAGGTGCTCTCAAAAGAGCTTTTGTGGCCATGGAATACACAGACCTATGGGCCTCAGTCGAGATTATTGAATACGTTTACCATTCATGACGTGTCGCCGTTCCCCTGGCGGCATTAATAACTGAGCCCCAAGTACAGCCTTCAGGCTTTGTATCAAGGGGATGAGACGGATACTATTGGTGGCTGCATTATGGATAAATACTCAGAACTGCCGCAGCGCTAAGGGGGTGGGGAGGTCGCGCGGCGGTCCCGTGCTTGTGACGGCCGTCACGGCTCGCGGGTGAGCTGTGCTTGTGATGGAACGGTTCCGTCACGAACGTGCCCGCTCAATGGAACGCGTCGCACAGGCCCGAAATCAGCGCCGCGCAGGCGCGCCGAGCGGGCCGTGACGGAACCGTTCCGTCACTAGCACAGCTCACCCGAGGCTTGTGACCGAGCGGTTCCGTCACAAGCATGCAAGGGGTTAACAAGAAAATGTATGTTATTCTACCACTACGCAGTTCTATAGAAAGACAATATGTGAGATGCAATAGCTACATTCAGACGCAGCGGGTTCAGGTATGAGCAGTGGGGAGGGGTGGGGGTTGGGGGGTGGGTAATTAACAGACGACGGAATAGGTGCCTGCTTTTTCCTGGCGGCCTCCAACAGGTTGAGAAGGGTTACGGCCAGGCTGTCAAGTTGTTGTGATTCTTGAAGTCAGCTTCTCATGCACAATCATACCCTGATGTCAGATCACTGGAGAAAGGTGAGGTAGGAGTAGGTAGTGGAACAACAGTTGTTACTAGCCTCAGACCTAGGATCCCGCAGGTACATTGGTTAGGTCATTGTTCACAGGGCATACTTGTTAGCACTGCAGCACAGTTCAGTCCACAGCAGCAAGAATTTAATTTTTTTTGGTGCAGCGCCCATTGGAAGGGAGGCTACCAGGGACACACACCAAGCAGCAGGAGCTCGCCACAGTCTGTTTGCAGCATTGCTCTCCATCTTTCTCGCTTTATTTCCTGAGGTTAATCAGCTTCTCTGGGCACCTCTCCCCCAGGCAGCAATGGCTGAGCTCAGTGCCGGCGCTAGGCATGGGCAGTGAGGGCAGCTGCCAAGGACCTCGCACTCTGCCTACCAGGATGGGGCCCACACAATGACAACACCCCACCAGTCCAAAGTGAAGGAAATGCGTCTCTTTACAATTGGGCTCATGGGAGGACCCCCCCTCCTGGGGCCTCTAAGGGATGTTGTGGGAAGGCTAAGGGAAGGGGGACACCTCTCGGGCTGCCCATTCAGAGACTCCGCAGGGCGCCCATTGTCAGCACTTTAGCCCACACAGGTTTAACTCAACCCCCAGGAATTCTCACACCTTCAGTCCGAAATGGGCTGTACAAGAGATGCTTGGGTGGCTGAGAGGAAGAGCTGCAGCCCAGTTGGAGTCTGCACAAAGCAGCTTCCCCGAGATCAGAAGGTATCACTTATGTAAATTTCAGGGGTCACGCACATTCCCTTTTTGCCCAGGACCCCGAAAATCCTAGGACCGGCCCTGGCTGAGCTTCTCCCTTCAGAAGACTCCTTGTGCAAATTACCCATCTCAGCAGACCTGCATACTCCTTTTCAATGTAGATCCATGGCATGCTTCCCTCAGAATGATGCAGAACATCCAGGCAATGTTCCTTTATGTGACAGGGATGCTAGATGTTAAAGCCATGAGCCCTGGAACTCAGAACATCTTTGAACAGCCTGCTGGGTGTCCCCTTCACTGGTTAAGGAGAAGTCTTAGACACATCTCTCATAATAGTCTTGCAAACAGACCTTGTGTATTTCATTGGTGTAGATTTTCGATTCAATAATAGTGTTCTGCCACTTTGTGCAGCCATTCTCAAACAGATTAGTCACACTCTTTCTCCTAAGATGATGGCGGTCAGTGTGTGTGAGTCTCCACAGGCAGAAAGCCAAAAACACCATATGGGGGAATGAAGTCCTCACACCTATCAACCTTTTGGGAGGAATAACTTCAGGGGAGGAAGAGACAAGCCCCATTAATAGGCTTACCTTGCACTTCCAATCGGTTTTCAGACTCCGAACAGTCTTAACCAAACTAATGGGGGTAACACTGGAAAGGTACAATTGCAGATAGTTAGAAAGATGGCATTTGAAATCTAAAGAGACAGCAGTCTCCTTTCCTTCCGCGCTTTGGAGTTCAACTCTTCGCAAAGGTTTCAGGAATTCTAGCAATACACAATGCTGATCTGGCAAGCTACCTTCAACCTCTATTTGTGCAGTATGTTATCAGTGGAAATTCATGATGGAACCCACTGAGCTTATAATACATCATAATCCAGAAACTGGTTCATCCTACCATGAACACCAGTTCTATATACATGTGCACCATTGACATACAAAGAAGGTATCCAAGTCCCAGGTAGAAGGTATCCAAGGACCCAGTTACCTAAGACTGGACAGAACTTTGGTACTAGCAAGGTTATTAGGCTGTCTAATTTTCCATGGCAACTGGTATGAAAAGATCTGTCTTGCCATTATCAATTAACACTCTATCATCACTGCTTGTCTCATATAATTTGGTGAGCTGATGGTGGTCATGCTCACTATGAAAGGCACACATGGTGCACCCCTCCAGATCATAGAACCAAGCACTGGGTCTCTTGGTCCTATCCAAATCAACCTGCATCATGCACACATGATGGTCATGTGTACTGAGGATAAGCTCATGTCAAAAACATGCCAGAGATTGACTCTTGGGTAGATGAGGGTAGATGTGCAGGCTCGCAAAATCATCTAGGGGACATTCTGGTCCCAACAGGAGCAGTTCTAGATCAATGAAAGCAAGACACTAGTAGCCGCATTCAAGATCCATTCCTTTCCCCAGTCTGGTAGGTCTTCCACATATTGCTTGATGTGTACCAAAGGCATCTTACAGGCTGCCATTAGCCTAGAAGTAGAAATATTGGCTGCCAGTTCACCTGCTATAGTACAGGTTACCTTTTGTCTGTCTGTAACAAAAAGTTATAGATGTCGGATTCATTTTGGGGTTTTCTCTGGTGATATTAATCATTCAAAAATGTGCCAGGAGCTTATGAACCACAACCACATTCTTCATCATATTTTAGGTATTTGCGTGTTGCAGTACTAGATGTCAGATATTGTTACACAAAACTCTGTGAAACTACAAGATCCAATATTGGTAGAAAACACACAACAATCTTTGTTGAAGAATATGCATCCATAGGGTACCTGATATTCACCTTCTAAACTAGAAGCTTCACTTTAATTAATAATGTCCAGGTAACAGAAAGGCAAAAGCTGAAAAATTAGCTTAGTGTGGCACCTCATAAGGAAGACACTGATGAAGAAATTGAAGGCTCCAGTGGATTACCAACTAGGAGAACACAAATGTGCGGACGCGCATGCACATGTGTCTCACACACACGCACACACACACACACACTCTCCCCCCTCAACACAGTTTGATATTGTCAGGATTTGCCATGTCGCACAGTGTTTGACTTTTTTTTCTGTTTTCTTAGATTTACTTCGCCCATGCAGGTCTGAAATGGATAGAACGTGCCAATCTAGATGGTTCAGAGCGTGAAAGAGTGATTCAGGAGCATTTAAATACACCTGAAGGGCTTGTTGTAGACTGGATAAATCGCAAACTCTATTGGACTGACAATGGGTATGTGCACCTCACCACATTTATGCCATTGATCATGATTATGAGTGGGCTAGGATATGATGGTGTCATATTTTCTGCACCTTGTTAGTACCAACACTGTGCTGGAGGTAACCCCTAGTGTGAGTTTTCCTCTAGAAAATAGGGAATTACATGTTAAATGTTTTTCAAATCAAATTTATCATGTCATGGAACATACAACTTGTTTTTCAGCTAAAATATTACAGCAGGTCTGAGACGTCAAAAGTCACCAAGGAAACATTTCAGGGGTTTGCTAAATTTTGCAGTCCTCAAAATTCCGAACCTTGAACAAAAACACATTTGTGCATAGATTGACCCACTCATTGTGAGGGCCTCTGATTCTCTGTTAAATAACAAGCTTTTGTTTGCTATGGAAAAGAATGGAAAAGTAAGTGAATTGGAATTCACGATTAGTCTGTTTTTTATGTGTTCATCCATTTTTCAGACCGTTTTGTTTAATTCACTAATATCTGCATTTAGTCAGACATTGCTCCAATGTATCAATAACAAAGCATCTACCCAATACTTTATATTTTGCAGGAGGTCCACTATTGAAAGGTGCGAACTGAATGGATCACAGCGACAAATGATCATCAAAGAAGGCACTCAGAAGCCAAGAGGGATAGCTGTGCACCCACAGGCAAAGTAAGATGTAATTGAGATCCTTTTCTCAGAAGGCATTGGTAACCCTGCTCTTCATTTCTTCGTCAATGATTGTGGATACGGGGAAGACGAGAACTCGATTAGTTATTGGTCATAATGACAACAAACATAGAATCGAATTTTCTGAAGCAAAGCCGAACCTGAGTTGACTAAAATTTTACAGTTAGAGCTCAAATTACTACAATTACTGAGACCCTGGTTTGGAAATTGGCAGACAACGCCTACTGTTTTTATCTAAATGTGTTCCAAAATTCCTTGATTGGCTTCAGCACATGGGTAACTAATGCAGGCTCTATACAGTGTTTAGCTTCTGACCATTATTTCTCCTATTACCAATTTACTGTCAATGGAAGTTTACTTCTCCCCAACACCTTCATTTTATCTTGACTGATCACCTGTGAAAATACTATGATAAAGTACTTAGGCATTCAACACACTGCTGAATTTACAGATGAATTTCGTCAAATAAAGATTATTTTCATCTTTTTGTAAACGTTCACAAGGTACGAAAGTCAAACCAATTCATTAATTGAGCAAAAGGCGATAAGGGTGGAAAGAATTATTTTGATCACTCTGTACGAAAGGTACAACTATAAGAATTTGATTAAATCGTTGAAAACCTGTTAGTGGATAACGTACTTATAGAAATTACCATGTTGCATTCAATTGTAAATTAAGTAGCATGTTACAGTCATATCCTAAAACAAAAAAATGGTGTAACAAGAATGCCGTGACACTAGTATAGGTCTTCTTGGCCGAAACATGTTGGTCTAATGATATACACATTTGTCGCTAATGTCAGCACTTGTGTTATCAGCCACTCACTGTTTTAATCCTGATGCCGGGTAGCTGAATAAAGTTACTATACAGCTAACCCTGTAGCCAGTTTTAGACTTTCACATCACAGCACTGCACTCTTTCCTTTTTGCACACACGCCAGTCTCACATAGGGGTTTAGTACACCCTGACTGACTCAATAAAACATCCCTGAACTCCTCCCTTGAGAGGTGGTTGTAGCCCACGTGAAGACAGGGTCTTACACATGAGGAGGCACCCCTATGATGAAGCATTACACCTCTGGTGTGTGAGGGGTTCCATCCTGTAAAGGGAAACCCCCCACTGTGCTTGGTTGAACACATTCAGACACTTTGATGACCTCCTTGTAATCCGGACCCATGGCCCCTTTTTGTGTCCTTAAAAAGCTTTGCAACAGGAATATTAAACCACTGTGCTATCTTACTGCAGTATTGGGTTGTAGGTCAAAACATCGAGGACAAAAATATCAACACATCAAAATATTGATTATCATTATATCATAAAGGGGGAAATTTATAGGTAAGTGTAGATTTGCTATTCTTAACTCCACATCAAAGTACCTTGAAGTTTTATAGATATTGTCAACGTACATGTCTGTGGAGTTAAAAACAGTACATCTATATTTAGCTTAATATACTTACTTTCATGATGTTGTCGTAGTTTATATTTTAGCAATCATATTTTGACACAACAATAGTAAAATCTCAATATTCTGGTTGGGAAACATTCCATGTGCATTACCATGATCATTAAATGTACAAAATACCAATACTCTTCTATATTCTTGTATTCCTGCTTCTCACGCTCATGTTTTTCCCAGCCATACACAGACCTTCCTTTAAAAAAAATCTTTTTTATTGAAAATTGGTCGCAAAGCGAATACAATAAACAACCTTCTATTCTGTACATGTTCACAGTTTTGATTCTTACACATTGCAAGACAGACATCAGTTTTAATATTACCACCTTTATCGATTGTATATCTGGTGCTTCTCTGCCCCTACTGCTCCACATGTGAGGAAAATCCATTGACCGGCATGCATAACAAATCCTCACTTTTATTCCATCCCCCCAGATCTTAGACCACTTTTGCGGACAGCCTCTTCCTTCATAAATCACCCTTTCCGCCTGCATACACCAATCCATATCAGCCTCCCAGTCTTGATAAATAAGGCCCAGTCACCCCCTTCCATGTCCTCATGATGTTGTGTTTTGCAATCATAAAACTTAGGGTGACCCAGGTTCTTTCTCTAGCCGTGAGGTCCGTTTTCTCCCATATATTTAGGAGACACCATTGGGGCAAGGCCACTACTTCCTTTCCGCACAGTGTTAGCATTCTTGGTATTATTTTGCCCCAGTATTTATGAATTGTTCCCATCTGACCACACATCCTGGGGCACAGTGGTGAGTTGGAGATGCCCATTTTAACTAGTGTCATACTTATATAGTATCCTCTATGTAAGATCTTTAGTTGTATTAATCTAAATCGAGAGCGTATGGCCACCTCCAGGGGGGACACCAGCGCCTCCTGCCACCCCTTGTCACTTTTGTTTCCAATGTCATCCACCCATTTGGCACGTATTTTCCCTAGGATGTCAGGGGAATTGATTAGTATCTTCCTATATGTTAGTGGTAATGTTCCTCTTTTAAATAGTCAGCCAGGAGCCTATCTTCTAGAGGGGAGTTCCGTGCCGCTAGCAATGGCCTTTTGCAATGTGCTTCCTACCTGGAGGTATCAAAACGTTTCTCCTGAGTCAAGTTTACAGTCTCTGTGAAGGTCTCTAAAGGTCTCTAAAGGGTATAGTCCTCCCTCTCGCCCATAAATCACCGACCTTGGAGAGATCGATGAGGTCCCATTTGTCAAAACCAGGTTGTTTTGCTAACACACAGCACTCCTTTGTCCCTTTGAAGTTTCATTTGAGTGTGTTTAGAATCTCTGAACCTTTTATTAGAGAACTTAATATTATCATGAACTCTCGCCAGATTTACTTGTGCAATCTGATTGGTGCATTTCATTAGAGATGCAAAGCTGGACGTTGAGGGAAAGGGCGAAGAAGCATGGATTCACATGTTAGCGTGTCCTTGCTAATAGGGCGTTAGAATTATCGCCGCTTTTTGGCCGAAAACGGCAGCAAAAACTGCGATAATTTTTTAACGCCCTCTTGTTGATATGCCCCTAAATTTTTAACCTCAACACATCTTTAAGCCAAACAGTCCTAGATCTTCCAGTTGATTAAGATAGCTACATCCACAAATAATTTAAGTTTATGTTATGCTTTGGAAACATCATTTTAAGTGGAAAAAAATGCCTTCATTGCCAGATTAACCTGCAGGGCCAGAGCTACAGAGGAAAGAATGAAAGTACACAAGATCTACCCAACAATAGCCAGTGATACTGCAGCTACAAGTGCTGCATGTCCCCGCATGTATTTATAATTGCGAGTTCTTGAATCTCCAACAAGTTTAGCTTAAAAAATGCAGGCAATGCACACGGCAAGGATAAAAAAATAGAGAGCAAATATGCACCCTCCAGAAGAGAAACAGAATATCTAGATATCATCAGCAAATGAATTATCATCAGTAAGTCAATGCCACCAAGAAGCACTAGAAGACATTAACAGAGATTGGTGTGGTTCTTATCTCTGTGCATTGCCTTAGAGGTTCAAATGAAGTTTTGAAGTGAAGCCAGAATTTAAATAGGCATGGATTCTGTAGGATCTAAGGGCCAGATGTAGGTAAATGTAATTTACCGATTTTTAAATACCGAATTTTACCGATTCGGTATTCAGAAATCGGTAAATGACATGTAGGGAAAAATTCGGTATTTTTTACCGAATCGGTAAGATTCGGTATTTACCGATTCGGTAAATACCGAATCGGTATTTACTATTGAATCCTATGGGCCTTGAAGCCCATAGGATTCAATAGCAAATACCGATTCGGTATTTACCGAATCAGTAAAAATACCGAATTGCTAAGGGGGACAGGGTGTCACTTTGACACCCTGTTGCACCCCTGTAACTGGCTTTTGTGCCATGTGGCACACAGACATGCCCTTAGGGCATGTCTGTGTGCCACATGGCACAGGTGTACATGCGCAGATGTGCATGTGCACATGAATTCGTAATTTACCATGCAATTGTATTGCATGGTAAATACCGAATTCTTAATGCCCTGTAGCACTGTTAGACATGCTACCTACATCTCAAATTACATATTCGGTATTTTTACCGAATGGTAAATTTACCGATTCGGTAAAATTCACAGAATCTGTAAATTTACCGATTCTGTCATTTTACCGATTTGGTAAAAATACTGATTCGGTAAAATTACCGAATATGTCCATTTTTGGTGCCCCTACATCTCCATAGCCCTTTACCGGTCGTAAACGGCCGAAAATCGGTATTTTCGGCCGTTTCCGATCGGTAAAGGGCTACCTACATCGGGCCCTAGATGACTAAGGGCCTGACTTAGATCTTGGCAGACAGGTTACTCTGTGACAACGTGATGTATATTCCGTCCACTGAAATATAAATCCTATTATATTTCAGCCGATATCAGTTATTATTGTGATGGGTTAACCCATCCGCCATGATCTAAATCAGGCCCTAAATCTAATCAGGGCCATTGCTTTCAACGTGTACTTCTTCAGATATAGATATGAGACTATCATATTCCATTCTGCCAAGGTCCTGACACTCTATTTTTTCAACAACAGACAAATGTTTCTAGGATTTTTACAATGGAAGAGGGCCCGATTCACAGAACTAACTTAAGACAAAATCCTAAACTTACTACCATTTTGGTATTCACCGAAGGCACTTACTCATTTTGGTATTCACAGAAGGCACTTACTCGTTTCGGTATTCAAAGAAGTCATTTAGGAGTCCTAAAGTTAGGAGTCCTAACTTTACTACTACTAAACTTGGAAAAATCCTAACTTTACGACTTTCGGTATTCACACAAGGCTTTTTGGAGTCTTAAAGTTAAGAGTCCTAACTTTAGTACTCCTAAACTGGGAAAAATCCTGACTTTCGGTATTCACAGAAGGCATTTAGGAGTCTTAAAGTTAGGAGTCCTAACTTTACTACTCCTAAACTGGGCAAAATCCTAACTTTAAGACTTTCGGTATTCACGGAAGTCATTTAGGAGTCCTAAAGTTAGGAGCCCTAACTTTACTACTCCTAAACTGAGAAAAATCCTAACTTTAAGACTTTTGGTATTCACAGAAGGCACTTACTCGTTTCGGTATTCAAAGAAGTCATTTAGGAGTCCTAAAGTTAGGAGTCCTAACTTTACTACTACTAACCTGGGAAAAATCCTAACTTTACGACTTTCGGTACTCACAGAAGGCATTTAGGAGTCTTAAAGTTAAGAGTTCTAACTTTAGTACTCCTAAACTGGGAAAAATCCTGACTTTCGGTATTCACAGAAGACATTTAGGAGTCTTAAAGTTAGGAGTCCTAACTTTACTACTCCTAAACTGGGAAAAATCCTAACTTTAAGACTTTCGGTATTCACAGAAGGCATTTAGGAGTCCTAAAGTTAGGAGTCCTAACTTTACTACTACTAAACTGGGAAAAATACTAACTTTAAGACTTTCGGTATTCACGGAAGTCATTTAGGAGTCCTAAAGTTAGGAGTCCTAACTTTACTACTCCTAAACTGGGAAAAATCCTAACTTTAAGACTTTCGGTATTCACGGAAGTCATTTAGGAGTCCTAAAGTTAGGAGTCCTAACTTTACTACTCCTAAACTGGGAAAAATCCTAACTTTAAGACTTTTGGAATTCACAGAAGGCATTTAGGAGTCCTTGGTTACATGTTTTTGCAATTGTGGGTCTGATGTAAGTAGATGCCAATGACGTTTCAAGATGTTAAAAACTTTATAAGACCAAGGATGGTAATTGGTCACCATTCTTATTGGAAGCAGTTTGTACCCTGTTTTAGTAGGTCGTGATTTAAGAGTATCTGTCTTAGTGAGTGTATGTGCTCGCCTTTCAGCTTTGGTAATGACTCTTCTGCCATACCCTCATGCCAAGAATCTAAGTTCCATGTCATCTGAGCAACCTTGAAAATCCACATCATTTGAACAGTTCCTGTGTGCCCTAAAAAATTCACCAAAAGGTATTGAATTAATTTGTATCTTGGGATGGTCACTGTATGCATGCAGTAGGGAATTGCACGCTGTCTCTTTCCTATGCATCCTACAATTGATTTTATCACTTTCCACATATAGTTCTACGTCCAAGAAAAAGATTATGTCCAAACTGAAGGACATAGTAAATGTCATATTATAGCTGTTATTATTTAAATAATCAAAGAAACGGTGCAGGTCACCAAAACTGCCCGTCCATATTAATAGGCAGTCATCTATGTATCTGCCAAAATACATGATGTAGTCATGCTATTGGGCCCCGGATCGGCCCTAGACATGCGTCGCCTCGAACCACCCCATGAAGGGACAGGCAAAGGACGGAGAAAATCTGGAGCCCATCCGCAGTCCCACAGGTATGTGGATACCAATCAGTTTTGAACAGGAAGACATTATGTTCCAAAATCATCTGTGCCATAGTTATTAACATTTCAGAATGTTCCAACAACTCCACTGGTATCTTTCGAGGAAATGACGTAATGATTCAATACCATGTTGATGTAAAATATTGGTATAAAGAGAGACAACATCAAGCGTCACCAGAATCATGGACTTATCCTAAGGAATATCCATTAAGATGTTAAGGATATGCTTGGTGTCTCTTATTGTAGAAGGTAGGTTACTTACATACGGTTGCAAATAAGTAACAACAAATTCTGGAATTTCCTCAGTTGGTCCGCCTATTCCAGACACTATTGGCCTCCCTGGTGGCCTCGTGGCATTCTTATGGATCTTAGGCAATGCATATAGGCATGGATGAAGAGGTCTATCTATCAATAAATATCTATATTCATCTTCATTCAACAATCCTGTAGTAAACCATAATTAAAGCTGTTCATTAATCAATTTGGTGATTTTAAATACAGGATTAGAGGACAATCTCTTGTAACATTGTACATTATTCAATAGACACATGATTTCCCCACTCATAGTATTCTTTATCCATAATCACAATGTTGCCACCCTTATCGGCTTCTCTTATGATAATCTCATTATTTGACATAAGTTGTTTAAGGGCAACATGTTCAGAAGATTTAAGGTTGTCTACATGTGGCATTATTTTGTGACGATTCATAAGAGCTTCACATTTGTCAAGTTCATTATTAATGACCTTGTGAAATGCATCAATGTTATTACCACTCGAAAGTTGTGGCGTCCATTTCAACCTGGGTCTAACACCATCGATGCTAGTGTTATTTTCCTCCTGTGCTGGCACTTGAGATACCCCACTGTTCATGACGAGCTCAGCTCGTCATGAGTGTATGGAGGTGTACATCATGACGAGCTGAGCTCGTCATGAGCGTCCAAGGAGCTAAGGCCACTATCCACTCTAAGATCAGTGCTACATTCAAGGTCCTGCAGAACCTTGTACATAGTAATGGGATCTTGTTCATTTTCAGTAATAGACAACAGTAATGCTGTATCCCGAATGGCTTGTATAGAAATGTCACCCACAATAACTTCAGATGCAGATTGTTTATTAACAGGAATACTAGAAGCAAAAAATGTCTTCAGTTTGAGATGTTATGTTAAAAATAATTTATAAAGTGCACGTTCACCAGCGGTTTCTTGGCGCTAAGCGGAGTCAATCAGTTACTGTGACAGTAAATAAACTTTCAAATATAAGCCTGAACAAATAACCAAGTTTTGAGAGACTTTCTAAACTGACTGTAAGAAGTGGACAGTCGCAATTCGGGGGGAAGAGAGTTCCAAAATTGTGGTTCCAGGAACGAAAATCTTAAACCTCCTTGTTTTTTGCATTTGTATGGACAAGGAGTCAGCAGGTTCACATTTGCTGACCGTAAGTCACGGGAAGGGACATAGCGCCGTACTTTAGATACGATGAAAGCCGGGCCACGGGCAGAAAGGGCTTTATAAATTGTGCAGCCAAGTTTAAAAAGGCAGCGTTGGGTGACTGGAAGCCAATGTAGCTTTTTCAACAGAGGTTTTACAGGGTGAGATTTTGGTTGACCATAGACAAGCCTGGCGGCTTGGTTCTGCACTAATTTAAGCCTCTGTAGTTGGTAGGCTGGAATGCCAGTATACAGAGAGTTGGCATAATCAATACGTGACATAACCAGAGCGAGTATAACTTGAGCCTAGCCTCGGTGGTTAAATATCTGCTTATTTTGCAGATTCTCCGGGGATGAAAGAAACAAGCATTGGCCACAGTGCTTATCTGTGCCTTCATCGTGAGGTCATTGCTAATCATTGCTAATCACAATTCCCAAACTTTTAACCGAGCTGAAAAGAGATGGAGGGCAGCCCAGTGACTGCGGACAAAAGTTGGAATTCCAGGGATTCGCAGGGCCACCAGTGAGAATCAGCTTGCTCAAAACAGAAATTATGCCATTAGAGAGGGAAATACCAGACAAATAATGAATTGAATCTCCCTTCCTGCGTTATTCATTGCTTGGCCTTTGCTCCACAAATGTGTGTTCATCCTTTCTCTTATGCCTGGATTTTCCTCTCACCCTACATCCTCTCTTTCTCTTCCTTGCATATCCTCTCTCTGTTTTATATTGTTTTGCTTGTTCCCTATGCAAATTCTTTGGACCTCACGTAAAAAATTGTTTCCCATTGGTGCACTAGATGCCGTTTTCAAATTACCTACCTCGCCTGTTACTGAGATGTTACTAGATGAAGCTGTACTGACAGCGCTGAGTAGGGAAGTTTTGCTTACACCATGCTGTAAGTCTTGCTTGACTAAACAATTAAGGGTGGTTTATGTTATACCAAGGCTACCTTATATTTGTTTTAGCCCTGACGAAGTTTTTGGCTGATTTGCCTGATAGACGAAACACATGTTGGCAATCTTGTGGTTATCCTGTGGTTTTGGACAGCATACAACAAGAAATGTGACCATTGAGGATGCTGTGAAAATGGAATAAAAAGAAAAAATTTAACCCATCGGGGAATTGAGACTTTATATGTGCCTTTACTTCTACAATTGTTGCTCAGGCTTTAAATTGTTAATTTATATCCAGGGTAGACTTTGTCCCTCTACTTACAACATTTGGCAGTGGTTGTATTTCAACATCATAAATGATCGGGTTGCACTCCCCCTTCTCTGTCAAGGTTTCTCCCGTTAACTCTCAAAGTCCATCCTATATGCGTGCATTTACACTGGTGACGTGCCTAGCCCAAACTGCACGTTATAACTAAACACAATCATGATGGGGTTGTCTTTTAACCCCAAACCAGTGGCACTGCCCATCCTGCATTTGCAAATATTCATTTTCCTTTTGAACTTTTTACGCAAATTCGCTCCTTTAAATTTCATTTTCCATTCACTCTTTCATTGTAATCTTTTAAGTCCACATGCAGGTGACTGCAATTTTCAAAGGTTTCTCATGTTTAGGTGGGCCGTCCGAACCTCTTCTTCAAAAACACGTACAAAGGCAATTTCCATCAGAAGCAGTTTTATTAATGTCCAATGCATTTCGAGTCTCGAGGACTCTTGGTCATGGACAACTGAAATTAACAATAAGATGTACATTACAATCTTGTAAATACGCACTTACATTGTGTTTTATGCATATGCTAATTTCACTCACTCTCATAACTATAGACGCCTTGAACCCACATTGAAAATAACTACAATTTTCACTATACTGTAACAGTTTATTCTCTATGTATGTGCATGTCACTATTACGTTCAATCAAAGATTCCCGAATCCAGTTACCTCATTCTCATTAGTAAACATCTGACGTTGCCACCTCCCATGTTCCATTGACCTGAAATGTAATCCTCCCCACTCGTCAATCATCAGTCTCTTCCATTTACCTCGCCGTATATAATGGCCCTGGTTTACAAACCTACTTTTCCTTCCCTTCATGCATTTTCCACCCACTTCTTTGCTTCTTAATCCCCCATTCTTTTCCTCCCTGCTCAACGTTCGTGCTATCTCTTTTCTGCAAGCTAACTCCTCTCCCCTCTGCCTACTCTCGAGAACAACCTTCTGTAATCTACACCCAAATTACGGAAAAACAGCCCACTCGTACCTGCTGTTAAAAACTCGTCCTCCTCACATCTTGCACTGAATGATTAACTAAGTGATTTACCCACCTCCATTTAAACTGAGTCTCTACCCCTCCCCCTATTATGTCACGTTATCTTATCTCACCTAGACCAATGGAAATCAACTGATTTTTTTACAAAACTCCAAATCCCATAGTGCACTTCAGCTGTTTGCGCAAACTATTGCTAATTAATTCATGGAAATGTCGTACTTTTTTAAAAAAACGCAACCTATGCAACTCATTTTTCTTATTCGAACTGCTGACAGTATTCAGAAACACTAAACATGATAAAATCTGTTCGTAAGGTGTCCAAAGTTCATTACTGTTATTACAGTGTTAATCCAACTCCCATAGACTCGTCGTCAACCCGCTTGATGAAAAAGATGTTCCGCCTTGCATGTGGTGGTTGCAAAATTACACGAAGTTCTTAATTAATCTTGTTCTTTCAATGTGGGTGCTAACCCGGTAGGGCAAATCTGTTAACAACATCATAAATGATCGGGTTGCACTCCCCCTTCTCTGTCAAGGTTTCTCCCGTTAACTCTCAAAGTCCATCCTATATGCGTGCATTTACACTGGTGACGTGCCTAGCCCAAACTGCACGTTATAACTAAACACAATCATGATGGGGTTGTCTTTTAACCCCAAACCAGTGGCACTGCCCATCCTGCATTTGCAAATATTCATTTTCCTTTTGAACTTTTTACGCAAATTCGCTCCTTTAAATGTCATTTTCCATTCACTCTTTCATTGTAATCTTTTAAGTCACATGCAGGTGACTGCAATTTTCAAAGGTTTCTCATGTTTAGGTGGGCCGTCCGAACCTCTTCTTCAAAAACACGTACAAAGGCAATTTCCATCAGAAGCAGTTTTATTAATGTCCAATGCATTTCGAGTCTCGAGGACTCTTCGTCAGGGACAACTAAAATTAACAATAAGATGTACATTACAATCTTGTAAATACGCACTTACATTGTGTTTTATGCATATGCTAATTTCACTCACTCTCATAACTATAGACGCCTTGAACCCACATTGAAAATAACTACAATTTTCACTATACTGTAACAGTTTATTCTCTATGTATGTGCATGTCACTATTACGTTCAATCAAAGATTCCCGAATCCAGTTACCTCATTCTCATTAGTAAACATCTGACGTTGCCACCTCCCATGTTCCATTGACCTGAAATGTAATCCTCCCCACTCGTCAATCATCAGTCTCTTCCATTTACCTCGCCGTATATAATGGCCCTGGTTTACAAACCTACTTTTCCTTCCCTTCATGCATTTTCCACCCACTTCTTTGCTTCTTAATCCCCCATTCTTTTCCTCCCTGCTCAACGTTCGTGCTATCTCTTTTCTGCAAGCTAACTCCTCTCCCCTCTGCCTACTCTCGAGAACAACCTTCTGTAATCTACACCCAAACTACGGAAAAACAGCCCACTCGTACCTGCTGTTAAAAACTCGTCCTCCTCACATCTTGCACCGAATGATTAACTAAGTGATTTACCCACCTCCATTTAAACTGAGTCTCTACCCCTCCCCCTATTATGTCACGTTATCTTATCTCACCTAGACCAATGGAAATCAACTGATTTTTTTACAAAACTCCAAATCCCATAGTGCACTTCAGCTGTTTGCGCAAACTATTGCTAATTAATTCATGGAAATGTCGTACTTTTTTAAAAAAACGCAACCTATGCAACTCATTTTTCTTATTCGAACTGCTGACAGTATTCAGAAACACTAAACATGATAAAATCTGTTCGTAAGGTGTCCAAAGTTCATTACTGTTATTACAGTGTTAATCCAACTCCCATAGACTCGTCGTCAACCCGCTTGATGAAAAAGATGTTCCGCCTTGCATGTGGTGGTTGCAAAATTACACGAAGTTCTTAATTAATCTTGTTCTTTCAATGTGGGTGCTAACCCGGTAGGGCAAATCTGTTAACAACATCATAAATGATCGGGTTGCACTCCCCCTTCTCTGTCAAGGTTTCTCCCGTTAACTCTCAAAGTCCATCCTATATGCGTGCATTTACACTGGTGACGTGCCTAGCCCAAACTGCACGTTATAACTAAACACAATCGAAAAGAGATATAGGTTGTATTTTCCTGTGCATGATTCCCCTGCTGCCTTAATTGCTCAGTTAACATGCAGATACAACATTGGCTGACTTATCCAACCATTCTCGCTGCTGTGCAGAGGCCCCTTACCCCCTTTGAATGGTGGCTAGTCACAAAGACCTCAGACAAGCGACTCATAAAAGACTTGTATGGATTCATACAGGATGATAGCTAACAGACTAAGTCAGCGGGACAGAGACGCTGGGGTACTGAATTAGGGCGAACCATGTCACAGAAGGAGTGGTGGAAACCTCCTTTAGAGCCAGACACCAAGCACAAAACACAGCTAGCATTGAGACAGCTACCAAATCACAACGTGTTGGTTTCTTACAACCGTGCACCTACATAAATGTAGCTCTTCAAGGAGTGTAGACTGCTGGACGGGATGTGGCTCAACTGGGACATTGCTCCACATGCTCTGGGACTCATAATGCATCACACAAATGTCCTTACTTATATTATACAGGGGCTTCCCAATGCTCTTATGTTCCACCTTAAATCCTGCAGAGGGCATCATATTGGTCTGGCTCTGGGAAAAGCCCTTCAGAATATCTCTTGCAAAAAGAACAATTGATGGACAGAATGCTGAACAATGTTATACATTCACCCCAGTACAGAGATCTGGGCGTAAATCCATCGTTTTTTGCTCACCATGCCTTTCCAGTTTGGACCCAGCCATATGCAAATCAGTCTTGACCCTGCGCCCAATGGGAACAGTCCCACCCGAACTGCCAGGCTGGGTCCTCCCTGGACTGGAAACAAGCATCCTAGCATCGGTTTTGGGCTTTCAGCCCTCATCAGCCAGGATAGCTTGACTCCAGTGGCATGGAGAGCACGGGACCAACGTCGGGGCATACCCGTCCCACTCAGGGTGACAAATGCAAAAAGAACAAGTGATGGACAGAATGCAGAACAATGTTATATATTCACCCCAGTACAGAGATCTGGGTCTAAATCCATTGTTTTTTGCTCACCATGCCATTCCAGTTTGAACCCAGCCACATACAGATCAGTCGTGACCCTGCGCCCCATGGGAACAGTCCAGCCCAAACTGCCAGGCCGGGTCCTCCCTGGACTGGTGAACAAGTATCCTTGGACCAGTTTCAGGCTTTCAGCCCTTATCAGCCAGGTTAGCTTGACTCCAGTGGCATGGAGAGCACAGGACCCACGTCTGGCCATACACGTCCCACTCGGGGTGACAAATGAAAAAAGAACAATTGATGGACAGAATGCAGAACAATGTTATACATTCACCCCAGTACAGAGATCTGGGTCTAAATCCATTGTTTTTTGCTCACCATGCCATTCCAGTTTGAACCCAGCCATAAGCAAATCAGTCTTGACCCTGTCCTCAATAGGAACAATCTAGCCCGAACTGCCAGGCCAGGTTCTTCCTGGAATGGAAACAAGCATCCCAGGAATGTTTTTGGGCTTTCAGCCCTCATCAGCCAGGTTAGCATGACTCCAGTGGCATGGAGAGCACAGGACCCACGTCTGGGCTTACCCGTCCCACTCGGGGTGACAAATGAAAAAAGAACAATTGATTGACAGAATGTAGAACAATGTCATACATTCACTCAAGTACAAATCAGCCTTGACCCTGTGCCCAGTGGGAACAGTCCAGCCCGAACTGCCAGGCCAGGTCCTCCCTGGACTGGAAACAAGCATCCTAGGGCCGGTTTCGGGCTTTCAGCCCTCATCAGCCAAGATAGCTTGACTCCAGTGGCATGGAGAGCATGGGACTCACGTCTGAGCATACCCGTCCCCTTCGGGGTGACAAATGCAAAAAGAACAATTGATGAACAGAATGCAGAACAATGTCATACATTCACCCCAGTACAGAGATCTGGGCCTAAATCCATCGTTTCTTTTGCTCACCGTGCCATTCCAGTTTGGACCCAGCTATATGCAAATCAGTCTTGACCCTGCACCGAATTGGAACAGTCCAGCCTGAACTGCCAGGCCAGGTCCTCCCTGGACTGGAAACAAGCATCCTAGCATCGGTTTTGGGCTTTCAGCCCTCATCAGCCAGGATAGCTTGACTCCACTGGCATGAAGAGCACGGGACTCACGTCTGAGCATACCCGTCCCACTCGGGGTGACAGATGCAAAAAGAACAATTGATGGTCAGAATGCAGAATAATGTCATACATTCACCCCAGTACAGAGATCTGGGCCTAAATCCATTGTTTTTTTTGCTCACCATGCCATTCCAGTTTGAACCCAGCCATATGCAAATCAGTCTTGACCCTGCGCCCAATAGGAACAGTCCAGCCCGAACTGCCAGGCCAGGTCCTCCCTGGCCTGGAAACAAGCATCCTAAGACCGGTTTCGGGCTTTCAGCCTTCATCAGCCAGGATAGCTTGACTCCAGTGGCAAGGAGAGCACGGGACTCACCTCTGGACATACCCGTTCCACTGGAGGTGACAAATGCAAAAAGAACAATCGATGGACAGAATGTAGAACAATGTCATACATTCACTCAAGTACAAATCAGCCTTGACCCTGTGCCCAGTGGGAACAGTCCAGCCCGAACTGCCAGGCCAGGTCCTCCCTGGACTGGAAACAAGCATCCTAGGGCCGGTTTCAGGCTTTCAGCCCTCATCAGCCAAGATAGCTTGACTCCAGTGGCATGGAGAGCATGGGACTCACGTCTGAGCATACCCGTCCCCTTCGGGGTGACAAATGCAAAAAGAACAATTGATGAACAGAATGCAGAACAATGTCATACATTCACCCCAGTACAGAGATCTGGGCCTAAATCCATTGTTTCTTTTGCTCACCGTGCCATTCCAGTTTGGACCCAACTATATGCAAATCAGTCTTGACCCTGCACCGAATTGGAACAGTCCAGCCTGAACTGCCAGGCCAGGTCCTCCCTGGACTGGAAACAAGCATCCTAGCATCGGTTTTGGGCTTTCAGCCCTCATCAGCCAGGATAGCTTGACTCCACTGGCATGAAGAGCACGAGACTCACGTCTGAGCATACCCGTCACACTCGGGGTGACAGATGAAAAAAGAACAATTGATGGTCAGAATGCAGAATAATGTCATACATTCACCCCAGTACAGAGATCTGGGCCTAAATCCATTGTTTTTTTTGCTCACCATGCCATTCCAGTTTGAACCCAGCCATATGCAAATCAGTCTTGACCCTGCGCCCAATAGGAACAGTCCAGCCCGAACTGCCAGGCCAGGTCCTCCCTGGCCTGGAAACAAGCATCCTAAGACCGGTTTCGGGCTTTCAGCCTTCATAAGCCAGGATAGCTTGACTCCAGTGGCAAGGAGAGCACGGGACTCACCTCTGGACATACCCGTTCCACTGGAGGTGACAAATGCAAAAAGAACAATCGATGGACAGAATGTAGAACAATGTCATACATGCCCCACAGTACAGAGATCTGGTCTAAACTGAGGTGGCAAAGTGAGCTAAAAAATATTGTTGGATTCATCCCAGATATGTGACTGGGGGTGAGTGTCTGAAAAGTTTCGGCACTCCATCCATCATCTCCTTGTGTTTGCTTTATTCGCCCTAAGTTGGTAGGGTATGCCCAGACGTGGGTCCCTTGCTCATTGTGCCACTGGATTCAAGCTAGCCCGGCTGATGAACGGTGTTACCCAGAAACCGGTCCCAGGATGCTTATTTCTGGTCTAAGGTAGACATGGTTTGGCAGTTCAGGCTGGACTGTTCCCATGAAGCACAGGGTCAAGACTTATTTGCATATAGCTATGTCTGAACTTGGGTGGCAAAGTGAGCTAATTAATGATGATGGATTAAACCAAGAGTGTCTGAAAAATGTCAGCGCTCTGTCTATCATCTCCTTGTGTTTGATCTGTTTTATATTTGGTAGGCCTAACATTCTGAACAGTCGATGAATAGTAAACCTTCAAGAGAAAAGTGAGGTTTAAGGCATCTTGGGAGAAGGATTAGTGATTAGGCTACTTTGTATGAGTCTGTGGAAAGGTAGAGTCGAAGTAGGCCTCTTTCTGCAACTCTCTTGCTTCTTTTTGCACCTTTCTTCCTCTTTCTGGACTTCTTTTGCCTCTTTATGCCCTTCCCTTGCTTCTTTCTGCCCCTTTCCTCCTCTTTCTGCACATGTCCTACCTATGTAAGCATACTTAGAAATCAGTTTTTAAAACACCTTACAAATTCACTGAAAAAACAGAGGTCTCAGTACATTATAGCTAGGAATCAGCAGTTAAAACACCTTTGACATTCACTGAAAAAAACACTGGTTTCAGGGACCTTATAGTTAGTTGGACATTTCACTCGCATAAAACCAGAGAAATTTGGCTGTTATAGTTAGTTGAGCTAACTATAACTTGCGCCCCTGTAATTCACTACTGATGACGTCACATATTACATCACTCATGACATGGTCAGTGGCCTCACTGATGATATCACTGATGACATCATCCACTTACTATCTGATGCACCTCTTCACACCATAACATAACCTTTAATACATTCACTATAAAATATAGAGTAGCATTCTTGAAACCATAGACACACCAAAACCAGTTAGATAATTCCCATTCACTGATTCATAGGTGTGCACACATCCACTCATTCACCCATACAGTCACTCATTCATGCAGTCACTCATCTATACAGCCACTGATATATGCAATCATATACCCAAACAGACACTCACACACTGCCACTCGCCCATATAGTTACTCACACTCCTGGTCACTCACAAAGAGTTACTCCCATTGCCATTTACTCACCTACAGGGTTATTCAAACACCACCTCACTAATTCATACAAATACTAACACTTACTTACTATCTAATACAATCACTGACACAAGTATACAATCATGCATAAAGTCACTCTCATAATCCTTACTCTCACATATAGTCCCTTATACACTCCAATACTTACGTAAACTGCCTTTCACATGTGTAGTTACTCACACATATACCACTGAGATATCTATTCACTCACCAACACAGCCATTTGCACCCTCACTCAACCATACAGCCCTTTGGACATGCACTAATTAACCTATACACCCAGTGAGTCACCCACTCACACATCCATGCAGGGAGTCTCGCACCCACTCACACACTCAGGCAATCATACCGTACTCTGCAATCATACCGGTACTCAGACAATCAATTATTAACCTATATAGACATTCATGTAGCTATTCACCAACTCATGCAGCCACTTACACACCAACTGACAAACTGATACAGATATTCACACAGATTAGTAATTTACCCATGCATTTACTAAGACAAGTTTAATCACTCACTTATACAGTCAGTCATGCACCCACAAAATCATCCATACAGACACTCATACAGCCACTCATTCTTCAATACACCTTGGCGTATATATAGCTAACGTACTTAAACTTTTCAGAAACACTAAGTCACTGGATGATGTCATCAGTGATTTAATCAGTGATGACATTTGAGATGTCATCAGTGATGCCACTGACCATGTCATGAGTGTCTATTTGGGTTAATGATTGGTTGTCTGAGTACCAGTATGATTGCCTGAGTGTCTGTGTGAGTGGGTGGGGGTGAAACTCCCTGCATGGATGTGTGAGTGGGTGATTCACTGGGTGTATAGGTTCATGATTGCATGTGCGAAGGGCTGTATGGGTGAGCGAGTATGCATATGGTTGTGTTTGAGTGGATATCTCAGTGGTATATGTGTGAGTAACTCCATATGTGAAAGGCAGTATATGTAAGTATTGGAGTTTATAAGTTACTATATGTGAGAGTAAGGATTGTGAGAGTGACTGTACGGATGAGTGCATACTTTTTTTTAAATATCTTCTTTATTGGCATTTGTTATCTTTTCAAACAAACTTTCCACAATCCACATACCGCCATATGTGGGTGTAACTCTTTACAAAAAGGATCTCTAGGTCTGTCAATTAAGAACATATACAGAGATAGTTAATATGACATACAATTTTCTCTACAGTAGAGATCATAAGCATACCTATTACACCATAATATCTTGTATTGTCAAAATAGGTATACAATCCCTCTACACAGTACAAAAGAAAAGTAGATTAAAACAGCAAACCATAAGTAAGACCCAACAGTTCCGTTCATAGGGACCCGTTATTCATGAGGGAGTAGTAATGTGACATGTTTAGGCATCCAAAAGGTGCAATATCATCAATACCACAATTCCCGATTGCATCTGGTAAACAGGAAATACATAGCTTAATTGTGGAAGAGAACTGACGCCAAAGTAATTTAACAAGTAAATAATGAAACACAAGAGAATATGTAATATGTCTCTTCGTATTTTCATAAACTAAACCTTAAAACCAACTACTAGGTGTCTTGATCAATGAGTTTTGTTTAACTGAGTTTACTGGGGGGCTGATGACTTCCGCGGGACAATGGGGGAGGAAACCCGGGTGGTAAAGGGCTACAAACGTCCCTCCCTTGCAAGGCTGACACCATGGAAGGCAACCTTCCGCTGTCCTCTAAAGTGTCTTTAAATATTGATGGCTAGATAGAGCAGTCACACCTGTCGAGACCGGACAACGTCTGGTTCTAGGTGTCCGAAACAGTCATTTCTATATCGGAAAACTGTAGTGGTGCATAAAGCTTATCCCAAGCCTTAACTAAGTCAGCCCAGGGTTCTGCCAGTGGTTTGAGTTGCTTAGTCGCTCTATCTTCTTTGAGCAGAGCCCGTTCCTCAGCTCTGGCCCAACATGTCAGGTCCTCTTCTCATTTAACCAATAGTGGTGCCTGCTTAGCTTTTCAACCCAGTGCTATGTGCTGTCGGGCCAAGAGTAAGGCTAGATCAATAAATCAGAACTGCAGCAGTTTGGCCTTAGGCCTCAGGATTGCTCCCAAGAGGCAAGCTGCTGGTGTGCACTCCTAACTCAGCGACATTACTTTCTTTAGCAGCTGCACCACCTTCATCCAGTAGTCATAGAGCTGAGTGCAGGACCAGACCATGTGGTCGAAATCCGCGACTCCAAATGTACAGCGTGGACACACCTGGTCTGAAAGCTCAAAAATTACATTCAGTCGATGCGGCATCAGATAAGTTCTATGTAACCAGTTCAATTGCATATATTTAAAGGTCGTGTTGTGAGACACCTTCTTGGGGTCTCCCAAGACCCTTTCCCATTCTTTATCAGGGAACTGCTTAGCAAGAATCTCCTTCCATCGTTTCCATAGCCGAAGTAGTGGGCAGATCGAGATCTCAATAATGGCCTGATAAAGCCATTTCACTAGGTGGCCAGCCGAGCCCAATGTTTCCATTGCGTGCATGGCTGGATGAGTGTTTACTTGTGTCAGTGATTGTATAAGAGAGTAAGTATGTGTTAGTATCTGTATGAATAAGTGAGGTGGTGTGCGTATAACTCTATAGGTGAGTAAATGGCAATGGGATTAATTCTTTGTGTGACTAGGTGTGTGAGTAACTCTATGGGTGAGTGGCAGTGTGTGAGTGTCTGTATGGGTATATGATTGTATATATATAAATGGCTGTATAGATGAGGGACTACATGAATGAGTGACTGTATGGGGGAATGAGTGGATGTGTATACACCTATGAATCAGTAAAAGGGTATGTACTAACTGGTATGGGGTGTCAATGTTTTCAGGAATGCTAATCTATATTTTATAGTGAATATATCAAAGGTTATGTTATGGTGTGAAGAGATGCATCTAATATTAAGTGGATGACGTCATCAGTGATGTCATTTGAGATGTTATCAGTGATGTCATCACTGACCATGTCATGAGTGATGTAAAATGTGACGCCCTCAGCAGTGGATTGCGGAGGCTCAAGTTATAGTTAGCTCAACTAACTATAACAGGCAAATTTCTCTGGTTTTGTACGAGTGAAATGCCCAACTAACTATAACGTCCCTCCGGAACTTGTATCCCTGAAACCTATATATAGCTCTTTGTCTAGCACACAAACTTCTACAGGACAAAGGCCCCTCCATCCTAAAAAAAATCATAAGGCCTTACAAAGATCCCTCCGATCGGACCATGAACACCTCATCACTATTCCCAGAGTGAAGAAGGTCCGTACGGGTGGTCGGCGCTTATCTGTCAACACAGCCCGCCTATGGAATTCCCTTCCTCTTGTTCTCAGGACTGAACCAGACTATCTCCGATTCAGGAAACGGTTAAAAACTCACCTGTTCCCTTGAGCCCTTCCCTTCCTCCTCCCTGTCACTTTCCCTGTTACCCTCTAGTCTGTGAGGATCTTAGCGCTGGGATACTTACGGGTGACTACGCGCTTTACAAAACCCAATTAATAATAATATATATATATATATCTTCACTGAAAAAACCATAGGTTTCAAGCAGGTTATAGGTAGGAATTATCATTTAAAAAACCTTAGAAATTCATTGAAAAAACCATAGGTTTCAGGGGTGTTATAGTTAGCTGGACATTTCACTCATATAAAACCATTGCAATTCCTCTGTTATAGTTAGCTGTACTAACTGTAACTCTTGCACCCGCAATCTATTGGTGATGATGTCACATATTACATCATTCATGTGCCCCCCTGACTACGCATCATCGCAGGATACGTACACGCTAAGCTCCAAAGGTACTACTAACTCAGTGCACCAAAAATCATGCCTCAAAGCTACACAAAATCGCCACGTGGCCTTACTAAGCCAGAATTCACAAGCCAAAAAACATTACTATCAGTACGGCCTGCCAAGACCACCCATAGTCGCAGGCTCCGCAGAACCTTGTTGTTTCAGGTAACACTAACTCAGTGGAAACCAAACTAAGTAAAACATCTATCAAACCCTACACAATATCCCTTTAGTATGCTTCCTTCAAAAATGTAATATATCACATATAGATTTAGTTGACTAATAAAATGCACTCTGCATACATGTTCGATCTTCCACTTCAATCATGATTGCAGATGATGCACTCCACCCTAAGATCTACACTGCAGACAGCAGGGTTTACAACTTGCATTCACCTTTCTATCTACACCATAGATAGTAGGGTATTCAACCTTGATTTATTTAATGCAGAGTCAATTATACTGTATGTATTCAGATTTTGTTAAAATAAGTGAAAAAAAGCATTCTCCTATAACTGTACTGACTAGTAGCTTCGATGTACACTGTGGATAGTAGGGTACAGAACTTGAATTTACATGTTAATATACACTACAGACAGTATTAAATTCAGCCTTGATTTATTTAAAGCAGAGAAAAAAATAGTGCTGTTGTACTGCTAGTATGCACAAGCACCTTCAATCGTTTCATCCTGTGAACTATGGTCACAAAGAATGCAGAAGATTGCACCAAAATGTACCTCCACCACCTACAATACCAATTATCTCTGGGGTATCACCTTCAACATCACCACCAGACATACGTTTCCAATTTGTGAAAGTTAGAATGCACTGCATGAAGTGGAATCGTTTAATTTGTTATGGGGAGCAATCAGTACACCTACTTTGCACAGCAATTGATAACCATTGATGCTAGTTTCCCCCCCCCTCAAAGTTCATATAGTCCAGTATGCAACAGTGAATGGTTTGAGTGCAGCCCGCTCAGACAACGCATCATCGCAGGGTGAGCACAAGGTAAACACCAGACATATCACTAACTTAGTACACCGTAAATATTCGCCACGTGCCCTTGTTAAGGCAAAATTCAATACTCAAAACACATTTTTACCAGTGTGGTCTGCCTGAACCATGCATCATCGCAGGCTCCACACAAACCGCCCCTACCTCAGTGCACCACAACTCATGAACTCTTTACGATAGAATCTTCTGTGTATTATTTCACATACAGTGCTCGTACCTTTGTACAGCAGAAGTCATAAACCGTTTATGATTAAATATCTGTGTATGATATCATGATTACTATTCTACTTGTTACCAACAACAACGTAATAAAATGGAGTCAAGCACACGTGCCTGTGCCCACTTAACCTGTCTATCTGTGTCTGTGTATTTATTATGTTTGTAAAATGCTGCTTCTGTGCACTGCCACATTATATTGTCCTATAAATAGCCTATACAACCATCTTACCTCTGACAGTAAGTGTGGACTATTCCTCCTTAAAACAAAAAGTTCTTTAGCATATTTATATAGCGCAAAATCAACTCAAAACTATATCAGCAATTTACATGACCACCGTATTTACAGTAAATTTTCAGGCACGCGTACATTACGTCATTACTCTACAATAACAGGATGTGGACACAACTCCGAGCCTCGAATACTGATTTCCAGCACCAAGTTCTACAGTATACCTGAATACCCACATACATATATATATTTTAGCTGCCCTTCATGTGCCAAAATTTGCATCTTAAACCTTTCACAGCCCTGTATTACTACAGCTACAACACTCCACTGAATGTACAACAAACATTCATAATCACAGAAACGCGTCATGTCCACCATCTTTTATGTATGCAACTATAAACGAATATAGAGTCAGTGATACCCCGTACCTTCCATGTTGGCTAAGTTGTGGAACTTTACGGATATAATTACATATTTGCTTTTGATACGCCGAGTGACATCAGCACTACAAAACGGACACCCGAATCACTTGATTTTTCATGTAGCTAACAACGTAATCTTGCCCTTAGCTCCGGAATCATGGTTCAGAGCCTCGCGCAGCACTGGCATACGTCAGGCCAGCCCACTCCACTTACGCTACCAGGAAAAAACAAAAACAAAACATTGCCCAGATTTCCATTGTTGTGATTTCTTAGTTCCAGGTCTAGTTGTCAGAACGGCACACACACACTCCCTCATGGCTGGTATTCACCAACATCACACCCATCCAGCACATGCGTCACTACACACGTGAACGTACCAATAAAAAAGACGGGCGCACATGCTTTAAACCATTTTAGAGTTGTTCCCATCCCAAACGCGGAGATGGCCCATCCTATGGAGGGCCATCTCCGGTGGAGAAGTGTGGCTCAATGGTTATAGCGGCAGACCCTGATGCAGAAGTCTGCCCCGGTACCAGAGTTCAATTCCCGCCTCGGCTGGTCTTGGGCTCAATTTCCTTGGACCTGATAATACTCGCCTTGGTGCCTATTCTAATCATGGGTCCCACTCTGCAACTCTGGGCAATAGCTTGCTTAATCTCCACAATGGCCCCAACAGCGCTGGGATGCCTGGCTTCACCGTGGGGGTGCCCAGGAGTGGACATTTCACAGGGAAAAGGCAGGAAGGGTTCCACAGCGGTATGCGTTACAGCGCCAGGACACCCCAGTTGGGGTATTAGTGCGCTTTACAAGTACAAATTATATTTACTAGTGGTTCGGAAGCCTCATGTAGGCCCGAACCACCGAGTACAAGGGCCCAAAACCACGTGTGTGGCCTCTTTGGTTACTGAATTAGTGGTACCGGAAGGACTGAGCGGGTGAGGAACCTGCGATGATGATGGGAGCACGAGTTTGTTGTTAGCCATACCGATATCAAGACTCAGCACCATATGTCAGATTTCTTGGTGGCAGAGCCAGACTGCATGATGTGGAAGGTGTCCTGCCCACGAAAAGGTGATCAGTGAGGCCTGGGTGAGCATCGGAGGGAGTCGATGGGCTGCAGCAGACTGGATACAAAAAAACGACTCTGCGATTTAGGCGTACACAGTCCTATATACCGTATCTTACTGCCTTTATATATATTTTTTCCAATAGCACAAACGTTTTTATAATCGGTCAAACGTCCGGAATATAAAATGTGCAAATAGGGTCATATTATCAAGGGGGTTTATCTCCGCTTTTTTGGCTTTAAAAGCCAAGAAAGCGGAGATAAATCTATCTCCCTATTACCTAGCTGTCGCTAACACCAGTTAGCGACAGCTAGTAGGAGATAGCGACCATCTTGGGCCCCACTTTGCATGTCAGTGATATTTATCACTAATGACATGCAAAGTGGGCGTGCCAAGATGTTAGCGACTGAAAACAGTCGCTAACATCGCTATCTCCTATTACCAACTTTTGGAGATATTCGCGCTAAGTGCGAATATCTTCAAAAGCTAACACCTGCCCTGAGCAGTTCTTAGCCATGTTATCCAATGGGAGGTGGATAACATGGCTAAGAGCATTAGCTCGGTAATGCATAAATATCGCAGACTTTTCAGCGATATTCATGATTTGCGGCGATTTTTATCGCATTTGCGTTAAACCTTGGTAATACCAAGGTTTATTTGCGTTAAATATCGCCGCAGCTCAGCGGTAAATTTTTGTCTCTAACCAAGCAATAGCGATAATTATCGCTATTGCTTGGTAATATGGCCCATAGTTGTTTTTAAATGCTGGTGGGAAGGTGTGCGAAAGGGCGATCTTATTGTACTCCACATTAACTTAGTAACAAATGCCAATCATAACATCTTTCTTTTACTATCTTTTAAATGTAGAGCTTCAAGGTGCATAATGTCCCGGCACATGGTGAAAAACACACCAGTGACAGAAAGGTGAGCTGCGAATATTCTTTTCAGTCACTCTCTCACATCCACTCTCCTTCGATAAAGAAATGACACACAATGTTAACTTCCTTTTTATTATCTTACAGGTTGTGTTTCACAAATTGGCTTCATCCCCCCAACACCTACAAAGCTCTACGTCTGTGGATTCTGCGATGATGTGTGGCCATCATAACAACGTCTGAGAAGGCTGCTTTTACACGTGGTGCACCTTCTTTGAATCACACCAGTGGCACAAGGTGAGCAAATGCACTTGTTTCCGAATCAATGACAGTCATCTGTGAAAGGAGAGAGTGGGTAGTGTGCAGCAGCTTCACTGCGTAGAAATGTACAATTACCTCCAACAAGTTAGGATAGGTTACAACAGTCTGAGGGGCAGATCTACAAGCCCCTTGCACCACTTTTGTGTCACTTTTAACATGGGAAAAGCGGTGCAAGGAACTTCTAAATATGCCTCTGACTTCCCAAGAAAAACACTCACCTTTGGACTCTGCAACTCAATGGGGTGCAACAGTCTAGATACGCAATATTGAGAACTCACTGCTATGCAGTGGGAGTGCATGGGATATACTACTTCGGAAGAAAAACAGCGCACAGACACCTCCTTACAGTGGAAGTTGATGAAATACATTATCCTGAGTGTACAAATAAATAAAGCAAAAATATACGTGTGCAGTTGTATGTACTATGCTATTACTAACTCTATATACTATCTTTCATATCACTAAACTGGAGGTTGCACTATGGACCAGCAAGGGCTTGGACACACAACGGAGGCAAAAGGTGAGCTACGAGTATTTTCTCCAGCATTAACTTCTCCATCTGTAACTTTCTTTCTCTCACAGTTTTAATATTGTTTTTCTCTCTTTCTCTCTTTCTCTCACATTGTTTCTCTTTCTCTTTTAAAGTTATGGACGCTGCTGTCCACTCTGCCGTGTACAACCAAAGCTGAGTTTAAGTTGTGAACTCTGTTGGTCACAGTGTTTACATAAGGTAAGCAGAGCGGCCTAGATATACAATGCCTCTGATTAAATGGATTAGAAATGAAAGAGCTTATTTACAAGCCCCTTGCACCAATTTTGCGTCACTTTTACCATGGGAAAAGTAACACAAAAGTGGCGCAAGGGGCTTGTAAATGAGCCCCAAAGAATATTATCCTGCATAATGACTTGATCTCTCACCTAATTCTGTCTAATCTCTGATTCATTTTAAAGACCTGTTGGTCCATACTGTAAATCTGACGCAGTAGGCACTTCCGTACAGACACCTCTTGAACGCGGGCCTATAAGACAGGTGGAATGTATCAGTCACACTGCAGACAGGCAAATAACCAAATATTGCCAAGTGTTACCATAACTCGTAATGTTTGACCTCATTTAGTCACATCGATCTAATTTTGAACACTAATTTTCATTTTTGTTTTACAGATTATCTACCCTACTTCTATTGGAGTCCATATCACATTTTGTTTAATTGTTTTTTTAAAGTTATGTTTCTAGTTATTTATTACATTGTTATCTTTAAGTTACGTTCCGAGTTACGTTGTTGTTTTAATAAAAGTTAATTAAAAAGAAAGTATATATGTCTTCTTTTTCTGACAACATTACACTATTATTTAGTGTGATAATAATACAGTTTAAAAACATTTAAAAATAGAAATAAGATTCATAACTTGAAGTAAAATACTGAGGCTAACTCTTTACCAGCTCTTTACCAGAGTCTATAGCTACGACCTACGGTTCCTATGGAAAACTTTTAATACTCCAGCACAGTAACTGTTTCGATTAGCAACATAGTGTGGTGAACTTCTAACCTCTGTGCTCACTTAAGTGTTCCATGAACTGTTACTATGGTAACATGCAGTAAGCCGTTTGGGGGTAGGGTTGAAAGGTACTGGCTGTACAGTAACCGTTATATTTACCCAGGATCCTCTACATGACAGAAAGGAAAGCAAAGTAAAACAGAACACTGTTTACCAGATTTACAACTTCCTTGTGCCACTTTCGCGTCCAAGGCCCCCCCTGCAAAATTAGAAGTGTGGGGGCCTCAACGACCCCCCTCAAGCCCCGGGAACCACCACCCCCGGGGTTTGTGTGTTGTGGGAGGCAGACTGCGTGGCCCTCCGCCTGGAGCCCTCAAGGGCCCAGAGGACCGCCACGCCCCAGGGCCAGCTCCTGCAGTGTCCCGGGGTGCCTACCCTCGGGACACTGCTGTTTGCTATGAGAGGGCGGGAGTCTCACGGCTCCCACCCTCCCATAGGAAACTTGGTTTGGATTTTGAAAGACAGCAGTGAAATCTGTTCTCACTTTCAAAATCCAAACCAGATTGCTTTTCCACATGCAAATTAGCATCCCACCATGTGGAAACGCAATGCCGGCTCCCAAAGGATGCGGGGAGCCAGCAGGACTTTGGGGGCATTGTGGCTCCCCCCACGGTCCCCAACATTGTTTATAAGTCCCGGGGGATAGGGCCCGTGGGGATATTAGAAATTACTGATAGGGGCTATTTGTTTACTGTCAAATTAGAAGTCGCACACCCAGCGCAGCGCTCAGTGCAGCCACCTAGTGTGCACGCGCTGGATGCACGAATCATAATCTGTAGGGTGCGCAACTCCAGTGCCTTTGGTGCACAACTTCTACGCGTTTGGGAGCTGGTATTGCTTTTCAACATGGGGAGCTACTAACATGCATCTCCCTATGTGGAAAAGCAATCTGATTTAGATTTTGAAAGAGAGAACAGATTTCCTTGCTATGGGACGGCGGGATGGACACCCTGGGACATAAAACCCTGTGGAGTGGTGGTCCCCGGGGCTTTGGAGACCTTGCATCCCACTAACCATTTTTCTTTGTAGTCCCGGGGGGTAATGGAGCCCTCGAGTGCTCCAGGAGGGGGCCATGCAGTCCCCCTCCCACAATATATAATGCCCCGGGGGTGTTGGTCCCCGCGGCTTTGGGGACCTTGGACTCCTCCCTCCACCATTTTCTTTTAGCCCTGGGGGTGACAATCTCTGGGCTGGGGGCCTCTCTGGGCCCCCCATAAAATGAAATAATTTTTCCCTCGGTATTTAGCCCCCCAGTGTTAATTCTAAAAAAAGGCTCCGTTTTTTTTTTTTTTTTACGGGAGAGTCCGCGCACGCTACACGCACCAGTCTTTAAAAGGGAATGAATGCAGAGGTCTGCTCCAGGTTTTGCCATCTGCCGCCCCATGATTAAGATGCTTGTTAGCATTAAAACGCGTTGGGATATAAGAGGGACATCGGTGCAACCATATCGCTTTTCAAATAAAGGTTTTGTTAAACTCACCATCGTGGAGTGCTGCCATAAGCCTGGGGTTTTTTGGAAGAATATATATATATATATATATATATATATATATATATATATATATATATATATATTCATTGAAAAAAACATCGGTTTCAGGGGTGTTATAGTTAGCTGGACATTTCACTGGTATAAAACCATTGAAGTTCCCCTGTTATAGTTGGTTGTACTAACTATAACTCGCGCACACTCAATCCACTGCTGATGATGTCACATATTACATCATTCATGACATGGTCAGTGACATCACTGATGACATCACTGATGACATCATCCAGTGAATGTGGTTTGCTTCGATATTTAAATAAGTATTATATATATATATAATATAGCAATCTACCTTGAAGAGTGAGTGGATGTATAAGTGTATGAATGTAGGATTTAGTAGCAATGTGATAGTCTAAGTGACAAATTTATAGTGTCTCACTAAATATATGAGATAGTGATGAAAGTGTGTGAATACCTGTATCACTCTATCTCTTCTTGTATAAACTACTACATGAGTTGGGTACTAGCTATGTGAGAGTCTATATTAATTATTAATTAGTAAAGTGAGTATTTGTATGGGATAGTGAATGTGAGTGTGGTTGGGTGGGAGGTGTGTGACTGTCCAAAGGTTTGTAAATAGTTGAATTAGTAGGTATATGAGGTTAAGACTGTATGTGGAAACAGTTGTTTGGGTGAGTGAATCTCTTTATGGGTGTGGTGATAAGTAAATATATTTCTCAATCATACATGTTCAACAAACTAGAAATATAAGAGGCAGTGTATGTCACAGTTGTATATAAATAAGTATACCTAAGACTCAGTGATTGTATGAATGACTGTATGGATAACTGTAATAGTGATTTTCTAACACACTAAGTATGCCTTTCTAACTATATGAATAATTAAAGAGGTGTTTGTGTAAGTGTGTAACTTGGTAAATGTATGTATGATCAATAGTTTGCATAAGTGAGTAGGATGACTGCATAAGTGAATAGGATGTGTGCTAGTGTGTAATGTCGATGTAGGTGTATAACTATATGTAATAGTATTCTATTAATCTTTGTTAGCATGTATGAATGAATATAAAGGTAAGTGTTTAGATGTTTGTGTAGATGTAGGAATCACTGAGTGGGTTTTTAGAAACATGTATTAGTGTGTGAATGGTTTCAAACATGATACTTCATATTTTATAATGAGTGTTGAAAGGTTATGCTGCTGTATCATGAGGTATATCAGTTTGTCACGTGGATGATGTCATCAGTGATGTCATCAGTGATGCCATTTGAGATGTCCTCAGTGATGTCATCAGTGATGTCACTGACCATGTCATGAATGATGTAATATGTGACATCATCAGCAGTGGATTGCGGGCGCGCGAGTTATAGTTAGTACAACTAACTATAACAGGGGAATTTCAATGGTTTTATACGAGTGAAATGTCCAGCTAACTATAATACCCCTGAAACCTATGTTTTTTTTCAATGAATTTTTAAGGTTTTTAAAATTATAATTCCTAACTATAACCTGCCTGAAACCTATGTTTTTTTCAGTGAATTTCAAAGGTTTTTTAAATGATAATTTTAAAATATATTTATTGGGTTTTTTAAAGTATTTTTAACAATTTCTTTTTACATGAAAAGATATTATTTTATTATTTATCATATAATTAAATTATTATTATTATTTTTTTTTCCTTTTCCTTGAAGTCGCACACCCAAAGCGCACTGTACTCGTTTACGGCGCAAAACGTGTCCGCCATTTTAGGAACGTTTTCTAAGATCCGCGTAGTGTGTGCAACGGCTATTACTTCTCCAACTCAGTTGCTATGCGACTTGAGCACCACTTCTGGCGCATACGCGAGAGGTACGTACTACGCGACGTGGCGGACGTGCGGTAGCGCGTGCCGTCATATGCATAGCGGTCGCGGTGGATGCCTGACTCCCGCGATTTTTTTCATGTTGAAAAACGGATTTATATATATTTAATATAAATATTAAGACAAGAGATTATCTGAGATTATAATAAAAATAATATTCTTTATCTTTCTTAAAAAGTACATCACTTTTTAATATGATTATGCATCCTACGCGCACCCCATGTGATCTAAAAAAAAAGAGAATTGATTGGTTCATTACACTTCCTATTGAAACTATTGAACGAACCCACCCATTTCAATCACTCTTCTTAGAATTTTTCTTAGGGAAAGACCTCCTGAGAAGATCTGCTGTTCTTTCTTTTTTGGAGCAGAGATTCATTTAAAGATACCATGGCTGCTAATCCACCATCATCCTCTGATTCAGAGAAGTCATCAGAGCAAGAATTTGTTCCTGAACCTCCACCAAAGGAAAAATATACCAGCATTGTCTGGAAATTTTTCACCTTCCACCAGGCTTAAAAAAGGTGAATGCAACAAACGTTACTTGCCGCATATGCACAGAAGTGCTTTCAAGGGGAGTACTCCTGCGGAACTGGAAGTATGCAGAAGCATTTGCAATTCAAGCATCCGGTCAACTTTGCAAGAGAGGAGTTAAGGAGATTGAGAGAGGCTCCTCCTGCTTTATCAGAAGGCCCGAGTACCAGTAGAGCAACACCAACAAGCTCTACCTCACAGCCTGATATTCGTCCCCAATTTGGAAAACTAAGAATGTCATGTGTAAAATTCGGACTCTTGATTGCATAATGAGAGCAGTCAGTGGATCAGGTGTGTCGAGCTGTTGACCACCACCACTGTTCATTTTCTTTTCTCCTATCCTCCCATTTTTTTGTTCTCTTTTTCCAGTTTACATTTTTTCCCCTGTTTAAAAAAAGTAAAAAAATTGAAAATCGTTCAACAAAACTAAAAGAAATGCAAAATAACAAAAAGAAAAAAAAAGTTATTTTCAGAACTAACTACTCTAGTTAAAGAAAGATTTAAACTAGTATGCGAGTGTGTGAACGTTTAGATGAATGTATGTGTAGTACATAATTGACTGAAAAAATACATTTGTGATGTGTGTTGGATGCATAACTGCAGAATTATAAGTGCTGCAGCATGACACTGTAAACTGTTTAACTACAATGTGCTGTGGTACTTCTGAAGCACAAGGATGTAACATATATACATAAATATATTGCAACTCTGTGCTTCCCTCTGCACAGCTGCACAAACTGCAGCCATGTGGTGACACAGACACCCTTGCACCTTGGTGCAAGGATGTCTGTGTCGTGCCGAGATTGTTTTTGTGCAGGATGGGACTTGTTATATGAGTGTTCTGTGCAAACGCACACAGCAAAACCTATAGAACACCTTTTCAATGCAAAGTACTGTATATGATGAGATTATATTGACATGGAAAATAAAAGGTATGCAGAATGCCTTTTCCTCACCTTATAAATAAGAAAGAGAGTTAATGGCTAGGCGAATTGTTATTATAGGAGTACATTTCTGTACTGATAACAAAGAACAAGATACATTTACAACTAATTACGTTTTAGGGAACTGATAGGGCATGTTTATATATTACTGAAGGAAAGGGATGCGACCTAATAAGACATTTGGAAAAACACTGAATTATGTGGTTTAAGTTAAAGAGTTTCATTTCTTTTAATTCTGAAATTATCAAAACCAACAAAACAATCATATCAGTCTATTCTGTACTATACCATGTATCTTGCAGACAGGTGTTCTGAAGCTGTCTCCTATTTTAAATCTGTCTGCATTGCAATTTTCTGGCACAAATCTAGTCCACCAATGTTCCTTTTCTTCAACTGTGTGGAAACACAGTCCATTGTGCATTTTAAGATTTACTAAAACTTACCTCAACAGTAATACACGTAAAAACCGGTACACATTTTATTCACTTGTTTTTTATAATGTAAATGGCGCTAAATTTAATATCTTAAATTTAAGATCTGTAAAAAGAAAAAATTGTTATAACATGTAATAATACATTTTTAACAGCACAGCATAATTTTAATAGTTTACAAAGTAATTTCTTTACCTTTTTTGCTGTTCTCAGAATATATTGAATTTCACTAGAAATAGTGATTTCAATTGTACTCATCACATAACAGCGGGCAAAAAACCCCCATCAGATTGTTTAAAAAAAAGCAATAATTCATCGATCGTAAAATACTAGATAATACAAATCACACATATATAAAATGATTACTGTTAAGAAAATGTTATAACTTAAATTTATAAACACTATAAATGATGCCAGTTACAATTATACACCGAGACAATGTGCAACAAAAAGTCCATAATTCAAAGAAATACATTTCCTTGAAGCCAAATTTGATTTTTGCAGTCATTTTTACATAAATTGTCCAATGTTAATTCTGTTAAATCATAATAATAAATTCCTCAGAGACTGAATTATCTTCCTAAAACTTCGGTTTTAAAAATATTAGGTAGGAATTTGGTCATTCAGAAGGCAAACGTTGTTTGAAAACCAACTCAGCATCATTACAGAGGCTCCAGCCTTTCTCACTTTTGAAATTGGCAGTGTAATGTCCAGATGTTGAAGGACCATCGTGAAAAATAATTGCTACTGCTACAAAAGTCCTTCCTGATATTGATAGTTGTGTAGCTACAAAATGTTTTATTAAAGTATCCAATTTTCTTCCGTCAGCTGTACAACGTTGCATCATTGAAATGATATATTTTCCATATCTTTGTATAAATAATGTTGATAACATTTCTAATTTTCATTGGCTACACTCCATGTTTTGATTTGCAGCTTTAACTAATTTACTGAAAGACACTGATTTACAGTCCGGTAATGTCAAATATAGAATTCTTTCAGTATCTACATTAGTGCTACATGTATACATACAATTTTAACATTGATTTCCCATTTATAACAAAGGCCAAAAATATTCTCTGTGTCTACACCTTCATTTTCCAATACAGTAAGCATATACATTAGAAATTCCTGAGCATCTTGTTGGATATTTTGTGTAAATTGTGCAGAACCAGAACATACATCCAAAAGATTACGAACATCAGAAACGCTTTGTATTTTACTTTTATCAGTTCTCAATTTTTCATGAACAGAATACAACAAGGAACAAAATCTTTTTTCCAGATTCTCCATAATTTTCCTTTGCAAACCTTCAAGAAAAAAAACAACATTGACCACTACATTAGCATAGCAGTTGACACCAGAACTATTTTCAAACTGATAACCAACACTCTCTTCAACAGTCTCCTTTTTCTTTTTGCTTGCAATTACAACATTATCTTTTTTTCCCCTTCCCTACACCTTCAGTACAGATATTCTCATACCTTCTTTTTTGACCACGCTTTTCAAATACAGGATATTGACTTAAAATAGGGGCATATGTTCTTCTTAACCTATTATACTCTTTGACACAGTCGGCATCTGCAGCAACCTTTGTATCATCAAAATCAAACAAAAACAAACCAGATAATGTTCTGACTCGCGACAAAGCAACCTATGCCATACCCTCTTTAAACACAGTATTTCCAATATTCACCAAAGCACTGTCAACACTTAAACCTTGAGATTTATGAATAGTCTCTGCATATGCCAAAGAAACTGGAAACTGTTTTCTACGGACATGTAAATCTTTATCAAGTAAAAAATGAAAAGAACAACAACCAATTTGTTTAACTTCTTCAATCTGATCAAATTTAACACCATCTTTATTTTGATAATTAACAAAATCCACAACTTTTCCCAATGCTCCATTAACTAAACCTTTTTCTACATCCAAATTACGCCTTAAAATGACTCGAAAGTTTCTACATGCATATAGATTCTTTTCTAAACCAGCAGTTTTAGATATTGGTTTTTCTAAAGAATCCAATTTTGTCTTCAATTTTTCAGTCAAAATAATAGTGATTCCTTCATTCTCTATTTTATCAATGGCTTCCATTTTTATTATTTCTTAATTTTCCAGTTTCAAAAGTTGTTCATTGAATATAGAACGCTCAGCAGTGTTGGCATTACACAGATTACAGATTTCTTTTCTGCAATTTCCATGTATATTTTCTCTGGAACTATATCTTTATTTGGAAACAAATTTGAAAGTTATCGACTCTGCAAAGTTTATTTGCCATAGGTCAGTAGTCTAATTCTTATATCTTGGAGAATAGTTCCATAATCAACACCATTTGCCTGCCGCATATTTGTAATGAGTTCTTTGTATTCGAAATATGACCAAATGTTCTGGTTTCCATCACAACCCAGAGCCACTTTTAGGAGGCGTTCCTGCGCAGGAACGCCCCCCCCTGTGCCGGAAGCCTCCTTATGGTGCAGGGCTTTACAACGTGACGCATCTCCCAGTTGCGTCACTTCGTAAATATCCCGCACCATGGCGCATCTTTTGCGTCACCGCTGCGTCACAAAAGTGACGCAACGGCGGCATAAAAGAGGCGCAAGGGGCTTGTAAATCTACCCAACAGTGCGTAGCAGTTTGAAGCACTCCATAACACTGTAACCTGAAGTACTGTATGAATACATGCATATTTACTAAAACATCACAATACTATAAGGAAAGACACTGAGTGAATACATATTTGGTTCATTTTTACTTTAGTAAATACATTACTACATGGTACAATAACAGTCACTATGCTTTTGCAACAGTACAACTTTAGAATTTAGAGTAGTGCAGTGTTGTTTGTCTAGTATAGGGAGTCCTGCAGAGGTACTGTTCAAGGGTAGTGCAGTCGTATTTCAGTAGTGTAGGAGGTCCTGGTGGCGTACATTTAAGGTTTAGGGTAGTGAAATTGTGTTTCAATAGTGTAGGGGATCATACTAATGTACTGTTTTAGAGTTTAGGATACTACACTGGTGTTTGGGTAGTGTAACAGGTTGTGCTGGGATAGATTTAAGGTTTAGGGTACTGCAATGGTGTTTGGATAGTATAGGGGTCATGCTGGGATACTCTTCTAGGATAGTGCAGTGGTGTTTATGTAGTGTATGGGGTCATGATATGGGTAGTGTTTTAGGGTTTAAGGTAGTACTATTTTATGTTTAATGTTTGGGTAGTGTAGGAGGTTCTGCTGGGGTAGATTTAAAGTTTAAGGTAGTGAAGTCGTGAATAGGTAGTGTAGGCGGTCATGCTGGAAGTAGATTAAGAGTTTACAGTAGTGCAGTGGTGTTGGGTAGTTAGGAAAACATACTGGGGGTAGTGTCACTACAAGACTACATGTACTTATTTATCTGCAAAAACATAAAGCATGCATTCCATATATTTCAAAATTATTATTAATATTAAACTCATTTTGGAAACACATAACCAATGACTATTTTCTAATTCTACCAAAATGTGACAACACAATACGTTTTTAACCAATTACATGTCGGAAAACACACGAGTTACCAAAATGCTTCTCTCAGAATTATTCCTAAATGCACAGACTCACTGTGTGATTCTAGACAAATAACAAGATTTCTTATAAATGCAGTAGTAGGATACTATAGTGGTGTTTGGGTAGTGTAAGGGGTCCTGCTGTGATAGATTTAAGCTTAAGAGTAGTGAAATGGTGTTTAGGTACTATAGGGAGTCATACTGGGATAGTGCTCTAGCATAATGAAGTGGTATTTATGTACCGTACGTGATCATGCTAGGGATAGCGTTTTAAGGTTTAAGGTAGTGCAGTGGTGTTTGTGTAGTGTAGGGGGTCGTGGTAGGGTACTGCTCTAGTAAATAAAGTGGGGTTTAGGTAGAGTAGCAGGTTGTGCTGGGGTAGATTCAAGGTTTAGAGTAGTAAAGTGGTAAATGGGTAGTGTATGTGGTCACGCTGGAGGTAGATTAAGGGTTTACAGCAGTGCAGTAGTGTTTGGGCAATGTAGGAAATCATACTGGTGGAAGTGTCACTGCAAGACTACATGTACTTATTTTTCTGCAAAAACATCAGGCATGCATTCCATATATTTCAGAATGGCAATTTACTATTAATATTAAACTCAGTTTTGGAAACCCATAACCAATGACTATTTTCTAATTCTACCAAAATGTGAGAACACAATACGTTTTTAACTAATTACATGTAGGGAAACACATGAATTACCAAAATTCTTCTCTCAGAGTCATTCCTAAACACACAGATTCACTGTCTGATTCTACTCAAGCAACTCTATCCCTTACTTTTTACCAAAACACATTTACCACTCTACAAGACATTAGGTGTCTCTACACATTGCACAATCAGTTTTTGTTAACCAATAAGAATCATGTTTTTGAAAAACAGAAACATGCACCCTAGTGTTCAGTGTAGAATGTTGTCAAACAACCAATCATTTCAATTCATTTTTCAAAACGGCATCTTATCCACCATTTTAGAAAAATCCTACTTCTCAAACTGCCATTTCATTTACAGAGACCATCTGAGTGCATCCAGACCTCCCTTCAAGATGCTTAGAGTGTGGATTGTGGGACACAGCTATATTTTCTGGAGCCAAAGGTATTCAGAAAACAAAGGAATTCTCAAAGGCCTAGGTTTACCAAATGTAGACATTAAATGGATTGGACAGAGAGGGTTAAAGTGGCACCAATTGATGCCATTGGTTAAATACCTTTTGCATTTCCAAGACCCTGACCTCATAATTGTGCACTGTGGTGGCAATGACCTAGGCACTTTGACTGGGGTAGGTCTGGAAATACTTATGAAGGACACCTTTGGAGAATTGATGTCACTTTTCCCCCAAACTGCCTTTGTCTATTCTAACATATGCCAAAGGCAGATATGGAACTGGTCCAATCAATTTTGTCCACATATTGAGAAAGCTAGGAAACATTTGAATAAATCTGTTTCTGCTTTTCTCAGAGACTATAGAATGGGGTCCATATACCACAACAATCTGCGTTTCAATACAGATGGTATCTATAGGAGAGATAGTGTACATTTTACAGATGAGGGTAACAAAGTCTTCCTCTTGAACTTTAGACTCTGGATCGGTACTTACTTGTAGGTACTAAAATCTCTCAATAAACACAAGGGCTCTTTTTAGAGCCACCTAACAACTAAACACATAAGCTTCATGTATATCTGAAAAATGTTATTTGTTTTTTGCTTGAAGTCGCGCACCCAACGTGCTACAGTGGTGTAGCCAACACATACAAGTCGTGCACCATGCGCGCTGGAGTCGCATACCCTACGGGTTAGATGCTGTGCATCCAACATGTGCACACCAGGGGCCGCACTGAGCGCCGCGCTGGGTGCGCAACTCCTAATTTTACAGTGAAAAAAATAAGCACCTATCAGTAATTTTTATTATCCCCGGGGACCCCATCCCCTTGGGCTTATATAATACGTTGGAGACCGTGGGGGCAGCCTAAATGCCCCACAAGGTCCCAGCCGGCTCCCTGCATCCTTCGGGAGCCGGCATTGCTTTTCCTCAGGGGGAGCAGCTAACATGCTGCTCCCCCTGAGGAAAAGCAATCTCCTTTCCTAGTTGGAAGAGAGAGTAGGTTTCCTACTCTCTCTTCCAAACAGAAAGGCAGTTTGCAATGACAGGGTGGAAGCCGCGATGCTCCCGCCCTGTCATTGAAAACAGCAGTGTCCCAGAACACTGCAGGAGCCGGCCATGCGCCCCCCTTCTCCCACATTTTTGAAAAGCTCCGAGGGGGGGGGCGGTCCCTGGGGCTGGGGGGCCTCAGAGCCCCCCTCAATTAATCTTTTGAAGCCCTGGGGTGTGGTAGTCCCCGGAGATGGGGGGCCTAAGAGCCGCCCCACCCTTTTTAAACAAGCCCCGAGGGTGGCGGTCTCCGGGGCTGCGGGGGGAGCACCGTGAGCCCCCCTGCATATGTTAAGTTACAGCCCGGGGAGTGGCAGTCCCCGGGCAGTATGGGGGATATTGGGACCCTCCCCACACTATTGTTTTAAAAATGCCCCCGGGATTTGGCCTCCCGGGGGCAAATTAAAATATTTAGCGCAGGAGACCACGTTTCCTTTTATTTTTAAAAAATAAAAATTTCACCCTGGGAGTCCTTGTGGGACCCCATGAGCAGGCCTAGGAGGTCGGGGTGTTTCTACCCTGCCCCCTTTTCACGTTTTGCACACATATTTCACAGACTTCTTCAACCTCGCTTCTACCGAGGCTTAAAATGGCTGCCACCAATTCCTGGTTTCAAATGTTCACAACCACTTGACAGCCAATTAGCATTGAGTGCATGATCGGAACGGTGCGCTTATGCTACGATGCCAATCCTCGCACAATCCGCGGATCCACCGCCCCCATAGATATGTACTTTTAAATGTAATTTTCTCTGAAACTACTGAACAGATTTACACCAAATAACCAAAAGGTACGAGTCAAACCAAGGACTACATCTTTGCCAAATTTGGTGTAATTCCGTTCAGCCGTTCGGGCTGTAGCCGTGGCTAAAGGTCCTATGGAAAATTGCATGGGGAAAACACGTTTTGTGACCCCCATTTTTTCTCGCCCCCCACCTGACGAATCACCCCAAACTTTCAGGGAAGGAGCAGAACTGAGCTAGCCAAAAGTTTGAAAAATTTCACGCACATTCATCAACCGGCACCAAAGTTATTCCAAATAGAATGTTTCAGATTTCCTATGGATAAAAGGTCCTAACTATAACTATCTACTGGCGACTGCCACCTCTGCGAAGAGGCAGAACTGAATCAATCGCAAAATATTTCAGCAAATGGCTCTGTTTATCATGATGTTCCTTGAAATGACGTGCCACCGGATAGGTGGGGTCCTCAGTGTTGATGGCCCTAATGTGCTGGAGTATCCTCTTGTGCGCCTGTATATATGTGTTTTATCCTATTAGTCCACAACCACTGAACCCTAAGAAATACTTTGCCACCCTAAAAATCCCCTACCACCCAAAATCTCACACCCACCCTAAACCCTAGAAATTCCCATGCCACCCAAAAACTCATAACCACCCTAAACCCTAAAAATGTCTAGCTACCCAAAAACCTATACCCACCTTAACCCCCTAAAAACTCCCTCACTGCTCAAAATCCCATACCCACAATAAAACCTAAACATTTCCTTGGCATATGAAACCCATACCCAGCCTAAACCATAAAAATTCCCTTGCCACCAAGAAACCCATACAGCCTACGCCATACAAATTCCGTTGCCACCAAGAAACCCAAACCCAGCCTAAATCATAAAAATTCCCTTGCCTCCTAAAAACCCATCCCCACCCTAAACCCTAAAAATTCCATTATCACCCAAAAATCCATACCCACCCTAAACCCTAAAAGTTCCTACTACCGGAAAACCTATACCCACCCTAAACCCTAAAAATTCCCATACCACCCAAAAACCCATATCCACCCTAAAAATTCCCTTACCACCCTAAAACGTATAGACAGCTTAACTCCAAAATCTACACTTGCCACCCAAAAACCCAAACCCACTCTAAACCCTAAAACTTTTCCTACCAAACAAAAACCCATACCCACCCTAAAACCTAAAAATTCCCACACCACCCAAACCCCCATACCTACTCTAAACCCTAAACATTCTCTACATTCATTACACTTTCCTGGTAAAAGGCATCCTTTGTAAAGGCACATTTGTTGTAAAACAAGTTTTGTTAAACACTGTGGTTGTAAAGGTTTTTTATTGTATGGCCTTTGCTGTATAGACTGTTCTCCATGTATTATACATGCATGGAGAGGGGTGTGTATTGTCAGTGGGGGAGAGCAGTATGTATTGTGACTGTAGAGTTAGCAGCTTTATTGTTAGTTCAGTGAGAGTGGTGTGCATTGTGGGTGTCGGGTGAATGGTTTGTGAGTCCTTGGAGAGCAGTGTGCATTGGTAGTACATGGTGAGTAGTATGTATTGTGAATGCAGGGCAAGCAGGGTGCAGGATGAGTGCATGGAGAGAGGTGTTCATTTTGAGTGCAGGATGAGAGGTGTGTTTGGATGGTGCATAGAGAGCGGTGTGTTTTGAGTGTAGAATTAGTGTTGTGCATTGTGAGTGCAGGGTTAGCGGTGTGTATTGTGAGTGCAGACTGAGGGGAGTATCCAGATGAATGTAGAGTAAGCAGTATGGCTGTGCCCTGTACCTTTATGAATGCAGGATTTCAGAGGATGTGTATCTGTTCAGTGTGAGCAGAGGTTCTGTATGAGTGCAGGATGAGCATTGGTCATGTGTGCACATCTAATTGCACAAACCACATATTTCAGAGTATAGCTTTGAGCACCAGCACTCTTTACTGTACGACTTAAGCACTAGCCCTATAGGAATTTCATAGAGGTGTACACACCAGAGAATTTGTTTAGAGAGCTGAGCCATTTTCGGGCCAAGGCGCACAAAAAAAACGTACACGATGTCTGTATGCCACTAATGCTCTAAGACTGCCATTTCTCCGCCTCCTTTTGCTTACACCACTACACACTTACTTCTATTTCCTCTCTCAGACATGCACTCTATTTTTTGTTCTTTACCCCTTTTTCCTCATGTGCTCTTTTTTGTCCCCACACTCTCCCTCTGTGACTAGGCCTCACAAGTGCCTCTCTTTTTCTTGCTTTCTCTCTGTCCCTTTCTTTCTCTTCTTCCTCTTCCTCCTTTCTCCCCTCCCAGAACCATGCAATGTTAAAAAAACATATTCCTGCATTGTAGGTGTAGTAGCTACAGACTTTAGCAGGGTAACCCAGGGAAGATCGTGTTTACCACAGAAGCAGTGAAGGTCGATCATTTCTTTTCCACCTGAATCTTAGGACGAAATCTCTCTTTAAGAGGGTAAAAGGAGGCATTTTAGAATTGCAAACCCCAGTATGCTACTGATGGAGCAGGGTTCCCTTTCCTCAAGGTACTCTAGAACCCTTGGTCAAAGGACCGTTTGTACCTGTTTTAGAAGTGTATAGAGGAGAAACAACTCATTAGGTCAGACTCACAAGTTCAAAGAATCATGACTCCGAAGAATCACAGACTCCAGGTTCTAGGTTAGTGGTAAGGTAAGGTAAGGTACATTTTATTATGTATAGTTAATTAAAACCAGTACAAAACATTTACATTCAAAAAGGTTTCTTAAAATGTAATACAAATAGGTTCTAGGTTAGTGGGTTTATTACAAATCCAAAACTAACTGGACATACAGCCACCTCAAAATGAGGTTGTAGAAATACATCACAACTAATGCAAAGCCAAACCTGCATGCAAAATTCAGTCTCTGAAGCATGAAACGAATGACGAATTACAAAATCAGAACACAGGCAATCAGTGCCCCCACATCAAGATCAGACTTCATTGGAGGTTTGTGGGTAAAAAGCATTAGTCTGTCCCTACTCTACAGCTAACATGACATCCCTACTTAGCATTTCCCAGGCAAGTTCAGGAAAAGGTGTCAGCGCATGAAGACTTCCTAAGAATTACACTCACGTTGTATTGGTTGAGTAGCATAAAGCTACAGAGCTCCTTCTAAGATGCTCTTTCTCTCTCTATCGATCTCCTCTCTTCTCTCCTGACTGACCCCAGGGCACCATCCCTAATTCAAACACCAAAATCATAAGACACGCCCATTACACATCATGCAATCACGTCATCCAACTGGACACCTCCTCGCAGGTGATTTTCCATTCAGTTTATATACTCCCAGCTTCTGGCTCGATGACCTTATTCCCAGGCCTCCTCCAGTGAGAAAGAACATCGTCTCACATTATTAGCACTACTTGTACAAATGTATCCTCTCCTCCATGAGCCTAAAACCTAAAACTAACTAACAAGGATGAATTTCTCCACCTGCAAAGGAAAAGTGAGAAAGAACAAATTCAACACGCACATGAAATTCGGCTACCGAGCCTAATATGAGAGCTTCCAGGGAAAATGCATTTCGGGCAGGCCGAAATCGGCCAACATAAGAAAATAACACGTGGGCCTTATGAAATCACATATAAATTAACATTTTACTAGACGTTTCCAAATCAACAAGTTATGTGAGCACATCAAAAATATGAAGCACCCTACATGAATTCTACACTTTCAACTTCAGTTAAACACATATATACTTAGACATTAATACGATGGACATTTAAATCAGTGCATTACGTTTCAATAAATGAACTACATTAATCAGTTAGAAATGAATACTAGGATTTTGATCATTTTAGGACACAATTACCATGTAAATTTCTTCACCTTACACAAAATTTACTATCAAAACACTTCATTCTAATTACCAAATGTTAACACCACAAAGGAATAAATGCAGGTGCAAACTACTCGTGATTATGATGCACCCCTTCCAAATGAAAGAGCACAACTGCGCTCCATCAATAATCTCCAGAGAAAGCATTGTTGCAAGTGTTGATTATTGTGTTCTGCCATTACATCCTCGTGAAACATTGTAGTCCCCACTATCAAAATGTAACAAGTCTACCTGCATTGTGGCCTCCTTGGGAGCAGGCCAGTGCCCATAGGGCTTCTTACATTTTGATAATGGGGGTAATAAAATTGCAGATAACCAGTGGCACTGACAGGCCCCTCTTCTGCTGCACCCAGGGACTTGTGGAACAACATAAGAATATGAGCGAGGGAGGGGAGGCCAGGATAATTGCTGACAAAACACTGTAGGCATTTCTAAAGCCTAAGTATACTCCAATCAAAAAAGATAATACATACATTTATTTCCATTTACATCCTTTCCAATTTGTAAGCAGCAACACTGGTCTGAATGTTCAATGTTCTTTAATCATGATTCCTGACAAGGTAAACCGCTGACTGGGATATATACAACTTCTTTGAATGTACTTCTCTGTTACTGAGCTCATGTTATGGATAGTGCGGAAAGAGTCACCATTTTCTCTCCATTGCAAGTTCAATGTTTTGCTTACAAGAATCGACACAACTCAATACTATGATTTCTTCTTCGAGGCAAAAGATCTTTGCCACTGTATAGGAATATAAACCAGCTCAAATCAAATCAGTCATTAACATGTAAGTTCAGTCAATTATGAGAGTTTTGGGAAAGTTTCAAATCTCTATTTCTCGAAGAGATTCGTAAGTTCTTTTTATTCATCTTTTAATTGAATTAGTAAATCAGAAAACGTGGTTATAGAAATCATCAAGAAAATATGGTTAGAGTCATAAATATAGCAAAATAACAGCATGTTCAACAAAGGAATTTGTCCCTAAGCTATGTAAAAGGGACCTATCCTAACAGAACCCATAAATAGTTCCTGAAAAAGAGCAATATCAAGGGGGCATCATATCAAAATCTAAATTAAATTGAACTCCCCTTCAAGAGGAGTTCTTGAAACTCAGCCGAGTCTCATATCTCCAAAAGTATTAGTATACAGTCATAGTAACAGCTGCACTGAATAAATCTCAACCAGCTAAAATAGGAAAATAGACACAGCAGTAGCTACATCTGTAAGTGCAAAGGAAAGAAATTATCACCTGCAAAGGGTCAGGCAACAGCAATCACAGTCAGCAGATGCTCACAGCAAGAGTGCAGAAGTGGGGCAAGTGAGAATGCAAGAGAGGACAGGTGATAGGTAGCCAGAAACACACACTATTATAAAAGACATAGGGCCCGATTCACAGAACTAAATTAAGACAAAATCCGAAACTTACTACCATTTTGGTATTCACAGAAGGCACTTACTCATTTTGGTATTCACAGAAGGCACTTATTCATTTCGCTATTCACAGAAGTTAGGAGTCCTAAATTTAGGACTCCTAAATGCCTTCTGTGAATACCGAAAGTCTTAAAGTTAGGATTTTTTTCAGTTTAGGAGTTGTAAAGTTAGGACTCTTAACTTTAGGACTCATAAATGCCTTCTGTGAATACCGAAAGTCTTAAAGTTAGGATTTTTCTCAGTTTAGGAGTAGTAAAGTTAGGACATTCATTATCTCATAAGCATATGTTTACTTTTAAAATAAATTCTCTATTCAATATTATGTGAACATGATGAAGAAGGAAGTTCAGTTTTAGTTTATCAAGCGGTTGTAGCTGAAGATAGTAATACATTTCATAAATTCTGCATAATCTACAGTTATGACAGCATCTAAGCAAGTCATATTATGGTCAAGCTATCTAATACGCTTTGTGCATGGTTCAGCATTTTCCTAAAGCATCTATTTCCTGGAAAGAAGAGGCCTAGCTGAGGTTTGGAAGTAGAAATGAAAGTTTGGTACTTTTTGCACAAATTTATGTGTGATGATTTAAAAGTGTGCTGGTACATCATTACATGTATTTCTTCAGACCCAAGGTACAGTGCATACTAGTACAGGCATACTGTTAAAAAGAAAGTATACCTATTTATATTTTCTGTGTGTTTGTTTATTGAAGACGAATATTCTGGACTGACCGGGGTCACCACCCCCAGATAGAAAGCTCCTCATTAGAGGGATCGGAGAGGCTGGTCATAGCCAACACCAACCTCGCTTGGCCCAGTGGAATAACGATTGACTACCTCGCAGACAAGCTGTACTGGTGCGATGCCAAGAAATCAATGATAGAAACTGCCAACTTGGATGGATCCAGTCGGAGAATCCTCAGACAGAATGATGTAGGTGAGGTTTATGGGTTCTAGATCATTTACAATACTGTTATTTCTAAGTCCGCCTTCATATTTTATGAATATGAGGGTACATGAGCTAATGCATGATCATACAACAATAAGAATGTTTTTGTCCCTTCATGCAGTCTGGCACTGACTAATTAGATGTTAATGTCATGATTATTTTAATAACTTTTGGCGACATATATGAAACTTTTGAAGAGATTAAAATGTTCCAGCTTTGAGAGGAATGGCGCAGCGGCCAGGGTGCCTCACTCCGGACCACAGGGTTCATGGTTCGATCCCCAGCTCTGGTGACAGGTTAGCCCAGCACCATCTGACTCTGGGCGATAGATTGCTTAATCTTCCCGATGGCCCCCAGCGCCAGGACACCTCTCCGGAGGTAGCTGTGCGCTTTACAAATGCTGGTATTTCATTTCATTTCAGAGATGAGGCTGTTATTTAGAGTAACCAAAGCTTTCTGGGTGCACAACTTAAATATGCATATCTGTGAATGATAATGTGCCAACCTGCACAGTTTGAAGGGAGTTACTAATGGCATTTGCCAATGATTCAAAGGTAGAGAAAGTGAGCAGGGCATGCATGGATGTTGATTCACCGAAATGTGAGGGGTAGCGGAAATTACATCACAGGAAGTGACCTTTGACCCCGACTCTTCGCTGAACTTGATGTCACATGAACTTATCCTGATGACCTCTTGATAATTGACATTGTTGAAGTTTCACAATAACAGCCAGATTAATATAACATCACAACCCAGATAATTGTCTGTTTTAGATACCACCTTTAATAAAGTGCTTATATGATCTTTGAAAGTGGTGGAGAGTATTATTTGCTCTGATTTGTAGCTAATGAGTGAAGCCGACCTCTTATATCATGGCTCAAGGGGGTGCTTGCATAAAAAACATTTTTTTTTAAATTGAGTCATAGAGTTCCTTTAAAGCACAATTTTTAAATGGATTTGCTAAAGTAAAAACCCACAGACTCTGAAAGGTCTCTCATTTAATATTCACCTTACTTCAGGGTGAGCAGAGCCGATGAAATTTTCCTCAGGAACTGACTCCATATTTTTATAATGTTAATTTATGTTAAAATATTAATAAAGTGCACATAACCAACCGGTTTCTTGGTGCTGTACTTTTGGGGCCTCTGTAAGAAAAAAACCTCAGTTATTGCCATGGGTGCATCTCATATGCCATTCGCACTCGTTATGCCAAAATTACATGCAATATTCCTGTGCGAGAATTTTGCCATTAACGGCTTCAATATACCGTAGGTGACCCTTACCTTCCACTCATACTTTCTCACTAACTCATACTCACTCATGCTCTCACTCCTTCATTGTTGCTCACTCTCACTTATTCTCACTTTTACTCATTCTTTCAAACTGCCTCACATTCACTCTTAGTCTCACTCGCTTTTAACTTGTCACTCACTAATAATCACTTGCACTCACTGTTGATCTCACTCATTCTGGCACACAATTACACTTACATATTATTGCTCACTCTGATTCAAATACTTCCTCACGCTCATTCTTAGTTCATTCATTCACATTCATCGACTCTCACTTGCAGTCAATCTTACTCTCACTAGTTCTTACTCACTCTTTCTCATAATTACTTACTGAAGCTCAATATCACTCATTGGCACTCACTACCTAGGCTGCCCCTTATAGGAGTGGGAAATACAAAGCCACCTGAGAAGTTTGATTTTGTTTCCTCTCTAGTATAACACCCTCTTTGATAGATCCTGCCAGCTTGAGGGTACTTACGTGGAATATACAAGGCGTTGGGACCAAGGGGGAAGACGTTCTCTGGTGTAGGACTTTCCAGGGCTACACTACAAGAGGCACGGGACACAGGTGAAGGCCTTCAACTGGATGGTTTCACCTCATATGTTAAGCAGGCTGTCCCCTCCACGTCAGGGCGTTCAAAGGGAGGTCTTCTCTTAATGTTCTCTCTTGACCTAGTCTATAATGTAAACCGCTTAGAGTGTCATTCTCCCCATATCTTGGCAGTAGAGCTGATTTTTAAGGATCACTACCCGTTATTAGTAATTAACTTTTACAGCTCTTTTACTAGACTTTTTGTCGATGAACATTTAGTTGCCCTGGAAGGATTCGTCGAGATATGTAAAAAAGGAAAACACAAATACTCCGAGATCCTAATTGTGGGCGATTTTAACACGCATCTGTGTAAGCTGAACTGTATTTTAAAGAAAGCTCCTGGGGACTGTCTACTTTCAAATACACATTTTGAACACACAGTCAGGTACACTTTTAGAGGGGTTTCTTGCTGCAAATGATCTGTATTGCCTAGAGGAGCAAACAGGGGTGAATACTTCCATCCCTACCTTTACCGGAAGGGGATCCCTCAGTATCATTGATTTTATTATGATCTCTGCATCTTTAGCTCCTTCAGTCTGTAGTATGAGGGTTTCTAGGAGCACGTTTAGTCATCACAATCCCCTCACACTTGACTTATTATACTCATCTGGCTTTTACAAGGTAGAGAGTAGGGATATCACAAATTCTGACATTAGCACCAACGACCAGTCACATAGCTTGAAGTGGATGAAAATGGTCCCGGAACAATTTCAAGATGAGATTATGTGGAGTGCACAGCCAAAGTCTCAGTATGTATGAACAGCACTGGGTCAGATGGAGCAGTATTAGAGGCTTTTGGAATACTGACCAAGCACATAGCTAACAACCCAACTATTTCATGCAGGGGTAATGGATCTAAATTGAAGAGATGGTTTGATGGCACCTACTCTAGCACCCTTAAAAAGTTACTGTTGGCCCTCAAACAAAAACCCGGAAATGAGAGTGAAATTAGGGTATGCAGGGCAGAATATAAGAAGGCCATCCAGGAGAGGAAGAACGCCATCAGGGAAAGGGCTTGGGGAGATCTTGGTCAAGCAACACACGCTCGGATAGCAAGATGATCTGGGCGGTGGTGAATAGTCTGTTTTTTTCAGAGACTGGAAATGCCAATATAGATTGCACCGTAGATCCCGAACGTTGGGTAGAGTTTTTTGGAGGCGAGTACACTGATGGCGAGTTGGAGAGGTTGGAGCCATTGCGGGAGCTCACCCTGCCGCTAGAACCACTTTATTCTAATGCTTCTGAGGTCCAGGCAGCCATTCTTGCCCCTGCGGGGGACAAGGCCCCTGGCCTGAATGGGGTACCAGCTGACCTGTACAAGGTAGACCCTTTAGTATGGGCTGTAATACTGGCTTGGGTTTTTAATGCTGCTGGTACCTTGGGTTTTCCCCCATCAAGGGCAAGGGCCTTTATTATTCCTATTTTTAAAAAGGGCGCTAGGGTTGATCCAGCCAGTCATAGACATATCTCACTTTTGGACTCCTCTGCCAATATCATGGGAAAGGTAATCCTGAAGCAGCTATCATCATGGCTAGAAAATGTTAATGTCATTAGTGACCTGCAGTATGGGTTTAGGCAAGGGAGAGGCACATTGGATCAATGCATACATTTGAGCCTGGTGATTGGGAAGTATACCATAGCAAAGAGGGGCACACTGCACATGGGATTCATGAAACTAATATCAGCCTTTGAGCGAGTAAATCGATCAAAATTGTGGCAGATCCTGGGTGAATTGGGCATGGAACAGAGTCTGGTATCCTCTTTACATTATGCCCACAACAACACAATGGTGGCAGTAAGATTTAAGGATGACTGTAGCTTAAGGGATTCCTGGGAGGTTAGGCAAGGGGACGACAAGGGTGCATTATGGCACCTCTACTGTTTAGACTTTATATAAATAAATTAGGAGATCATCTCATAGACAGTACTCAAGACATCCCAAGAGCCGGGCCCAAATTGGTACCAGCATTACTGTATGCAGATGATGCTGTGTTGTTCACTAGGACTCCATAGGCCTCCTTCAGAATTTTTTTAATGCTTTTTTTTATTTTATGGAGTCACTAGATTTAGCGACCAATTTTACCAAGTCACCGACAATGACAATGGGCAGCAAGAAGGCCGCTAAGACAAAGTTTTTCTGCAGGGGTTGGAATTGTCGAAAGTGTACACTTTTCTGTATTTAGGGGTGTTATTTGATGATAATGGGGCCTGGGTTGCACAAAGGCAATCAAAAAAGAATACTTTGGCCAGAGCAGTTGGGTTGTATGAGATTTTGCCAAAAGATTGAGGTTGAAACCAATACCTGCCATACTTAAAGTCTAAAAAGAGAAATGTATCTCCATGGCAGCATATGCGTGTAATGTATGGGGCTACACAAATGTGAGGGACATCCAGGAGATTGAGAACAAATTCATGCGCGGCCTCCTGGCTCTTCCCTCCAGTATCCTTGCCTTTATTTTATATGAGGAACTTGGCTTGGGGTACATCTCGGATCATATTGCTGTTGCACCACTAATGTGTTGGATGAGGATTTGGTCAAGTATCACTCCCACCCTGAGTCAGATAGTCATCATGGATTATATTGCCCTTGATGGGGCCTTACAAATTATGTGGCTTATATACATCAGGGAGAAATTGAAGCTGCTTGGTTGTTCGGACATGTATAGTAAACCAAGAGCTTTAGGACCTGCAGCTATCAAGAATATTAAAAGAAAGTTCTTGGGCAGGCAGCAGGTGACTAGGGAGGGTCTTGAACTAGTCAAGCCCACGGTGAGAAGGTATGTCACCCTTACTTTGACCCCACAGTTACAGCCCTATCTGTCACTAGTAACAAACATACAACATTGTTTTGTTTTAACTAGATTCCGGCTGACCAGGTATCCTGGTTTTTAGCCTTTCCAAAGGGGTTCACACAGTCAGGTTGCTTAAAGCCATGCCCTTGCGATAATTTCTCTGAACAGGACACTTTGCATTTTATCTTTTTCTGTGAATTTTATACCCCCTTCGAAAGAAATTTATAATGGCACTATTGAGAGAGGAAAACTTTGTCCAAGTAAGGCCTGCTCTGTTATTTTAACAAATGCTACCCTCCCCTGTAGGGTGCTTTGGGGCTGCAAGCTTTCTGCTAAGGGCAATGAGATCCAGGAAGAAGATGCCCTCGCAGTAGCTGCAAACCATTTTTCAAACTTGTTTTTAATATTACATACTCTTTTTAGCACTCTTTTTACTTAATCATGCGGACATTTGTCAAGCACCTATTGCTATGGCATTTTGCTTGTTGACACTTAAATGTATTGATATCTGGATATTTTACAATGTGTTTTTCAATTGGACTTAGGGGATTAATTACTGTATGTGTAATATGTGCATGATGGGGACCCTTCTAACGGAAATGTATTTTACCCTCTTTTTTAACGTAATGATTGTCATTTCAACGTTTTTTAATGTTTTAACGGTGTGATTTAATGGCTTTTGCTAGCCGAATAAAGTATTTTTGACTTGACTTCACTTGACACTCACTACCTGTCACTGACTCTCACCCACTAACTTTCACTCACACACAGATACACATGCTGACACATACTTATGAGCACACTCACATATACACACTGTCTCTCTCACACAAACTCTCACCCACAGACTTAGCGCAAAACGCATTTAAAGTAGTTGTCTACTTACCCTAGCTGTCAGCAAAAGTCTAGATCCAGCTCCTGCTGCTCCATTTTTTATTACAATAATAGTAAGCAATACGGTATTATTCATTATCTGTGCAATATAAAAAAATGGGCAATAATCAAGGAGACTGGAGTCCGAAAGTTCAGAACAGTGACCTGTCCCTGTGTCCTTGACACTGAATTTGCCACCTCTGTGTCCAGGGATCACAAAAGCAGTGACAGTGATTGCAAAGGACAAGACAGGGGCCGCATCCGTGACCCCTAAATGATGTCCATGAGTACATGCCTTATTTTCTAAAAATATGCTGCCATTTTCCAGAATCTACAGTTAATCTACAGCTGGGAAGTTCACATTGTTTTTGTCTGGATAGGTTGCAATCATTTTGTCAGTCACAGTTCCAGTGAGCCACCATCTAGACACAAGAAGGGTTGCAACTTTAGTCACTGATGTCACATGACCTTTGGTATCAATACCAACTTACGACGAGACATCATTAAATGTGATAATAAAACTGGTGGAGGAAACCTAATAGAAACAAAATTAAAAAAATATATAAATTCAAAAATGTGTCAGCCAATATTTCAGCTTGTCATGTTCAGCATACCCATCTGTTTGACCAAAATGCCAGTGAGGCCATCTATGGCAGAACAGATATAGAAGTATCAGTGGTTCGTGGTCTTACAGTGTTGATATTGTTACAGGACCATTGGTTTTCAGTATCCTGACTTTGTATTTTATCCTGTTTTTGTTGGATGTTTTTCTAGCATGGGAATAGGGCTTTTCTTTCATTTGTGTTCTAGAGAACGCATCTTCTGTTAAGGGAAGTGTGAATGGGCTTTTAGTAAATCTATTCTTTGCTCCTTTTGGATTGAGGGTCTTGAGTAGCCAAGATGGTTAAGAAGAAAGAGTTGTAGTCCATGTGGAGGCATTAGCTATAAATAATCAAATAAATACATAAAAAGTTATGATGCTCAGCCAGGGATGGCATATTTTCCATTTCTTGTGTTATTTAAATTAAAGTCAAACATTGAAACAACAAGATGAACATTCTGACATTTGTTTTTAAGTGTTCAAGAACCCTGATTGTGGGTGAAGATCTTTGTTAAAGGCTAGGGAAGATGAGTTTGCAACAACACATGTATGGGTGTATGTAAAAGTGTGCATGTGTAAGTGTTTCTTTAAAATTCTACATGTACATACGTTTGATAATGATTAGACCTTTGGATCAGCAACAGTTAAAGAATGCCTTTTTCTTCTAGGTCACCCCTTTGGAATCACAGTCTTTGAAGATGACATTTGGTTCTCTGACTGGTCTACGTCATCAGTATTGCGGGTGGACAAGCGGACAGGATTAAACAGGGTACGTCTTGGAGGAAGCATGCTGAGGCCTTCATCACTGGTGATAGTGCACCCTTTGGCCAGACCAGGTATACCAAATACCACGGTGTCCATCTCATTGATCCTTCCCTTAGTATGTTTACTTGTGCTATTCATTGTCAATAATACAATTACAGACATATATGAACACGTGTTTGTGGTTTGCAAAAGTTAACATTCATGGATGTCAATTAGGGGTAGCCAAGGAAGTTGCAGCTCCCATTATCTTGCCATAGTGTACCCCTGGTACTGCTCTTTCAATTCCTTGTCTTAACATCAGGAAAAGAACCCAAGTAGTGCTCTTGGAGCATTATTTACATTCTGTAGATGTGCTTAACCTATTTTATCAAACTCACAAAAGGTAATTTGAGGCATAAAGATAACCACTGGCAAGTGCTCAGGGTATCATTATTACCCATCTATCTTTATGCGAACTTGCCAACTCAGTTTGGATTCACCCATATGCAAATCAGTCTTGACCCTGCTCCAATAAGTACAGTCCAACCCGAACTGCATGGCCAGGTACTCCCTGAAGTGGAACAAAAGCCACCTATGACCGGGGATCTTCAGTTGGGTATAGCTTGGTTCCGGTGGCACAGTGAACAAGGGACCCATGGCTGAGCATACCCGTGGCTTTTAGTACATACACCTTCTCACCTGCCAATGCGCTTACAGACGAAACAGGATGGGGAATCCTTGAGCTAATAAGAGCACGATGTAATCACATTGGCAGGTGAGGAGGAATATGTACTAAAAGCCCCTCTACCATGGACCTCATATGCAGACCCCTTGGACAGAAAACTAGAAATTTGGGATTCCGGATTGAACGGTTCAATAATATACAGCAGTTGGGATCAGGGATTATTCAAGTCTGTTTAAGAAGGGGGTCTAGTAAATAAATCATTCTTCGAGTCTGCAAAAGAAGTACAAGAATAAGTGCAAATATCAACTCCCTTTCATTCAGGGTATAACAATCAAATATACCACAAAGAAAAGTGAACATAATGACTGTGTTGATAAAGATGGAATAACCAGATACCCATCGAAACGCGTCAACGCATTTCTATACATTATCCCGAGGACAAGTTCGACCTGTAGATACAAAACAGAGTATATGTATCCAGGCTAATCTTGCAAAAATTATTCCCAGGGAATTCTTGAGCTTCCTATTTTTTAGCGTTCTCTGTGGTAAAAGTGTCATAAGATGTTATGTTATGTCCTGATTTGATGAATTGTACTGTTTTTAATTATGCTGAAATGATGCATTGTGTTTTATTATAGGTGTTTTTATAATATTTGTGTTTTAATAATATTTACATGTACTAAAGAAATAAATTGACTTGTTTGCACTGCATGTTATAGTAGTATCATTGTTTGAGTGTTTCAGGGACTTTGAGTGACAATTTTTTAGTTTATCTATGTGTTATATGAGGGTAAACAGTCAAAATATCGAGTACAAAATATCGAATGGACATAATATCGAGTTTAAAATATAGAATGGACAAAATATCGAATGGAGAGAATATAGACATCAAAAATATCGTTTTTAAGGTAAGTAATGTAATATCGAATGTTAAAAATCTACAGGCATATGCATCAACATTCGGTAATACACGTCGGTAATAGCGAAAAATACTGAATCGCTATTAAGGACATGCAAACCGCGATGCATCAAACAAATCGGAAAAAATTACCGAATCGGTAAAAATCGCTATTAAATAGCGAAAGTACACCCGCACGAGTAGCAAATACCGAGTTAGCTAATACCGATTCGGTATTACTGAATCCGGTATTAGCGATTTCGGTAATAGCGAAAACGGGCAAATCACGCGACGCTTCGAATGCGGGCCGATGACATCACAACCAGGAAGTAGGACCGCCACGCTGCATTCTGTGTTCGGAGTTGCACTGAGGAGGAGGCAGACCACAGGAGCTGAGCACCAAGACTGAACCTGTAGCAAGCAGGACAAGGCAAGCAGGAGAAGATGGAGAAGCAGGCCCTCCAGCAGGGAAAGGAAACACACCGAAAGCGCAAAAGGAAGTTTTCAGATAAGGAGCTGGAAATCCTCATCAAGTGTGTGACCAGCAATAATGACAGACTGTTTGGCAAATTGTCCCTGAAGGTGCCAGAGGCAGAAAAACGCAAGATGTGGCTGCGCATCAAGGACAAGGTAAATGCCTGCGGAGTCACCCACCGCAGCATCGACGACCTAAAAAAACTGTGGTATGACCTAAGGAAGAGGGCCAAGGAGGAGATTGCGCAGAGGGTCAAGGATGCTGATGGCACAGGAGGGGGCACATCCAACGTGACGCCAAACACTGTCCTGGAGGATCTAGTGGAGTCCACCATAGAACGGGAAGCTGTTGTGGGGGTCACACGTCTGGACACCTCTGGTGCTGCGGAAGGAGGACAAGGTAAGAAGCATGGCAGCGTAACAATGCAGCATGTACTAAGTCCCTGCCCAATCCCCCATGCCAGACCCAGTGCCCATGTAGTGTTGCCCTAAACACATACCCTCACCAATGTGTTGCACCATGGGAGTTGTAGTCCATACATGAATGGGTGCATGCCAGAGCACAGAGATGAATACAGCAGCTAAGGGCCAATTGTCAGACTGAAAATGTTATTTATTGTGAGATGCCACTGCTATTTCCACATACTATACCATGATTATAACTATGCACTGTTTCACACACAGATGCATCCCCCTACGATTCAGACGACAGTGCCCGCCTCGTCATCTCTGAGACGCCAGTGTTGTCAGAAGCCGAGTGCTCACATGGAGCTGAAGCCATGTCCTCCCCTTCACCACCACGGCGGTCGACACCTCCACCATCCCTGCAGTCCAAGGCACCACCACCACCACCAGCACCAACCTCGCGGTCCAAGACACCACCACCACCAACCTCGCGGTCCAAGACACCACCACCACCACGACCACCACCAGTGCGGGCCACTCCGCAGAGCCGCAGAGCTGATGTTCCCTCCCTGCCCCTGATGGAATCTGATCACAGTTCAGCACCCCCAAATGTTCCACGCCAGGCTGTCATCACTCCAACCAGCCAAACATCATCACGATGCGCATCAGGCAGAGGGATGTGACCCCGGCTCGTGGTGCTGCAAGACCAGTCGATCTGTCCGGAGGGTACGGAGTTCTGGAGACCCGGATGCTGCGTGTCCAGCGCCTGTAGGGGAGACACATGGGTGCCATGAAACTCTCCATGACCAAGCTATGCAACAAACTTAGCAACATGACAGACGCTATGCGTGAGCACACCACTGCCGTAGCTGCCGGCAACAATGACATTAAGCTGTGCCTGCAAGAACTCACACGTGCCGTAGTGGCAGGCCAACAGAGTAGCAGCGGCGTCACAGGCAGATCATGCTGGCAGTGACTTCAACCAACAAGGCCATCAATAAGCTCTGCAACAGCACGGCTGTGCTGTCCCGCAGGTCCGTGTCCCTGCAACTGCCACAGACTCCCATCGAGTAGAAGCCGAGGAGTCACAGGACAAGAGACTGGGGGTACGCGGCAAACGCAAGTGAACATGTGACAAAGTTACACTGTCCTTGGTGACGTAACCATGGCCAGACTAAAGTACTGCACTCATTAACCGTTCTGAGGACGGACAATTTAAGTTTGACTTTAACTGCAGCAGCAGCATGTTTTTGTTTTGTTTCTCTGCACCACTCAGGTGTCCATGCCCATTAAACCCTTGCAAATCGAGACCTGTTGTCAAGTCTCTTTCTTACCTGTCTCAGAAATGATTCTGTGTGATGTATGTCCGCCTCCGTTGCCCTTCAGCTGTGTTGGGCACATGCGCCTGTCGGTGTTGGGGGGGTGGTTGCTGTGCACGTAGTTCATCCTCTCCGTCCACCTCTATGGGTATCCCCCTGCGTGTGGCGATGTTGTGCAGGATGGCACACACAGCAATGATCTGGCAGCAGGTCACTGGGTCGTACTGCAAGGCACCTCCAGTCTTGTGCAGTATACGGAAGCGGCTCTTGAGGATGCCGAATGTACGCTCAACCACATTCCTTGTGCTGATGTGTGCTCTGTTGTAGCGCTGCTCTTGTGGTGTAGCTGGGTTCAGGTAGGGAGTGAGTAGATATTCACGCAATGCGTATGTGCTGTCACCTGCAGGATGGGGAGAGAATGGTCATCAGCATGATTGAAAATATACATGTGGGGATGGAGTGGGTGGAGAGTACGATGATGCATCAATATGTACCTAGTAGGTGTCCCTCTCCAAATTGTATTGTATTGTATTGTATTGTATATTGGATTTATATAGCGCTTATCACCCAGGGGTCTCTAAGCGCTTGCCTTGGGAACCCGTCCTGGCTTTTCCCTGTGAGATAGCCCCTACCGGGCAACCCCAAGGTGAAAGCCAGGCATCCCGCCGTGGGGGCCATTGTGAAGATTAAGCAAGCTTAATGCCCAGAGTTGCAGAGTGTGAACCCATGATTAGGTCAGGCACCGAAGTGAGAATTATCGAGTCCGTGGACATTTGAGCTCAAGACCCTGCCGCGTCGGGAATTGAACCCTGGTCCCGGGTCTGACCTCTGCTTCAGGGTCTGCCTGCTCTAACCAGTGAGCCACACTTCTCCACAATCAGGGGGTAATAGCTGAGACTGGAGGTGTGTCGCAAAGCGCTTTATCACGCTTCTTCCACCGGTTCCTAGAGGCCATGCTGACATTAATTAATCGCCACATCACCTTCCCCACAACCCCCCAGCAGCTGACCCGCACCAAACGGGAATTCTACCAGGTGGCACAATTCCCCCATGTCATAGGGTGTGTTGACTGCACGCATGTCCCCATCTGTCCTCCATCAGCCACCGAATACATTTTCCGCAACCGGAAGTCATATCACTCTATAAATGTGCAGGTGGTGTACAATGCCAAGTGCATCATTACGGACCTTGTAGCCCAATTCCCCGGGAGCACACACGACGCTTACATATTCCGTCACTGTGGCCTCCACAGGCGTCTGATAATTGATTATCTGCTAATTATGTTAATTTTACTAATTTATTTTCGTTAGCGGGTTGTGGGTTTATAGGGGATTAGTATGGGAAGTAATTTCTTTATAATTAATTAAATAAATTAATTTATTTAATTGTATTTAATTTGAATTAATTGTTAATTAATTTTTATTTGTTGATTAATTAATTGTTTATTTGTAATTAATTTGTATTAATAGGTAACTAATTGTAATAATTAATTTTAATTTGTAATTTTAATTGATTAATTATTATATTATAGTAAATTGGTAATTACTTTTAATTAATTTTTTATAGATATTAATTTATATTTTTTTAAATAATATATGAAGTATTTACTTTCCCTATTGTTGCACTCTCTGGAGTGGGAATAGGAATTTTTACCCCTACGCCATCCTACGCTTTCCCTACTGTTGCACTCTTTGGAGTGGGAATATTAATTTGAACCCCTATGCTATCCAATGCTTTCCCTACTGTTGCACTCTTTGGAGTGGGAATAGTAATTTTAACCCCTACGCTATCCAACACTGTCCCTACTGTTTCACTCTTTGGAGTGGGAATAGTAATTTTTACCCCTACGCTATCCAACGTTTTCCCTACTGTTGCACTCACTGGAGTGGGAATAGTAATTTTTACCCCTACATTATCCAACACTTTCCCTACTGTTGCACCCACTGGAGTGGGAATAGTAATTTTTACCCCTACGCTATCCAACGCTTTCCCTACTGTTGCACCCACTGGAGTGGGAATAGTAATTTTTACCCCTACGCTATCCAACGCCTTCCCTACTGTTGCACCCACTGGAGTGGGAATAGTAATTTTTACCCCTACGCTATCCAACGCTTTCCCTACTGTTGCACTCTTTGGAGTGGGAATAGTAATTTTAACCCGTGCGCTATCCAACGCTTTCCCTACTGTTGCTTTCTTTGGAGTGGGAATAGTAATTTTTACCCCTACGCTATCCAACGCTTTCCCTACTGTTGCACTCACTGGAGTGGGAATAGTAATTTTTACCACTACGCTATCCAACGCTTTCCCTACTGTTGCACTCTTTGGAGTCGGAATAGTAATTTTTACTGCTACGCTATCAAACGCTTTCCCTACTGTTGCACTCATTGGAGTGGAATAGTAATTTTAACACTCTTGCTATGCTATGGTAATAATATTGTATATTTATTAATAAAAGTATGTTAATATTTAGATATGTTTTAAGAAATATAATTGTATGATTTTTTTTTATAACTTAAATTAATTATTTAATAATTTTAAGGTTATTTAAGTATTTTTAAGTATATTTTAGTTATTTATTTTTAATATTTTATTAATTTTACATTAATTTTAATAAATTCGATATTTTTACAAAGTATGTATTTTTAAATGATATTTTTGATTTGATATTTTTGTACTTACCTGTTTGTAGATAGGACTTCGAGATTTTGGTAGTCGATATTTTGGAGTCGATATTTTAAATGCCTATAGTTTTGTAGTCGATATTATGTCAGTGATCCGTTATATGAGATTTAACACCTCAGCTCTGTCCTTGCCCAAAGTATGTATCTCACTAAATGGGTTAGGGGACTCCCATTAATTGAGAACATCTAAGCAAACAAGGTATCCCCAATTCAAAAGGATAGGGTCACCTGGTACTTTAACCCCTCTCTACATTACAATTCCAAGATCGGTATTGTCCAGATTGGGACCTGGTCTTGCATTTCAAGCTGGACTGCTCCAATGGAAGCAGAGTCAAGACTGATTTGCATATGGCTAGGTCTAACCTGAAGTGCCTTGGAGTGCAAAGTAACAATGGACTTGCATGTGGCCCGAATTATTACCAGTCGCTGAGACGTATTCCATCCATCACTTTTTTATATTCTTCAATTTGACCCCCTGAGGAAGGGTATGCCCAGACGTGAGTCCCGTGCACACTGTACAACTAGAACCAAGCAATAAGTCGACTGATGAGCCCTAATAAGTGCGAAAGATGTCTTCGGTTGCCTGTGTTCCTGTACAGGAAGGACCTAGCCTGGCAGTTTGAGCTAGACTGTTCCCACTGGAGCATGGTCAAAAGTGATTTGCATATGACTAGGTGCAATTTGAGTTGGCAGGGAAGCCTTTACAACGAAGGCTAAACAACTGGATGCCTTTACAATGAAGGACTTACAATGAAAATGCCTTTACTATGACAGACTTTTACAACAAATTATTTTCCAACAAACCCCAAAAATTGTGGAAATTGTAAGTATTTTAAATGTAAGTAAAAAGTATTTAGATATATATTTAAAAATAATATATATATATTTCCAAAACAAAAATGTTCCTTCTGATCATTTGGGCCCCTCGGTGGTTGGCGTACACATCGGCGGAGCGTGCCGGAAATCAATAGTCCCAAGTATCGTACTGTCTCAATAATGTAGCGAGATGCCAGCAATCGTTTTCAGGGTGTTTATTTCTACAACAACATGTTTTGGCTAAAGATGTGAGCAAGGCTCTTTAGCCGAAACATGTTGTTGTAGAAATAAACATCCTGAAAACGATTGCTGGCGTCTCGCTACATTATTGAGAGCGTACAATACTTGGAACTTTGGGAATATATATATGTGTATATATATATATATATATATATATATATTTCACCATAACTGCTCTGCAATTGCAACGAAAATTGACCTGTACAAGTTTGTAAGGAAACTAAAATTGGCCAAAATTCATGCAAATCGAATTACACCAGTAAGCATGAACAACAACATAGAAGAAGCAATGGAGGACAACGTTACCACTACCATTGATCAAATCTCCGATTTAAGAGACACATTTGAGGCAATGTTCAATCTTGAAGGAAACGTAATATCGGATACTCAAATGTTGGAGCAAATGAATATTCAAACCAACTTGAGCAAAAACACAGGATTAAAAAACAAATCCCGATACTGTCCAGTCCTGTCGCCTGGCAACAAAATCGACTTGTTTTCGGATGCCCTGATGGAAGAGCTTGACAATCTCATCAAAGTCAAAGATAACAAAAGACAAAACCTATCCATCAAAGAAAGAAAGGCACTCCAAAATTTGATGGACAACCCCGGTATAACGATTAAACCCGCCGACAAAGGGGGAAATATCGTTATCCAGGAGACCAAGGATTATATTCAAGAAGCAGAACGCCAACTCAATGTCCAACAACATTATAGCAAGTTGAAAACAAACCCTATTGGCAAAATGATGTCGGATTTGAAGGAACTGCTTACATTGTGGCAGGCAAAAGGATTGATTAATGAGGAAGAGCGCAAATACATGACCACGGAGCATCCCATCACTCCATGCGTGTATTTCTTACCCAAAATTCATAAGACACTCATTCATCCGCCTGGAAGACCAATAGTGTCCTCATGTGACTCACTATATGAAAAAGTTTCAAGGTATGTGGATAGCTTTCTCGCTCCGATTGCCCAAAGTATGCCATCATACCTCAAGGACACCGGAGACTTTCTGAGAATCCTAATGGATATACCATGGAATCCTAATTATCTACTGGTGACAATAGATGTTGTGTCACTATACACTTCAATCAGGCATGACATAGGCTTAAAAGCTTGCAAATATTTCTTAAACCAACGCAACATCAAGGAATTGCAACATACAAATATGCTCCTCAAGATGATAGAGCTATGCCTGACCAACAACGTGTTTCTATTTAACAGCGAACTGTATAAACAAGAATGTGGCACGGCCATGGGAATTTCTTTCTCTCCCAATTACGCCAATATCACCATGGGCTATTGGGAGAAAATGCTGATATGGAATAATTTTGAACAAGAAGAGCTTGACCGAATCATATTATGGGTCAGATATATTGATGACCTTTTCCTGATTTGGAATGGGTCCAATGTAAAGTTTCAAGAGTTCTTCATCAGATTAAATCAAAATGAGATGGGGCTTCAGTTTACATGTGCAACCAACAGAAAAGAAATAGACTTCTTGGACACTAAAGTCTATGTCTTAGAAGGAAAACTGGAAACCACGTTATTCCGCAAAAAGACAGCGACCAACAGTGTCCTCCATGGGACCAGTTTTCACCCCAAATCTTTGCTAAGAAGCATTCCGTATGGCGAATACATTCGACTTAAGAGAAATTGCTCGAAAATGGAAGACGCGGAAAATAAGATCCATCAAAGTAAACTCAGATTCCAATCCAGAGGATACAAAGACTATGTATTAACCAACTGTAAAAAGAAAGTCGACGAAGTCAGCAGAGCCGAAACTCTCATTGAAAAAGAAAACCCCCCACAGGATAAGGATCCCCCGAGATTCATAACCACCTACAATAAGGAAAGCGGGCTGATTGCTAAAAAACTGAAAAAATACTGGCATCTAATAACCAGCGATCCAGACATTGGGACATTAGTTGGAAAACACCCGTCCATCACATATAAAAAGAACACTTCATTGCAAAATTTGCTGGTAAAAAGCCACTTTCAAATGCAAGAAAAACCTAAGTGGTGGATGGAACAAAATGTGGGCTTCAAACCCTGTACCTCGTGCAAGGCCTGCAAGATAGGCAAAAAAATGAAAAGTGTTAATGAACCCAACGGAAAAGAGGTGCCAATCAAGCAATACATTACATGTACATCCAAAAATGTAGTTTATGTAATTGAATGCAAATGCGGCATGAAATACATAGGCTCAACAACATGTATGCTAAAGAAAAGAATCTTGGAGCATATCCGGGCTGTAAAAAATTCCAATCTACTGTATGCCACAGCCAAACACTTGAAATCGTGTCAAAATGGGGATTGGCGAGCAATGACTTTTTACGGAATGCGAATGCTGACAAAACTTGAAAGAGGAGGAGACACAGTGCGTCTCTTAAGACAAATGGAATCCCGTCTAATAATTCAATTCCGCACAAGACATCCCAGAGGCATGAACTTTGGAGAAGACCTCCACATACATCTGGAGTGAGGAAATGCCCAGTCGAACTTTTGATGAACTGTAACCAGTGTACTATACCCCAAAAATCCTTAAATTTATGGACTGTAAAATATAAAGCCCTAAGTGTAAATAACTTATGATGCTTAGAGTACTACACTCTGATAATTTCAGCACACTAGTCCTTTGTTTAATTTCTATTTAATTTTTAAATGTGTGCAATACGTTGCTTGCAAAACTACATATCCCATAATGCCACTTAAAGGCTAACATGGGGCAGTATTTAAACTAAAAGCAATGAAGGACTCACTGACCGTGAGAAAAGCCGTGAGGCTGAAACGCGTTGGTGGAGTGTTTGTGTGAATAAAAACTGAATTTAGTATCCAGTTGTGCCGCCCCCTTTGTTCAAAAATTAATTCTGGGGCTTGGATCCAGCTCTTGGGTAGTGCACACGCTGTCGAGCGCTCTCAGGCTTTGAAGGATCACTTTGGATTAATATATATATATATATATATATATATATTCTCTGAAAAAAGCAAAGGTTACTGGCACGTTATGGTTAGGCTCACCCATACAGAGCCAGTGAAATTCCGTAGTTATAGCTACCTGAGCTAACTGTAACTTACACCCCGGCAATACACTGCTTACAACCTCATATATTACATCACTTATGACATGGTCAGTGACATCACTGATAACATCTTAAATGACATCACTGAAAACGTCACTGATGATATCATCGACATACTCCCTCACACACCCACTCACACCCCAAGTAGTCTCTCATACAACCACTCATATGTCCACATAAGCACTCACAGACCCATACATCTATTCACACACCTACTCATTCACCCATATAGCCACTCACACATCCAGTCAAACAGCCACTCACACACCCAGTCATACAACCATACAGTCATTTACACATGCAGTCACTTACCAAGACAAGCACTCGTACAGACAACAAGACCGACTAGACAACAACGTCCACAACAGCAAGGAACTTTTCAACATCATCAAAGAATTCACCAACCCCACCGCCAGCTCCAATGACATCACCCCCTCTCAAGTCCTCTGCGACTCCCTCGCCTCTTTCTTCCATGACAAAATCGCCGACATTCATAACAGCTTTGACAACCAACCCGTAAACCAGTCAACCCCTCTCACCTCCGAACCTGTACCCCCCCCCCCGAATAACCTTCTCAACTGGAACCCAATCACCACAGAAGACACCATTCGCCTAATGAACTCCATCCACTCCGGATCCCCCACAGACCCTTGCCCCCATCACATCTTCAATAAAGCAGACTCCATTATCGCACCCCATCTCCGAGACGTCATCAACTGCTCCCTCAAATCCGGCACATTCCCAGAAAAATGGAAACACGCCGAACTCAGCGCCCTTCTGAAGAAACCCACAGCTGACCCCACCGAACTCAAAAATTACCGCCCCATCTCGCTCCTCCCATTCCCTGCCAAAGTCATTGAGAAAGCCGTCAACAATCAGCTTGCCGCCTTCCTCGGAACCAACAAATTACTCGACTCCTCGCAGTCTGGCTTCCGAGCCAAACACAGCACCGAGACCGCCCTCAGCGCAGCAACAGACGACATTCGAACACTACTGGACAACGGAGACACAGTCGCCCTCATCCTCCTCGACCTCTCCGCAGCCTTCAACACAGTCTGTCATAGTACCCTAATACAACGCCTCAGCAACATCGGAATTCAAGGAAAAGCATTAGACTGGATCATCTCGTTCCTCGCTGGAAGAACTCAGAGAGTCCGCCTCCCCCCTTTTAAGTCAGAGGCCACCGAAGTCATTTGCGGCGTTCCACAAGGATCTTCTCTCAACCCTACCCTCTTCAATGTCTACATGAGCCCCCTCGCAACGATTGCACGTCAGCACAACCTCAACATCATCTCCTACGCTGATGACACTCAGCTGATCCTCTCACTCACCAAAGACCGAACCACCGCCAAAACCAACCTTCATGAAGGGATGAAAGAAGTAGCCGAGTGGATGAAGCACAGCCGTCTGAAACTGAACTCGGACAAAACGGAAGTCCTCATCTTAGGTGCATCCCCTTCCGCCTGGGACGACTCTTGGTGGCCAACGGCCCTAGGAAAAGCTCCCATACCGACGGACCACGCACGGAACCTGGGCATCATCCTGGACTCCTCTCTCTCGATGACCAGACAAGTCAACGCCGTCTCATCATCATGCTTCAACATCCTACGCATGCTCAAAAAAACATTTCGCTGGATCCCCACCGAAACAAGAAAAACGGTCACCCACGCACTGGTTACAAGCCGTCTGGACTACGGAAACACCCTTTACGCCGGCACCACCGCAATACTGCTGAAAAAACTCCAACGCATTCAAAACGCCTCAGCCAGACTCATACTAGACATCCCCCGCACAGACCACATCTCCGGTCACCTGAAAGACCTTCACTGGCTCCCTGTCAACAAAAGGATAACGTTCTGTCTCCTCACCCATGCACACAAAGCCCTCTATGAACTTGGACCTGACTGCCTCAACACACGCCTTTCCTTCTACACTCCCACCCGCCAACTGCGTTCGTCCAACCAAGCCCTCGCCGATGTTCCACGCATCCACAAAGCCACCATGGGGGGAAGATCCTTCTCCTACTTAGCGGCCAAAACCTGGAATTCCCATCCCATTCACCTCCGCCTTACCCAAAACCACCTAGCCTTCAGAAAACAGCTTAAAACCTGGATATTTGATAAGTAACCCCACCCCCCTCCTCAAGCGCCTTGAGACCCTCTGGGTATGTAGTGCGCTATATAAATTTTGACTTGACTTGACTTGACTTACACACACTCACTCACCCATGCAGACACCAACTCACCCACTCACTCATCCATAAAGGCACTCAGACACCCACTCACTCACCCATACAGACATTTACACATCCAATTACAAACCCCTACAACTACTCACACATGCACACACAAACCCACACAACCGCTCGCACACTCACTCACCCACACAACTACTCACACACCCATAAAACAACTCACAAACCCAGTCATGCACCCACAGCTCACACACCCACTCACACATCCATATAATTACTCACACACCCATACAGCGACTCACACATCAACTTGCAAACCTATACAACCCCTCACACACACACTCATACCCCCACAACCACTCACATATCCATAGAACGACACACACACAAGCACTTACACAACCACTCACACAACCACAAAGCTACTCAGAAACCCACCCACTCGCCCATATACTGCTCATACACCCACTCACACACCCATACAGGCACTCAGACACCCACTCACACACTGATACAGACAGTCCCACAGCTACTCAGATCACATATGATGAAAATAGTATCACTCATTACTAGTACACTTAGTATACTAATCTACATTTTGTAGTAGGTTAGTATATATGTTCAAAACTCATAAACTCTTAGAAAACACTTCCCCTCACTTGATGATGTCATCAGTGACTGCCTCCCCCACACCCCATAGCACCTTGAGACCTTCACGGTTGAGTAGTGCACTCTACAAATACTTGATTGAGTGATGTCATTTGAAATGTAATTAATGATGTCATTAGTGATGTCATTAGTGATGTCACTGACCATATCATGAGTGATGTAATATGTGAGGTCATGAGGAGTGCATTGCGGGGCATAAGTTATAGTTAGCTCAGGTAACTATAACTGCGGAATTTCACTGGTTTTGTCTGGGTGAAATCTGAGCCTAACTATAACATCCCTGTAACCTTTGGTTTTTACAGGGAATTTCTATGTTTTTTAATTCTATTTCCTAACTGTGATGCTCCTGTAACCTTTGCTTTTTCTGTGAATTTCTAAGATTTTTTTAAATGTTATTTGCTAACTATAATGTCCTTCTAACCTTTTGTTTTTTAAGTGAATTTCTAAGGTTTTTTTCCTAACTGTAACCTGTAACCTTTCAGAGCGAGTGTGTCAGTGAGTGCATGAGTGTCTCAGTGAGTGCATGAGTGTCTAAGTGGATGTATGAATGAGTGCCTGAGTGTCTCAATTGGTGTGTGACTGGGTGTGTGAGTGTCTGTGTGGGTCTGGATGTGGCTGCATGTGTGTCTCACTGGGCGTGTGAGTGGGTGCATGAGTGTCCGAGTGGGCCTGTGATGGATGTATGAGTGTCTCAGTGGGTTTGCGAGTACCTCCAGAAAATCCAGAGTGCCCATGACTGGGTTGGTCAGCCCCACAGTGCTGACCAAACAGTCAGGGCCCACTGCATTGGGCAAGCCACTCCTCCCCAACCTGCCCACCCACCCGCCCCCAACCAGGCATACCCTTCTGCTTTCTCACAGTGCGTGAATCAGAAATATAAAATGGTATTTAACATACCATTTTATGTGTCTGCTTCTCAGACTGCGAGAAAGCAGTGGGGCGACACTCCTCTGCCCTAATGGAGGAGCCGCCCCTGTTAACAGCTACTCATACACCCACACACTGACCTATACAGCCCCTTAACATAGCCACTCACTGACCCATACAAGCACTCACACACCCACACAGCCACTTACATACGCATTTGTACATCCATACATTCAACCATATAGCTAATCACACACCAACTCACTTAAGCAAACACCCACTCAATACAGACATGTGTGTGACATATAATAATCAGCATTTGCAGTACTGTATACCTATACAAGGCAGAATGAACTATTTTGTCATTTTTTGATCTACATGGGAAATGAAAGGCACAGCGCAAATTCTGCTATTTGGGTATCGTGGAGAAAAACACACACAGTAATGGCTTCCATGAACACTGAATATCTCAAAGGATGGCAGCAGTCCTCTCTTGTGTGTGACTACCAATTAACCAATACGAATGCTATTGTTGAATTTAAAACCACTGTTGCAATACAATGCTTTTTGCAAGTATTGAGAAAGGCAAAAGCTGAAACGCATCTACTGCCATTAAATGAGTTCTGAATTTCTATCCCATGAGTACTCAGTGTTTCTCCTTTTGGATGTAAAAACACAGATTTTGTGGGTTCACCACCACAAAGCAGAGGCATCTGTCCTGAATGCAGGCAAAATATTGTTGGACTTTGTAAACGTACAGTGTTGCACCGATGTGTGCTATTTTGAAAAGTGCAGACTTTTTGATTTAATGAGTAATTATACAAACTGCTGGAAGTCTGGTCAGTGGTCCGACTGCTGTGAGTGCTGCCCTGTGAAATTGGACACTGTGGAAGTGGCGAGAGTAATCTTTTCAGGATTTATCAAACACCATGGGACACGCTTTAATTGTCAGTGCATGTAATTGTTAAATATGGAGCAAAGAGGATTGTGTGAATACAGTCATCTGTGTGACATTCAGTTTCCAGTGGTGACAAGGAGGCCCGAAAAAGCCTTGGGACTGCTGCAGTGTGATGATGGCGCAGGCGGGTTACTTCCTGCAGGGCCGGCTGTACTTTTAATGGTGGGAGATGCACAATATGATTAGCAGCGACGGCGGACTACACCTGCAATATGAAGTTGTGTACGATGAGAAAAGACGTATCGTATTCATGCAGCAAATCTAACCTTGTTAAACTGTTAATGCCTGAGTGTGGCATACTGTGAAACAAATTGTTATTTTTTCTGCCATGAAAAGGTATATATTAGCCACAAACACTGGTCACTATAGCTTGTCATACAGCTCACATTTAAAGTTTTCTGTAAAAAGTAGCCATTCTGTGAAAAAAATATGCAATAAGAGACAACATTAGACACCTCACTACGAAATGGTGTTTCAAATTCAAGCGTGTTATCCTTCTCACCATGGAAGCGAGAACAAAGCGCACACCCTGCTCTATCGACTGTGTGGTGTGATGCACCTAACAAAGCAAGGCACGGCCACCATATTTAAAGAATACAGTGCAGGGTGCCTCGGTGCAACCACTTGAAAAAAGAGTTAATGTTTTTATTTTATTTTAGTCCTCATCACGCAAAGTTTCGAGAAATAGAGTATTGTAGCAAAAGTAAACACTTAAAGAGAGCTTTTCTTGTTGGTCTGTACCTTCCATGGCCCTTCCCCGGCTCTTGGATCATTCTATATCCTACGTGGGGGTATCCTCACCCTTAGTAAGCATCTCTTCCGCATCTTGCCCACTCATTTCATAGGTGGAAACTCTGTAACCGATACCCAAAATTATTATTGCGCTTAATCATTGGATTTCAAAGGGTCGCTGAATCATATTTTGTTACAATCTCTCTGCCCAGTACTGTTCCCAGTTATTCCAAAACTCCAATCTTTTGCTATGTGGCCCAGCTCTATCTATTAGATTTATTCTAATAATTGAATTTAACCAATCTTCTACTGTAGGGGGGGGGATTTACCCACTTTATACAGATCTCATATCTGGCAGCTAGAACCAGCAGAAATAACAGATTCCTTTGTCTTTTGTTAAGACTTGGTCCCACACTATCGTCTAATTTCACCCCAAATACTATCAATTGGGTGCTTACCTGTATTTCTTGATGGAGGACATCAGAAAGGATCTTACCTACATTCTCCCAGTAGGTCTGGAGGTGCGGGCACTGCCAAAACATGTGGATGTCATCAACTCTCTCTTCTATGCAGTTAGTGCAGCTCCTTACTCTCCCTTTGTTCCTTTTCGACAACCTCTTGGGTGTCCAGTATGCTCTGTGATTGAATTTTATTAAAGTTTATTTGAGTAATCTTCTTAATCTCACGCACAATTAGGATCCCTAAGTGTCGTATCTGGTGTTTTTCCAAGGGGTTATTACACTGTGTGTTCCAGCACATTATCTCAGTCTTTTGTTGATTGATTTGATAGCCCGATAGACTTCCAAACTGCTGTAGTGTTGCTATTATTTCAGGAAGGGAACCTATCAAGTTATTCGTATATATCATTAAATCGTCCGCATAGAGCGCAACTTTTTTTTCCCAATTCCTACAACTAAAAGGAAGTATAGATGGATTAGATCTTAAAGCACAGGCCAGGGGCTCTATGCAAAGGTTAAACAATATAGGAGATAACAGGCATCCCTGTCTGGTACCTCTTTCTATGTGTATCTCTCTGTCAGGGACCCATTAATCAACACACATGAGGATGGGGAACTATATATAGCTCTTACTGCGCTTGTGAAATTGTTGCCTAAATTATAAGCCTCCAATAAACTCCAATTAATCCTATCAAAAGCCTTGCCAGCATCAAAAGTAACAACCGATAGGGGAAGATTTTCCTCATTTGCTAAATCTATAGCTCCTATTAATTCATATGTGAGTTCCTGAATCTATCTACCTTTTATAAATCCTTTCTGGTCCGTGTGAATTAGTTGTCCTGCCCACTTTCCCAATCTCTTTGCTAACAACTGCGTAAAGATCTTGTAGACATAGAGATAGGCCTGTAGGATTCACAGTGTTTAGGGTCTTTCCCTGGTTTTAATATGATACAGATAGTGGCCTCACTCGATGATTTAGGAGGTGCTTGTCCTCTTATAAATATGTCATTAAACAATTTAGTGAGTTCTGGTACCAGCTCTCCTCTCAGTACCATATACATTTCATTAGGCAAGGCATCGGGCCCAGTAGTCTTAGCGTTTTTTAGATATTTTAAAATCACCACCAAGGATAATGGGTCCTGACGTATCTAGAAGGTGTGCATAGAGTGCCTGTAGAGCTGAAGGGTCGTCAAAATTAGGTCCATAATACCCTGCAATCTCTAATGATCTACCACCCAAGCGGATGTTTCCAACAGCCCATCTCCCTTTCATATCAGTTTTGTAAGAATCTATAGTTGCTTTCGGTGATTTTTTAAATATAATGATTACCCCCTTTACACAGCATGTTTGTTCAGTACAGATATAAAGGTCTACCCAGCGTTGGGTTTTCATTATATCCCCCCATTCAGATTTCAAGAGATGGGTTTCTTGAAGGATTATTATATGCCAGTCTTTATTTTTAAGGTAATCTAGAATCCTTTGCCTTCTTGCTCTGACTCTCAAGCCATTCGCATTCCATGAGAGAATTTTAATTCCCATAGTTTACAATAATGTGTTCACTTTTTCCTTTAACTTGCGTGGTTTGGAACAGATTTTTTTTCCCTCATAATGCTCCCACACAATATGTGCAATATTTTATACAAAACCCGCCCCCCCCCCCATCCCCAGACTCACCCCTACCAAAGAGAACCCTTCCTTTATTCATTGGCAGGTCTATCCTGCCTTTTCGAGAACCCTACTCTATGGGCATTTTAAATTCAAACTTTATGTGCCTTTATCATGCCTAACAGTGCCTCTACCTCCCGTGGTTCCTTCAAATTATACATATGGTTGTCCCACATAATCCTCAGCATTGCTGGGAATTTCATTTGAACATTTGCCCCCAAGGACTTTAGTTCCTGCATGTATTGGCCTAACTGCCATTGGCGGTCTTGTGTCGTCTTGGATATATCTGATCTTATTCGGAATGACCATTCATCCTTTTTATGTGATCCCACAATTATCGCCTCTTTTAGAATTCTTTCTTTCAATGTGTAAGTCTTGAAATGAACTAAAATCTTCCTGGGGTTTGCCCTATTTTTGTTTTTCGCATAAGGATCTCTATGAACCCTTTGTATGTCCTCAGAGAGTTCGTCAGTTTTGATCCAAGGGAAAAATTCTTTCAAACGATGTATCACAAAATTCTTTATGTCACCTGTCTCTTGGCCTTCTGGAATGTTGAGGAGTCTCAGATTATTCCGTTTAGCCTGATTTTCGGGAGACTCAATTTTTCCTCTTAATTCCTTTTCGCTAGATTGCAGGGCCCCTGTGGTTTTTTTCATTAATGGTAAGCCTTTTATCCAGCTCTTCCATGTTGGTCTCCAACGTAGTGACCCTTTCCATTATTGAATCCATCTTAGTCTCCAGTGTTCACAGACCCCTTGAATTCTAAGTTTTTTTTCAGATGTGGCTAAGCTCGATCTCATCTCCGTGATCAGGATTTCCATTAACTGATCCGCAGTTTTAACACCCTTTTTTGGTTTTATGCTTATATCATTTACAACTAAAGTCTCGGGGTGTACATTCATCATTCTCTCCTTCCTTATCCTGTTCTAGTGTTGCCAGCTCAGTGAAGCGATTAGGGCTATGGGGGATACCTGCAGTTAGATTCTTCTCATGCATTATAAGTCGTGATGGGCTTCCCTCTCGGTGAGTAATTGTGCTCTCTTCCTCTGGGCTCAACTCTTTTAAATCTTTAGGAAGGGTATTTTTTACCCTAAAATATGTACGAAGAGAGGGGGTGATTTTAACCTTTTTTGTCACAGCCTTGCGCCGTATTGGGACTATATTAGACTCCAGGATTTGTGGTGGAGACACTACCGTAATTTTCTTACATTTTTTCTTTTCCCCTCTGCAGTGTCACAGTATTTAATGGGTTTTCTGAGAACTTCCTGCTTCTTAGACAATATCTTATCCCTCTCCTAGGCGAATTATCTGTGCGATCAATATCTACAGTATCTACAATATCAATAGCTGTGCTTTTTCCCCCCTCGAAAAATTAATTCAAAGTCAATTGAGCCAATTCCTGAGCTGTTACTGTATCACCACCCAATTTTTTTATAGACAATTTTCCACTTACTTGTGTATTCAAAGACTTGCTCCAATCCTTTTTTGAAAATATAACCGCCCTGCTGCCTTTTGTTTGTTCTCCTTTACCTGCCAGTTCTTTCTCCCCTCCAATGGCCCCCTTGCTGCTGGGGCTGGGGCTGATACTAACCTTTGCCCGAAAGGAAACTCTTGCAGTAGTTTTCCTGCTTTGCCAGAGTACTGCCCCCGCCTTTGTCCACAATGAGTCCCTGAGCCTCACTGGGGCCTCCGCAGGGCTCCGACTAGGGACACGAGCAGGGCTCCCCTCCAGCTGCCGCTCCATCGCTGGGGGAAAGCAGGACACTGAATATTCCGGCGATGCCAAAGGCATACCCCGCATTCGCAATGAATCACAAACGAGAGGCTGAATCGGCCGAAATGGGAGCACAATCAGCGAGACAACGTGACAATGTTGGACACATAAAGGTTGCAAGAGCCTCAGAGGTAAAATAAACATTACTAACGCTAAAACTTATCTTTCTGCTAATAGTCTTCCCATATGTAGGGAGCTCCCGACCGGCGTTCCTATCCGGCCGCCATGTTCTCCCCCTGACAACCAAAAAGAGAGAGTTCTTACTGAATAAGAATGGAAGTGAAAAGTCACTCTAGTCAGGCAGTGCTGCTCTGCAAAAAAACGGAAGTGAGGTATCTCATGGTCAACCACATAGGAGGCAGCAAAGAAGAGTGGCAGTGTTTTCAACCAATGAGTTGCCAGCAGGCGGGAGCAAAGTCTTGTATTGAATACAGCAGGTCTTCCAGACAGCCAATGCGCACTGCCTAGGCTCGAACTAAAAGGAGATAGCCCTTCCCCAACACCACTGTGTTGAAAATAACTAGACTGGTGAATATTTTGTTTATCATTATGTCACACATTGTCCAATATTTTTAGTTCCACAAGGTTAGTCAGTACATTGCCGCATTGTTCAAAAGTAACCCATACAGCAAGTTATTTATGTGTCTATGTACAGTCAGAGTATACGGCGAACAGGTATGACATAATTATTTTTTTATGTTTTATACAAGAGTTTCTAAATGATCATTTGGTAAAGTACCGTTAGGATAATAACATATCTGTGGCAATCAATTCATCCTAAAGATAATGACACTTTTGCATGCTCTTCTTCTTAATTTATGTCCTTAACTATGCCAAGACTGACAAAGCATATGAAAGAATGCTGGCGTTCATTGATGCAGGGTGTATCGTCTCTCATTTATAACAGTATTGGAGACTAATGTACCTGCTAGGCAATTGAGTCCTTATGAAGTACAAGCTTAAAGTGCTAATGCAGGATACTCTATCAACTTTTGTAACTGTTATTGCGGCCTAACAGATCCTTATGTTGTACAGTGATTGTAAATAGGAGTCGGTGTAATATCATAAAGCGAAGATGAAATAGGATTAGCAAAGTATAACAGGAGTACCAATGCAGTTGATGCACAATATATCATAATTCTATCATTCAGGATGATGGTATAAACTCATGCACCTAGTGGGCACAACAGTCCTTGCAATCATACAAGCTAAAAGCATTAGTGGATGAATTGATATCAGTTGTTTTGACTATGATAGCCATCAACTCCTTATGTTTTAAAGTTATTCTAAATAGTATTGAATACCATACCATAAAGCACAAATATAAGCCTTCCATGCTAACTATGTGAAAACTCGGATCTCTTTTCTGTAACATTATACATGATCACGTTGAATGAGATAAATGTATCTTTTTTAAAATCTAAAGTGTTAATGCAATCCTATTGTTCACTAAAGAGATACTATAATTAATTATCCCATGAAATTGTGCAGAGTGCGTAGAATGTACTTCAAAGTCCTATAAAGTGCTGATGCAAACAAATATATATCAATCAGTTTACCATGCATGGGAGTTCTTGTACAGTACATGTACAAGGGAGATGTTATCATTTTTTGCACGGAAAGTGCTACTGCAAGTCCTGCTGTCCATGATATAGCTACTCTAATCTATCATCCCATGGCAATTGTGCAGCAAAAGCAAACAGCACTAAACATGGGAACTCCTATAAAGTATACATTCAAGATACTCGTACAGGACATCTTACCAACTGCTGTCACTGCAATGACCTATCATGCCCTCCAGTCTGTAACATTTTACCGGACCATCGAAAAGCATTCATTCATTTTTTAAAGTGCTAATACGTGATATAAAAATAGAAGTACTCTCCTTTCAAAAACATCCATATCAATTCACATTTCCAGCCCAAGAGTTGCTATCATTTTTTAAGATGTTAAACAAGTTCTATTGTCAGCTGTATAGATACTCCAAATCATTACCCAATGGCATTTTAATATCTTTCAAAGCTCTAGTACAGTGTGTAAAATTACTAATGCAAAATGCAAAATTGGAATACTTCCAACTCAATCATATTAATTTCAAACCATATTTTCGAAGTGATACCATATCTGACTGAACACAAGAGAGTCATTAGAAAGTTGATACTGTTCAGCAAGAGACCTGAAGTAAAAAGAACGACAAGGGAGGTTTAGAAAGAAATCTGCTTATTCCCTTTCCATTTCAACAAATGTGCACAGGGGAATTCATAAGTGAACATTGAACTCTGCATCAGAGTTCAAACCCCATTGGTGCTCTGTTACCATCAAGATAATTTATCCAATTCTCTGTTACCACTTTAGTTTTTTTATAACATTCTTTATACCATAGAAATGCATGTCCTGTATGTTGCCACAGTGTACTTCCCAGACGTGTTTGTGCATAGCATATGAGAAGTCTTTGATTTTTACTGTACGCAGGTGTTGCAAAATGCAAAGGTTCCATTTTTTCACAGTACTACCCATGTTCCTCTACCGACATATACACTCAAGCACGCACACCACAAATGTAGTTTCACAGGTTATACACTCCTTAACCACATTAACTTTTCCATGCTAGGTAATAAACTTGGTTTTGTTCTGGCTATAGGTGCAGGCTTTCCACTTCAAACATCTCCTAAACCCATTTTTTTGCAGCATAACCAATTGGCAATCTCCGATTTGCCAGGTGTGTCAGGAAGGATCTATGTTAGTATTTCACCCAATGATGTTAGTTTTTTATAAGTTATATTGGGGTGTTTGGACAAGAATTTCTTGAGGGTTTCATCCATTTTGAACATCTTCCAATTTCGTTTCAGCAGCTCTTTTGTCTCGTGATAGGACATATCACAATCCATTATATATTTTATGATTACAAGCTAATTTAATCTTTGATGCCTCATGCTTTACCATCAGCATATTCTCTCTTTTGTTCTTTTTGGACCTTCTTAGAGCATCATCAAAAACATCTTCAGGATATCCTCCCATTTTTAATCATTGATACATTTCTTTGGTCTTCCGATCAAATTCTTCTTCCTCCAACAAATTCCTTCTAGCACCTGGGCTTGTGAATGTCCACTGTTCGCATGGAGGATGCTGTTGCTACTTGTTTATTTCCTGTGAATTTTAGTGCAGATTTTCTCATGTTCAATGTAAACTACTATATCCAGGTAGTTGATTACTCTTTCACAAATCTCATGAGTGAATTTTAATCCTTGCGTATTGTTGAATGATTTTATAACTCCTCAAAGTCATCTTTTTCTACTTCCCATATAATGAACAGATCACAGATGAAACTACCCATAAAAGGATCTGTTCCATTCATGTTGTATTGTATTTGTCCCATATGATCTTCGCCTTCCACCACCGCAGCGTTAGGTTTGCATAGGTTGGTTCATACACCAAGACCTGGATTTTGAAGCGTCTAATTTCCAAACACTACCTCTAAAACGTATTTCTACTTTACATCCACTCCTCTTTTCCTTTTCTTTATGAGGTAGTTGCATCACGTTTTTCGCCTCTTATTAAAACATATTTTTTCAACTGACAGTCCACCAAGAGGTAAAAACTGAAGTCTTTTCAAAAGGACTCCGTGTATATTCAATCCCACAGTGATATCCTGAATAGGCAGAAAAAACGTAGTGAGAAACACAAATATATTTGTGAAAAAAGAGAGAAAAATGTGGAAAAAGAACAAAATGACCCTTCACGTGAGCACCACCAACGGGGTCAATCAATCAAGTCAAGTCAAGTCAAAAGATCTTTATTCGGAATGTAAAACATTCATAAAAGTACATATATAATCCAGCAGAAGTAAAAACACAAATAACATCCCACTTGATTACAGATTCATAGCGATACACAGCTTTATCATGTGCAAAAAGGCAAATATTAGTGCAAAATATGCAATGTGCTATAAGCAGTGTGCAAAATGTGCATAGTGCAAGTATTTCAGTCAATTAGCAGGGAAGCACGAGACCATACAGCTGCTTTAAGAAAGCAGCTCATTCTAAAGATGGCCTCATCCGTTTTTAACAATAACAAGTCTTTAAAAGCTAGATTAAAATCCATCAAAGCATTTTTTCTACAGTACGGCATTAGAAAGTGCAAAGTGTGCATTCTGTAAAAATCACAAAATAAAATAAAATGAAGCAAACTTTGTTTACCGCCTAGGTTACAGGGACAGCTTAGATTTTCCACATGTTTATTAAAGCCTAACGGGAAGCTGAGTAGATTTATAATGCTTCCGTCCCTGAATCAATCAATCAATCAAGAGTATTTGTAAAGCGCGCTACTCACCCGCTAGGGTCTCAAAGCGCTGGGGGGGGTCTGCTACTGCTCGAAAAGCCAGGTCTTGAGTTGCTTCCTGAAGGAGAGATGGTCCTGGGTGAGTCAGTCGTAGGTGGGTGGGGAAGGTGTTCCAGGTCTTGGCCCCCAGGTAGGTGAAGGATCTTCCTCCGGTGGTGGTTTTGTGGATCCGTGGGACGGTGGCGAGGGCGAGGCTGGTGGAGCAGAGCTGGCAGGTAGGCGTGTAGAACGTGAGGCGGTTGTTGAAGTATTCGGGGCCCAAGTTGTGGAGAGCCTTGTGTGCGTGGGTGAGGAGTCTGAACGTGATCCTTTTGCGGACGGGGAGCCAGTGCAGGTCCCTCAGGTGGGCGGAGATGTGGCTGTGTCGGGGAATGTCCAAGACGAGTCATGCTGAGGCGTTCTGGATGCGCTGGAGTCGTTTCTGTAGTTTGGTGGTGGTCCCAGCGTAGAGGGCGTTCCCGTAGGCTGGTGACGAGAGCCTGGGTGACCATTTTCCTGGTTCCAGTGGGGATCCAGTGGAAGATCTTACGGAGCATGCGGAGAGTGTTGAAGCAGGAGGAGGTAACGGCGTTAACTTGCTTGGCCATCGTGAGGGAGGAGTCAAGGATGAAGCCCAGGTTGCGTGCGTGGTCAGTGGGCTTGGGTGGGGGGCCCAGAGCAGGGGGCCACCAGGAGTCGTCCCAGGCGGAGATGGATGGGCCGAGGATGAGGACAACCGTCTTGTCTGAGTTCAGTTTCAGGCGGCTGAGCTTCATCCAGTCTGCGATGTCTTTCATTCCGTCCTGGAAGCTGGCTCTGGCTAAGGTGGGGTCGTTGGTGAGGGAGAGGATCAGTTGGGTATCGTCGGCGTAGGAGATGATGTTGAGGTTGTGCTTGCGTGCGATGGCTGTGAGGGGGCTCATGTAGACGTTGAAAAGGGTGGGGCTGAGCGAGGAGCCTTGAGATACGCTGCAGATGATCTTGGTGGCTTCTGCGAGGAAGGTCGGGAGACTGACTCTTTGGGTTCTGTCGGAGAAGAAGGAGGTGATCCATTCCAGGACCTTTCCTTGGATCCCAGCGTGGCAGAGGCGGGTTGTCAGGGTGCGGTGGCAGACCGTCACTGGTCAGTGGTCACTGGTAGGTACCGACCAGTTTTGCCCACTTTTATCATCATCAGTGGTCATTTTGTTCAAAAGAAAAAGTGTCCAAATGAAAATTAGAAAAACTTAGGTGCAGTGAACTGCATAGATCTCATCACACGTTGAGACCAAATGTGATTTTGCATAGGTTGGTGACAAGAATGTCCCCATCGTGCTTCCCTGTACTTGCAGGAAGTAGCTGTTATTGAACATAAAGGAATTATGATAAAGGTAGAAATCCACCATCTCCAATGTCATATTGCAGTGCTCTAATAGAGAAATTGAACAGGATCTGAAAAAATATTTGCACGCCTCGATTCCGTCTGCATGTTGGATAGATGTATACAAGGATTCCACATCAACCTTGGCCATCAGATATTTCAATTTCCATGGCATTCTGTTGATTCTGTTTAAGAAATCTTGAGAGTCCTACAAATACAATGGGAAGTTCATTACATATGGAAAAAGAAAGATATTGATAAACCTTGAGATGTTTTCTAGTAATAAACTGATTGAGCTGACAATTAATCTGCCAGGAGGGTTTAGGCTATCTTTATGGACTTTTGGTAAAAAGTAGATTGTTGGCATAATGGGGTGAACGGTCACGAGATACATGTATTCATCATCATCCAGGAGATCTCTACTATGTCACTCTTTTAGTTTCTGATTAAATAAATGCATATATTCAGTGGGGGGTCTTTCGTAAACGTCTTGTAATGGTGTTTGTTATTCAATTGTTTAATAGCTTCTGCTATACATTTCTCTCGACTTAGGAACACAGTCTTTCCTCATTTGTCGGAAGCCATTATTATAATAGTTTCATCTTGTTGGATGTCAATAAGTGCTACCTAGGCTTCATTTTTCATTTTGTGTATACTTTTTTTGCCCTTAAATTGTTCGAGGTTTATTTTGTTTAATCCCTCAGTCATGTTCTCTTGGAATAAATCGATTTGTTTCCCTGCTGGAAGCTGAGGGCAGAGCTTCGACCTGGGTTTGCTACTGCTGCCTGTCATCTCATCAGTGGGATTCCCAGACACTCTCAAAGCTCAAGTTCTGATAAACCATTCAATCCCTCTCATATGTCAATACCATCTGCTTCCATCTCAAGAGATGTGAAGGACCTCAAATAATAAATATCTTTTGTTGGTATTACTGTTGTCATTTGTTTTTCTTCATGCTTGCGTTTTTTTTCTTTCCCTCCAAAAGACGTTTTTAATTTCAATGTTCTAGAAAATTTATAAAGATAAATCCTAACATTAACTAGACTAATTTTGGAGTTGGAGCAGAAGGTTAATACCCTATGCAGAAGTCTGATATGTTTCTCATGCAATACTTTTGAGGAGAGCTGTATGTTCAAGTTGTTTTGTAGTGATTCCCTTACATTGGCTTGCCTCTTGCCCCTCTGCCTCTTCTTGCTAAGCTTTGATCTCTTTCTTCTTGCTCTAACGGGCTGTATTTCCTCTGTTCAAGGCTCTCCTGCCTCGTCTCCACATGTTCATTTCATACGTCCTCATTTCCCCCGAGATGTCTAGTCTGGGAAATTAGGTTTTGGACCCTTTGTCCTACAAGCTTATTTCAGAGCTTTCTACACTAGAGGGAGCCATGTCTGTCTCCATTTTCTTCTCCATAATTTCCCTGTTGAACAGATGATCAAATTTTCTTGCAGAAGTATACACCCTGCCTGTAGCATAGTCTATCTTGTCTTGGTTGAATTTCTTGGCTTTTTTGGTTTCAATCTCATTCTCATATCTTTCTAATTTCTTTTCCAAGTTCCTTAGTGCACTTTTTTCTTCCTCTGTGACTTTCATGGGTTCCAGTGCCTCTTCCAATTCTTTGATTACTGCGTGGCTTTAGTCAATTTTCTTTCCACGTGTAATTAGTGTGTTCATGAGCTTCATTCAACACTTGACTGTATCCGTCTGCCACTGTTTCAACAAGTCTAAATCTAGATCACTTAGCGTTGGAAGTACAAAATGTCTTAATCCTTTCGGGATCCTGACACATTCTGTATAACTGTTGAGTGATGTCATGCCCCATTAATTGATTTGAATGGTATGTATCTGTTCCAATTACTTTATTAATTTCAATGGTATTGAAACCACATCTCTCTGTTCCATAGTGGCACTTCCATATCAACACTTTGGGCTCCAAATAACGCTCTTGCCTTCATATCATGTTTTTCACAACTCTCCACCATGTTGTTTTTTCTTTTATCTTTTCACCTTTTTTTGGCTTTTATAAAGTTCTTTGTTGAGCCGCTTAGAATTGATTTATTTCTGCACGTTTGTTCCTCTTTAAACGATATACTTTTTACGATTGTTAGCCTCGTTTCAGGCAGGAATTATAAAGGACATCTGGTGTTTGGGTCAGCGGGGCTCACTCCCTTTCCTAGTTGATTCATGTTTGATATTAATCGAGGTTGGTCCAGCCCCACCGGACAAATACCTCACCAAATTTGACCATGATTCCAGCTTCCGGTGAGCAGTGCAGATTAACAGGAATCAGGGTGGGGTCAGTTCCTCGCCCCTGCTGCTTGAGCATGGCCCCTACCCTTTAAAATCATTCCCATCTCACGTGCCTCTGTCTGTATCAACTACAGTCTCCGTGTTCGGTTGTTTCAATTCGGTGTGTGTGTGTGTGTGTGTGTGTGTGTGTGAGAGGGTGTGTGTGTGTGTGGATAGATAGACAGATAGACAGATAGATAGGTAGATAGATAGATAGATAGATAGATAGATAGATAGATAGATAGATAGATAGATAGATAGATAGATAGATAGATAGATAGATAGATAGATAGATAGATAGATAGATAGATAGATAGATAGATAGATAGATAGATAGATAGATAGATAGATAGATAGATAGATAGATTTGAGCCAGTGGTGACCACAGTTCCATAGGATTTTTTTTTTGGTTTGCTAATAACTTTGGTGTCTTTTGGGGAATCTTCACAAAACGTTCCCCAAAATAAACTATCTTCCACCTCAGCTTCTTCCTGGCAAGTTTCAATGTGAACACAAGGAGATGATTGACGGAGCGCTGAAACTTTACAGACACTCACCCCAATCACAGATCTGGGTTGAATCCAACATCATTCTTTAGCTCTCTTCACCACCTCAGTTCAGACCAGATCTCTGTACTGGGGTGCATGTATGACATTGTTCTACATTCTGTCCATCAATTGTTCTTTTTGCATTTGTCAACCCCAGTGGGACGGGTATGCCCAGATGTGTGTCCCGTGCACTCCATGCCATTGGAGTCAAGCTATCCTGGCTGATGAGGGCTGAAAGCCTGAAACCAGTCCAAGGATGCTTGTTTCCAGTCCAGGGAGGACCTGTCCTTGCAGTTCGGGCTGGACTGTTCCCATTGGGCGCAGGGTCAAGACTGATTTGCATATGGCAGGGTCCAAACTGGAATGGCATGGTAAGCAAAAAAACGATGGATTTAGTCCCAGATCTCTGTACCGGGGTGGAAGTATGTCATTGTTCTACATTCTGTCCATCAATTGTTCTTTTTGTAAGTTTCAATGTGAACCATCAAGCAGAGGCCAAGAGAAGGGGGGTTGAAAATATGTTATCCCCATGCAAGTTTCCACAGGAAAATTATACAGAGCTCCAGCCAAAACCGCTCAACGAAATTACACCAAGTTTGGCAGAAAGCAAGGTCTTGGTCCAGAAAGTGTGCTTTTTATGATTTGGTGTAAACCTGTTCAGTAGTTTAAAAAACACTTAAGGTTCAAAATTGATGTACATATCACGCTGCGGAGGATCTGCGAGCCAACATATCTAGAGATAAGATCTGATTGACTGCCACCATGTCAACAAAGATGCAACCATTTCTGAATTTGGGGACTTAGGGGCATATTATCAAGGGATTTATCTCCGCTTTTTTGGCTTTAAAAGCCAAGAAAGCGGAGATAAAATTATCTCCCTATAAGCAACAGGGTGCTAACACGCAAATTCGCATGTTAGCACCCTTTTTCTCTACGCTTCCCCTTGCATCTCTAATGAGATGCAAAGGGGGCGTTCCAGAGAAAAATAATAGGAGAAATGTTGTTAAGCGACATTTCTCCTATTATCAAGGATTTCGCTAACCCTGTTAGTGATAAAAAAAAGCAGCGCTAACCGCGGTTAGCACTGCTTTTTTTACACCTGGTATTTTCCTGACTTAGCCATGATATCCTATGGAAGGTGGATATCATAGCTACGTTTGTGAGCCCCTATCATCAAGCTAACGCCAAACTTCGAGAGATTATCGTTGGTTTTCCAGCGAGAATCTCTCAATTGGCAGTTAGCGCGAGGATTTTAATCACTTCTGAGATAAACCTTGCTAATAGCAAGTTATCTCTGCGATAATTTCCGGCGATGCTTAGCGTTAAAAAACTTGTTGCTAAGCATTGTTAGCGATAAATATCGCTAAACGTTGGTAATATGCCCCTCAGTCCCCTCTCCTGAAAATAAGAATAAAAAACATACCCTGCCTCCTAGACCTGGTGGGCCCACTTATGCCAAAAAACTATTTTTTTTATATCTGTTACTGCAAATTTCCAGAGCATATGCAGATCAGCTGTAAATCTTTTTTTTTAAAGCATGGTCCTGCCCTTTAAAAAAAAAAAAAACCTCTAGGGTGGGCCAGAGCCCAGAGAAAAACGCTATATATTATTTTGAAAGGGAGCTTGTGGGCCATCACTTGACGACTCCAGAAGCCTTCAGGAGCGCAGGGGATCACATCTCTAGAGTAGCTACACATTGTAAAAAGGGAGGTGGCATGTGGCCCCCGTTCCTAAGACATAAACATGCATTGGCAACCATATCACCTGGGGCCACAACAATAAAGTTGTTTGGGTACCCTGGTGCCTACCATTGACACCCTCAGCAAGAGGAGGCCCAGGGGTTTATCCCAGACTTCCTTCAACACTGCCGGATTCCCAGCCTACACCCATCATGGAGCGGCAGGAGCTGGATCTTTTTGATCCCACTCAGTGGGAGCAGCTTTTCTCTGCTCACATTGGGAAAACCTGTGCTGACAGGGAGTTGAAGCTCTCCCTTCCTGATCTCTTGAAGGCAGTGAACTGCAGTGTGCCCGGGATAGCGTCCCCAGAACACTGCTGCCATCAGACCCCAGAGACTGGAGTTCCCTGGGCCACTGGATGGCTCGGGTAAGGGCGCCCATGCCCCACTCCCCAAAAATGCAGCATAGGCCCCAGGTATAGGGGTACCTGGGGCCCTTACCTGGCCCTGGGATGGTGACACCATGCTCCATCCCCCCAAAAAAACTGGGGTCCATGGTGCTCTTAAGTGACTCGCAGATGGGGTTAGGGTTCAAGGAGTCTATTAAAGGCTTGGAGAGAGGGCCTGCATGCCCCCTCCCAATTAAAAAAACAGAATCAACTATGGGCAATGGGGACCCAGAGCCATGAAATGACTTGTGGAGGGGGCCGCAGCCACCTTCCTATAAAAAATAAATAAATAAACAGTGAATGTGAAAAGAGGAGAGTAGCCGCTGATTTCACATTCATTGCTCAAGCTGGGCAGTGCCCCATAATGCCCTGCAAGGGCTTTTTACAAATATTTTTTTGATGTTTGAGGTGCCCCTAGAAGGAATTGTGGTAAAACTAAGCATTTTTTCATGTTGTGGAGGGCTGCAGGGGGTGCAGCAGCCCCCCAGAATCATTACAATAAAAACACAGTATGTCTCCTAGGTCATTAGCATACCCCAGGCGATCTTACGTTATGTTATGTTTTTTAAAAAACTATGAGCTGGAGCTTTATGCTCTTCAGTGGAATGCAGGGACATTTTGTGGTTTGTTCTATGGCTGCACATTGTGCACATTGTGGCCTGCATATTTTTAAAGAAAGACTCAAAGACATAATTAATGTTTTTTTAATGCTTTATTGAAAATATTTTGTGACAATCATTATTATTCAACATTGCAATTGGTGTGTATTTATAAAATGTACATTTCATTATAGTCATGGATGATTTTTGACAAGCTAATATATGTGCTTTCAATGTGTTGGTGTGCTGACTGCTTAGTAAAGCCAAAAGACATGCCTCTTTATGTGTGTTGGTGTTCTGACTCTTTGACAAAGCCAGCAGGTCTGCCTTACTTAAAATGGCACACATTATATTGTTACATGACATAGTCAGCCGTGTGGGATGATGGGGTTGGCGCCTTCGGGGAGGGGGCTTCTGCGGGGAGGGAGGGCACAGGGCCTGGCCACAGGCCTGGCCCTATGACCAAACCCTCACCATGCCTGGCCAAAAGCAATGTGCGGCAGAAGGTTGGTGCCCGCGGTGGATTAGACGCAGGGCCAGGGCGCAGGCCAGGCCCTCCATCCCACCCCATGCCACACACAATGATGGACATCGTATTTTACATTAAAAAAGGATAGACATTTGCTAAATAAAACAAAGATTAAAAGTAAATATCATAGTAATTTGATAATGTCAGTTAAAACATACCATTTTAAACAAACAAACCACTGAAATTCAACAGTTTTTAATTAACTCAAGTAACTGTAACTTGTACCCTAAAGTATCAATAACTCATGTTTTTGCTCATTTGTTCATTTAAAACGGTATGTTTTAAGTGAGATGTGCACTTAACTATAATTTTCTTTAAACTTTTCTTTCAGTTTCATATAAATGACCAATCAATACCGGTTTTGACCTTATTAGGGTTCATCAGTCATGCATCTCATTCATCTCTTTTTTGTTTACTTCAGTGTGAACACCTGAATGCAACAGGAAGATGCCCAGGAGTGGGTCCCATGCTCACTTTTCCACATCCACTAAGCTGCACCCAACTAAGAGCCCCAACTAGGGTCAAACTGGTCTTGGGTTGCTTATGTTCTGGTTCAGAGAGGACCTGGCTTGGCAGTTTGGGCTGGACTGTCTCTATTGGAGCAGAATCAAGGCTGATTTGCACATGGCTGGATCTAATCTAAAGTGACATTGTTATGTTATGTTACGTGAATTTGTACTGCGCACAGCTGCCCCAGCCAAGGGGCGTCCCGGCGCATGTCAAGGTAACACGCAACAACCACAGGAAACACAACAGCTAAAGAGGAGGAATCAAAGTTAAAATAGGAAAGTTTTAATCGCCTTACGGAAGGAAAGAAGATCTTCCAACAGCCGAATCTCCACCGGGAGGGAATTCCACAGTTCGGCTGCTTTGACCCGGAAGGAACGTCCACCGATACGGCACAACTTGTATCGAGGGGTGATGGTGAGAGCTTGGCCCAAGGATCTCAGATGTCGAGTGGGGACGTACCAGGACAAGAGGCCCACAAGAGTTTGAGGAGCCGTACCTTTTAAGATCTTGAAGGCCAAGCACAGTACTTTGAATTGGATTCTTGCTCTGACTGGCAGCCAGTGCAACGCTTTCAGAGTACTGGAAACGGGGCACGATCTAGGAAGCCCGACGATAGCTCTGGCGGCAGCGTTCTGGACGCGTTGGAGGCGAGTGACTTCAGCCAGGTTAGCACCCACCAGGAGAGAGCTGGCATAATCCAGGCGCGATATAACAGTCGCCTGTATTACCAACTGCCTGGTACGGGAGTCGAAAAACTTCAGGACTGGAGGCAGAGCCCGGAGGATTCCAAAACAGCATGCAGCCGTTTTCTTCGTGTGCCCCACAAAACTGAGAGTGGGATCCATCCACACTCCCAAGTTTTTTAATTCCGTCACCGGAAGGGGGGCCGGCCCAAGCTCCACAGGCCACCACCTGTCCCCCCAGAGATCCACCCTTCTACCGACGATCATGATCTCTGTCTTCTTCCCGTTGAGCTGGAGGCAGTTGGCCTTCATCCAGCTTGCCACCGCTCTAAGTCCACTCTGAAACCTGGGGGCATCCTGGTCCGCATCCCCGCTGATCGTAACCGCTAGCTGGATGTCATCGGCATATGACACCATTGTCATACCCCACTGCCTGACAACCTCAGCTAGCGGTCTCACGTAAAGATTGAACAACGTGGGGCCCAGCGAGGATCCCTGCGGCACTCCCTGTTTCAGAGGATGGAAATTGGACTGGAACGGCGGTACTGCAACGCTGAAGAAGCGACCATCGAGGAAGGACCGGAACCACTGGAGGGCGGACCCCCCCACTCCAATCTCCTCCAGGCGGTGCAACAGGATGGGATGAGAGACAGTATCAAAGGCGGCGCTTAGATCTAATAATACAAGCGCCGCCGTCTGTCCTGCATCCATCACTGTGCGAAGATGTTCAGCCATGGTGAGAAGGGCAGTTTCCGTGCTGTGACCAGCAAGGAACCCGTTCTGGGTGGGGTCTAAGATGTTAGCTCGAGTGAGGTGGTCGGAAAGAACCTTGTTCACGTGGGCCTCCACGACTTTGGTCGGCCAAGGGAGCAGGGAAATAGGCTGATAATTTTCCGGCTTTTCCGGGTCCAAAGAAGGTTTCTTTAAAATAGGAGAAACCACAGCCCGCTTCCAACTTGTTGGAACCGTACCCGAGGCCAGCGAGATGTTAATCGGGGAGAGTACCGAGGTACAACCCACAAACAGCTGGTCTCTAAAAAGGGCTGGCTTAAGCGGATCGGCGGGCGACCCGGATTTCACCTGCTGAGCCAAGATGTCAAAACCCTCAGATGTCAACGGGGGCAGCACATGAAGCAGAAAATCTCCGTCGATGTTACATGGAGTACCTGCCGGTGGCCTGGTATCAGGGAATGTTGAGTAGATTTTCTGTACTTTTTCTAAAAAGAACCGGGCAAGAGCCTCACAGTGCGCCGTAGAGCTCGTTGTTGTAGCCGAGGCCCGCTTTGCCACGAGGTCCTTTACCACTTTGAAAATGGTTTTTGATGGATTAAGGCTATTGCCGAACTCCGCAGCGTAAAAAGCTGCCCGAGCCCGACATAGCACGATGGTAAGCTTTAACGGTAGCGAGATAAACAGCCTTCTTCCCGCTGTCGTACAACTTCCGCCACTCCCTCTCTGCTCACCTACAGCTGCCCTTGAGTGCGCATAAGGCACTGTCATACCAGGGGCTTGACTCCCTGGAACTGAATTTCCTAGTTGAAACGGGAATCAGGGAATCAAGTGCCTTAGTGACCCACGAGCAGAACCGGTCATAACCTGCATCCGTGTCCTCCAAAGGTCCCAACGGCACTGCCGCGAGGGCATGATGAAGGTCCTCGAGTCTCAGTTTACTCCAGTGCCGTGTGGAGATCGTCCTCACGGGAGCAGAAGAAGGAATTCCCGGCAAGGGGACATGGATGGCCACTAGAGAATGGTCTGTCCAGCCGAGCGGGGTAACGGCCGTTACTGTGGCCTCCGTCAAGTTCGTAAAAAACGGATCCAGCGTCTGGCCGCCTACGTGCGTGGGATGCCGCACTATTTGTTGAAGTTGAAGAGCCTCCAAATCGGCTAGGATACAGCACACAGTAGGGATATTCTGATTCTCAAAGTGCAGATTGAGGTCCCCCAAGATAGAGAAGTTAGCACACCCCACCGCCAGAGAACTTACCGCGTCGGGGAAGGCAGCCCTAAATGCCACCTCGCTTCCCGGAGGGCGATAGACTACCATCCCTGAAAGGGAAAACTGAGGGTTGACCAGAATTTTAAAGGTGGCACTCTCGCAGCCTACGATGTTAAGGGCAGACCAACAGCAAGAAAGACTAGATCTTACTGCGAGAGCTATGCCCCCTCCCCTAGTCGATCGATTCAAGGTGAAGACCGAGAAATCTGAGGGAAAAGCCAGATTAATAATGGCCGTGTCATCATCCTTCAGCCAAGTTTCCGTGATAGCCACAATGTCAGGGGCCTTGTCTCGCATCAGGTCCCTAACGGCTTGGTGGTGTTGAACTAAAGACCTTGCGTTAAAGCTCAGGATGCGCAGAGCATGGGCCTGGCGGCCACAGCGCGAAGCGACCGGTAGAGCCTTCTGATAGATCTTAACCGGAGAGTCCACCGCCCACTGACCACAAGCGCACTGATAAGGGCCACAGAGCGGGTGGATAGGTGCATATATACACCTCGGGACCGAACGTCCTAAGACCCGTAGCATGGAGGCAGAATATACAATCATAGCGCAATCCCGTATAGCCGAGCCTGAGGATGTTAGTATACCTATCGGCCGCCGCGCCCGGCGCGTCCCAGGCGCGGACGGGCGCAGACGGGCAGGACTCAGGCTCGACTCCGGCTAAGCGACGGCGTCCCACTGCGCGATCCCGCTGCGCGGGAGAGGACGACTTTAAGTAGGCGAGGCGAATGGCACACCGAGCGTAGAGACGCTCCAAGATGGCGCCCGAGAAAGATCTAAACAGCCCAAGGCAAGATGGCGCCCACCGAACCAACCCCGGGACCCGGACCCGCCAAACGGCGGTGCGTTTACACTTTTAAATGCAGGTAAGAGGGCGGGAGACTATTCCCAAGTGAAAGCGCCTAAAAACAGGGGGGAACCAAATCAAAAGAAAACAAATACAAAACGGGCAATTAAAATGAGCAGCGCAGCAGCAGCGCGACCTGCAGCAAAGCCAGTACCTTGACCAAGCTACTGGTGTCGAGTCCGCCTTAAGTAGGCGAGGCGAATGGCACACCGAGCGTAGAGACGCTCCAAGATGGCGCCCGAGAAAGATCTAAACAGCCCAAGGCAAGATGGCGCCCACCGAACCAACCCCGGGACTCGGACCCGCCAAACGGCGGTGCGTTTACACTTTTAAATGCAGGTAAGAGGGCGGGAGACTATTCCCAAGTGAAAGCGCCTAAAAACAGGGGGGAACCAAATCAAAAGAAAACAAATACAAAACGGGCAATTAAAATGAGCAGCGCAGGAGCAGCGCGACCTGCAGCAAAGCCAGTACCTTGACCAAGCTACTGGTGTCGAGTCTGCCTTAAGTAGGCGAGGCGAATGGCACACCGAGCGTAGAGACGCTCCAAGATGGCGCCCGAGAAAGATCTAAACAGCCCAAGGCAAGATGGCGCCCACCGAACCAACCCCGGGACCCGGACCCGCCAAACGGCGGTGTGTTTACACTTTTAAATGCAGGTAAGAGAGCGGGAGACTATTCCCAAGTGAAAGCGCCTAAAAACAGGGGGGAACCAAATCAAAAGAAAACAAATACAAAACGGGCAATTAAAATGAGCAGCGCAGCAGCAGCGCGACCTGCAGCAAAACCAGTACCTTGGGCATGCGGCCAGAGTAATTACCAGTGGACGAGATTAATTCAAGCATTCCACTCATAACCTGTGCAATAGGATTACCTTGCCATCCATATTTTAAATGATATGAGTATTATGTGGATATTTGTGTGTTAATGTTTAAAGATATGGTGGGAAGTGATCTTATTTATTGTTAGGATATCGAGAGGTAATAACCATTGCATTAAGTATGTGAGTTATGGGGATACAGGGCATCGGGACCCACAACCGCTGCTGAAAAAGGCAATAAACGGTCTTTCAGCTGTTCTGGTCTATTTTCTCTGAGAATCCAAACCTTAGCTGATATGGGGGCATGTATAACATATGTCTATTTATTGAACTACTATAGTTCATTAAAAGAAATCAGAAAAATGGCTAAATTTTACCATACATTCAGTACTCTTGTAAAATTGACTTTAAAAAAGACATATATTTGGTTATTGGTATGCTTGTTTTCACTGTTGAGCTTCTATATGTATTCTGCATATCTACAACCATGATATCTCTTCAATAAGGAGTAACAAGTAGAACTAAGAATAAAATGTGTGTTGGAAGAGGGGTGACGGCTTCATCATCTATTATAAGAAATAAAGTTTCTCCTAATTCACACAATAAGATTATTGCAAGTCACCAAAGAAGATATTCTCGTTTTTGTTTATTGTCGAAGGAGTCCTTGATTACTTGTAGTATTCTCTTATTATGTTTGGCTGGGGTACTTTATCCCACATATATTCAATATGAGAGTTGTTGAAACCCTGATTAAACATGCTTTTAAATAGAACATATGTTACATTCTCCTACTTAGCTGCCTCTGTGGATGCCTGTCCATCACCAGAGTTACTTTACATCCTTTACTGTTAGCACATTTAATCAAGGGCATACATCGGGTAATATCTAACAAGCCACTCAAAGATGACAGAGCTGATCTTTCCAACAGATGTACAAAACGTCTGGCATTTAAACGTCCATCATCAATCAGTGGAAGGGGAGCTTCCTTGATTAAGTCATCAACAAGTCTCTAAAAACTAGAGCGCAATGAAATATTTTCAGGCAATCCATACTTTAAATAGTAATATAACCTTTTTTTAAATAAAGTTTGCTAGTTGATACACAGTAAAGAAGCAACAAGGCATCAGTACAATTAATATTAAACAGCAAAATTATAGATCATGTAGTGACAAGCGCTTCAATTAAGCACATTGGCTCAAATTCTAAATGTGCTTACATCTAATATTCAGGGATTGTGACGTCTTTTCAATATTGTAACACAGCATCAGCTCACTAATATTACTGAAAATATTCTGTGACACCCTCCTATTTCAAACATGTGAGGTCCTGTTTTAATCTAAAATAAACTTTTTGTATGGATGTTGCATGAAACAAACGCATTTTCTGAAAAATGTCTGTAATAGACTCACCTACATCACCACCATAAAAAAAAAATGAAAGGAAAATGGTACTTAAAACAATCTGGTTAAGAAGTATTGGAAGTTATCAAGGTAAGAATGAAGGTCAGACCTGGCTCTATCGAGGGGCACATGAAAGACTGGTGCCCTGGGCCAGAGCCCATTTGGCCTGTGCCTTAAAATGTCTCTGTATCGAAGTACAGACCACGTGTTATACAATTTTCTAGAATAAACCAAGTTATGTTTCTGGTCACAGAAACTGGGGTGCAATACAGCTCGGTCAAACTTGAGCCATGGTTAAACGAACAGCGGCCGTGTGATTGGTTGATACATATAGTACACGTACCTATTGCTGCAATTAGAATAACTCTGGCTTGACCAAGGCCTTTGCCACTAGATCGGAATAAAAGTGGGTGTGGGCCAGCAACAGCTGCAGGCCAGTGCTGCTTTAGCACTGAATCTGTGTTTGTAGGTTTTAAAACAGCAGTGTAAATATAATGGCTTTTAAAGCTTTGAAATGCTTCGTAACAAGAAAGAAGACACTATCTACTTGACACAGGAAAATCATAAACCACAGTGTGATGGCCAGCACATACAATTTCAGATAAGCCATAATCAAGGACAAGTAGCAAACTTTGGGACTGATTCACAAAGATAAATTTACACTTTTGTGTAAGTTTATGGTTGTTTGCTTTTCACTAACGTATCTTACTAGTAGAATCTTTATGATTTCGAATTATACGCACATAAAAACTTAGAACTGTCCTTTCTTTTTATGTGCCGAGACTCTTGAGTTGTAAAATACAGCAATAAAAAGATTCTCTGTAAAATGTAAACAAGCATGAGGTAAGAGGGTTGTATTTGTAAAAAAAAAAAAAAATGGACATTTCTCCTAAGACTTGATTTTGAATTGAAATCACTGCCACTGGGTATCTGTAGAGCAGTGTGGTCCAATAATCATATGTGTCTGAGATTCCATGTTTAAAAAGGGAGGTTACTTGTTTATTTTTTTTATATATATATATATATATATAAATATCAGCCAGGTCCAAGTGTCAAACCTTACTGAGTAAGTTAGTTGTCCGTCTTTGTTTCCACATGTCTTTGCCTTCGCTGTGGAAGTATCTGACGTCCATCCAATGAGAGGCCATTGCTACCCAGGTGTCTTGACTGTATTATGCCGACCTGGCCCATGGATTCTCTCCGGGCGCTATCACTGTCTTTGTTTCCCACGCAACCACAATCCAAGGCCTATCGTGATGGCTCGCGGCGGATTGATTAAGTAAGTTAAAACTGTCTTGTGCGGCAAGGCCCTGGGAGATGCAACTGTTGACCAAGTGCTGTCAGTTTTTGAACGCTTGGTCAAAAAAGGCACATTGCAAATGTTCTAATAGCGAGCAATAACCAATCAAAAGGTAGCCTGACTAGAAGTCTACAGTAAGGAAATGATCGGGTCTGTAGTAGGCTGGGGAGACGCGTAGTGAGCTACTAGAAATCAGGATGGTCAGTGTATTTTGAAAATTAACCCTACATAGATGTCTGCATGTTTTCTTGAGAAAATAATTCCCAAGAGTGGTTATAAGGACAGAGTGGCTTTTTCTCAGACACGACGACTTATAAGCATATATTTTATTTGAAAACATGAACAGTGTCTGATGCCCTGATATGTATTCCCTGCCTTTTCGCACAAATGGAAGTGTGCACTTGAAAAGGACTATATGCTTGCACTGTGCTTCATTCCAAAAGTATTGTGACCACGGAATATTTGAAAGCTGCATTATTCACAGCTGTGGTGGTAAAATGTTATAGTGAATTATTTGCACCTAGTGTATTTCTATCATTTATTTACTTCAGTTTTCCATAGTTGACACGTGCCTGCTGCTCAAACTCCCCACAACACAAGTGTATATTACTCGCCCATGCATTGTCAATGTATATGGTAAGCAAGTTCACGGCCACTATAATGCAGCTCTGAGAAGGCCCAGCATTCAGCGCGGCGTCACGCAGCGGGGCCCGGTCTGTCACAAAGCAGCCCGATGAAAGCATATTTCAGGCTCGCGCAGAAATGCGCCCGGGCGCACGTGCGCACCCTCCGGCGCGAGCATTCCCGAGCCCTGATCGCATTCTGTCGCACAGATCCCTTTGATGAATGGTAATGTTTTTGCGAATATGTCATCCTGGGTGCATTACGCGAGTACGGCTCTGGGTTTCAGATGTCAGCATTCCGGATCACTGTAGTCAAGTGCCGCTTCTTCTTCATCACTTACACTGGAACAACACCCACACAGTCCTTTCCATGACAGCTGGATGAAGGAAGGTGGCACTACTGAGGCGCCGTAATCCCTTCCTGTCAGCACGTCAGGCCGGCTCCCTATTTAAATAGCGACAACAACAAAATAAACCCACGCGGACACATCCATCCATACTGCCTTTGTCCTGCTTGTCATTCGAGGGCTTACCCGACAGCAAGGCGTCTGACCTGTTCTAGTAAGTCATGAGAAACTGCAGGCCTTTCTTTTAATACGAGTTGCTCGAGTTGAAAATGAACTGCTCTTGGCCTTTGCTGAAGTAAATTCCTCGTGCATACACACGTCCGGCTCCTAAAGGCTTTAGACTTATGTTATGGTTTGTTTGTGGATTTAAAATACACGAGCATTAAAAAAAAAAATAAGTCTTATAAGAACCCAACCATCAATACTCTGACACAATGTCTAATGTAAAAACAAGGGTTAGTAAGTCGAATAGGACTTGCCTTTGGGGCATATGGCTTTTCTGAATGCTATTGGAGGTGGCTTTTCTGAATGCTATTGGAGGTGGCTTTTCTGAATGCTATTGGAGGTGCCGCACATCGTCAGGACGCGGTGTGGCTCAGTCATAATGTAATGACATTGATGTGCGCATGCATCAGAACAAATGCATGTGCCAGCAGTATCCTGTAGGTCTTTTCTTTTCATTTTTTATATACTGACCAAGGATGGCGGGTGCTGTCGTGTGTTTCGTATATAGCCCAGGGTAATTTTGCCTATGTTAGCCTAACTATGCACGTTATAGGCCACTTTGGCTTTGGACACGTTACCAAATATCACGCTTGTTTTTGTGCCACATTATATTTTCACACCGTCGGCATATGTTTTTGTATTTTGTTATTTTACTGGGATTTAGCTTCGACAGCAAAGGCAAGGTCAAACAACATTGGGGCATATTATCAAGGGGGTTTATCTCCGCTTTTTTGGCTTTAAAAGCCAAGAAAGCGGAGATAAAATTATCTCCCTTTTACCTACCTGTCGCTGACACCAGTTAGCGACAGCTAGTAGGAGATAGCGACCATCTTGGGCCTTGCTTTGCATGTCAGTGATATTTATCACTAATGACATGCAAAGTGGGCGTGACAAGATGTTAGCGACTGGATACAGTCGCTAACATCGCTATCGCCTATTACCAACTTTTGGAGATATTCGCTCTAAGCGCGAATATCTCCAAAAGCTAACACCTGCCCCTGAGCAGTTCTTAGCCATGTTATCCAATGGGAGGTGGATAACATGGCTAAGAGCATTAGCTCGCTAATGCATGAATATCGCTGACTTTTCAGCGATATTCATGCATTGCGGCCGATTTTTATCGCATTTGCAATAAACCTTGGTAATACCAAGGTTTATCTGCGATAAAAATCGCCGCAGCTCGGCGATAATTTTTTCACGCTAACCAAGCAACAGCGATAATTATCGCTATTGCTTGGTAATATGCCCCATTGTTCCTTGTTATACTTTGTGGTCGAACACTAGCATCAAGACATAGTAGAGCAACTCAGCTGGTGTTTTTGAACACGTGTTTTGTCATATAACCAGGGACGAGCTGTTCTAAAAAAACAGGCCAGTGACTTGCAGACAGAGCAAAGATCCTGAAGTGAGGGCTGAATGGGCTTAGATGTAGAGAAACTATCTATGTATGCTAAGTTATGGGGTGCACTACTAGACTCAAAGATCTTTTATCTAAAATCACTTAGCTTTTGTAGCGAGGGTGAGTTTAGGCACATCTGTCAGCTAATATGCCAGGGCTGTTCATTGTATATAGTCTGCTATTCGTGCTAATGACCAGTAGTGGCTCCTCGAGGGAGTGCTGCGGGCAGTGGGGCGGGGGAGGGGAGTGGCAGGGTGGGGGGTAGTAAACTCCGGCATACGGCCGAACTGAGGTAAGTAAAGAAATAAATAAATAAAACAAATGACATTGTGCGCGCTGCATTGCAATTTGGCGTTGCAGCATCCGCAATGTAATTCATTTTATTTATTTATTTATTTATTTACATCCGTTCGGCCGTACACCGGAGTTTACTAACACCCACGCTGCCCTTCCCCCGCCCCACCCCACCGCCCTCAGCACTCCCTCGAGGAGCCACTACTGCTAATGACATTACTGACCTGTATTTGTTGTGGCACAATTATTGCATATTAGAGCTCAATAGTTTAAATAAATGTCTCTTTTCTATTTATTGCGGACAAGTATGAGTCAGAGAACCAAATGGGGTGACCTACTACCTCGATCCCTCAGAGAGTCGAGAGTGTTGTGTTCTGCGGTGCCAAATCACTTGTCTCTCTGGAAAGGTTAGGAGGGCAAGTGAGTCACTATAAGCTAGTCGGATATTCGCCCTTAGATACTGATGGGTTATGGTGAGTCAGTCTATACATGCAGATGTTGTATGGTCCCAAGCATAGTTCTATTCCTGAGCAGAATCTCTGCAACAGTGCAAATAAAAAAAAAAGTACTGCAGTATTGGGCATCTGGAGTAGGGCATAATAGAGGAGCGAATGGGGAGAGGAAGGAGAAAAGCAGCGCATGGAGGGTCGGGGAAAGTACAACTGGGACAGAACACCACAGGCGAGAGAGAGTAATACAGAGCACAGAGTGGTGGTAGAGAAGCACACAAACATGAGAGAGAGGGAAACAAATGGTGTGAGCTTGAGAGAAGCACAAAAGGGAGACATCTGGAAAACGTGATTTTGCGGAGTCCTTACTCAAAAAGAAACAAAGGAGAGCAGCGTGAGAGGAGAAACAATTCACAGGGAAGAGAGAGAGCAACACGGTGTGGGGAAGAGAAAAGCACACAGAAATAAGAGAGCAACAAGGAGTGGGAGGAAGAGAAGAAAAATAACACAACAATAACACACAATGGGAGGGGAAGAGAATCACACACAGGAGACATATGGGAAAAAATTCCCTCTTGAGAAGTACTTCAGCAAAAGAAAACATGCACTCATGTATCATGCATCAGAAAGAAAAAAAAGAATCCACTAAACATGGAGTCAAAGGGCATAAGTAAAGAGACTGTTCTCTAAGGGAGGAACAGATACAAGATGGACAAGGCACGTTATCAAATAAGAAGCAAGCAAATGAGAGTGTCAATAATGCCAACCAATTGTAACTGATGGGTGGGCTTAAATCCCACTGTAAAATCTGGTAAGCTGAAAACAGGTCTTTTGCAGCAGGGCAGCTTGCACTGTTCATCAGACTAACCCAACCTAAAAAGTTGATGAGGGATTATCGGGACACATTCAAAGAACAAGTATGTTTGCATTACTAAGCCAAATCAGGAAGTATTCAAACACTATACCAGAACACATTGGGCATGTGTACCACAAAAGTTTTCTTGTGGCTTCTTGCTATCTTATGCATTCTCCCCAGGGTCTTGATGCTCCCTGCTGCTCAGTCAGTGAGTGAGGCCAGTGGATGGTTGGATTGCTGAGAGTGTTTGTGCCTGGATGAGTGGACAGTTAGATTGAGAAGGGGTGAGCAGGAGGAGGGTGCTCATTGTGGGTCTTTACATGATTTACTTGTAACCTGAACTAAACCTAATAAACCTACTCCTTTTGTAACCTACAAGACTACATCCTTGATTGTAACCAGTTTCTGACCTCTTTTGTGTCTGACTCCTTTCTTTAACTATGGAAGCGTTCAAAAATGGCTACGGGACATGAGCTCTTTCTGTTTCTGTTGTCACAGTCCACTTCTACTAAATTTAGATAACAGCTAAGCCAATTAGAGGGTTTGAAATGCTGATATCAGCTGCTACCCCTCCAGAGTTAAGTCCAAGTATGAAGAAGCAACATGAAGCTCTCTGTTATAATGGCAATGTGTTACACTCAACTGTTATTTGTGCTTTTCCTCATCACTTGACTTAGACTGTGGCTCTGTCCCTTATTAAGGGAGGAGATGTGTGGTAGTGGACAGAGCTCCTGGCTAGAGCTGCCAGCCAGTGCTGCTGACACTAGGGAGCCAGGGTCGAATCCACACTTCGGTTCAACGTCCTATCATTCTGGGCAAATTCTGAGAATCTGGCCCTTTGCGAGTGCAATTTTTGCATTTGGGATTCATCATCCCAAATGCAAAAATCGCTAATAAAGAATTCGCAAATTTGCAAGGATTAGCATTTAAGGAATCTCTATTAGAGATTCCTTAAATGCTATTCATGAAACATTTCAAAATTGCGAATTTGCAATTTAGGAGCTCTATTTACCACAAAATCATACCTCGAGGTAAATAGCGAAAACTTAGAAAAATGCTTTTAAATGCATTTTTCTAAGTTGCATGTTACACACACACATGTCCTTTGGACATGTGTGTGCACAACATCAGTATAAATTCACATTTCAGGGGTGCTACAGGGTGTCCTTTGGACACCCCTGCACCCTTGAAATCGCATCCTTATTTGCGATTAGCAAATTGCTAATCGCAAATAAGGGTTGACTCCCCATTCATTCCTATAGGCCTTTAGGCCCATAGGAATGAATGGGGAGTTATTCCTTATTTGCGAATAGCAATTTGCTAATCGCAAATAAGGAGGCTGTAGGAATCGCATTTTTTTTGCGATTTCTACATGAATCCCGATTTGCAAGTCCTTAACAGTGATTCCTTAATAATTGCTATTAAGGACTCGCAAATCGGGACTTTGATGAATCTAGCTGTTAAAGCATTAAAAAAAGTGCTCAAATACCCTTGGGCCAAGGTTTCATTATACAGAACTGCCACTAATATTGCTAAGTGGGCAATTAAACACAGTTAAAAGCATAACCACCTGTACCATGCCAAAAACCCATATTCGCTGTGCATAACATTTTGTGCACTCTACTCCGGTGATTACCATTTAAGAATAATTCTTCAACACAAGGAATATCAGGACTTATGCAAATAATCAATCATTTACAGCAAGGTCCAATAATAAATTCTACCTATTTGGCTGAGGACCAAGGACCAGATTTACTTAGGACCTGCATTGCCCTTGCATCACACAAGGTGATGGAGCAACTTAGTAAATCTAGAGTAACTCAAGGCAGCTCAAACTGCTGATACGTTACTCTGTGTTCGAAAGACGTTCCATGGGTGCACCCATGAATACAATCATGGATTTTGGTGCATTCCCCGATTTACTAAGAATAGCAAACCTGGGAATACGTCAAAATGGTATGCCTTCGCAACAGAGGCGAAACAAGGATAAATATGGTTATTTCTCCTGGTTAATCCGTCTTTCTATGTGTGCTGCATACTGCAGCAGCAATCATAGAAAGAGGAAAATGCCTCTGACGATTGTTTCTGTACAGGAAGGGACACCTTGTCTGTAACACAGGCACCCATGCACCATGATACAAAGGTGCCTATGTATGCGCTAGGCGGCACTCAGTGCACTAGCGCAGAGAGAGAGCAGGACTGCGTCATAGATTAGTAGACATGGGACATTCCAGCTCTCTCCCTGTCATACAGCACAGCGAGTGTTCTTGCTGTGTTGCTGGGCCTAAGTGTAAACTGAGAAATGCTGATATTTTTTTAAACCAATCATTCACCAAACAGTCTGCCGAACACATCTACTCCAGTAGCAATACCTATCAGTTTTTTTTAGGTCGAGCTGACCTAGCTTTCAATGCGAAAGCATTGAAAGCTGTCAGCAAGACAACTAATGTTGCCCGTATTTGGGAATGTGGACACAAGAGGGTGCACGAGCGCAGAGCGCGGATTTCACCTCGTGGGCGCGCACGTCGCCGTGCCCCTCTCGTGCCTCATTCCCTTGCGCAAACACACTCCACACTCACGCATGCGCACATACACAGCCACACACACTGCATACACACACGCAGACCCACGCTCACACACACAGACACATTCGAACAGACACACGCGCGTACACCCCCCTCCCCTCCCCTCCCACTCACCGGGCTCTTTCGGCGTGTTCCGTGTCTCCTCTGCAGCGCTGGTCGGGCACTCACCGGGCTGTTGCTGGGGATCGGGCTCCTCTCTGCGGCAGTCTCATCTCGTCGCGGCACCAGGGGGCAGGACTTCACTTCCGGGGCTCCCTCCAGCACCTGGGAGCCCCGCAACACTCTGGCTGTTTTGCTGTTGGCAGCCCCGGTACTCTCCTCAACTCATGGGAGCCCCGGGCTGCGGAGAGGCCATCAGTCGGCTGGGTTCACTTCTTCCTCGGCGGCGGCGGGCGGGACTTCCTGCTGGATTGCAGGCCCCGCCCCCGTCTCAGCCAAAAGTGCCTGACTTCCTGTTTTCACGGAGCAGGGCTGTGGCGGTGATTTCTTTTGGGGGCAAGAGCGGTAGGCACCCTCGAATTCGCGCGGCCAATGCTTGTTAGGTTGTGTAATTGATGTTTGAATTAGTTAGACCTATTGTAAGTTGATTCAATGGCACCCTAAAAAAGACGACGGCGCTTTCAGTTACTATTTTTTGGGGTGGGCCTGATAATGTTAGGGGTATGCGTTTGAAAATCGTCTTTTTGGTGCCAGCGCATCATTGATGGATTAATGCTCATTTCTCATTTGCCGCTCACATCGATGATTACTTTTGTGAACTTCAACAATGTTTTTATTTCCCGGGTAGTTGGTGCTTGTTGCTATTGATGTTGCGCGCCGGTGCTATCAGCAGGAAAATCCAATGTGATAGGTGGAAAGGTTGAATATATCCCCGCCACTGGTAATTGCTGAGGCCACCTTCCGTTTTCTGATTGATATACCCTCGTGCAGATTCCTCACCATAAGAATATCCAGAGGTGGTTCCCCCATTAACGTAGAGGAACGTCGCCCCACTGTTTTAAAGCCCCCCCAAGTTTCGGGACGTGGGTGGGGCCACTGCTGACTGGGCGCAGCAGAAAGACGTGATGGGCAGGGCACACCCACAAGCTAGGGGATGCTGCTTTAAAGTGTTTGTTGCCTCAGAATGATGAAAGGCTGAGTTGGACCTTCGGCATCCAAAGCGGTGCCCACGAGTCACACGCAGTTCTTAAGAAGGGTTGACTTAGCTCACGGAGTCATCAGGCATGGTGTTGGATTGGTCCCAGTTTTGTGAACAGAGTAAATCTCCCCACCTCATTTCTCCACTGCAGGACAGGAAAGGGAAGCAGGGACCAGCCCTATGCAAAACCTTGGGGCCTTTTTCCCCTCTCCTGGAAACATTCTTCGGGGTCCACACATTTTTGTGTTCTTTGACGAGGGATAGTCAAACTGAACCACAACACAGTAGTCTTTGTCGCACACTTGGATGGGTATTCCTGTCACTGCGCGAGGAATTCATCAGCACTCAATGGCATTCAGGCGGGGCGTTCCCACCCTCCTGTTTGGGGCACTTAGTGTGTGGTGAGTTCAGAGCCAACAGCAAGCAGGCGAGGTGAAGTGCGAGTCGTTTCCACCATAAACTCTGGGAAGCTTCATAACGGAGTAGTGAGTTTAAATATCCTGCCACGGAATATCATGAAGGTAAGCGAGTATACATAGACCAGTATGGATGCACTGTTCTTACCTCCAACTATATGTACCTTGACAATCTTCAAGGTACGTAGATGTTAAGCATAATAAATATACAATTGCCTATACATACTTTCAGATTTTTTTCTTAGTCATATTGGTTTGGTAGTATGTATTTTATTCTGGCCGATATATTTTGTAGCAGAATCTGTGCATAATGTTCTTTCTGTCGACCCTTCTGATACCCGTCCAGCCGCGCAGGGTCGGGGAGAGCAGTGTGCTCACAGAAGTCTTGCTAGACCCTTATCAGACAGGAGGATTTGGGAAAAAATACTGGTCATGGAAGAGAACTCATTCTGTACTCACAATGCAATATTAGTATTGGCAAAAATGTGTAACGAGTCGCCACAATAATAGTATTTATTTAAAACGTAACCTGCTTGCATCTCAGAAGGGTTGTGTTCTTTTCCCTTTGCCTGTCTGTGCACGGTCAAGAAGTCTCTTTTGATCTATCTCACTGGCAGGAAGGAGCCTGGGCTCGAGGGCCGGATTGTGATTGCGTAACATGAAGTTGATAAACAACAAGCAAGTGTCTAGGGGGGTGGTGAGGGCTCGCCTCATGGTTTGGACCCTATGCAACACACACTCCACACAATACCACTCAGTGCCACAATTATATGCTACATAATTACACTGCACTCAATGCAACATACACTCCAAACAATACCACTCAGTGCCACATAATTGCACGCCACACAATTACACTCTACTGAATACAACATACACTCCACATAATTACACGCCACATAATTACACTGCACTCAATGCAACATACACTCCAAATACCACGGTGTCACATAATTACACGCCACATAATTATACTCTACTGAATGCAACACACTCCACACAATACCACTCAGTGCCACATAATTATGCTTCATAACTACATTGCACTCAATGCAACATACACTCCAAATACCACTCAGTGCCACATAATTACACTGCACTCAATGCAACATACACTCCAAATACCACTCAGTGCCACATCATTACATGCCACATAATTACATTGCACTCAATGCAAAATACACTCCAAATACCACTCAGTGCCACATAATTACACGCCACATAATTACACTCTACTGATTAGACTGCGCTCAATGCAACATACACTCCAAATACCACTCAGTGCCACATAATTACACGCCACATAATTACACTGCACTCAATGCAACATGCACTCCAAATACCACTCAGTGCCACATAATTACACGCCACATAATTACACTGCACTCAACGCAACATACACTCCAAATACCACTGTTTCACATAATTACACGCCACATTATTACACTATACTGAATGCAACCCTCTCCACACAATACCACTCAGTGCCAAATAATGATGCTTCATAACTACATTGCACTCAATGCAACATACACTCCAAATACCACTCAGTGCCACATAATTACACTGCACTCAATGCAACATACACTCCAAATACCACTCAGTGCCACATAATTACACGCCACATAATTACATTGCACTCAATGCAAAATACACTCCAAATACCACTCAGTGCCACATAATTACACACCACATAATTACACTCTACTGATTAGACTGCGCTCAATGCAACATACACTCCAAATACCACTCAGTGCCACATAATTACACACCACATAATTACACTGCACTCAATGCAACACATACTCCAAATACAACTCAGTGCCACATAATTACACGCCACATAATTACACTGCACTTAATGCAACATACACTCCAAATACCACTCAGTGCCACATAATTACATGCCACATAATTACACTGCACTTAATGCAACATACACTTCAAATACCACTCAGTGCCACATAATTACACGCCACATAATTACACTCTACTGAATGCAACACACTCCACACAATACCACTCATTGCCACATAATTATGCTACATTGTTATTAGTAATATCAATACATCTAAGTCACGTAAATACAACACATATTGCATTACAAATGCTATAGGTGTCACATTTGCGAAAGTTAAAACTATTGGCATTGTAAATGACAAAGCTATTAATTTCGCTATTTTCAAAACCAACAGATAAATATAAAATTTGTCATTTACAATACTAACAGCTCAAACTTTCCTAATGCGAGACCTATTGCATTGCAAATGCTTGTTATTTTAAGACTACACGCAGAATATTGGCCCTCATTGCTTTCCTTTTTAAATCCTGAAATTATTTTGAGATCAACCCATGCACCTACGAAAGGTGTAAAAATAATTATGGAGTAGCACACTGGTTCTTTGATACAGGCTTTGTGATAAGCAAAGCTGGAAAACCCTGCCATGCTTTGCATGCCCCTGAGGCAACTACAGGTACCTCATCTTATGCAAAAAATGAAATTGTAATGAAGATTTTTATGTAAACTCTGTCGCCTATATATTTGTTTTGCTCTAACAGATGCCTCGCTTTGTCTGTCTGACCTCTTTAATTCTTTTTCAAGACCCAATTCTTAAAGTTGTTCAAAAATGTAAATGTAAATTTTTTTTTGAAATTTACTGAATCACGGATTGTGGATCTTTGAGGCTGCTCCCAGTGGGGCATTACATGGAACTTATCACCGTGAGACTAAACTTACATCTTTTTTCTACATGACCTGACTACATGGCATTACTTCATTTTAACAGAATTTCATTAAAAAAAAGTTACTCATCAGAAACTGATGAGGTGTTGAAGACAACATGGCTGGATCTCCAAAATGTATTTAAAGCTGACAGATGAATATTTCAAGCTGAGCTGGGGGGCGTATTGCTGTGTTATTTTATGTTAATACGTATTTGTAAAGCGCACAGCTACTCCCGGCGCTAAGCAGAACAGAACGCTACCAAAAAAGCAGGACCGACTCTCATGATGAAATTATTGCTGGAATAACCAGGTTTTGAGTTGTTTCCTAAATAGCCCTACATTTTTGTTTATAGTAAAGTGCTGATGGCAATTGAGTTGATTATGTGTAGAACTAGTTTTGAGTACAGACCTACTACTGCCTCTTGGAAAACCTTGACTCCTTGACCAAGTTGCCCTTTGGTAGCCAAATATACGAAGTGAGTCACTTGATTACCTATTTGGAGTCAGAGACGTTTGAAGATATGGGCAGAGTGGGCATTCACCAAGGGCCACCACTTTCCAAGGCCCCCCTGGGAAGGTGAACTTTCTCTCTATTTCATATCTGTCTATTTCTTCATCTCAACCTTTAATACATTATTTAATTTTGTTTGAAATAGTGGATTGAATTAGCAGAAAATGGGTAATAAAATGCAAAGCTGTTCCAGACAGGGCCCCCTAAAATATGTCTTGCCCAGGGCCCCTGAAGTCTTTAAGATGACACAGACATGGTCTGGAGTGCAGTTACTCTTGACGCCCTCGGACAGCAGTGCTAAACTATAGTACCCATCATGGATAGTGCCCAGAAACCAGTGATTGCCTTGGGAACCAGAGGAAAGATCTTACTTCTTTTAAAATAATTTGTTGTTGGGAAAAACATTGAGGGGCAGATTTATGAGTTCTGGCGCATCTCTGCAAATCAGCAGGGATGCGCCAGAACTGATGCGTCACACAATTCCCTCCTTGCGGCACCACAGTTGCGCCGCATTTGCAATGCGGCGCACCATGGTGCAAGGAATGGCAGATGCGTGACGCATCTTGTGGTGTACGGGCGGCGCATTACTGGAGTAGCGTCGCAAGTGCGACGCAACTCCTGCAATGTAAATGTAAATGTACAGGAATTTATATAGCGCAAATCACCAACCGGTCTCTAAGCGCTTGCTTAGGGAACCCGTCCTGGTATTCCCCTGTGAGATAACCCCGGCAGGGTATCCACAAGGTGAAAGCCAGGCATCCCGCCGCGAGGGGCCGTTGTGGAGATTAAGCAAGCTATTGCCTAGAGTCGCAGAGTGTGAACCCGTGAATCGAGTAGGCACCGGAGCGAGAATTGTCAAGTCCATGGACATTTTAGGACTCAAGACCCCGCCGAGCCGGGAATTGAACTCCGCAATGTACAGAGGCCACCCATACATAACGTGGTGCGTCACTCCTTACGCCTGCTTCAAACAGGCGTAAGGATTTGACCCAGCAGCGTCGTAAAACTGACTCAGTGAAATCTTGTAGATTTCACTGCGTCAGTTTTACGGGGCTTTCCTACGAGGGAACGCCCACCCTGCGACAGAACGCCCACATGAAACCTGACGCAGGTTTCATGTGGCGCAGGGCTTTACAACGTGACGCATCTGCCTAGATGCGTCACGTTTTAAATAGGTCGCAGGGATGCGCCACGTTTCCACGCCGTTGCGTGACGCAACGGCGGCGTAAACGTGGCGCAAGTCCGACATAAATCTGCCCCTGAATTATTTGATAAACTGCAGCCTACTTCAGCTAAATAAGGAGCAAAGATAAATTCCTAAACTTTGGACTGTATCTGTAGGCTTCTACACAAATTACCTCAAACCTAATTAGTAAATAAAGTATGTCTAATTGTTAATGTTAAAGTCTGCATGTTTACACTCTGTTAAGTTTCAATAACTGCAAATGTTTGCAAAATTAATGGCACTCTACTTATTTCAACTGCAAAATATGAAAAGAGAGTCTCAGCTGATTTTCCTTTTATTATATAGTTTCAGCGGAGGAATATCCAGAAATTAGTGCATCACTGTGGAGTAAAACATCAAGTTTGAAGGACTCTAACTTTAGCCACTCAACTGACCACTCGGCCAATGCACCTGGCATTGGACAAGAACTGCAAAGCAGACCTGTTCTGGTTGCAGAAATCATGGTGCAAGGTATGTGTGAGTTTCTCAAAGGTACAGATGATACTATCTATATTGTACACGCTATTAACCTGGTAAATAATAGTGGATTGGTTAGGAATTGAGAGGTAATAACACATTCTTAGATTTCTGGAGGTAATGCTAAATCCGGAGCTGTCTTCTAGATATTCCTTGAACACCAACTCTAAATCAATTCTGGAATGTGCTTTCTCAAAACATACACTCACACAATGTCATATGTCGTAGTAGACACAGAGGCAGGTTATTCTGGGTGTTGAAAATGCTCCTGAAGGTTTGCCATTCGTGGCTATCAAAACGTTCAAGGGGATGGCTGGTGTAATTTGGTAAAAACTTTCCCCCAACTGCACTGAGCTAGTGAGCAAAACAAGAAAGTCTGTGGTCCAGCGTAAGAGAAGGAGATATTGTTGGGGTTAATAGTTTTTCCACTACGAAAACTTTTATAAAACTGGGACCAAGGAATCTACTTTAAAGGTTAATGTTTCACCTGAATTGGCTAAAATGCCATAGGTCCTGACGGTGCGCTCATTAAATCTTTTCAAATTGTGCCAAGTAAGCCTGACTCACCCCATGGATATTTAAGTTCACCCTTTCCCAAAAAGCTTTAAAAAAATAGTTTTAAAGTGGTGCATTTCTCTTCCCATTTCCCCTAAAAACTGACTATAAAACTCATAAGTATATATGAAAGTTTAAAAAGTCTGAGTATGCAATCGCACATGGCTTAATATTTCTTTATATTGAATATAGCATTTTCCTTTAATTCTGACATGCTCTTCCTTTAATTGTTCATCCTGCCTTTTCCAAGTAGCTTCTAAGTGATACTTTCTGCCAGAGAAACAACTTAGAAGCAGACCTCCACAATGCCAGGCAGAAAACAGAAACGCTAAACAGTACTGCTAGTTCATACAAATATTGCTTTTTTAAATGCCTTCACTAATTATGGCACAACAGACATAACATAGGGTCGTCTCTCTCATCTAGGAGACATTAGCAGCGAATCTCCCAAAATTTGGCATGAATTATCCCTAATAAGGTGTCACCTTGTTACAGTGTACACTCCCAATGATTGGTCCACACTGAAGACTCCCCTCTTCTGGCTTCTGCTGCCAGCTCCACCAAAACAGACTGTGCTCCTCAACTAAACCCCTTCACTATGTAATCACATTTTTACTTCTCGAAGAGAGCCGCCTTCCTTCGTGTTTCCATCTCGCTTAGTACTCCCAACTTGCACAACACCCCCTCTATTTACAATCTCAGGCAAACCCTGCAGCCAAGGTGTGTGCATCCCTCACCAGTACCTCACTTCTATCAGTACCTTGTGCACTCTTCCTACTTCAATATGTTCACTGAGCCGCTTGACTGCCTGTCCACTACTTGTATTCTCATGCACACAACGTTTCCCTATGCTCAGTTGTATTGTTGTCCTTGTACAGTTTTCTGTTGCTTTGTAGCCTTTTTGTACAACATAAATTTAACGCATTCATTATTATATTTTGGAAAAGTAATAATTTAACCTCACAATTTTAGAAATCAATACAAGCTTTTCATTTTGAATATATACGCTTACATTTCCTTAAAATAAAAGCATATCTTTTTGATGAAAAAACACTATATTTGCACTATCTTTAAATTTTTGTTAATTTCGCCTTTTATACCCAAATATCACTGTGCCACCATCAGCAAATATTCATGTGGTCAACTGTGTGTATATTCTTCCTTACATGATAGGCATGCATATGATATGCCAAGGATTTACCATCACGCCATGGATGCCTACAATATGGCAGGTATTTTGATAATGTGTAAGCCAGCACTAGAGTTATTTTGAGTGTCCACCTTCATGCTCTAGTTGCTGACACTATATCAATAAATACCAACAATCTTCCAGCTTGGGCACCATTTTCCTGTGATAACACACAAATATGCCAAGGAATGCCACTATGCCAAAAATGAGCACCATTATGTCAGGGCCAGCATTGTGACAAGGGTGGAAACCATCATACTTTACATGTCCACAATATGCCAAAAATTAATTACCACTATTGTGCCAGGGCCAGTTTGTATGGACGGGAACACACACTAACTCACTGATGCACTCCCACTGCAACCTTCCCTACATCAATTAATACATTTATTTTGTGTAACTTTCTTTTCAACTCATGAACTGCTTTGATCCTGGTCCTGCTGCTGAGAAATATTGTTCCCCTTTGGTTCATCTGCCTTTTCGGCTGTTTGCCAGGCTTAGCACGTCACTCACACACATAGATTCAATGACAGCATCAGATCGCCTTCACAGCCAATACGCCACAGCACAGGATCATTTGTGATGCTTCACAACCCATCCATGGTGTTAAATAGAGGTATGAGCATGGGGATAAGCACATCTGCAGTGCTAGCACTGGTGACACCACTTCAAAATATATCTTTACAGGTAGCCAGTGGGGCAGGCTGGGGTGGAAAGAGACACCCTCCTGTTTGGAAAGGAAGCCATGGGGCAGCTCTGATTCTTGCCCCTGAGTAGACGTAGAAGTCTCTAGCAAGCTTTTGTCATTCAGTCTCCATAAGTCATTTTTTACATACCACTGAATACCTTGGTTGCCTTACAGATCAAGATAACATCTCCACCACTTTAGACTGTGACATCAATGCTCAGCAGATGACTATAGAAGAGGGTGTCAGCTGTCAGTGTTTCAGAGGATTCAGCGGTGATGGCTATTCATGCAAGGGTAATGTAGGATTCTTAACATAAGGTATGAAATGTCAACTATGTGCGAGCTGCTGATGTCGGTGTGTCATACAGAGGCCATATAGCTGCTATGTGGATCTTCGTACCGATAGAATGGCAATGGTCTTCAGAAAGCGATGTCCCAAAATTGAAAAAAGGAAATGTGGCACCAATAAATGTAGGATAGTATAGGGAAAATATATATATTTCATTAAAATCAAGTTGAATGTTAATTTTTTTCACCAAGGGTAGAAAATGTGACCGCCTATTGTTAATAGATACATTATTTGTCACATACACCTGTACTCAAACCTTGACTAAACCTTATTTGTGGAACAATAAATGTGCAAATAAAAAACTATGAAAAAAGGCCATGAACGTCACAAAACGTTTTTCCCCTACACATGAAAGTACTTCACCTAAAGGGAGTATGGCCACCACTTGTCCCATGATGCCCATTCTAAATACAATTTAAATCACTGTGTTGAGAGGCATACCTATAAATGAAGAATTGCACATAAATTGCATAAACTTAAAATATATATGTTCATAGCTTAAATCGGAATCAAAGTACATTGCTAGTCAGAAAATAAGAGTACAGTTCATGAAAAATGTCCAATTGTGAGCTCACATGTGTAATAATGTTGCTTTATGCAGATGTTGATGAATGTTACACCATGAATACTCTATGTGACCCAACACGAGCCGATTGCATTAATACAGAGGGAGGTTATGTCTGCAAATGCTTTGAAGGATACAAAGGTGATGGACTTCTGTGTCAAGGTAAGATGTGATAAAATGTAGACACAGAAGAAGGGCATACAAATCAGATGATGCCACCAACGCTAACTTTGTTAATATAGAAAAAGGGAGAAAAGGGGGAGTCCCAAAACGCATTTTTTCCGCTGCAATTTTCCATAGAGGTGGCTGAAAGCGTGATTGTGATCCGGAAAGCGTACGTTTTGTGATTTGGTATAAATCAGTTTTGTAGTTTTTGAGGAATTAAGGCTAAAAATGTATGTATATTTCACAGCACCGAAAATGTGCAGTCCCAACAAATCAGAAGATAAGATCTGAGTGGCTGCCACAACTCAACAAAGATGTTGAGATAGCCATGTTAGGACCTGGGGAATCATATATGTATGTGTGTGTGTACAGGAACCCAAAGTCAGTGGACTGTCACATTGCAAGGGTGCCTCCACCCTATACATTTTGTATCTCTGTAGCTCTTTTCTAGGTTCATTTGTGTCCCTGCTTTGTCACTATTTTGCTGCTTTTCTCTTTTTCCTTCTTTCTCTCTTTTTACCATTCTCTCTCTCTCTTTCACTGGAATAAAGTCTGAAACTGAAATTAAATCCCCACACCATGAAGGGATGCCTGTGCCCATCACCGGTACAAATTAAGTCCTGTCAGTGTTGCCTTGAATATGTATGCTAACTCTGTTTTTCCACTAAGAAAATGGTGACCATCAAATGTTGTACGGGATCCATGCATTAATTTATATATACTACACAGCTACTTGCAAGCCATAGCCATCTGGACACTACTCCACCATAATTTGAGATCTGTCACCAATTCAAGAATTGTAGGATTTGACTGGAAATATGAGGTGGCAAACAATTGTCTGGTACAAGATTCATGTTTATTTGTTGTCTGCAATATGATCAGTCACTGGAAGCACAGTACGAAATTAACATCAAAATTAACATTTATGCATAAAAGGTCAGTTTGCACTAAATGTATTGTTACCCTTCTTCACTACTGCATATTATATTCCATGTAAGCATATTACATCAAAATGTTTACAATGCATAAAAGGAACAAAAAGATTTGAGGTACAATTTAAAAGTGTTGCATTTAGAGAGAGTCAATGGGGTGATCTATTTAGAAAAAAGGGGAACTTGCATAACTGAATTTAGACTAAAATGTTCAACATAATATTGTGAAAATATGGCTAAAATTCAGATGAGTAAAATGTGGTATAAACACTAATCTTTACACACTGATCCAAAATATCGCATTGCAGGAAAAACAAAGACACACATCAATTTGAAGGGAGAATAGCTCAATGTTTCAATGTTCCTCGCTTCAAAACTATCATACTGATAGGAGTGGAATGGGAAAAGGATTGTGAAAGATCTCTTTCATCTTAAATATGAAATGAAATATTGGCGAAGCTCTTGTCTCCGTTGGGTGCTGCCAATATTACCAAAACTCAGTATTTTCTATTGTAATCAAGCATGTTTTAGTCTTGTTTCTATTAATAAATGTAATGAATGAATGCCCACTGCGTTTTGGTCATGCTCATGTTCTCCTATTACTTTTACCCAAATATGTTTGAGTTTAGTCTTGTTCAGAAATTTTGAAAACCTATTTGGGAAAAGATTAATATTATCATTTCATTCTAATGTTCCCCTCTATTTGAAAAATATTTTTCTTGGAACCCTAGCCACTGAATTTCAACTGCTCCCGATGAAAGTTAAACTATTGGATATTTATTATAATTGCAGTACAGCACATATTACTTAATTGTAGCAATTATTTCAAACTTTCATATAATGTATGGTGAAATGACATGCTTTGCACATAAAAATAATACTATTAATTGTTCTTCACTTACATTGCCCTTGAAAGATCATAAACAGTGGTTATAGTATGATTAGAATACTTAACAAACATATATGTCTTATAATTTAACTATTAATATGAATGATAGAGTTGCAAAACCTTCTTAAGAATTGGTATTTTTTGTTGGTTTTATTCATGATTAAGAAAGAATTTAATGTATTGTCTCACTGCATTGCTATTGTGCTGTTAATATATTCTTTACAGGGCTTATATGTTTTAATAACACATCTTCTTTAATTTTTGTAACACTCTTTGTTGTAATTTTTGTTACATTATTTGTTGTAGCCTGAATAATTTTTGTCTCTCTATCACTATTCTTCAACTGTTTAATTGTTGAAAAATATTGAAAGTAAACTGATTGTGTGCCGCGCTTAGACATATGTAATTGAAAAACAGTATTCAAGTACATAAAAAATATATGTGATAAAGATCACATTTTGCCTACGAACAGTGTGGTCAAGGCATTAACAGCCATATTCATCAAACCAAAATCCGCTCGCAAAGGGACAGATTCTGAGAATCTGGCCCTTTGCGAGCGGTATTTTTGCATTTGGGATGCATCATCCCAAATGCAAAAATCGCAATTTTAGAAATCGCTATATTGCGATTATTTGCAGTTAAGGAATCTCAATTTGAGATTCCTTAAATGCAATGCATGAACCATTTCAAAATTGCGAATTCGCAATCTGGGGGCGCTATTTACTGCGAAGTCTAACTACGTGGTAAATAGCAAAAACTTAGAAAAATGCACTTTAGTGCATTTTACTGAGTTGTATGTTACACACACACATGTCCTTGGGACATGTGTGTGCGCAATACCAGTGTACATTACCATTTCAGGGGTGCAACAGGGTGTCCTATGGACACCCTGGCACCCTTGAAATTGCTTCCTTATTTGCGATTCGCTAATTGCTAATCGCAAATAAGGAATCACTCCCCATTCATTCCTATGGGCTTTTAGGCCCATAGGAATGAATGGGAAAGCCATTCCTTATTTGCGATTAGCAATTAGCGAATCGCAAATAAGGAAGCAGTAGAAATCGCTAAAAATATTGCGATTTCTACCTGCATCCCGTTTTGCGAGTCTTTAATAGCGATTCCTTAAAATTCGCTATTAAAGACTCGCAAAACATGACTTTGATGAATCTGGGGGTGAGTCTGCTTAAATAAAATGCAGCATTCTAAAGTGGTAACCAGGTGATTTTCTTTCTTTCTTAATAATTTTGATGGTCCTACCTGGTACCTTACGGACAAGACCCCTCTTTTCCCGAGCTATGCTATTTTATGCATTTTGATATTCTTTAGGCTTTCCCTTGATTCAAATATTATAGTTGAGCATAATATTGCGTTTTGTTAGTATTTCTCCATTTATATAATATGTGACGCCGGTTTCCATTGGATTGCCATCAAAGTTATATATAGTCTTCTGTATGGCTTATTATCAAAAATTTAAATATATTAAACCAATAAAAAACTGTCATCCTGCAATGTAGCGGTATCAGAGTTGCCAAAGTTCTATGAATGGTGACAGAAAATGCAAATGTTCCTAAATGGTAGTGCCAGAAAGTCCTGTTTTATTAAAGACATTGAGACAGGTGTTATCCCTTCTTTACTTGCCTTTGTTTAAACAACAGCTGATAAAAACAAAAAAAGTACACTTTCGAACATTCTTGGGGAGGTGGGCAACCAATGAGAACTATGCAAGACCGCCAATCAGAGTACACAAGCACTAAGAATACTCTTAATTGCTGGCAACTTATTCTGTTCCGCTGCTACTCACAGACATGTATTTCTCTAAAAGCATTATCTGTCATTGTATGTGTTTTCATTCAATTGTGATATGTGTATTATAGTCATGTGGATGCATGAATAGCCTTATTTGCCGAGGGTTCTTACTGCCTAAGTTGTATCTCATGCTCATGGCTCTTTTGCCTTAGATGAAGCAGCATTGTCCCCTTGGCCATCTTTTTGGCCCTGATTGGCTCCACTAGAACTAGGCGTTTGTTCCAGTCATTCCCTTCCTTTGGGCCACTTTGTCTATGAGGTACTGCTTCAGGAGGCAGCCCGAAAGCTTTTCACGTTCGGGCTGTTGAAAAGCCCTATGTCCTTCTACTTCCTTGAGCTCCTCCTTCACTGAAATCATTATACACTGACTCCGCGCAGAAAAGCCTGCCCTCTTCAAAGAAGACTGCTTTTTGAGACTCTCAACCTCATGGAACTGTGACTGCTCCATCAGTAATGATAGAGTAGTATTTTCTTACGTTTCCCACATATACTAAGCCTTTTGCTGGTACTAATGTGAGAGAAAGCTGCACAGTCTTTGCCCAGCAAAAAAGGTGTTTAGCCTCATCGGTGCTTGTGATGAGATCAGCTCGTCATGAGTCACGGTGGAGCTGTGCTCATGAGAAGCTGGTCTCGTCATAACGGCTGCGTTCTGCCGACGCGCGATTAATTCCTCTCTGTGCAGGCGAATTAATCAGTGGGCGGGGTCGTGACGAGACCAGCTCGTCATGAGCACAGCTCCACCGTGACTCATGACGAGCTGGTCTCTTCACGAGCACCGCGGCGCCGCGCTCACCCCCCTCCCCCGCCCCCGCACCGTGGGGGAATTACCCCCGCAGGGAAGGGGTTAACAGGGGGAAGGAAAACCTTTCTCAGTTAAAACAATTGCTTTGTTCCACTTTGCCCCATTTTCTGTTGCTGTGTATCAAGGGGGCATTACTGATGCAGATGAACGCAAACACCCATCTGTTTTGACGCAATGACGGATCTACAAAGATAGACATGCTGGGCTTTGCGTCAGTAACTAATGCTTAATTAAAGCAGACTCATAAACGGAAAATGTGTACATTTTTACAAAATGAAGCAATGCATTGCATGTCTGATGTAATGCACAGAAAACATCCAGGGCCATATTTAATCCCAAGTCACGCAGTGCAGTGTAGCAAATCACCTTGCTGTGCTGCACTGCTTAACAGGGAAATGGTAGGCATGCACTGTATTTAAGGCAATACGGTGCATTTCGGCCTTTTTTCCTGTGCTGGTGCCCTTTTGGCTCCCTTACGCCAACGCAGACACCCTTGCACCATAGTGCAAGGGTGCCTGCGTTGTAAGGAGGATTGTTTTTGTGCAGGAAGGGACACCTTCCTGCCCAAAAACAATCCCCTGAGGCTTTTTCCTCTTTCTATTTGTGCTGCAGATTGTAGCACAAATATAAAGAGGAGAAATAAAAATTTATCTTCATTACGTGTCACTTGGGGAGGCGTAGGTTTTTGATGCATGCCCAGGTGTACCACTTCTGCTAAATCTGGGAATGCATCAAATCTAATGGATGTTGCATGGGAACACCCATGGAAAGGCCTCCCTGGCACGCAATAATGCAACCCAGCGATCTGCGCTGCATTGCATTACTCAACATTAATGAAGGGGAAACATCCTTTACATCGCAACTTTTACAACGCAAACCATTACAACGCATTGCGCTGGGGGGCGCTCTAGGATAGGGAATAGATTTAATTTACTATCCAACACCTTCCCTACTATCCACGGGGACTGGAGTTGGAATAGTAAATTAAACTATTCACTATCCAGCACCCCTCAACACTATGCGTTGTAAAGGCATGCGTTGTAAAACTTGTCATACATCCTTAATGAAGCCACGCAGGGCCACGCAAGGTGGCCTTGCGTAGCTTCATAAATCTCATTTTTAATTTGCGTCGCTCTTTCACCACGTTCCGTGAGCAGAATTGCTCATAAATATACCCCCCCCCCCTAATGTGTGGGACCGTCTGAGTTTGCCTAAGCAAAGGAAGCTCTACTGGAAGTGTACACCTCCAGTACAAATCCAATCCTTAATACCACACAATCACCTTTGCAACATGGTGAGGGTATACCTTTCACAAGGAAGCCTGTTTGTGTGCCAGTGCGGGGATGACACCAGCAGCAGGCCAATCGCTGTAGCTATAGAGCTGCACTCTGTTTTCCTCCTTGCCTAGCACAGTGCAGCAAATTTGGATGCTGCGCTACATGAAAAAATTGTAAATCTGGGCCTTTGTTTCTTGCCACATACTTCCAGCGTGAGGCTTAAAATTGGGGGTTGGAGGAACTTTCAGAATTTTACTCTGCAGAATTCTGCGAAGTTACATAACATCTCTGCAAGATTCTATGGAGTTCTGCCCACTCCTAGTTCTATAGTAATAGATGTGCATGGAGCACAGCCTGGCACTGAGTGCCGTAGTAACATGTGTCCATAAAGTGCTTCTTTTCATTCAGAACTATAGTAATGTATGTTTATGTAGCACTGTAGTAATGCCTGCCTTAGAGTGCAGCTTGGCGTTAGGTTCTATAACAACAGCCGCCATGCTGTGCTCCAGGGCAGACACCACACAGTCCCACAATTCTGTATCACTTGCAGGTTCTGTCTGCTCAGCCCCGGGAGCCATCACTCAGCAGTTCAGGCTCACCTACTGCCCATTGTACCTGAGATGCCATCCTGAATAGAGGCCACAACCTCTATTCAGATGCATTTTCATCCTGAATAATTGTGTACGGAGACATGTAGCGCAGCCTCTATTCACCGCTGAGCTGTCCTTGGTAACTAGACAATGGAGATTTTCTCGAGTGGAGAGGTGGAAACAGGGGCTGTCTCTCCCCCACCCCTCCAGCAATGCAGCTGGAAGAAGCCTGGTGAAGGCTAAGTGCGAAGGTCCTGGTTCGTGCAGGGTCAAAGGGGGTACAGGTAGCGTCTACTGTTGGTGCTCACTGTCTGCAGCTGAAAGGGTGAGAAGTCTTTTGTCCTGTGTCCAAACTTCCAAACCTCTCGCATGACACCAGTCCAAAGCCACTCACACGCACCGCAGCGTGCATGTTGAGGCAGGACAGCAGCCAACATTTGTGTCAGGATTGAAGCACAGTTTCACAACTCCTGCAGTGCTGCACTACAAAGTGAAAGCTGAGGCTGGACAGCAGAAGACTTTCAAACCTGGTGGAAGTGTGTGTTCGTGACTCAGTTATGGAGAGAATGCTCAGAGGATGGAACTCCATAGGTTGGTTCTCAGTTGGCCGCTTGTACTCACCGGTGCTGGCTGTTGTCACCCCATGGCTACATATGTTGCAGGCAGCCTGGTGGTGACGGGGATCACAGACAGGACCAGTTCTTGATCTCCGATGTTCCCAGCTGATCTAACTGGTTCTTCATTGTACTGTGCGGGGCAGGTTGGGAGTCACTGTGTCTGAGCAGAGGAAAGACTCGCTCTTCGGATCATGCGCACTTGTTCTGAGCATATCCTGGTGCGGCACTCAACAAGCTCTGAGCATGCACATTATGTGCTCTGTCTGAAACCTGCAGGACTTGTGAAGGGGTCGTTGGGAGAGGGGAGCAGAATGCGCTGTCTGCCTAAAATGAGAAACGGACACCAGTGTTTAGATGGCACAGCTCAAAATAACTTGACGTACGGGAGAGTGGAGTTTACTGACCACCACTACTTAAAATCCTTCTATTGGCTTTTGGGTCCATCCAGGATCCCTTTCAGGTCCCTCTATACACTTAAGACATATACAGTTTCTACCTCATTCCCTTAAGGAACACAAGACAGGAGGTTATAAATCCAAAATGAAGACGAGCATATGTTTGTAGTACGCCTTAATGCATTTATACAAACTCTGTAGCAGCTTCTGTTAACAATGCAATACCTTCTAATATAATTGATATTTTTATAAAATATGATTTTATTTCTAGGAAGTAATTAAAATATATTACAGTATTTTAGAGCCTTGTGCTTTAAACTTACTGAGATCAATTAATTATTTTGATTGTAATCTGTTTACATTTATCAGATATTGATGAGTGTGAACTAGGAACACACACATGTACGAAAGATGCAGTATGCACCAATACAGAGGGCAGTTACACCTGCACTTGTGCTGGCGGGATGCTCAGAATTGGAGAATATTGTAAAGGTAAGATTTCAATAAAACATTTTTGTTTGGGGATTGGTGAGAGCGAAAAGTTAGTTCCTGGTATACTGAACATCTTCAATGTTTAACAAATGATGAATTAATCAGGCACTTTAGATTAATGAATAATGGGGCCCATTAGGATAGCGGGTGGATCGCCCCCGCCGGACCAGAGGTAGCCACCACTGGCCTTGCGGGGGCGATCTGCCTATCATCCATGCCTGATTGACCCCCGCCATATTAGTATGGCTGTGGGGTCCGTGGCGGCATTGTCTACATGACACTGCCATCCATATTATGATGCATGCGGAGATTCGCCTTTCCATGGCGACATTGCTGCCATGGAAATGCATGCAGTGTCTGGTGTTGGGGGTAAGTTGCGGGTCCCCAGGGTGTCGGGTGTGGAGTGTGCACTTGGGGGTACCTATGGTACCCCCATCAGTGGTGCCTGCCATTGAGTGCACGGCAATGATGTGCGCACTTCTATTGCATTGCGGGCCGGTCTGAATCCAGCAGATCCACCCGCAATGTAATAGGACCAGGATGCGCCCGCCAGTGTGGCGGGGGCATCATAATATGCATTGCGGGACCACCACAACTTCAGTGTTCGGTCCCTGGCTCCATTGCAGTAGCGGGCGGACCATGTCCGCCCGCCATCGTAATGGACCCCTTAGTGTTTTCACTCAGCACAAATTGTGATGCTCTAATACTATGTTAATGATGCGGTTCCTTCCTTCTAGAGATGATGCACTTTGATCTCAATCATGTAGTTATGTTTTAGCGATGAGATCAGAAAATGTAAACCAAAAATATAAACATAGATCAATTTTAATATGTACTTCTCCTTAGGATGTGGATAAAGGGAAATATATTTCTTTTTATTGTTTTATTAAAACAAAAACAGTATACCACACAGTGCCGATTACCTCACAGCAGCATTTACTACACAGTCATCCAATAAAGACAAAAAAAAGACATCACATTAGAATACTCCCCAGTGTGGAATGTCACAATCAGAGAGATTGAGGAAGTCAAACTTGGAAATACAACAACCATTGCCCCATATCCTCTTATGCTTACTTGGACAACCCAGTGTTTTATAGAGAGCGTCTTCAGCCAAGGCGCAATGATCCATTCCTTGTACCCACTCTGCCTCTGTAGGTGGAGCAGGTGCTCGCCAATCTGGAGCAATATCTATTTGTCACCAAGAAGCCAACGTGAAGGAAATATACTTTTTGCTCATAGCATCGCATATTGTTTGTACTTTCAGTAGGGAATGTAGTATAAGAGTCGGATTCACAAAAAAGTAACTTTAGAAGCCATAGCTTTACACAAGATCATTTAATAATGGAGAAATCCCCTTCCCGTAAACTCCATCAAAATATGGTGGTGTTTGTTGCCATTTTAGACCCAATTTGCAAATTTACTCGAGCATTTTTTGCCACTAAGGGCCATATGTATCAGCCTGACCATTTGCGATTTCTAAATAGCGATTTTTAAGGAATCGCTATTTAGAAATCGCAAAATGGCATGTATGTAGGAAATCGCTTCTTTTTAGCGATTCCTTAACATTCCTAAATTGCGATTAGCAAATTGCTAATCGCAAATTTCCCATTCATTACTATGGGCCAGGAGGCCCATAGGAATGAAGGGGAAATTAGCGATTAGCAATTTGCTAATCACAATTTAGGAATATTTTCAAGGAGGCAGGGGTGTCACAAGAACACCCTGTTGCACCCCTGAAAATGACATGTGTTGGCATATGGCGCCCATACATGCCCTAAGGGCATGTATGAGCTTCATATGACACATTTGGATTTTAAAGAAATTGCTTTATTAAAAGAATTTGCAACTTACCACCAACTAGAAGTTGGTGGTAATTTGCGAATCCTTATGGGCATTTTTGCATTAATTTTCCGTTGATACATTGCATTTAAGGAATCGCACAATTTGCGATTCCTTAAGTGCAATCGCAAAATAAGGAATTTCAAATTTTGCGATTCCTTATTTTGCTGCCAAAATGTGTCATACATACCATTTAGCAAATTAGCAATTTCGGCCTTTGCGACTGCTAATTTGCTTGATACATATGGCCCTAAGTTTAGCTGTGCATTTTCCTATAAGAAGTAATTCAGAATGCTTGCTAATACTCTCAGAATTACTAGTTTGTGGGTTTTGATCCTATTCCTAATGGTCACCACTTGTCCATATCCCTTGATACTCATGTTTGTACTTCTAACCCTAAACGTATGACAGTTGGAAAACGGCAACAGTGCCAGATTTTCTGCAGTCACAAATGGGATTTCAAATCAGACATTTCCCCAGACCCTTATTCTAAAAATGTTCTGAATCAAGATTTAACCTCAGTGAATACAGGAATTGTGGTGTTATTATGAATATTTCAGGCAATGCTGAGCAACTTGATTTTGAACGGCTCAAGTGACATTCCTTTTTATAGCTGTAGCCTCACTCGATTAATTCCAATAGAGTAATTCTTCTAATCTAGTAAAGTTTTGACAGAGACCAATTTTTGCTCTGAAGGTTGAACTGCAAAGGGAGGTATATTTGTTTTATAAACCCTTTGCAAAGTAGAGTGGAGACCTAATGAATGAAAAAAGAAAGAAGTCAGTTGGAAGAGAGACATTGATGGAGAGAGGAACACATTACAGACATTTATGGAAGACAGATTAAATTAAGATGAAAGATTTCAGTATTCTATTGTTAAAACTATGATGAGTCAGATGTACTTAGCATTTTGCAGTTGCAAATCTTGGGATTCTCAAAATCACAGGGTTTGCAACTGCAAGAGGACCGTTTCTAATTTACAAAACCCATTTACGAGTTGGAAATGTTTTTCGGACTTGTAAAATGAACCAATGAACCATACAGAATTGCAATTTGGAAGGTACATGAAAGGGACTTTCCTTTCAAAGTGCAATTTGGTACTGAATGTATTAATGGGTTGCAACTGCAATTCCAGTTGCAAACCATTGACCAGTTGCAGACCCCTCAAAGGAGGTGGAACCTGATGCGCAAAAGGTAAAGGAGAATATTTCCCCTAAGGTAACTGGAGTGTCAGACTCAGAGTAAAAAGGCAATGGTGTTCTCTCTGATGTTTTCCAAAATGGAACAACTTATTTGTGTTTTTTAAAGCAGCACCGGTTGCTTCCATTTTGGTATGTAATCACAGGGATGGCAATCTCCTGTCCTTTGCAGGTCACAATCCCTGTGATTGCCAGCAATCAGACAAAGTAGTAAATTGCAACCTGCCTAATGAATATTAATTAGGTAAGCCTTCTGCATTCTGTGACTTGTGAGTCATTATTTAATTAATTAACCTATTAGTTTATAGGTTAGCTTTCTAAACATTTTATTCCAATTGCAAAAAATTGGTTCACAATTTGGGTCCATCTTTTTCAAATGAAATCATCTGGCACAGTGGCTGGAATGCAACTTGCTAAATAAACTATAAGGCCCTGATTACAGGGTTCAGGGTTACATTCAGGGCCTCTACAAACAGGAGTTTGCAGAGAGGCTGGAACTATAAGTTGTGTAATAATTATCACGCCCTCACAGATTTCCTCTGATAGATCCCGGCAAGTCAAACCTGCTGAAATTTATTGGATGAAAAGACCCGCAAAAAACTCAAATAGGTGTAACACATGTTCACTAGGGCTTCAGTACGTACATTTTTACTCTTTTTGTTGAGGCAGGATAATGTTGTGCTTTGCAGCGAAATGTGTTGTGTTCTTCTGTCATATTAACAGATACATAAAAATATGGAACATATACAACTGAATGTTTACCTCTAATTGAATTAAAGTCATCACTATTTGCAACATTTTACAGAATTTATCAGCCCCACCACCGTGAAGCCCACCAACATCACTTCACCAGTGAAAAGGAAGTATGTAGAGGACTGCCCCGAATCACATAAGGAATACTGCCTCAACGGAGGAGTGTGCATTCATTTAATTGAACTTCAGGAATATGCATGCAAGTAAGTGAACAAACGTAAACCAACCATGGTTAGTTGATGGTTTCAGCATATACTTATAGTGAATGAGCAAATTAGGATTCATTATTGGTGACAGGCCCGTGTGTTGTCTGTTTTTAGAAACCTGCCATGGAAGCAGCATGTCCACTTCTTATTTATTTATTTACATGGATATAAAGTGGGGATCTGCCATCTACATTTTTTTGCTGCTAAGAAGCCATTTTTTCTAACAATTGTTAGTAGCTGCAACTGCTTGTGCAATGTAGGTGCTTAGTTCATGTATTGTGAAGGCAGTTGTTATCAATGTGGCATGTCAACCTTCAGTATTCCTCACAAAGATCTTTCTGATGCCCAGATTGCTCAGTCGTGCAATTCTATTTCTGTAAATCGGGGAAAAGACTTCCAAACAGAACAGAGACTGGGAGAGCGTGAAAACAAACACAGACCTGGAGAGCCTGATTGAAAATATAAACAAGCATTGGAAATGCAATAGGGCTCGCATTAGGAAAGTTTGAGCTATTGGTCTTTAAATTTTAATTTTTATTGTTTATGTGTTATTTTTTAAAATAGCTAAATTAATAGCTTTGTCATTTACAATGCCAATAGTTATAACTTTCGCAAATGTGACACCTATAGCATTTGTAATGCAACATGTTTTATATTTACGGGACTTAGATGTATTGATATTACAAATAACAATTGCTTTTAATTTTTTTAAATAATTAATAATTAAATAATGTATTTAATTTGTAATGGCAATAGCTTAAACTTTTGTAAATAACTTTTGGGAAGATTATGTTAAGTGTTTTTTATTGTGACGAAAATCCAGCTTGAAACCTTGAAAACAGCTTGAAACATTGAAAGAACATATTTGAACCAGTGATGCTGTGGTGGTGCCTGAGTGATGCTGTGGTTTCGCTGAGTGATGCTGTGGTTGCGCTGAGTGACGCTGTGGTTGTGCTGAGTGATGCTGTGGTTGCGCTGAGTAATGCTGAGGTTGCGCTGAGTGATGCTGTGGTTGCGCTGAGTGATGCTGTGGTGGTGCTGAGTGATGCTGTGGTGGCGGTGAGTGATGCTGGGATGGTGGTGAGTGATGCTGGGGTGGCGCTGAGTGATGCTGTGGTGGTGCTGAGTGATGCTGTGGTGGTGCTGAGTGATGCTGTGGTGGTGCTGAGTGGGAGATGAGGAGAGGGAGAAAAAGGAGAGCAGGGAGAGGGAGAGGGTAAAGAGATGGAGAGAGGAGAGAGAGGGGGAGAGAGGGGGAGAGAGGAGAGCGAGACGGAGACAGGTAAAGAGGAGAGGGAAGAGAGGGAAAGGGAGAGAGGGAGAGGGAAGTGAGGAAAAGGGCGAGAGGGAAAAGGAGAGAGGGTAGAGGGAGAGAGGGAGGGGAAGAAGCGAGGGGGAGTACGAGAGCAAAGGACGGAGGGGAGAGAGAGGGGAGGGAGAGAGGGAGAGAGAGAGGAGAGCAGGCAGAGGGGGAGATGGGGAGAGGGAGAAAAAGGAGAGCAGGGAGAGGGAGAGGGTAAAGAGAGGGAGAGAGGAAAGAGAGGGGGGAGAGGAGAGAGAGAGGGGGAGAGAGGAGAGAGAGACGGAGACGGGAGAGAGGAGAGGGAAGAGAGGGAAAGGGAGAGAGGGAAGTTAGGGAAAGGGAGAGAGGGAAAAGGAGAGAGGGTAGAGGGAGAGAAGGAGGGGAAGAAGAGAGGGGGAGGACGAGAGCGAAGGACGGAGGGGAGAGAGAGGGGAGGGAGAGAGGGAGGGAGAGAGAGAGGAGAGCAGGCAGAGGGGGAGATGGGGAGAGGGAGACCAAGAAGCGAGTTCCTCCTGCAAACTAGCTTGAAAAGCCAGAGCTCAGGGTATGGTGGGTTGAGTCTGCACGGGTGCACCATGCCGAGCAGCTGCAGCCCTGGCAGGGCTCTGAGGCAGCGTCTTCTGCCCTGGAGAGACGGCTGGGTGAAATAAGATATAGAACAAGACGGACATGCGGACTGTCAGAACTCCCGTCAGCCTTTGATGTAAAACACATTAAGAGGCATTCGCTGTCCTCATCTGCTTGGAGCTCTGGAATAAGACGAGAGGGTGGGTGCGAGCAGTTCACGGTCTGCTACTAACAATGCCAAGCACAGGCACAATGAAAGGAAAACAAGGAATGCGAATGCGCGTGTGAAAATGCGCTGAAACAAAAAAAATAAATGTTACTAAATTCGACTAAATTAAGACTCTTGGGGGCGAACGTCAGCCTTTGATGTAAAACACATTAAGAGGCATTCGCTGTCCTCATCTGCTTGGAGCTCTGGAATAAGACAAGAGGGTGGGTGCGAGCAGTTCACGGTCTGCTGCTAACATTGCCAAGCACAGGGACAATGAAAGGAAAACAAGGAATGCAAATGCGCGTGTGAAAATGCGCTGAAACTAAAAAATTTAATGTTGCGCACACTGAGAAGCTTGTGGGAGGGAGGCTGGGCTGCCTTTGATGTGGTAATGCGAGGTAGGCAGGCAGGCGGCTGGTGGCATTGTGCACAAGCTTTTTAGGGCTTGCGCTTGCGCAATGACCTAAAAAGCACATGCACTGCATGGAATCGCCTGTGGAATCGCCAGTGGTTAAACTCTGGATAAGCCACTATAGAACTTCGCCAGCTATGCGCAAGCGCATCAGCAGGCGAGCCCTAAAAAGGGTGCTTTTATAATGCAAGGCAGAAACGCTGTCATTCTGATTGTACCAAAATCAGGTTAAATCTGCTAGTACAAACACGCTCTGAAGGAAAATATCACTAAACAGAAATTGGAACATATTCCATTTCATGACACTCAACTCTCATCTGCTAGTCATTTCTCCTGCAGACTTAGGGCCTCATTACGATATTGGGTGGAAACTTCCCGCCCAACATCATCTCTGAATCAGGACTCACAGAATTGCGGTCGGCCGTTCCGCCCAACCCATCATGATGCGACCGAACACTGTTCAGTCGGATGCCCATTGACTTCTATGGGAGCCCGTGTTCTGCCTGACAACACAGGCTCCAATGAGGAAATGGGGTGTGTGCAGAAAACCCTGCACCCTGTTTCAGGCACCCCATTGTGCGTGCCACACAGTGCAGGGTTTTACAGGGGGTCCCTTAAGTACTCCCTCATGCCCAAACTGGAGGCCGCAGGATAAAGGGAGGCCTGACAGGGCACCCCAATTCAGTTCAGGCAGCCTTTTCATGTCGGACAGGCCGACTTGGAAAGGCTTTTGTAATTGCATTGTAATCGAAAGAGAAATGGTGGCTGTGGAACATTCAAGACAGCCAGCACCTCCGCTATGTTTGCATTAAAGTTTGTTTGTACCTCTTTCTTTTAAAGCGTGCTCTATGCCATCATACAGTGCCACCCACAGTATGACCTAATACATAACGGACATCTCCGAATATATTAATCAACTTAGAAACATAGACGGAGCACAACACAAAATAAGTAAACAGCTGATTGGTCCCAACCAGCAGAATTATTTTAATACAAAATTCATGGAGTAAATTCTGTTCAGCAAGCGATCTTCGTGACAGTTGTTCTGTAGTGAATTGTAATGGGTTTCAGTTTGCAGCCTACCTCATTAATATGCATGAGATAGGCCGAGCTGCGACTCACAATGATATGATAATTTGTGACCTGACCTATTAGTAAAAAGGTCAGTTCTCAAAATACCATTGGATTTGTTAAAAGTCTTTGCTCAAATTGAAAGCACTTTTAGCGAATACGTTTGTACATCTGGCCCTCTATTCCTTCTAATCAAGTTAGCAGGTGAGGTAGAACTCAACGGAAAGGCATGTTGATTGGTATAGGACCTAAAGTAATTGAGATAGGGTCAGTAATGTGGTGAAGTTTTCGTATGTTAGAAATGCCTACTGCATCAATGAGCAAACCCGAGAGAGGTACAGAAGGAAATTCAGGGGTTTTCAAAGCAGACCAGCTTGCATAAGTATCAAAGATACAAGAAGTAGCCTTACTATTAACTATGCACTTCACATAAGAGCCATCTGGTTACACAGAATCAAAGTAGTTACTATGCAGTCACCACCACTTGGGCTGGCCTAATAGTTTGGGTACTGGTTCTGAGTTATTTGAGTGAATTTGGGAGGCTGTGTCCTCGCTGACCACAACTAAAACGTGACCTTTTCAGAGAGTATTGCTCTTCTCTTAGTCTTCCTCAATTTCTACCTGCCCACCCTCCTCCCTGCCTCCTGTTCTATTGATAACTCCCATTCTGCTCCATTTTGATGCTTGTTGAAAGGAAAGCAGACTTAAAGTCATTAGTTAACATTTGTTTGACTCTTTTCTCCACTCTTGCACTGAAATGCAATGATTAGGGACAATGACCAATTCAGCCAAACTCTTAGGGCCTTATTACTAGTTTGGCGGTCCTCCACAGGTAGCGGTACCGCAACAGCCACTGGAGGGCTGCCACGGCTGTGTTGCGCCCACCCGCCAGATTACGAGTGTATTCCTAGTCGTGCGGGCAGTCTGAGCCTAACATGCAGACTGCCACCATGGGAGCCCATGCATGCATGCCACACCATGCAGCAACTGGGGGTGCAATACCAGGTGGGCACAATGTGTGCCCCCTGTATGCACTCCCAGGCCCAAGAGCAATAGGGCCCCCTTATTGCCTCCCTACCACCCTTTTCATGGCGGGCTCATCGCCATGAAAGGGGGGCTGGAAAGGCAACTCAGAATGTGCTCCGAGGTGCCATAGCAGCACTGGCAACATATTGTGTCTCCTGACTGCTGCACGACTGCCGCAGGATCATGGATCTTTGGCAGTCGCATCGGTGCTGTGGCATCTGACTGCCACACTTGTAATACTGTAGATGGTGGTCGGACCGCCACTGCGAGTATGGCAGTCCTCTGGACCGCGGTACTTGTATAAGCCCCTCAGTCTGCCAGTCTATGCAAATGGTATTCAATTGTTCTTGTAACATAGGTAACAATCCCTGAACAAAAGTATCACTTGAACATCTTCCTTAGCTTGTTCCACTAGATGGGATATACCGAGTATCTCTTAAAAACACCCTTTAATCGGTCTAGATAATGTGCTGAAGAGTCTCCTTTATTTAAGGTACAATTTAAATAGTTGTGCAATCCATCTTAACTGATCCCACTTTCATCACCACATTTAACAACTCATCCTTCACAACCACCAAGGCAACATTTTCTGCAGTGGCATGCTGTGGCCAATCACTCTTTTCCATCAACCTGTCCACTAATCTCAACAACAAATTGACTTCCGCCCTATTGGATCTATAGCATTCAAACACTCTCTGCAATTCCTTAAGGGATTCTCACAAATGTTGAGAAATGGTTTCCTGATATTAACTAAATCTGCAGGAGCACATGGGACATGGTGATCTTAAGCCCGGAACCTGGGTAATCTTTCTGTGGTAGGAGAACATCTAAGGATTCTTTTCCCAGTTCATCCATGTCGTCACAACTGGAGGAAAGGGTGTGTCTCCCATCTCTGGAGTTTCTGTACAGTTCTCTACTTATTGATCTGAAGTACATCTTAGTCTGTCATGGGAAAAGCAGACTGTGAGCCTAGCCCATTCAGCATCTAGCAGGAGCTGAATGAACATGAGGTCTTGAATAAAAGGTTGATGTTGTGGAGGCAGCCTCTCAAAAGCACCATTCACTGTTCTCTAGCACCTCCCTGTTAACTGTGTGCCTCAATGCACTTGCCTTTGCACCATCTCCTTATGCCCCTATCGCTGTTGTGGCAGCAAACCCTGCTCCATTTTCAGGTGCATCAGCTGATGCACTATTGGCATCTCCAGCCAGCCCGTTGAAACTTAAAACACCCAAAATGTCCCCTCCGTTTCCTCTCCTTGCTTGGATTTCTCTGTAATTTGGGGAAATAAGTTGGGAGGACTAAGGAAACCCTTTCCTGAACATTTGTTCAGCGCACATATCACTCATGAGTCTCATGGCGCTTGCAGACAGCTCTGAAAGATTGCTTGATTAGTTGATTAGTTGTCAAATAGCCATGTTTTTAGCTTCTTGCGAAAGCCATTGTGATCAGTTATTGTGAGCAGATTTATAGGCAGTTTGTTCCACAATGTGGGGGCAAGAAAAGAAAAGGATCTTCCTCTGCTTCTGATGGCGCGGATTCCGAGAGGTGTAAGTAATGATTCATTACTGGATCTCAGGGACCTGCAAGGCTTAGTTTGTTTTTTGGACCAATATGTCTGGCCGATACTGTACATGTTTTTGTGTACTAGACAGAGTATTTTAAATTGAATCTGCTTTCTAATTGGAAGCCAGTGCAGAAATCTTAGGCTGGGGGCCGAAGGGGATCTGGGAGGAAGATTGAGAACCAGCCTAGCTGCGGTGTTCTCTAGAGTCTAAAGCCGAGTGAAAAGGCCTTCATTAATTGAGGGATGTATGACGTTACAATGCATACTTTTACTCCGCATACCATTACAACGCGGTATTTACAACGCATACCATTACAACGCATAGCGCTTTGAGGTGCTGGATAGTGGTAAGTATAATTTACTATTCTAACTCCAGTCCCCGTGGACCCTAGGGAAGGTGTTGGATAGTAAATTATACTTATTCCCTATCCTAGAGCGCCCCCCAGCGCAATGCGTTGTAATGGTATGCATTGTAAAAGATGCGTTGTAGTGGTAGTGCGGAGTAAAAGATGCGTTGTAACGGGTGTATACCTTAATGGAGGAGAGCAAAGCGTTTTTCATAGTGCAAACAGTTCATTATTAGTCCCTGGGCTAATGGTTTTCTGGCCTCGGTCTGGATCCATTTGAAAACCTTTCATAGGCTATGCATTGTTCCAAAGCAGGAGCCTACTAGATGGTTAATCTGACTTTGCATTGATAGTTTGTTGCCCATGTCGAACCCCAGATTCCGAACCATCTGTTTTGTGGTAGGACAGGGGCCCAGATTAGGAGGCCACTAGTCAGGGGACTTGCCAAAGACTACAATCTCGGCTTTCCTCCATTTAATTGAAGGTGATTTGTGCTCATCCACCTAACAACGTGGGACATGCATTTCATTCTTTGAAATACAGTTTTGATTCAGCTGGATCTGGGCCAAGAGTGACCAAGATCTGTGTATCGACGGCATATGATGCAACATCAAACCCGTAAGATCTGATCACCTAAGCCAACGGTGTAATGCAAAGATTGAAAAGAGTAGGGCTGAGAATGGAGCCCTGTGGCACTCCCATCTTTACTGGTCTGTTACAGGAGACGGTGTTTCCCACTTGTACTGATGTGATTCGGTCTGTGAGGTAGCTCTTGAGCCATTTCAAGGCATTCCCCCTGACACCAATCTCCCAGAGCCGATGTTCTAGAATGCTGTGGGAGATGGTGTCAGAGGCGGCGGATAGGTCAAGCAGGACCAGGATTGATGATTGACCTCTGTCCAAAGCTAACCTGATGTTATCTTTTACCTCGACTAGTGCTGTCTCCATGCTCTGGGCAGCCCTGAAGCCCGACAGAGGTATCCAGTAGCCCATGGCTCTCGAGATAGGTGACGTGCTGTTAATCTACTAGAGATTCCAGCATCTTTCCAAAATAGGGGAGCAACAAGATGGGATAATAGTTTAGGAGGAGTTTGGGATCGGCAGAAGGTTTTTTCAAAATTGTCCTGACCCTGGCAGCTTTTCATGCTTTCGGGAACTCGGCCTGTGATAGCGATCTGTTAAATAGATAAGTTAGACTATCTAATAGTACCGGTTTAATGATTGGGAAGAATTTTGGGGGCACAGATTCGGTAGGTGAGCCTGATTTTATTTTCTCCATAACTATCCCCACTGCTTCGATGTTACACTCAGAAAAATCAGCCAAGATGTGAAGGGGGGCAGGAGACACCCTGAGCGCATTCTCTGAGTGGTTGTTATTTACTTGGGGTGGGAGGGAGTTATGGATGGCAATAATTTTGTTATCAAAGAATTTGGAGAGAGTGTCAGTCCATTCTTGGCAGTTAGAGGTCACTGACTGGGTGGGAGGTGTTGTAAATTATTTTACTCTGTTTAGGAGAAGCAATTTTTTCTCTTGTCTGATGACCTCCATATAGCTGCGGTGGATGTTTTTATATGATTCACGGTCGGTTAAGTCTCTGGTTTTTCTCCATTTCTGCTCTGCAGTTCTACAGGATAGCTTCGCTATCTTTAATTGCTCAGTAAACCATGGGGGGGTCCTAGATTTGACTTTGACCCAGGTAAGAGGGGCAGTTTTGTCTAATGCAGCTGTTATTGCTTTATTAAGGGAGGTTGCTATCTGCTTTATTCCTTCCTCCTGGCTAGGGCGGAAAAAAATAAAATATTTTGAAAAGAAGAGATGGAGTGACTTTGCGCCATGACCTTCGCCATATTAGTTCATTTTTAGGATTGTTTTTGATCATATTTACAGAGATGACAAATTTAGTAATTAATGATCTGTACTTAGCAGTGGGATTGGAGATTCTACTGTGATGTCTGGAGAGTTTGTAAAGAGGAGGTCAAGCGTGTGCCCTGCAATGTGGGTGGGACCTTTTATCAGTTGGGCTAATCCTACTGTGTTCATGTTTGTGATGAGCCAATCTGATTCAGAGTTCTGTAATGTCTCAGCTTGATAATTGAAATCTCCTATTAGGAAAAAGAAGTCAGAAGCCAGTACTTGCGGAGCAATAAACTCAAATATTTTGTCTGGGGAATCATTTTTTGGGCCAGGGGGGTCGGTACATTAAAGCTGCCCTCCCGGTGCCCTTAGCTAGTCCTTCTATCCTGAAAATACATGGCTAAAATTGGCCAGAGTTAACAGTTTCTAGGGAGGTGATGGTAAGTCCAGGGATAGTGGCAATGAGTAAGCCTCCTCCTCTTGTCTCCTTTCCGTCCACTCTAGCTATGATGTATTGTGGCGGAAAGGCTGTGTGATCGTGCAACCAGGATTCTGTGACAAAGCAAATATCTGGTGCCTCCATATCAATGAGGCTCCATATCTCCACCGAGTGTTTCGGGATGGAGCGTGCGTTAAAGTAAATAGCCTTTAATGGGTTGGAAATTAAAGTATGGTTAGGGACTCAAGAAGGTTGGACTCTGTTCGGTCGAGCAGATTTTAATGAACATGATATACCTTGAACTCTGTTGATTTCTTTGTCTAGTGTGACTAGTGGTCTACGGTAAGGGTTGTTTAAATCTTTTAGCTCCTGACAAGAGTATTTTGTTAGTGCCATAATAGTTACTCACCAATAGGCGTACTAAAACCGAAACTGGGATGGGGCAATAGGTGCAGGGTTCCTGGCAGCTGGCAGCAGTCGGGCGCGGACGGGCGCAGACGGGCTTGCCTTTGGCGTGCCTTTGGTGCACTGCCGATTTGCGCATCCGCGCCCTGCCCCGCTTTATGTAGGGTAGGAGCTGACTTCAGGGACTAGAGTGCCAGCTGCAAACTTCCGGTCCGCAAACCGGAAGTGAAGTTATTGCCTTTGTCGTCCCTCCGTTCAATTGGCACACGCCGTGATGGACTGGGGACTAAGGAAGCTAATCATACAGGTGAGTAACACAGGCAATAAAGATATATGCGACGCAATTAAAAGTGGTTTAAAGAGACGTTATGTCTCCACAGCCACTGTCTGCAGCTCACAGGGGGTTTTAAAACATAGCTGTAATCAAGTTCAGTGCTGTGATATTAGCGTGGCTAGAAATCAGCTGGTGCGATTAACGATCATACAGCCCTGTGCATGTACTCACAGAGCGATTAATTAGTTATCAGAGTCTCTTGTATGTTTACTTCATTCCACAGACCTGGGATTGATGTTTTTCTTGGTTTTCTTCCTCAATTCAATTCAAAAGCACTCTATTTTATTTTTAAGGTAGTTCAGTCACCTTCTCAAGTTGTTAGAGCACTCTATGACTTTAACATAATTATCATAAAGCTTTTTAAAGTGACAGTGTGGATTTCCTCTGTGTAGGTATCTTTTAGGGAAATGTGTTGTCGTAACTCACATCTAAATAAATGTATTGCTGACAGTCTCTAGCAGTATTGATTGTTTCCCGAAACACTTTATCTCCAAGTAAGTGATTGGAGATGTGTGGTTCACAGCTTGTCTGTTTTTCCCGCTCAAGCAGGTAAATTGGTTCAAACCTGCACCTACATAGGGGCCAATGAAACTCTGTCGGGCAGCATGTATAAGTGGACTTGTAAAAGAATATCATTTTAACTTTTGGAATAAACTTGTTTTAATTTTCCAAAAAGAAAAATAGAAATGGTTGATGATCTATTTTAGCTTTTTTCTCTAGATTGATGGTATGGTATGGTCATTAAAGACATAGGGGCATATTATCAAGAATGGGCGTTACGTTATCGCCGCTTTTATCGACAGGAAACTGCCGATAAAGCGGCGATAATGGGCTTGATAATATGCTCTATGAATTCCAATCGAAGCCCATGTTAGATGTGAAGACATCTAACATGGGCTTCGATTGGAATTCATAGATCATATTATCAAGCCCATTATCGCCGCTTTATCGGCAGTTTCCTGCCGATAAAAGCGGCGATAATGTAACGCTCATTCTTGATAATATGCCCCATAACCCTTTTGCCTGAGGTTATTGGTTTTAAGAGTCGTGCACTGTGGCAGAAGGGGAGGAACATTTAGTCTTAGAGGAATGCTTGGACAATAAACACAAACTTGAAATCTTGTGATAAAGCACCTATGATGTAACTGATGAATTTGCAAATGATATAAAAGATCACACTAGTGACATGACATATTACCTTACCATTAACTTTATAAAGGACACAACTATGATTACAGTATGATCTCTTTGTGCATGTGTTGAAATTTAAAGATGTGATTTGTGTTATAAATATTATGAGGGCATAAGCATTGTATCTGATGCATGAATTAAATAAACAATTGCTATAGCTGCTGTCTTCAAACATAACTGTGTAGGGATTAAAAGCATGACATAGGCAAAATAGAAAGACATGTCATCGCATATAGACACACACATAGAGACAGGTGGACCAAAGTGACAGGAAAGTGCAAAATGAGTTAGACAGGCAGGTACTTGAAAACTTGAGGGCATATGTACCAGCCCCTCTCGCCACCACAAGGTCACTTTTATCGACGTTGTGCTGGCGATAGGTGTAGCGCCTTATTTACAAGGCAGCGTTAAGCCACTTAACGTTGCTTAACGCTGACTTGTAAATAAGGCCCCCTTTCACACTATGGTTAGTGTGAAATAGGTGGAAGGTGGGTGTTGCAGTGGGAGTTCCACAGAAACACCCACTGTTTTTGATGTTACCCCCTATATACAAGGGTGGTGTACATTGGAGACAGTGCCAAAATTAAGACCAGGAAAATCCTAGTCTTAAATTGGCAAAATTAGGAGAAATGCATTATTTCTCCTCGTTTTTGCTTTTTCCATTTGTGCTGGCTTGTGTAGCACACATGGAAAAAACAAAATGCCATGGATTGTTTATGTACAGGAAGGTCCCCCTTCCTGTACATAAACAAACTAAAAAAAATACAATTTTGTGACTTTCATGTGTGCTGCCATGTGTGCCAGGGAGACAGAGACAGAAATGACAACCACATGACTTAGAGAAAAAAGATGGTGGTAGAGATAGCATATAGTGACATTAAATAGCGACAGACAAGGACAACAATTCTTGATTCAGGTCTCCTATACATGAATGTCCCCGTCAACTCCAATACTCAAAATCTGTCACTTGACACAAAAACTCAAAACGTCTAGCGTTGCTGATGCTTATTTTCACACTGAGCTGGTCTTTTACATTTTCATTAGAACATCACTTGCCAATTTACTATGTTTTTTTAACAGTCACAATTCTGTATTGGTTGACACTATCACAGTAAACACGAAGCCAGACGTGTTTTGCTGTTGTATTTCTTAAGTGACAGCCGTCCTGACTCAGATATTTTTTATTTGTTAAATTACAACATGAGTCAACGCTATCATTAAATACAGTCTCTTCAGTGTGTTTGGTGGTTGCTTTCAGTGAAATCCCCGTTAAGGCCTAAATGTGAACTAGGTTTACTTTGCATTATACCAGGCAACACTAGATGGCAGTAACACATCACAAATGAGTGCTTAAACGCAACTTTAAGACCCTCACACATTTGTTTAAAAGCAGGGTTTCCCAAAGGGGTGGAGGAAAGGACTACTATCACAGCTTAAAACGACATACATCTCCGAGAAGGAAGCCCTATGGGAGCAGCTCAATCATTATAGTAATCCTAAAACAATTTTCAACCTTGAAAATAAAAGTGGAGGAGAAACATTTGTATCGAATTTGAGATCCCTCCGGGAAAAGGAGTCTCTAAAAACAAAGAACTGCAGAAAGGCTGTTGATTGGATTTTGAGCACCGAGGGGCATATTTACAAGCCCCTATCGCTACCACAACATCACTTTTTAAGACGCTGAAGTGGTGATAGGGGCTTCGCCTTATTGACAAGGGAGCTTTAAGCCACTTAACGTGGCTTAACACCGCCTTGTGAATAAGGCACCCTTTCACGCTATGGTTGGCGTGAAAGGGGTGGGCAGTTGGCGTTGTGGTGTGCGTTCCACCACAATAGCCATTGATTATGACGCTGCACCCTATTATGTATAGGGCAGCACAAATAGCAGGCAGCATACATGGAAAAAACTAAAATCCTTGGATTGTTTATGTACAGGAAGGTCCCCCTTTCTCCATATAAACAATCTTTTTTAAAAGCAGCACACATAGAAGCGTCAAAATGGCATTTCAAGATCGTTTATGTACAGGAAGGGAGACCTTCCTGTACATAACCAATGCTTCCCCTGCACGCAGACATCCTTGCACTATGGTGTAAGGGTGCCTACGTTGGTACTACACTGTAAGTGAAGCGCCAGCACAGGGGGAAACGCAAGGCTGCACCATATTCTTGTAAATATGGTGCAGCCTTGCATTTCAGAAGTGGCGGAGTGAGGCGTTAAGCCATGATGGCTAACGCCTCACTCCGCAACTTCTGTTGTAAATATACCCTTGAGTTTTTATAGGACACCTAAAAAAATGTTCGATTTTTAATAGGAAGTACAGTGTTGCAGGAACGTGGTCAACACCATGTTGTGCACTGTGCAGGGGGAAAAGCATGTAGACCCTGGCATAAGTAAGGTGGTAAAGTCTAGTGTACGTGCCAGAAGAAAAATAAATATCCAGGGGATGCGGGAGTGGTTAGAGTTGAGACCCTCACCTTTTTGCTTGGTCTTTCTTCTGAGCCCAGCAGCCACCACACTACACTAGCAACGAGATGACCTGTGTCTCCCACATGTGCCTCCCTTCCCGCCTTGTTACCTCAACCAGCGCTGACCCCTCAACACGCGCAGGGGCAGAGTTGCCAACTGTAACTGGCAAGATTCCTCCAGCTCATACCGCAGCCTCGTGCTGCGGCCTACACCACATTCCTCCATGGCGGCCCTGCTTCAATTAGGCCCGGTGGGCGGAGCTTTCTCCTCTCTGCCTCTCATAGCTTGGTGCCTACTCCAATTGGCAGGCCGACGCCGCCCTGACATTCCAGGCGAACTGGCACCTGGCCCTGTGGGGCCACACGAAAGTCTGCTGCTGAAGTGCAGGACCATCTTTCTTCCCTGCTCAACGTGCTCTCCTCTGGTTGGGCCTGGGGCTTTTAACTGTATATGATCACCGGCCACCCTGCTATTTTTCTCGCTTGGAGGCCCAATCCCTGTCTCGTCCAGGCATATGGGCTCCTCTCTTCACTTGGCAGCCCTGCTGCTCCTCTGGACTCAAGCACTGACCCCTGCCGGAAGATGCCCCTGCCTTATTTTCCCCCAGCAGTCCAATGGCCTCCATCCCAGCTTTGGAACCCTTCACAGTCACAGGGCCTCCACTCTCAATCAATCAATCAATTAATCAGGGGGTTCAAAGTGTGCTACTCACCCGAGAGAGTCTCAAGGCTCTTGTGGGGGTGGGGTGGAGGGGGTGGGGAGGATCATGCAGCTACAGTTCAGCCAAAGAGCCAGGTCTTGAGGCTCTTCCTGAAGGTGTGCATTGTGAGAGAGGGGTGGGGGAGAGTGAGCAGACCATGAAACTAATAGAGTGTGAAAAAGGCCGCTTTATTGGAACAGGTGCACATTTACAAATAACACAACCTCGGCAACAGCCTAACAATCTAAAACCATACCAACATTGTTTGTTATATTTTCAAATCCCCAAACCCCGCCCCCACCCCTCACCCTCCATCACACCCGCCCCCACCCGTACATACCCAAACACATAATAAACCATACCAAAACCCCAACAACATTATAACATCACATTACCCAAATCATAATTCCAAACCCCAATTACAAACCAAACTGATCCAGATCCCCGACCCATATTCTCCGAACACCACCTCAACCTGTATAAAACTTCCCCCAACAAAATCCAACTTCACAACTAACGGGTCCAATCCTGGCCCAAAAACGGACAATTACAGAATAAACCGCCACGCACCTGTCCCAAGCGACAGAATAAACATAACAAAAATCCCTATGTCCACCTGTTACAACCAGCCGCCAAATAAATAATAAAAGAAAAAGAAAAGCAGAAAACGTAAGAGCCCAGAAATTAAGGGAGGGAGGGAGGGACAAAAACTAGCTAAGGAAACAACCGGCCACCAGGTCACCTAAGCCCAAAATGGTGCCCGAGGAAAGGAGCCCCGCCCATTTATAGGCTGGGCTCCCAATCCAACCAAAAATAGCCCAAAAGAAGCCCAAATGGAAACTGCTAGAAGGAAGGCCCCACCCAGATCTCCCAAACCGCCCGGGGGAGGAGACCTCCCAGGGGTCGGCTGCCCTCCCCCAAGCCCCCCTTGGGAGAGAGGGGTGGGGGAGAGTGAGCAGACCATGAAACCAATAGAGTGTGAAAAAGGCCGCTTTATTGGAACAGGTGCACATTTACAAATGCGTGCATGTATCAAGAGGGAGAGAGAGGACCAGATAGCTAGTCCAGATCCCCGGTTTATATGTTCAAATAATCAAAAAAGGACTAGCTGGAATGGGGTTGATATGATATTATATTATAATCATAATAGTGACTCAGTATTATTTTGTCAGAAGGAGATGGCACCTGCTGGGTGTCTTTTGAAAGCCCTCACCCACCAACCTAGTTGGTGGCATGCTTCATCATCGGGCCCACCCAGTGACACCTAGTGTGTCCCGGGTGTGCTACGACGCCTGATTACAGCGGAGCAGGTATGTCACTGTGTGTGCGGTGAAGGGTGTTAAGTAAGTGAGTTTAAAACGGCTTGGCGGGGTCCCAGTACCCGGAGGGTAAGGACACTTTATTAAATGGGCCTCCGCCAGCGGTTAAAAATAAGGCTGTGGGACGTTAGAGGCGGGTTACGACCTCCTACGTCCTTTAATGTGTCAACATGTTGCAGCCAGTGCCTTATCAGTAATCTGGCTTTCTTCAGGACAGGTAAAAGTGTGTGTGATTAAAATTAGGGGATGCGTAGTGCAGGCTATGTGTCTACACGCCCTAAAGTGTATCTAACTGTGAGAGGGGGGATTCCCTTCTCAAGATCACGCTAGTTTTAGGTAGGTATGGCTTCAAGGTTATTGAAGTGGCAAGGGGTTGACCAGGATTTCTGGTCAGCGCCGGCGTGGGACCAAAACAGGTCCCACGCCGGCGCTGACCAGAAATCCTGGTCAACCCCTTGCCACTTCAATAACCTTGAAGCCATACCTACCTAAAACTAGCGTGATCTTGAGAAGGGAATCCCCCCTCTCACAGTTAGATACACTTTAGGGCGTGTAGACACATAGCCTGCACTACACATCCCCTAATTTTAATCACACACACTTTTACCTGTCCTGAAGAAAGCCAGATTACTGATAAGGCACTGGCTGAAACATGTTGACACATTAAAGGACGTAGGAGGTCGTAACCCGCCTCTAACGTCCCACAGCCTTATTTTTAACCGCTGGCGGAGGCCCATTTAATAAAGTGTCCTTACCCTCCGGGTACTGGGACCCCCGCCAAGCCATTTTAAACTCACTTACTTAACACCCTTCACCGCACACACAGTGACATACCTGCTCCGCTGTAATCAGGGGTCGTAGCACACCCGGGACACGCTAGGTGTCACTGGGTGGGCCCGATGATGAAGCATGCCACCAACTAGGTTGGTGGGTGAGGGCTTTCAAAAGACACCCAGCAGGTGCCATCTCCTTCTGACAAAATAATACTCAGTCACTATTATGATTATAATATAATATCATATCAACCCCATTCCAGCTAGTCCTTTTTTGATTATTTGAGCACATTTACAAATAACACAACCTCGGCAACAGCCTAACAATCTAAAACCATACCAACTTTGTTTGTTATATTTTCAAATCCCCAAACCCCGCCCCCACCCCTCACCCTCCATCACACCCGCCCCCACCCGTACATACCCAAACACATAATAAACCATACCAAAACCCCAACAACATTATAACATCACATTACCCAAATCATAATTCCAAACCCCAATTACAAACCAAACTGATCCAGATCCCCCGACCCATATTCTCCGAACACCACCTCAACCTGTATAAAACTTCCCCCAACAAAATCCAACTTCACAACTAACGGGTCCAATCCTGGCCCAAAAACTGACAATTACAGAATAAACCGCCACCCCGAAAGCAGTGGGGAGAAAGACAGAGAAGGGAAAGATCCCCACCTTTCTGCCCCCCCAACCAAATATCACAAAATGGGGGAAACCCCAGGGGGAGGAAGGGAGGAAAGGAAAAACAGCAGAAAAACCAACCAACGCACTATTCACCTAAAAAAAATGCTGAACCGTCAAACAACGAGACAAAACCTCGCGCAACTCAAGGAGGTACAGATCCATCCCCATCCTGGACAAATGAACACCATCGCCTCTAAAAAATTCCACCGCATCATACGTAATATCACTGTGAACAATACGCCCAAAACCCAAGTCTCTACAAAACCTAGAAACTTCCAAATTAAGTTTTCTACGGGATTTATTGATCGCCTTCGGCTTCACAGCATTCCTCCAGACCCTCCTAGGGACCAACTCGGTCCATAAAACATGACACCCAGACCACTGCTTGTGTATCAAAGAAAGATCTTTTTTCATCGCCCGAAGGAGAACAACGCCCTTCACTGAACCCAAATCGTTCTCACCCAGATGGAGAACCAGCACATCAGGACAAACCCCACCTACCATCCAGGAATTGAGAGCAGGGATCAATTCTTTCCACAACATGCCCCCTTTACCCTTCCACACAATGTTAAATAAGCGGTCATTAAATCCTAACAATGCTCCAAAATAACTCTGGCGAGCTTGAACTTGCGCCCGTTTAATGAACGAATGGCCCACGATCCACACAGTTAGAAAAGCAGCGCGAGGACCAGCCACGGAACCTGAAAAAGAAAACAGTATCAGACAGGCAAAACAGAAGAAGACGCAAGCGCTCCACTAGATTCGCTCCTGACATAGCACTGAAAGCAGTTTGAAGTCCAGCGCCCCAGGCCCATGATATCTTCCCTCGACCAACCCCTATTAAAAGCCTCAGTGGCCGCCCCAATCATAAATGAGTGTGTACCATACAGAGTATCATCTAAGCCAATATGACGCAGCGCTTTTCACAGTACCATGCGCAATTGATAGTTAGACACCAAGGAACCATTCATATGACGAAATACCGGGTGTTCCAGAACCCCACCCGACAGCTCCTTCCAGCAATGAGCCCAACGTAAAGGGCACGTCTCCGGAGGGGAAACCGCCTCCAACCAAACCCCTTTGGCAGAACTCCTCTGATCCGTCTTCGAATGAGAGAGCCAAACATGGACTCCCCTAACAGACAACTGAACCTCCCCCCACAGGAGACCTCGAGAAACTTTATTTCCCAACAGCTCAGACACCCGGAACGCACCAAAAAACATCCACACCATCAATGTGGCAAACAGACAAGCTTCTACTCGATCTGTACATACAACTGGCAACACAGAAATAACATGGGACAGTTTTTGCCAGGATAAAGGGGACCGAAGGGCCCAGACACAGCCCGCTCCCGGGACCACCCTTCCAACATTCTCCTACCCAACTCCCCAGCCGACGGAGCATAGCCCCATAACAACTTTCCCATGAATGAAACACCTGCCAGCTTGCCAGCAATGGTAACTCTGGTTAAACCCCTGTCCATGAGACGCAAAATGAACTGAACCACATCTTCAGACCTCTGCCAAGCAATCTCTCTCTTACAAGCTCCCGACGCCAAAAACTCGTTCCAGGCCAACTCATACGCCAATTTAGTGGAAGGAGCCAGGGAGCCTAGAACCAATTGAACAACCCTGTGTTGCCTACCGTCCACAGATGCTCTGGCATGGGAGTCGGCTCCTCGTCTGCCTCCAAAGCAAGCCCACGGAATCTCTCCCACTGTGAACGAGACAAAGCATCGGCAATGTCATTGTACACTCCAGGAACATGCAGGGCCCGAAAGCAAATATCATATTTCAGACATCCCAGCACAAATACTCGAAGGAGTTTTAGGATTTGAGGGTCCTTAGCAGACTGTTTATTGATCACTTGCACCACAGCCATATTGTCAATGCGAAAAAGCACCTTTTTGTGGGCCAAGTCCCTACCCCACAATGTAACAGCCACCACAACAGGGAACAATTCCAAGAAGGCAATACTCCTGCCTCCATTCTTCCAAGGGTCCGGCCACTGCTGAGCACACCATTTTCCCTGCCAGTATAGGCCAAAACCCTCACTGCCCGCTGCGTCAGAAAATATTTGCACATCCCACCACCAGTCCACCTCTCGACATAAAGGCACACCATTGAAAGAATGCAAAAAAGTAATCCACATACGCAGATCCTCCTTGACCCCCGCTGACAGCCTCACTCGATGATGTGGCAAGTAATGACCAGACAGAGCTCTGCCCAACCTCCTACAGAAAGTCCTGCCCGCCCTGACCACCCTGCATGCAAAGTTAAGGTGCCCCAGCAAAACTTGAATCTCCCTCACCAAAACCTTTTCTTTACACAACATTACACCCACCAAATCCAGCATTTTCTGTTTCTTTTCAATAGGGAGACGAGCCTGCATCAAATGCGAGTCAAGTTCAATTCCCAAAAAAGAAATGGTCGCGCAAGGACCCATGGTCTTTTCCGGAGCCAGTGGTACACCCAAATGATTCATCAGTGACTGAAACGTCAGAGCATTGTGGCAGTCCAATGAATTTGCTGCACCCACAAAAAAGAAGTCATCCAAGTAGTGCGTGACCAACTCATGTCCACTTCGTTGAGTAAAGAACCATTGCAGAAACGTACTAAAGGTTTCAAACAATTCACATGACATAGAGCAACCCATTGGCAGTGCCTTGTCCACGTACCATTTACCAAGGAAATGGATACCCAGAAGACTCCAGTCCTCAGGATGGACTGGAAGCAGTCGAAATGCAGATTTAATACCGCATTTTGCCATTAAAGCAGCAGGGCCTGCAGTTACCACCAGTTGCATAGCCACATCAACCGAAGAGTAAGACACAGAGGCAGCATCATTGTCAATAAAATAATTCACCGACTCACCCTCTGGCCAGGACAAATGCTGGATGAGCCGAAACTGCCCAGGCTCCTTCTTGGGGACCACTCCAATAGGGGACACAATCAAATTCACCAAAGGCAAATCATCAAAAGGACCTGCCATCCTACCCTCACACACTTCCTTGTCCAACTTCGCTTGTACTATAGCAGGATGCTCGCTTGCCGACTTCAAATTCTTAGACCAACGTCTCAAACGAGGACCCTCATAACCCAAACGAAAACCATATTGGAAACCAGATAACAAAAATGACCGCAGCTTCGCGGGCACATAATCCCGCAAAGCGGCAGCCAAATTAACAACATTACCCGGTGTACGAGCCTTTGGGCCCAGCACCGGCTGATGATTTTCCTCCCCTGGGAGCTGGGGGTGGCTGTGGCGCAACATAAGCTCCTGACCCCTGCTGTAAACCCTGTGGACCTCCGGAAGGCCTGGGACCCCAACATCTTGACAAAGGGTGATTTTTTCTGCCACATTGGGAACATTCGTGCCGGAACCTGCAGAATTCTCTATTACACAACCCTTTGTTGAAATCCCAGCACGTGCCTGTATTTGACTGCGTGGTAGAACTGGCTCCCACCCCTCCCCGGGTGGGACGCGCCTGAAAGGGGCGATAAACTAAAGGAAAACCGCTAGCCGTAAAAATAATTCTACCACTAGCAGACGAACCCATGGTATGCTGCCAAAGGTCAGTGTCTAACTCCCCCCATTTGGCCTCCGGGTCCCAAGCCATGCGCGCCCTAAACTCCTCGTCATATTGTGCCCATGCGAAATGATTTCTGGTTATCTGTGCCTTCCGAATCACATCCATATATTTAAATAAGGACACACAGCGCTCAGGAAACTTCTCACAATAGACGCTGGCATATATTAAAAAGGCCGCCGTCCAGTTTTCAATATTTAACGGAACTTTAGGGCGCTTAGCCAACTCATATTCCTCCTCCTTAGAGCCTTCTTTGGCCCGAACCTCCCTGTGCAACAATTTCAGCAGTTCCACATACTCACCATTCCAAATTCGTTCCTTAGTGCTGAGCATTAAATGAGCCCCCAAGGGCTTAGTAATCCCCATATATGGCAATTTTTTAATTTTCAGCTCTTTACTGTGCAAAACATTTTTAGAAGTGCCCAAACCAACTGTGGAAGTACCACTATCCACTTTAGAGCTTGTACCTTTATCCTCATCGTTTGTGCCCACACCTTTGTCTTTCATCATACGACCTTTGTACAATTTACCGTCATTGTTACCAGAGACCAAATCCACACCAATCCCAATAGACACCATTTTTGGTTGCACAGAATGTACCACATTCTCACCTGGGCGTAATAAAGGAGGCTGACTGGACTCCATCCTCCACTCCGTACGAGAACCGTCATCCGCCCTCCGAGGAACCCTCACTGAGGGGCCGAGCACTCGTGGCCTGGACGACTCTGCATGACTCCGCACCACCGGTGCCTGCAACACACTGTGAGAAACATTAGAATGCCCCCCCCCCCCAGACACCACTTCCCGCACTTCGCCCTCCTCAGGGCTTTCCTCGTCATAGTCCAAAATTAATGATTCCTCCAACTCGGAAGGAGCAGGTATAACCACCGTACTCTGAACCTTTTCAACCGTTTGAGAACGACCACGGGCCTTACCAGCCCTCAAACTTGACCTTGGCGGGGAGGCCGACTGTACGCGCCGGTACCCTCCTCCGCTATTACCACTTACAACCTCCTGATCACCTGGAAAAAACAATGCAGAATCACGAAAACCACGAGGCACAAGAGAAGTCGTGCATGACCTGCTCTCATGAAAGGCGCTGGCATCCTTCGCTGAGGCTGGTAAGGTCGCGCTTGACCTGCTTAAACCGCCTATGTTGAAATCCCTCATTGGGGCCATCGAGGTCGTGCTGAACCTGCGTGGGATGGCCACGGCGGGATCCCTCGTTGGTACGGGATGTGCCGCGCCAGGCTCCACCCGCACTTCTCCTTGGCGTGACTGGGCTGCCTGCCGCCCTGCCAAGTCAGCTGCTCCCGGGCGAACTCCAACCTCTAAAGAAAAAGGCCGTACTGATGTGCCGGGTCCCTTACTATATACAACATCAGGAACCGAAGACAAATCACCTACCATACCACCAAAACTCTGACCAGCCTCCCGATAAACCACAGAAGCAACCGCGCCTTTCCTTATTAAGGGAGCGCTTAACCTAGGAGGAGAAGGAGAAGGACCACATACTTCCTCATCAGAACTAACATCCAACAAGGCCTGTATAAAGTCTGAAGCAGGGCCCTGAGCCGTAGTACCCTGAACCCCCGACTCCCCCAAGGCACCCATCGCTCCAACCCTCCTACCCACGTGCAAACCAGGAAACTGAAGCTCACCGGACACAATAGGAAAAAGGACCAACATTACCACAACCTTGCCGAAAAGCGGCGTCTCCGCGCCCCTCCCCCCAAGAAGGGCTCCCAAAGAATGGAACCTCGCAACAGGGTGGCCCGCACCAAGAGAATCCCCAGCAGGAAAAGACCCATCCCCACGCCCGGCACCCTCCAAAACCCCCATCTGCGCCCACTCACCCTCGCCCAGAGAACCACTACAAACCGAAACTACTTCCCCCCTAGTAGAAACAGTAGGGGAAAACAATAAAGGGCTACTTTGATCCGTATCTGCCGTACCACTCACAACAAAACCAGACACATCAGTAATGGCAGGACCAGACGGCAAAGACAAATGCTGCGAGATAGTAGAAGAACACACAATATCATTTGTAAGCGCCACAGGCGCTGTAGATTCGGTCTGACGGATAACCCTCTGGGGAGCGACAACTTCAGACACAATATGTACCTGACCGCCCTGTAACGGCCGCGGCGCCATTGACTCAAAATCCAAAATGGCCTCCGCCCCTCCTCCACTAGTGACGTCAGTAACCGCCACCGCGGGACCGAAGCAGTGCGGCGCGTGCAGCCACGCTGTCTGGAAGCACGACGGCCTCGCAAAACAGAGGCCGCCCTGTCGCGCATAACGACCGTTGATACTTCCCCCGGAACAGTCTGAAATTCACCCTCCAAAAACCCACCACCCACAGAAAGACCCAAAGTACTCGACGGGTCAGAGGACCCTGAGTCACTCCCACGGCGTGACCTCGCACCCGCTCTCCTAGTTCTAGAGCGGCCCCTTTCACTTACACCGTCCTGTCTCCGACGTTTTGGTGAAAAACACGCTGCCACCGCAGCCGACACCCTCGCCGATGCCTCCCGCTGAGGACGTGGAGGCTCGGCCTGCACCCGGTCGCCTATCACCAGGTCCAAACGACCCGCCTCGCTGAGAAGACGGATAGCTTCAAGCACACGATAATCTTCACCAGCCATAATAACAAATAGAAATCACTACAAAAAGTAGAGACTAAAACCTGCAAAAGACTCTGACAAAAACTAGCTAAGGAAACAACCGGCCACCAGGTCACCTAAGCCCAAAATGGTGCCCGAGGAAAGGAGCCCCGCCCATTTATAGGCTGAGCTCCCAATCCAACCAAAAATAGCCCAAAAGAAGCCCAAATGGAAACTGCTAGAAGGAAGGCCCCACCCAGATCTCCCAAACCGCCCGGGGGAGGAGACCTCCCAGGGGTCGGCTGCCCTCCCCCAAGCCCCCCTAGTAGGGGAGCATCTGATGTTGACTGGGAGCTGGTTCCAGGCTTTGACTGTGACGTAGGAGAAGGCTCTTCCACCCACTCTGGTTCTGCAGATGCATGGGGTTTCTGCCAGGGCGAGGTTGGCGGAGGTAAGGTTCCATTTGGGTACGTAGAAGGAGACTCTTTCGTTGAGGTGTTTGGGTTCAATGTTGTGGAGGAATTTGTAGGCATGGGGGAGTAGCTTGAAGGTTACTCTCTTCTCAATGGGGTGCACGTGGAGGTCTCGCAGGTGTTGGGAGATGGGCTCATGTCGTGGGATTTCGAGGACGAGTCTGGCCGCGGTGTTCTGGATGGTCTGGAGTTTGTGTAGCATGGAGTAGTTGATTCCAGTGTAGAGGGTGTTTCCGTAGTCCAGCCTGCTTGTTATGAATGCATGTACAACGGTTTTTCTGGCTTCTGGGGGGATCCATGTGCAGGTCTTGCGGAGGATGCGGAGGGTGTTGAAGCATGTGGAGGCGACGGCGTTGATCTGTCGGGTCATGGTGAGGGAGGAGTTGAGTATAATGCTGAGGTTCTGGGCGTGGTCCGTGAGGGTGGGGGGGTGCTGAGGACGGTGGGCCACCAAGAGTTGTCCCACACAGAGCGGGATGGTCCAAGGACTAGGACTTCTTTCTTTTCTGAGTTGAGTCTCGGACACCTGCTGCTCATCCAAGCTGCGACGTCTTTCATTCCTTCTTGGAAGCCGAGTCTGGTGGTTTTGGGGTCCTTTTGTGAGGCAGAGGATGATCTGTCAGCGTAGGATACAAAACTGAGTCCATGCTGTCTGGCGATGGCAGCAAGGGGGGCCATGTAGATGTTGAATAGCATGGGACTGAGCGATGATCCTTGTGGTACTCTGCAGTTGATCTCTGTGAGTTCGGAGAGGAAAGGTGAGAGTCTGATCCTTTGGGTTCTGCCAGCGAGGAAGGAGCAGAGCCAGTTGAGGGCGATTCCCTGTATTACGGCATTGTGGAGTCTGGCTGTGAGGGTACAGTGGGAGAGGGTGTCGAAGACTGCCCGCTCAGGCTGCCTCTCAGGCTGGCTGCTGTAAGGCATGGGTGGAGTGTTTGGAGAACTATTTCAAAGCTGTTGAGATGCCGGCAGGCCACAAGCGTACCATTCTCCTGCTTCTAGGGGGCACTGGCATCCAAAAAATCTCAAAGAATGTTGTTGAGGCTGGTTCCCTTCAGAACTATACCACCCGGAGGGATGCTATCACAGCGCACTTCGACCCTTATGCCAACCCTGACTACGAAAGGTTCCTTCTGCACTAGGCTCGGTAGCACCAAGACAAATCAGTGGATGTCTTCCATAGTTGGCTGAGGGAGATTGCCAGTACATACACTCTTCCGGATCAGGACGCTGAAGTGCGCCAAGTTTATTCAAATGTGTGCGTCCTCCAAACTTCAAGAATTTATCCACCAAGAGCCCAACAAGTCCATGAGGGACATCCTGACGATGGATCCCTCTAAGGAACTTTCCAACCCTTGTGTGGCCCACATATACCCCAACACATCAACCCTTATCAAAGAAGAGCCCATCAATGCCATCCAAAAAGAGGGGGGGCGGACATCAAAACCAGAGCCCACCAAGCTGTCATCAGGCCCCACTAAACAGGTAGCGCAAGCCCGCACATGTGGCTGGTGTGGTGGGCCATACCCTCATGCTGGAGCCTACCCCGCAAGCTGAAAGACGTGCAGTACATGTGACAAACCAAACCACTTCTCCAAAGTATGCCACTCATCTCAGGGATGACGGCCCAAAGCTCCAAAGAAAGTGGTCCACAAGGTGGAACCACACCTGGACAACCTGTCCAATAGTGACATGGATGGCGATGACGCAACAGTTGTCCACGTAGTGAGAACAATTGACACAGTCAAGGCCACACACCAGATGGCACCCATGTTCTGTGTAGAAGTACAACACCACATTATTTCAGCTCTTATAGACACCAGCCCCTTCATCTATCTAATGGCTGCAGATGTCTACCACAGTCTGCCCGACCCGACTTCACTTCGCCACACAAAAGAGTAGGTGTACGCTTTTGTTAACCGCGCAACACTACAGCTTCATGGAGTGTTCCACGCCTACCTCTTCCATGACTCCACCCACTGGAGAGCGAAAGTGTATGTGTCGCAGGAAGGATCGGGGTTCCTCCTCAGCTGCCGAACAGCCCAAAACCTCAACCTAATACAGTTCGCCTTCAGTGTGCATGCACATGATACTGACCGCCTTCTGCAAGACGTACCTCTATTTGATGGAAGCGATTGCCTGGTAGGGCCAGCCATTCGACTGCACATCAATGAGCCCATCGCCCCTGTGGCACTTAGACATCGCAGAATAGCCTTCCACCTCTGTGACAAAGTTGAGGCTGAACTAAAAGTACTAGAGAGAGTGGGCATTATCGAACGTGTGAGATGCCCGACACCGTGGGTCTCCCTTGTCGTGGTGGTGAAGACGCCCAAATGACAAGATGCAGTCTGCATTTGTGTAGACATGAGGGTCCCTAACCTGGTGATCAAGCAAGAAAGTCATCTCACACCAGCCATAGATTACATCATTAGGGAGCTGTTGGGTTCGCCAAAATGAACCTTCGATCTGGTTACCACCAGATCCCGCTGCACCCTGACTCCTGCCTCATCACCACATTCTTTACACATGCTGGCCTTTGGAGATACACCCAACTAAACTCCCATGATAGGAGAACACTTAATCCGCCTCCATGCATGTGTTTCGGAAGGACAGTGGTTGATACCATTCCCCAACACTCGGCGTGGGAGGACTGCAAAACCCCTGGAACCAATCCGACTCCAGAAGGGCCAGCAATAACAAGTATGCTTCCCAGAAGCAGCAAGCTAAAGAGAGCCCTATCAAAGTAGGAGATCCTGTTTTGGTAAAGGACCACCACCCTGGTGGAAAGTTCAGGCTGCCATTTGAACTGACTCCATGGATGGTCGCAGACATCAAAGGTACGAAAGTAGCGGCCTGGAAGGGCACTGTGTGTGTCACACGGAATGTATCCCAGTCCAAGAAGATTCCTCAGAGGCAGATGGCCATAGCTGCAGGTGGCAACCTACCAGTGGCGGCTCCTCCATGGTGGCGTTTGGGCACCGCCCCCCTGCTTTCTAGCCGTGCGAGAAGGCAGAAACAAATACCATAACAACTACCATTTGTTTCTGCCTTCTCGCACGGCGAGAAGGCAGAAGTTCCTGGTTGAGAGAGTGGGCGGCGTTACTCGAGGGCAGGGGGGAGTGGCTTTCCCACTGTTGTTCATACTGACTGCTTGGGCAGCCTTAGGCCGCCCAAACAGACAGTATTAACAACAGTGGGCAAGCCACTCCCCCCTGCCCTCGAGTAACACCTCCCACTCTCCCTGTTCTCTCTGTATGCTGCAGCATACAGAGAGAAATGACGCAGGTGGGGCAGCTGGCCGCACCAATCACAGAGCTGGCTGCGGTGGAGTGGAGGGAGGCTGCCTGCAGCCTTCCTGATGATGAGCTCAGCCCAGAGGAATTCAAATGCAGTGACAGCGGAGTCGGAAGTCTGGAGTCTCAGTCAGGACTTAAGAGAAGCGCAGCGGGAAGCCAAGGTAAGTTATTTATCCCACCTCCCCCCCATCCACTCCGCCGCAACAACCCCATTTTTATCCCCCTGCCCGTAATGCCGGCCGCGACTGCCTGACCATCTGTTGACTGAAACGGACCCGTTCTGTTTTCTTTATTACAAAAGCCAGTAACATGATTCATATTCGTGTTCAGTAAGGTGCAGCGAGATGCATTAAAGTTGTCAGTAGAGTTGTTGCTTCTGAGGAGTTAAATATGGTACGTTATACACTAAACCAGCCTATCTTCTAATTGTTAAAACCGTAATAATATTTATTTTGTTCTAAAATACCGCTATCTTTTTTTTAAAGTAGAGATTTTTTATCAGGCAATTGCGCAGCCGTGCACTGTCCAAGCTTTTCGAAACCGTAAACACAAGTGTCAATGTGTTTAACAAATCTAGCGAGTGAAGAGTATTAACAATGTTAATAATGTTGTTATTCGGTTGTCCAATTAGAAATATACACCTGTCGATATTTTAAAACAAAATACATTGTTTATAGAAATACAAGTTTAAGGGTTTGTGCAAACACACGTGTATATTTTTTATTTGATCAGTAATTTTTCTTGGAGCAGGAGAGAAATTAAAATGTGTGGGCATCTGTGATGTAAAGAACGGTAACAAGGCAATGCGATGCTAATACCTTTAACTAGCGTCTTTATTTGAAATGTGCTTTCCAGCTGTAAAATTCGGTATCACGTCTCTGCCCCAGTGAATGCGTTGGGATATAACTGCTTCAGAATAACAAAACATCACTAGACGGTTTCGTCGACTCCCATGTGTATAGAATGAGTGGCTGATTGCTGATAGTGCCTCAGTTTGTCGGGCAGCTTCACGGCGCTTTGCTAAAGTGACAAATGGATGGTAAAGCTAGAACAGGAGCAATACGACCATTTCCTTTTACAGGAAAGTAGTAGTACTTTATTACCATACCTTTGCTTGTGGGTTCGGGCGAATAAGGCGCATGTAAAATTTCTGAACTGATGTTATTTACTGGTTACAGCATTAAGTAATTGCACTATTGTTTGTAAATATTATTGATGGAGCTGATACATTCTCATTAGATTATCTGATTAATGTGATGTTATAATGCTTTTGTAACACACTAAAACTGTATATATTTTATTTTTTTAAGCTGTAACAAAATATTTATATAATGAAGCGTTAGTATAGAGTTAAAAATGGCAGGGAAGCCACCTTCAAGGAGAGTGACTGGCAGATATTAAGATTATGATGAAAATTGTCTTAAGTACATAACATTCCCTGAAGTTACTGCGATTGGAAATGCAATCCGTACCCCCTTGATACTGAGCTTCATATATTTTCCCGATATGGGTCTTCTACTGTTTCTTGGAGCCCTACAGCTGTATTTCCCCGTTGTTATTAGGTTCGGTAGACTGATCAGTGGGTACCAGAATACCCGCATCTGTCCATGGCTGCCTTCCACGCCCTCACCGAGAGCGGGAACGCCACCTTCCAGTGCTGGGCGATGTCATGTTTGGCCGGAGTTAACACCAGAAACAAGAGATGCTGTTTATATTGGTTGTCTCCAATCCCCTCCATGCTATGAAGGAGGGGACCTCCCGAGCTAATACCCATTCAAGCAAGAAAGGGTTGTAATGCCATATAGCTCCAAACTGTGTGTAAGAAGGTGCTCTCCTCAGCGTCACAGCGGAGGAACACGTGAGAGGGTAGCACTCCCATCCGCCATAAGCGGTATCTGGTGTGGTAGGCTCAATGTAGATATTAGAGCTGGATCAGGGGATAGTGGGACAATATTGTGGCACCCCGGGGGCTGCCAGGGTCTCAGTCAAGTCATTGCCATTCAGGTCATCAATTCTCCCCCAAATTACCCATAGGGCCAGAAGAGTAGTTTGGATGTGTGTTACTAAGGTCTGTCCTATGTCTCCCAGCAGCAACCTAACCTCTAATAGGTTCAACTCCGGCAGGTCCTCTAGACCCTGAATATAGGGAGACAAGGCATGCCTGAGTTGAAGATATATGTAGAATTGGCTACTATGTAGCTGGTATTCATCTTGCAGGCATTGGAAATACTTCAACGCAGTACCTTGCATAATGTACCCCAATGTAGACAGGCCTATGAGATCACACTCCTGGAACCCCAACAACTGGCCACTTTTTGCAGGACTCTCTCGCTGTACCACCACTCATTGATAATAAGGAGGTGAGAAGCAGCATAGTAAGAATGTACATCTGCCTCTGCAATTCTTCCACAAAAGGTGGATTGTACATAAGTGCAGAAAGCCACACTAATCATGCCACCCCCCAAGGAAGTGAGTGAGGATTGTATTCACTTGTTGGAACCAGGTATCTGGGATGTTGTATGGATAGTTCTGGAGCCTATACAGCAGTCGCTCCAAGGACACCATTTTGAAGATGGTGGACCAACCCAGCAGCGACAAGGGCAGGGGGGTCCATACTTTCACTACTTCTCAGGCTAAAGATAGCAAAGGACCAATGTTGTGCTGCCACGAGATAGCCGGGTCTGAGGAGATGTAGGCCTCTAAATATTGAGAACCCTCAACGGTACACAGACAAAATATTGAGTTTTAAATTTCGATATACAATTATATCGAAGTTTAAATATCGAAGGGACATAATATAGAAGGTAAGTAATATCGACACTTTTAATTTCGATATTAGTATATCGAAGTTTTAAATATCGATGTCAGTAATATCGAAGTAAATAATTTCGATGTTACTAATATCGATTTTTAAATAAATTTAGTGTATATTATATAGTATTTATTATGTTTTATCATGTATTTTTAATGTAATGAAATTAAAAGTTGTGTTTTAGTACTGTAGCGGGCTGTGGGTTTATAGGGGAAAAGGGTGGGAAGTAATTTAATTATGTTAAATTAATTATTAATTAGTGGGAATTATTAATTAATTAATAGAGAATAATATTTAGTTAATTTTAATTAATTGATTAATTGATAAATATGTTCTGTAGCGGGTTATGGGTTTATAGGGGAATAGGGTGGGAAGTAATTTAATTATGTTAACTTAATTATTAATTAGTTTGAAATGTTAATTAATTAATTGAGAATATTTTTTGATTAATTTTAATTAATAGATTAATTGATAAATATGTTCTGTGGCGGGTTATGGTTTTATAGGGGAATAGTGTGGGAAGTAATTTAATTATGGTATAATAATTAATAATTAGTAGGATTTATTAATAAATTAATTGAGATTTTTTAATTTAATTTAAATTAATTGAATAATTGATAAATATGTTCTGTAGTGGGTTATGGGTGTACTGTTGCATTCTCTGGAGTTGGAATAGTAATTGTTACCCCTACGCTATCCAACACTTTCCCTACTGTTGCACTCTCTGGAGTGGGAATAGTAATTTTTACCTCTACGCTATCCAACACTTTCCCTACTGTTGCACTCTCTGGAGTTGGAATAGTAATTGTTACCCCTACGCTATCCAACACTTTCCCTACTGTTGCACTCTCTAGAGTGGGAATAGTAATTTTAACCCCTACGCTATCCAACACTTTCCCTACTGTTGCACTCTCTGGAGTGGGAATAGTAATTGTTACCCCTACGCTATCCAACACTTTTCCTACTGTTGCACTCTCTGGAATGGGAATAGTAATTGTTAACCCTACGCTATCCAACACTTTCCCTACTGTTGCACTCTCTGGAGTGGGAATAGTAATTGTTACCCCTACGCTATCCAACACTTTCCCTACTGTTGCACTCTCTGGAGTGGGAATAGTAATTGTTACCCCTACGCTATCCAACACTTTCCCTACTGTTGCACTTTCTGGAGTTGGAATAGTAATTGTTACCCCTACGCTATCCAACACTTTCCCTACTGTTGCACTCTCTGGAGTGGGAATAGTAATTTTTACCCCTACGCTATCCAACACTTTCCCTACTGTTGCACTCTCTGGAGTTGGAATAGTAATTGTTACCCCTACGCTATCCAACACTTTCCCTAATGTTGCACTCTCTGGAGTGGGAATAGTAATTTTTACCCCTACGCTATCCAACACTTTCCCTACTGTTGCACTCTCTGCACTCTCTGGAGTTGGAATAGTAATTATTACCCCTACGCTATCCAACACTTTCCCTACTGTTGCACTCTCTGGAGTGGGAATAGTAATTTTTACTCCTACGCTATCTAAAATGTATTTTGGTTTTGTATTACTTTTATGTTGTTATTAATTGTTATTCATATGATTATTTAATGTATATAAATGTATTATGTATGTATAAATGTATTAGTAATTTATTATATTATTATATCTATATAGTTTTAATGGAAAAAATATCATGTATTATATATTTATTAATATTCATTTGTATTAAATTATGTATTAATTTTCACTATTATAGTACATTTTTAAATATGTGTTTTACTTTATAAGTATATTTTTGTTAATATTACATAATTATTTTATATTAAAAAACAATATTTTACAAAAAACGATATTTTTGTCATTTTATATATTTTTTTCGATATATTTGTACTTACCTTGTTAGGGATAGGATTCTAATATTTTTGGCATCGATATTTTGGTTCCGATATTTTTGTATATCGATAATTGTGACTTCGATATTTTGTCAGACATTCACCCTCAACAGCCCGGGTTAGTTGCCAGGCCAGTTCTGATATCCCCTGAACACCCGTAGGTACCACAAACTAGGAAAATTATCGACTTTGTCAGGTTTATGTACAGTCCTGAAATCGCCCCAAAAACCCCAAACATCTGCTGAATCAGCGGACAAGAGAATGCTGGATCGGTAAGAAAAAACAGAACGTCATCCACGTATAGGGCAATTCTAACAGATATCTCGGCAATCCTGTCAAACCCGCGTACCAGGGGGTCCAACCTCACCCATGCTGCCAGTGGCCAAAAAGTGCGCAAATAATTGGGTTGACAGCAAACACCCCTGTCTAGTGCTTCTGCGTATCGAATCAGATACTTCACCCACCACGTGGACAGACACTGACAAATCTGGATATAATAAACGGATATAGTCGAGGAATCTTAGGCCTAGGTTGAGGGCTTGCAGAAGGATAAAGAGGTATTTAAAGCCAATAGAGTCAAAGACTTTATCTATGGGGGCTAATAAGAAGGCTTCTGGTTTTGCTAGGTCCAGTGCCATGAGCAGTGTATTATGGACTCGTCTAATATTATGATGGGTCGACCGTCGCAACATAAAGCCGGCCTGATCTAGGTGATCCATGTCAGTTATATGTTAAAGGAGGCAATCGGCCAGAACTTTGCCTAATAGTTTAACTTCAACATTTAATAATGAGATCAGTCAATATGAAGACAGGCCCTCGGGAGGATGACCCGGTTTGTGGAAACCCACTATTTACTCATGTTGCCAATCAGACCAAAGGACTGACGCGTCAACGGCGTCCCGCATTGCCCTCAGCATGTGGGTTCCCAACTGTGGAATGTTGGCCTTCAAGAACTCCCATGGGAACCCATAGATCCAGGAGCTCAGCCCGGGCAGAGACGCGCTAGTGCCCCTGTCAGCTCCTATACCGTGATTGGTTCATCAAGCCACTTACGCACTAATTACTACCCACATTGGGGTGGAATGGTACATAGAAAATCAATAATTTGGTCACAGGTCATCTTGCATAAAGGGTCCCATAATATTTTATAAATGCCTGAGCCACTCCCCGGGGACCAAAACGTAGCTGCCCCCCCGCATCACAGAGCAATGGCGCTGGACTCTATGTGATCTGACATAGGTGGTGAAGCATTTTATGAGACTTGTCGCCCTATCGATATACCTGATTTTGCACCGTCTGCCAAGCCGCCCGAGCCTCATCTAGAAGTAGGTTCTCCAGCTGGGAAAAATGTAGGCTGTGCCGGACCTATCCACCTCCACTGACTGTGTCCTCTAGGGCCTGCAGCTGGTTTTCTAACTCCATCACCTTCTCAGTTGTATGGCGCAGTTTCCCCCGCAAACTAATGTCTACCCCAAAAAAGTGGGCTTCATGGCTTCCTATAAAACCACTCCAGAGGGAGCAATATCCTTGTTAAAAGAGAAGTATTCAGTGAGTGAACGCTGGGTTATTTAAATGCCAGGATGACATATGCTATTGGAACAGGGGTCCGTGGGGAACAGTATGTAACATGAGGGCTGCGGGAGAGTGATCTGACAGTCTGTGCAGCAGAATCATAACCACTGAGACCCGATGGATAGGAGGGCTGGGGAGAAAGAGATAGTCTAAGTGGACCAGTGGACCACAGAGGAGAAGGTATAGCCAGGCTTCATGGGGCGATAGGCCCTTCATGCATCCATCCACCCCAAGGAAGACGTCAGAAGGCGCAACATGGAGTTGCTGGAGCTCTGACTGGGTCTGAGTGTATGCCATCTGTCCTCCCCAAGTGCCATCACTCCAATCCCCCACCACAACTGAAAACTCCACCCAAAGTCATCTGTTCACAAATGCTGGGCACAGAGGAGGGGGGCGTAAACACTGCCTATCACCAGTAACTCCCCATGCAATAGCCTCATCACTAGGGGATGCCTCCAACCCCGGTTCGTCCACACTTTAGTAGGCCTATAGAGAACCCTTCGATGAATAAGAATCACTGTGCTCCTGGAACCCCGAACAAACCCAGAGTGGAAAGCCTAACCAAACCATATCCATGTCAGGCATGGCACTTTCGAATCCATCATGTGAGTACCTTGGAGCAGCAATATGTCCATCTCGAGCCGCTAGCTTGTTGTAATACTGCACCCAGTCTGATTTTGTCCAAGAGACCCCTTAGATTCCATGCCATGGCGCGGACCGTCCTGGCCCCATCACTATATGTACGCTTGGCCATCGCTGTTTAGGGAGGAAACCACGTGGAGCCAGAGTGTCCGGGGGTCATAGTGCATCTGTGTCCGTGCCAGGGGAAAACATAACAACAAACCCCAATAGATAACATAACCCCCTCCACCCCAATACCTCATCAGAACCTGAAGCATCTGTCTCCACGGGGGACCCCCGGAGCCCCAGCAGGAGCCCAGGGGAACCCCAAACCAATGGAGCCCCAAACTTCGAGCACACCTAAACATGTGTCTCCGAAAGCTTCAGAAATGCACTGCCTTGGGGGCAATCAGGCCAGAGGAATTCCACGGAAGTAAAACAGTGCAGAGTCAGGTTCCAGGCGCAGGGCCGAGGCCAGAATCCATCCGGAGCCAACACAGTCATCCAAGTTATTATCCAAGTTATGTATTGTCACCCTGTGGTTGAGTTTGCCAATTAGAGCAAGAACTGTGCCAGCGCTTTGATGTAGACTTTCTTGAACAGCTTCGTCGGTCACTCTGGGAAGAGACAGACTCCAGTGTCGGCAGTGTATGTGGCCGGGGGAGCACTGTTTTGCCAGTCCATTGAAAGACTGCGTCGTTGGTATCGAAGAATAAAGCCTGATGACCCGCAGGCATGCCCTGATATAACAGGAGCCACTGGACTACTGCCTCCTCCCCCCAAAGCCATTCTACACAATTCCCAAAGGGGAAGCTGTCCAATCAGGACTGCTTCCTAATTGTTAGCAGGTTATAGAACCTTTGGGGGGTCAATCACTGTTTAATAGTTTGTGACTGCAATTCCAGGAACAGTGCATTGATACACTTAATTTTAAAAGGTATTAAGAGGGGGAACCCCGTTCCCTATTCAAATAGGCAAGTCCATTATATCCTATGGCACCTGTAATACACCGGGAGGGATATCCATCACGTTTCTGGTGAAGTAAACTCTAAATCAGGCCCTGGGCTAAATATATTATCTCTTTTGGAAAAAAATACTTTTGCTAAGATCTGATTGTGAAAATATCACAGTGTTTTTTTGATGAGATTTTGCACAATTTTTCTGGGATGCTATCAAAGAGATCAACCCTTGCCATTATGCAACTACTCTTTTCACAATTGATTTCTCCACTCACCCCAATTCATGAACTAAAACTGGGGCAGTCAATCACCTTGTCTGCAACTGCTGACGTCTGTCCTTTGCTCCATTTGACTCAGGTGTGTGGTGGGATATATTGGAGAGCGATGCCATGAAAGTGACTTGAACTGGTGGGAGCAACAACATGTGGAGAAAATGGAAAGACGCAACATTACCATTGCTGCCTGCACGGTGACGCTGGCTCTCCTGTTCGGCCTAGGATCCTGCATCATGTACTGCTACAGGTGAAGCTTTAACAAACTGCATGAATAGTTACTGACCGAGCTAGGTAAGCAAATGGCAGATCTACGTGGTCCTGAGGGATCAATTATAAAAGCACTTTCTCCTTGAAATGCAATGCATTCTTTATATGCAAGCAATATATTGTACTGTGAAATTCTTCTAATGATTCTGAGATATATATCCCAAATACTTATCCAGAAAATCATTTAACATCTTCAGCATTTTAAATGTTTGTCCAACCTTAAGCTTTAAGAAATCCGCAACAGCGGAGGTGGCATGTTTGCGAGGATGGGCCTTACTTTATTGTGTTCCTGTTTCAAAAATACTTTGGGCCATATTATACAAGTGCCCTTTGCCTCTGTGCCTGCGCGGTATTACAGACGTGGGCGCAGATACAAAGAAACCATCAGGAGGCAGACTGACAGTGTGCCAACTAAAAGGTGGCATACTGTCAGTGTGCCCCTTGATGGCAGCCTTCTGGATGGGCAAAGGGGGTCCCATGGCTGCCCCAGATATCCCCTTTCAGGCGGGTGTAGTCACCCACTGCATCCGCCTACAAGGGAATCTTTATTCCCCCTTCAAATTGCAGGCGAGTTGCCGCCTGCACTGTGAAAACATGTAGCAGCCTTCACCACAATGCAGCACATTTTCATTGTTTGCGCTAGACGCACCTTTTAAAAGGTGCACCCGGCGCAAACACTGAAAATGCGCCATGTGCATAATACGGGCCTTGGTATACGGGCCTTGGTATATTGTGCTCTCATAATAACTATTTAGAAAGGCCCATTAAGAACCTGTAGTAAAATATTCTCTTTTATCATAATGAACAGAGATCTTTTTAATTGTATGGTTGTTAATAGTGGGTGTAATCATTTAATTTCCAGAGTAAAGCACTTCACTGTAGATTACCTTTGAGGCTTGTTTTCCATGTTCCACCATGCGCCAATAAAGTAGCAGTTGAAGCCGTGCCTCATGTGATAGAGTTAAGGCTTTCCATGGTCAATTTAAGCTATTATCAATATTATTGGATAGTACAGAAATGGTATTTATATAGCGCTTTTCATACCCCTTTTGAGGCCTAAAGAACGTAATTATTTACATGTAGATGTAAATCTAAAAGACTGTCTCTGTCTGCTATATGGTTTGAAATCAAGGTGGTCGAAAAGATAGGGTACGGCACACATTATGCAGTCCAACAAAGGGAGCTCTGGGAGAGGGTTTTATATCAGAATATCAATAACAGGGATACGGTCCAACATAAATATCATGGCCTAAATATTGATCCCTAAAACTTCGCTGCCATGTAGTTAATGATAGAAAATCTACAACCAGTACTACAAACATTTTGTAAACTATACCTAGGCCCCATATTTATGTCGGATATTATTTAGACAATGATACTCGGGTACCTTACCCTGAGACAGCCCCGGCTAGGGTGGACACCATTTCCAGAGAAGTGCAACTTGCTTCTTCTTTTCAACCATGTTGGGCTATGTAAAAATAATGAATATTCACAAAGATATTATTTGGTTCGTGGAGAGGTCTGTAGATGACTGGAAACAAAAACATGGTCCTCTAAACATTTGCTTACAACCTAAACCATGAATATGCCAGCTCTGAGGACTTTCTAGACATTTTAAATACTTCTATTTTAGCTATTACCAACGCCTTTACCTACCGAAGTGCAGCAACACTCAGGTATTTTAACAGTGCTCCAGGGTTCTGTGACAACAATTACAAATCTCACTAGGAACCAGAAAAAACCTGAGTGACCATTGTATGGAATCTGTATCTAGACCATGTAACCACTGGCTAAATTCCATTTGGTGGTAAATCGCGTTTAACTTCTCAATCTGTTTGACTAACCAGAGGATTTAACACACACACACAAATTAATCTAAGGTGGACAGAAGAGGGCCATTTGTCCTGGAGGATATAAGGCCATTGACAATGGAGATCCCACTCACCTCTCAAAGTCCAGTAAAGGAAAGCAATGTATTGTCTTCCTCGTGCACAATAAACGGTATAGAAGGCCAGGAGGATCCCAAGAGTACTGGCAGGTAAATGACTATAGGCCAAAGGATAGGTCTTCATGCTGCCACTTTTAATCCAGGTCAACAAATCTCATTTGTCTCTCCTCCTGGCAAATGGGTATGTAAACATATGCATCCTGTAGATCCAAAGATGTCTGAAATTCTCCTAGAAGTATAAAAGAATGTGCTAGGAGAACTTTTCCCACCAGGTAAATCACACCTAAATAGAGGGCAAACATATTTAGATAAATCCTGAGTAGAATGGTCAGCAGATGATAGTGCTCTACACAGCGGGCTTTCGAGGGCTAACTTTAGTTGGGCGCTTTGACTTTTCTGAGCTCCTTAGTGTTCCGTTTATTATATGACCTGCTGCTATTTATGCATGAACTTCGTTTTTGAAATAACTGTCTTCTGCACTGCTTCATGTTGCAGGGTGCAGAATTAAGTTTTATTGTTTTAAAATAGTTTTTAAAGGCACTGTGTAACTGCTTTTCCCTTTACCTTTCGGGGAGGACCGGGCTTCTGCTTCCCTAGTTCCTGCCTCAAGGGAAGCACCAATATTACTCGTCTCGTTTGGGACATTGGCAAGGTGTGATTTTGCAGGGTTGGTGGTCTAGTTGTTTGGCCTGCCTGCCTCAGCTCTTATTTAATGGGAGCCGTAAGGTGGACGTGCAGCAGACGTGCTGCTGGCTCGCCGAAGGTGTGCCAAAGGTAAGCCCGTTTGTGCCCATCCGCGTCCGGATCGCGCCAGCGCCAGCCATTCTGCCCAAATTTCCAGCTCCCTGAGCATTACTTGATCCAAAGACTGGCTCCTGAATATGAATTAGGATGTCTGCACTGGTAGGGCGTGGCTGGATCTGGGGATGGAGGGATGACAAGTACTGCTGTAGTGCATGCAATTTTAAGCTGAATGTAAGTTTTGGGTGGGATGGAGGAAATATTGCCCCATGAGGTCACCCGACTGCTGATAGTTTGAATATTCAAGCCTGCTTGGTTAACTGTAGGTCCCTTCTGAATCATGCAGATGACATCTGGCTTTCCCTAGTTGTGAATTCCTGAGATCTTATGTTTCTAACTGAAACCTGGTTGAGGGAGGGTTCTACCCTGATCTGATGCTTACTGTTCCCTCCAGTTTTCGGATAGTCTGTGCTAATTTCGGCAGTAATAGGGTGGGTGCCGGTGTTGCAGTTATCCTAAGGAAAGATTAAATCAGCACTGGGAGACTGGGCCCTATTGGGACCATTGGGGCTATGACCTTCTGTGTCAAAATCTCATCATCAACCTCCTTGGCTGGGCTGTTATTATATAGGACTCCAGAGTTCCCATTTGGCCACTTGTTAGAGCTTTGCCATACTATCGCTCAACTTTCTTTACAATATGCTAATCTAACAATTCTTGGAGATTTTAATTTACATGCGGATGATGAAAGCTGCTACCAGGTGACCCAGTTTCTGGAAACACTAGAAGGCCTTAATCTTTCGCAACTGGTTACCGCACCTACCGATACAGCAGGCCATATGCTTGATTTGATTTTTTCAAATAATCCTATTCTTAGAGTGGGGGCTCCTTTGCGTCTGACTTGGTCGGACCACTTTTTGGCACCTTTCACTCTTAGTTTAGAGTCTAGGCCACCAATACTCATGACTAATAAGGCTATGAGGAGAAATTGGAGAAAAGTTACCAAAGAGGCCCGGTGGCCTGCACTCCAAGAAGCTATGCTACAGCTCACAGGTAATCCTGATAGTGATTCTTCCTCCTTTAATTTATGGGTTACAACTGCTTTAGACACAGTCACCCCGCTTAGGCCAGCTACATCTATTAGACCTAAAAGTTTTGGCCCTTGGTTTTCTACTGAACTAAAAACAGAGAAGAGCCTCTATAAGAAACTTAAAGGGTCCTGGAGAAAGGCTTACAATACTGCAGCAAAAGGCCTCTATAAAGAGGCTTTAAAAAAATGTCACAGGCTAAAGTGTAGCAAGATGAGAGAATACTTCAAATTTAAATTAAGAACTAAGATAATTCTACCAAAGAAATATTTAAGATTGTAAAAACCTTTACAAATCCTAGAGCCATAGATAGTACGTTTTCGCCCTCTCCTGCTCTTTGCTCAAGCCTGTTAGACTTTTTCGAAGAAAAGATTATGAACATTTATTCTGTGTTTCTCTTAGAAGCACAACTCCCTACTCTCTTGTGAACACTGACCCCAGATTCCCTCAGTGCCTTGTCAGAATTTCCCCCTTTGTCTACAAAGGAGTCACTAAGGGAGCTGTCTAAGTGCAAGTCGGGCTCCCCAAGAGATGCTTGTCTTGCACAGTTTTTTAGAGTGCTAGTCCTTTGCTAAATCCCGTATTAAATCTAATTTTGGAAATCCTCCTTGAAATTTGGTATTTACCCTGCTGCATCGAAACAAGAATTCCTGCTGCCATTGTTAATGAAGACTGAGGCCGACCCTGCGGTGCTTAGTAATTTTAGACCTATTTCATTGCTGCCAGCTCTGGCAAAAATTCTGGAGAAGTCAGGTCAGAAGCAATTGGCAGAATTTTAGAAACTAAAGGCCTCCAACATGATTCCCAGTCGGGTTTCAGAGCTGGTTACAGTATGAAAACCGCGCTTCTTGAAGCTTCCGAATCTGTGCGAGAGTCTGTGGACCAAGGCTCTTCTGTGATGTTGGTACTACTAGACCTGTTGGCAGCATTCAATACGGTCGCACACCTGATTCTGCTCAGGAGACTGAATCAAGTGGGTGTGCAGGGAACAGCTTTGGCCTGGCTGCAGACGTTCCTGGAGAATGGTTTGCAGCAGGTGTTTCTGCATTCTTTTATCTCTTCACAGAAACCTCTAATATGCTGGGTGCCTCAGGGTTCTACGCTGAGCACGCTGCTGTTCAATATATACCTTGCCCCACGGGCAATTCTTGTTAAGTCATGAGGCGGGAAGTTTGTTCCTATGCTGATGACATGCAGCTGGTGTTCTCTTTTAAAGAACATTCGGGGGAGGCCTTTCATAATTTCAAGGAAAGCCTGAAAAAAATCTCGGTATGTATGAATGAGAATTGCCTAAAAATAAATGCAGAGAAGAGGGAAGTCTTGCTCTTCAGTCAGGCATCTCCCCCTCTGTCAAACCTTTGGTGGCCTACAGAGCGGAATCCACCACAAATTCTGGTGGATTCAGCGGGAAACCTAGAAATCAGACTCAACAAATACCTTTCTTTTAAGAGTCAGGTGAGTCACGTTTCTTCAATCTGCTTTTGGAAATAAAGAGCCATTAGGAAAATCAAACGCTTTCTGCTGGAGGACTGCTGGAAGATTATGGTCCAAGCCCTGGTGACCTCACAGCTGGACTACACCAATAGCCTTTATCTGGGGTTACCTGCATACCTAGACCGCAGGCTACAGATAATTCAGAATTCTGCGGCTAGACTGATTCAGCAGGAAATCCCTTCAATAGCATATCTCCCCTCATCTGAGACAGCTCCATTGGCTTCCGGTTTTCAGGAGGATAGAGTTCAAGTCTTTGATTCTGTCTTTTAGAGCCACCAGAGTCTTAGGCCCTGGTTATCTCAGGCAGAGGCTGTAGCTATATCATCAGGAAAGGGCCATGAGATTGAACTACCTGCGATTCTTTTGGGTTCCACCATTTTTCAAAGCCCGGCAAGATGGCAGATCCTTCTCAGTAGCACCAGCGAAACTGTGGAACTCTTTGCCGGCCCACCTTCGACAGATGGAAACAGAAAATTAATTCAGGAAAGCGTTAAAAACCTGGCTCTTTATCCAGTCATTAAGGCCGGCTCGAACCTCTTGCTAGTCTGCTATTAGCGCCGGAACACCTCTTCTGAGGTAGCCGTGCCTCTAGAAATGGCTATTATTCTTATTATTATTATTATAAGTGATCAGTGCCACCTCCAGCAACATCCACTAGCCCATAAAGGCATATAATAAATGGTTCACAATCACTTATGCATACCCTACTTATTGTTACCTCCTACTCTACTGTCTTAACCAGAGAAGACGATATTTAGATCAAACATAGCGGATGGATGCTTTCGAACATGTCCAGCATAACACGGTAACTGCAATAATGAAGATACTTTTCTGTTGAGGAATCATTTCTCAATGCCATATTCATAGAAATGGCTGACAATCACAAATACCAGCCAGACCGAATGGCCACACTGCAGAAGAAATGTTACATTCTAATTACACTGCTGTACAAGTCACCTGAAACACTGCATTGTCACAAAAGAAAAGCAAAACATTACTATCTTGTTGCTCAACCATCCATGCACACATATGGCAAAGCAAAGGGCCACACTGGCTGGATGCACTAAATAGCTGCTTGCCATTGCCACATGGTCAGCAACAACAACAACAACAACAACACTGAGCAAGAAGGCATTGGGAACAAAGAGAAGACGTGCAGGCAGATGGCAAAAGCACACTGGCTGGATACACAAAATGAGCAACAACAAGCAAGAAGGCATGGGAAACAAACTAAAAAGAACACACGCAGGCCTGTGGGGAAAGCTCACTGGCTTGCTACACAAACTGGTCCCCAGCAACATGGTCATTGGTCACACAACAACAACCAGCAAGAAGGCATGGGCACAAACAAGCAAGCCTATTACAGAAGCACACTGACTGCCTAAGCAAACCGCCCACCAGTCACATGGCAACAAGAAGCTGAAGGCCTGGAAAACAATGAACATCATGCAGGGCTATGGACACTGACTATACAAAATGGCTCCTGCCACATGGCATGGGGAACACATATAGGAGGCATAGTTAGACAGAGAGAACACAACATTGATAATTCAGAAATTTCAAAACCGAAAATCAACAGGACTAAAAAAATTTATAACATACAACCTCCAAAGGCAATACCCAAGCTATTCACTGTTTGCAGTACCACAAAAAACACTTTTTGTATTTTAATCCAATGCCATCCATGGCCTAGATGATGTTTCAATTTAACAGACACAAGAGAAACAGTTGGGTTTCATTCATCCATGTCTAGAACTGGGCCTACTGGCTGCAAGGCTCCTTCCATTGGCAGACTAGGCCAAAATAGTGCGCTAAAAGAATACAGCAAATTTATTAAAAAACATGGAGAAAATGTACTAATCTGTGCAACATTTTTCCTTTACAAAAGAAGAAAAATCACATGCAAAAAAAACCAACAGCCAACAAGAAGGCATGACCACAAACAAAAAACAAATGCAGGTCTATGGCAAAAGCACACTGACTGCCTACACAAAATGGCCGCCACCCACATGATCAGAACAACAAGCAGGATGCCTGGAAAATAAAGAGCACATGCAGGCCAATGGACACTGACTACACAAAATGGCTCCAGGCCACATGGTGAACAAAGTAGAAAAACAAGGACCCCCTGCTACTAATGTAGATTCATAGGGCAAGGAAATACCACAATTGAAGAAAAACCCCTAGGCAACTATATGATGTAATGACAAATTCACCCAAAAAGTTTTAAGAAAATAATTTGTACGTTTAAGGAATGAACACTTAAATCAGGTGGCTGAATGATGGGTCTTCTTAATGCCTTCGACTCCTTGAGCTGCCGTCGAACCATGCAGCTGAACCACGCATGTTGGGTTAGTCTGCTACTGATATATTAAGAGAACTTTTTCTTTACTGACCCGTGTGAAGAGTAATCCATCTAATTCTGCAGGACAATCTTCCTAGTTGTCCGTACGTGGGCTACGTACCCATTCTTGCATGTAACACTACAACTTTTGTAGTTTTATGAGTCTCTTTGTTCATATCACAAGCACATGATTACTCAGCTGATCTAGGACAACCTCCTTTATCTTGAAGTGTGATTTGCGGAACATCAAGCTTGGGCTCAAGCATCATGAATATATTTGCCCACGATTGTCTAGCCCCTTACAACAATTTGCGCACTTGTTACTTTCCTATCCGTTGTGCATTTTAATTGTAAACATTTGGAATTACTGTGGCTTTCCTGATGAAGGCGCCGTGTACACTGAAACGCACATAGACATTAAGGAGACCCGTCGTTCAGCCACCTGATTTAAGTGTTTATTCCTTAAAAGCAAAATGTATTTTCTTAAAATCTTTTTTGTAAATTTGTCATTACCATCTTTTCATTGCTTTCAGTGAAAATGCTCATGTCTGTTTACTATATTCTGTGTTACTTTTATGTAAGTTATGATGAGATGTTGTCACACGGCTGAACTTAGAAATTGTTGATATATGTATTAGGATGATTTTAAAGAATTTTGTATTGAATAAATGAATGTTTAATGATCTCATGTGTACACTGAGTCCCTAATAGCATGTCTGTGTTTGACTAGGTCTGAAACAACCTATAGGCCTATAGTTGCCTTGGGGTTTCTCTTCAATTGTCACATGGGGAACAAAGCCAAATAGTGGCCTATGGCACACACACACCAGTCAGAAAAGGAGCCATTGGTAACACAGGGAAAACAGCATTAATTCAGCAATGCAAACAACGAAAATTAACAGGGCTAAAAATGTTTAAAACAGCACACATCCTCCAAAGGCATTACCCCACCCTAAATATTGTTTGCAGGGGACTAAAACCATGAAATACCACCAAAAAACACTTTTTGTCATTTAATGCAAATTCGTCCATGGCCTAAATGCTGTTTCAATTCAACAGGCACCACAGAAACAGTTGCTTCATGCACCCATGACTTACACAGGGCCTACTGGCTGTAAGGCCGATTAGCAGACTAGACCACCTAGTGAATTAAATCAATATTACAAATGTATTTTAAAAAATTGAGAAAATGTAATGACGTGCAACATTTTTCCATTATGAAAGAAAAATTATTTACAAAGAAATAACTAGGTCCCTACTGAAACTACAGGCCACCCACCCCTATACATTTTAAAAATAGATTAAAAGTACAAATAAATCCGGTGCATGGCCCCAATCAAACAAACAACACCAGCTTTTCAAATTACTTGTAAAATCACAAATACAAAGTCATTAAATCAATGGTATATGTAGTAGACACAAAGAATAATCCTTCCAGCTCCATATCCAAATGAAAAGTGACCAGGAGATGGACAACGCACTGGGAGGAGCCTACTGACAGGAAGTTGGAGACTCTGGGGGCATTTACCTCTAGTTGGGAAAAAGGTAGGAAAAAAGGACTTCTCGTAAAAAAAAAAACAACATCAAATGTCCATGTTCGTAAAGGTTTTGATGCTTCTGGAGGAAAAAATCTTCCCCAGGTTGCAGATGTGGTAGGTCCTGCGCGTTCTTGATCACATATGGCAGAAAACATCCGCCGGAAGTCACTGGCGCGCCCGATTGACATATTGCAGTCAGCTAGCCAATCTCATACCGCCCGCGAACAGCTAGGAAAATCGGACGGGCGATCGCGAGTGCCTGGAAAGTTTCTACCACCTGTGCAAAAGGACATTTTGAGCGCGCTAACAAAAAAAAGCTTTAGCTCCATTGCAGAAAGCGGAGTTTATTGGTAACTCTGTGTACTCCGCGGAGTTGCCGAACTCCACAAACGGAGAGGAGTTTTATGCCAAGCCCTAAATCTAAATAAATTTTGTGCAGTGTTATCCTAAACCTGCAATGGCCTGTATCTAACACACAAGGCAACACTGGCCTAGAGCAGAGATTCTACCACTGATGTTAGTGGTTTTCAACCTGGATTCCAATCCAAAAAGATCACAGGGAGACAGCTTCAATTGAGTTTGTATTCAGAAATAATCTGCACTATATCTCAACCAATCTAGCACCTTTTTTTAAATTTAACAAAAACTTCACCTGGGTATCAATTGCTAGCTAAAGTGCAATGTTTTAGATGACTCACAATATTTAAAATGTATTTATGAGAACATATTATTAGTTCTGTCATTAGAGTGTGGGTCTACAACATTATTTTATTCAAGGAAGGACTCGGCACAAAGGAGCTTGAAAATCATTAGTGTAGGGTGAGCCATCAATCTGAAAAACATCCCTCATCACCTGAAGTCACACGTACAGGACCCTACTTAATTTGATGGAAGTGTAACTGATGCTAATGAGCTCCAGACTCTTATATCACCACCAAAAACATTTTAATCATTGCCTGCAGTGGAAGGATGATTAACACCCAAAACAGAACAGAAATTAGCTATTGTCTTAAACTGGGGTTCAATTGAGGGGGGGGGGGGAACCCACCTCAAATAACTTATCAGGGTGAACCACAAAAGTCACTAAATAAACCTGTGCTTATCCCCCTGGTAGCTTGGCACAAAGCAGTCTGGCTTAACTTAGAGTCAATGTGCAAAATACTTATGCAGTATTAAAACAGTAATAATAAATTCAAAATTGAAAACAATAGAAATCCCAAAGCTAATTAGACAAATGGAGTATAGATCAATAAACAAAATGACACCAAAATGACTAAAATCCAATCACAGAACCAGAGATATACATGTTTAAAGTTTTATATAAAAATAGTGTCAAGAAAGGCAAAGTGCCTATAATAGCCAATGGTCATGGTAGAAGATGACCTAGGGCAAGATGTACAAAATTGCATGTTTGTGATTTCCTAATAGTGAATTTTAGCAATTCGCTATTAGGAAATTGCAAATTGTGATGTATAACAGTGTGTTTGACACTGTTAGTGATTTGCAGTTGGTTACAAATTGACCTCCTTCATCAATATTCATGAGGCAGGTCTCAATTTGCGACCCATTGTGAATGGCTACAATCAAAGGGATGGTGGTGTGCTGGGGTCAGCAGACCACCAGGCCGGTGACTGCTTTTTAAATAAAGCAATGTAATTTGTTTTGTAATGCAGCCCGTTTTACATAAAAGAAAAAGGGATGCATTTTAAAGATGACAATGAAAAGCTACCATGTCATTTTTTAAGAGTAGGCAGTGGTCCGTGGGACCACTGCTTGCTCTTAAAAAATGTTGGTGCCCACATTCACAAAGGGGAAGGGGTCCCTTCGGGACCCATTCCCGTTTGCAAATGGGTTACCACCAACTTGAAGTTGGTGGTAACTACAAATGTTTTGCGACCGCATTCCTGGTAACAAAATAGTCATACATACTAGTGCTATTCTGTATTTGGACAGACTGCCCAAACACATCCCATCCTAAAAAGCAAAAAGTGATTCAGTAACAAATTACAGAGTCACATTTTTCCTTCTGCACATGGCAAAATACATTTTACCAGTTCTGTTTGCGACCAGCAAAATGCTTTGTACATCTGGTCCCTAGAATACATTGGGGGCTGACCACAAGAGAGAGAGCAAATCAGATACACTAACCAGGTCTGTCCTGTTAAAAAAAAATGTCTTCTGACATTAGTCCTTTAAGTCCCAATCTCACCTCTGGAGTGCACTTCTAAAGCCCCGATGACCTCAGGGGAGGCAAGCAGAGACTCAGCATGTGATAAGTAGAGGGCATAGCAAGGTTCAGTCTAGGTTCAGTTGCCACTGGTCAGCTGGGCTGTCCAAGGACTAGACCTCTTGTAACTTATTGTGTTCCTCTAGCTTGAACAGGAGGTCACTATTGTGACCCTTGAAGTCCACTTCTTTGGCCTTGGTACAAGAGGGAGAACTGGTTCAATCTACAAGGGTCTTCTCAGATCAGAACAGCAGATCCAATCATCTTCTGTTCTTCCACAGGGCTAGAAGCGGCCTGTACTGGGTGCCTGGAGGTGCCAGATGTATGCCTGGCATGAATTAATGGGTGGGAATTACCTCTAAGGACTCCCTAACAAATGTGGGGAGTGTACTACTGTAATCCTCGAAGGTTACCCAGTGCAATTGCAAGTGGTTATACCAATTGCAAGCATTCCTCCCATCACCTTTTGTGGGTTTTATGTACCACCCTAAGTGGCTGGGAATGCCCAGATATGCTTCTCTTGCTCACTGTGCCACTGAAACTAAGCTGCACCCGACTGAAGAGCCACAACTACGGTGAAACCAGTCTTGGGTTACTTGTGTCCTGGTTCAGAAAGGACCAGGATTGGCAGATCAGCTGAGCTGCTCCTAATGGAACATGAAAAAGACTGATTTCCAAATGCCTTGGTCTTAGCTGAGGTTTCATGGTGGGCAAAAGAATGATGGATTGGAATGGTACCCTGAGCACTTGCCAGTGGTTACATTGCAAGCGTTCTTCCCATCACCTTTTGTGTGTTTGATGTACCGCCCTAAGTGGCTAAGGGCATGCCTAGGGGTCACTTGCTCACTGTGCCACTGGAACAAGCTCCATCCGACTGAAGAGCCCCAGCTAAAGCAAAACCAGTCTTGGCTTGCTTGTGTTCCGATTCAGAGAGGACTTGGCTAGGCAGTTCAGACTGGGCTGTTCCTGTTGTGGTTGGTATGCTACCCCAAGCAATTACTAGTGGTTGGACAAATTGCAAGTATTCCTCCCATCACCTTTTGTCTGTTTAATCTTAGTGTCCTCCCATATCTAAGACCAAAATCCAGTTTGAGGCATTCCTTGTATCCCCAGACAGCAAAAGCGGGCCTTTCAGCAGCCAGACAGTGTATACAGAAGAGCTGTTTTGGTGTCCAGTACTCGCCCCTTTGAAGTACATCTCACGTGCCATATGTAAACCTCCAGTAGACATGTGACTCTAGTGGCATAAGCTACCCATCGTGATTGTAGCCCGACTGGCTAGCTGCACAAGAGAGGAGGCAGCCCTAAGTGTTAGCTGCATCTACCTATGACAGTTGAAGCCCCCTGTAAAATGTAAGCAGTCGCTAGGTCATCCTGTCAAGGGAAGGCTAACACTTGACCCCACCCAATTGCTAGCACTTGTCCCCACCCAATCGCTTTGTCTACTGTCTGGCTACAATACCCATTTCCCAGCGGAAGCGCCATGAACAGTCAACAATTAACAGTCCTGTGTAGCAGGTCACTCCCAGATAGCCCCAGAAACTTGCAAAATGCTACATATACATGTTCTACTATTTAGATACGATGCATCCTGCCCTATGAACAGCTAGGGCCGCCTACCTTAAGCGGTGACTTAAAAGTATTAAAAAATAAGGATTTTTCAACCTGGCAAAAAGTTTATTCTTTTTGCCAGATTGAAATGGCAGTTTATAACTGCAAGCTGCAATGGCACACCTGAGACATGTTTTATGGAGCTTTGTTAGTGAGTGACACAATAAGTTTAATTTACAGGCCCTTTGTACATGTAGTACCATATACTAGGGATTTATAAGTAAATTAAATGTGCCAAGAATGTATATGCATTTTGCGGTGTTTAAAGGAAAAAGCACAGATACCCTACTGCTGTTTAGCAGGGGTAAAGTGTACCAAGTCCTATGGCCAACAAAAAACGGGTTCAGCAGTATAAGGCAATAATCTGGGTTGACTCTGCAGAAAGGGCAAATTTCCAACAGCTATCTTCAAGACAGTAGTACGCAAGACCTTCAGGAGTTTGAGGATGACTCAGGTCCTGTTCCATCATTAGGTATGAGAAGACAGAACCCATGTTCCAAGTTCAGCTCACCACATGGCCCTGTCAGCCACACAGAGATATTTCACCCCAGTGGTGTAATGGACCACTGAGCAGTCTTCCTTAAGAAGGCAGAGAGGGATTTCTTCATGTCAATAATTCTTTACCCCGTGATTAGTGCTTGACATGCAAAATACTGTTCTTCTTTTTCTTAATAAAGTTCGAAAGTCCTATTTCCAACTTTCAGTATTTCCACATGATAAACCTGTCATCCTTAGGGTGGTATTCCCTCAAAGGTTTTGCCTGCTAACCTCCTCTTTTTGCTGTATCTTTTTGTTGGCCTTAGGACTCTGAGCACTTTAACAATGCTGACCAGTGCTAAAGTGCTTGTCATTCTCCCCTAAACATGGTAACATTGGTGTAGAAACAATTGGCATATTGTATTTACTTGTAAGTCCCTTTTAAAGGGGCATTCAATATACTCAGGGCCTGTAAATTAAATGCTACTAGTGGACCAGGATCACTGATTGTGCCCCCCCCCCCACACAAGTAGCCTTTCAAACCTGTCCTAGGCCTGTCAGTGCATGGCCTGTGTGTGCAGTTTAGTGCCACTTCGACTTGCCATTTAAAACCCATTGCCAAGCCTTAAGCTCCCCCTTTATTACACCTAAGACACCCCTAAGGTAGGTCCTATGTAGCCAATAGAGCAGAGTGCTGTATAAGTAAAAAGGTAGTATATGTAATTTTCCTTTTTGCATGTCCTAGTAGTGACAAACGCCCAATTTAGTTTTTCACTACAGCGAGGCCTACTCCTCTCATAGGTTAACATTTAGAATTCCTTAAAGCACCCTTAAGATGTACTGTTGACATATCCTCCACCCAAGGTGCTTTTTCAGCAGGACCTGCATGAGTCCTGCAGCTGGCCTGCCCTCCATCGCGGTCAGCCCGACCTTTGGTTTTACCACAGGCTAGCATCACCAGATGTCCCCGGTTGGCACTTTATGACTCTAAGCATTATATTTAGATTTTAGCTTTAGAAATGTATAGCTCCGGTTCTATTGATTGGATTTTTGTTGTTTTGATCTTGATTTACTCATATGATACTAATCTATTTTCCTAACCCTGCGTGGAGTATTTTAGTGTGGATTTCATTGTGTTACTGTGTGTGTATGTATGTGTGTGTGTGTGTGTTGAACAAATACTCTACACATTGCTTCTTTAGATAAGCCTAACTGCTCTGTGTCAAGCTACCAGAGGGTGAGCACAAGTTATCTCTAAGTCTGTATCTAGCTTACCCTAACTAGAGTGGTGGCCCCTACTTGGGGAGGTAGCATATGTCTGCCAACTAGAGACCCTATTTATAATACCGCTTATATACAATTGATAGGGATGGCTAGGACGTACCCGATTTAGGTTCAATTAACACTTATATGTTGTAACTGAGAATCTCCCCAATGGTAGCTGATATGCTGGAAAACAAAGTGTCCTAGAATGGCTACTCCATCTCTTGTGATATTGTCACCCAGATTGGGTATGTATTTATACAATTCTGTGTGTATTTAATGAATTGTTGTATATGGCTTCCATTGGAAGTATTTTTTATTTTTTTATCCTATTTTTTTTTACTTTATTTACCATTTTGTCATAAAACAAGCAGCCTTCTGGTATATATCCACAATGCGACTTTTAGAAAAAAATCATGATATAACATAGATGAAACCCACTTTACCATGTATAATGCTTTTGCCAGCTCCGCGTACAGCAATCCCCCCGTTTTACACAAAATGTATCTATCATGTATTTCGTGACTGACCAATCGTAAGTTTTTTTTTAAAGTTTGTTTGAGAGTTTTATATAGCTTGAACTAGACCCGAGACATCGGGTATAGGAGCGCTTTACATGAGCACCAGTTTCATTACAGATGGACACATTCATTTTTTGTTAGGTACGGGGAGATTAAGTGATTTGCCCAGAATCACAGGATGTTGATCATTGTTGCCGAGACTCGAACCCGGTTCGACCGCTCTAGCCGTAAGGCTACATCTTATCCCCAAGTTAGTGGGAGAATCTTCAACTCACTCCAGTGGGAACTATCCCAGACAGAGTCTGGGATGAGGCGGTCTGGTCAGTTTCTAACAAGTAAGTTTTCAAGGGCCCCCATATATCCTTGGGCCTGGATGTCTCCGGCAATGTGGAGGAAAATAAGTCACTGTTTGTTTTGCAGTAAATAAGACTATTTAGCCATGCCTTAACAGTAGGGATACGCTTGCTTCCCCAGGCTATGGCTTTTTCTCTTTTGCTAGTAATAATGCTATTGAGGTGTAATGACGAATTTGCTTAGGGATATTCCGAACGTACCCCAGCAGGGCGACCTGTGGGGTAGGCTGAAGGTCCAAACTAGTTATCCGACTCAGGGCCACATAGATCCCCCTCCAGTAATTAGCCACTTTCACTCAGTTCCAGGTCATATGGGCTAAGTCTGCGTAGTGTGTCCCACATTTGGGGCACACATGTGGTCTTGAGGGATCTATGGAATGAAGTTTTGGTGGCGACATATATGCCCTCCACAGAAACTTGAAGTGCAGCAACTTATGCCTGCTGTTCAAAGAGACTTCTTTAATCTGTGAACAACAGAAGGCCCATTGTGAGTCATCAATAGAGTGTCTACTAACGAGTTCCCTGACAGCACAGATTTTGGTTTCTCTGAATGGTAGCAGTGAAATAGAGGTTTTGTACAGTTTTTAAACGAAGTGGTCTCCCTATGCACTTGTAATCAGGATTGTCAAAGGCAAATATGATTCTGATTCTAGGGGACATTTGGACAACAGGGTTTTAAGTGCGCAGAGCAGTCTGTTAAGTCTGAATTTATCCATAAAGGATGCTTCGTGTATTTCACATCCTCTGCACTGTGAAATATCTGTCCGCCCGGAAAAATATTGCCAATGGTACCTAGTGAATATGTAGTGAGTGTCTTTTGAATTATCTTTTCTACAGTGATAGGTACTGATTGATTGTTTGCGAGTGGGATAGCCGAATAGTATAACTTGAGCCCCCAGTAACTGTTGCCAGCTTCCGCCAAGCCCAGCTAGTCGTGGAGACAGTTTGTACATCAACCGTGTCTCTGGGGAAGCCCTTGGGTAGTACAGTGTTTAGCTGGGCCGGGCTCACAAGGTCTGCTTCCAGCTTAGAGTGGGTAATGCGTGCATTCGGGTGGTACCATGAGTACGCAAAACTGCACAGCGCTGCTAAGTAATACATTTGAAAGTTCGGGACCCCCAGACCACCCCTTTCATATGGGAGGGTCAAATTGTCCCAGCTGACCCTTGCTTTCTTACTGCCCCATGTAAGTCTAATGAGATGTGAGCGTAGCGTAAGAAAAAATGTGTTAGGGAGTGGAATGGGTATATTTTGAAACAGGTACAGGAACTTAGGAAGCACTATCATTTTAATAAGAGCCACCCTGCCGGCCAGTGAGAGAGAAAGCATAATCCACCGCTCTACCTATTGTTCTAAGGTGTATATTGCTGGACCATAGTTTAGTCGCTCCGCCAATGTGTGTAAATGAATCCCTAACTACTTAGTGGTGCCATCACACCATGCCAGCAGACATTCACAGTCCCATCTAGCTGTGCTGGGTGTTACCAGGAATATCTCGGAATTGCTTCAGTGTATAGCCAAACCAAAAAAGCTGCTGAAGTGAATTCTTCTCTAATTAAGGGATCTAGATTTTCTTGTGGTCGACGACCGTACAGGACTACATCATGCGCATATAGTGATATTAACAGTGGCCCGGTTTTAAATTGGAGCCCATGATGTAAGTCCCGCTCCTGTGGGCGACTAACCAAAGGGTTGAGTGCTATTATGAAGAACAACGGTGACTGAAGGAAGCCCTATCCAGTGCCGCGTGTGAATTGAAATTGGGGGGAGAGCGTGCCATTTAATCTAAGCCTGGTGTGGGTAAGATGTAAAGCAGTGCAGTAAGTTCAATGAAGCCCTTTGGCATGCCCATCTTTCTCATGACTGCTAGGAAAAACAGCCAATCCAGGGAGTCAAATGCCGTTTCCGTGTCTAAAAGCACGGCCGCCGCCAGGATGTTGGGGTCGATCCTGTTTATAGTGGCAAATAAAGTTCGAAGATTCAAAGCCGAAGACCGGTGTGGCACTAAACCCAACTGAACCGGTAAGTTTAACCGGTCGAGTAGTATCACCAAACGTATAATTTTAGCCAGTATTTTATAATCTAGGTTCAGCAACGACAGAGGCCTATAGAAACCGCATAGTAAAGGGTCTTTTCCTGGGTTTGGAAGCAATATAATCACCGCCTCGCGCACTGTGGGAGGCAGTACCTGCCGTTCCACCAACATCATTATAAACTTCCAGTAAATACGCGACCAGTATATTCTTATAGGCTTTATAGAAGTTACCTATGTACCCGTCAAGGCCCGGGGCTGTTGAGCTGTTAATGGCATCAATGGCACTTATAATTTCATCCTTGGAGATGGGTTCTGCAAGAAATGATTGCATTGCTTTTTCTAGCCACACCACCACCACTTCTGCCAGATATTTATATCATTCTTCCTCGCTGTGTGATATACGTGATGTGTATAACTGAGAATAACACCTCAGAAACTTGTCTTGGATATCTGGAGTGCCAGTGATTAGCTGCCCCTGTGCTGTGCGAAGTGCCGTAATACAGTACTGCACCACAGGGGGAACGCAGCAATCTCACAAGCGTGCGGCCCGGGCTTTCACCCTCGCCGTATCGGGGCGCTGTAGAGTATTTACTCAGAAAGTGTGCTTCGTGCTCTGCCGCCTCCCTGAACTCTGTCAGCAATGTCAGCCTGCAACTCTGCCTATCCCCGTCTGGGCTCTCAACAAGTTCCTGGTTCAGAGCGCTCAGCTGTTATTCAATCTGTTTGAGTATAGTTCTCAAGTCCCGCAGGACCCCAGCGTGTTTAGAGATGCACGCCCCTCTCATATATGCCTTAAAGGCTTCCCAGAGTGTAGCCCATGATGTGACCGAACCAGTGTTAATATCGAAATACTCAATCAGCGCTTCCCGGAGCTCATCCTGAAATACGCTATCTAGCAGTGCCTGACTAGGGAACCTCCATTGTCTCTCACATCCCCCCAGCCTCTGAAACCTAAGGGTCAGAAACACCGATGAATGATCCAATAGGGTTCTGGGCAAGTGCTGGACTGCCCTGAACCATGCAACCAGTGCAGGACACACAAGCCAGTAATCTAGCCGCGTCCAGATGTGATGTGGAGCAGAGTAATGTGTGCATGCCAGTTCTCCAGTACGACAATGGCTCCAAATATCTAATTGGTCTAGGTCACCACATAGTTGTGTCAAAGCGCGGCGAGCGCAGTGCTTAGTGTCCACAGGGTGGATGTAACATCCCTTGCCGGATCTAGTAGTAGATTGAAGTCCCACCCAATACATATGTGATCTGCGTCTAGTTGTTGTATTTTCAGATGTAATGACCCGAAAAAGTCTGGATCGCCAACATTCGGGACATATAGGCAAACAAATGCTCTTTTGTGTCCCATAAGGTATCCCACCACAATAACATAGCGGCCTCTTGTAGAAATGGTAGCAGTCGTTAATGACTGGTACGTAATTAGGAATGAATTTGAGCCGAGGTCGGTTGTTGAGGCACCAGGGGATTTTTTCCGAGCAACTGCAAGCGGACCATGCTGCAGACCTGCCTTTGCTGAATATACAATTTCATTCCAAGTTACGTACCAGTAATTAATGACTGCTACCATTTCTACAAGAGAGCTTTTCCAAGCCCAACTATCACATCGAGCACGGCGGATCTTGTCCCCCATCTGATATACCAGTGCTCCCACTGTCCTGATGAAGACCCCACCCCAAGGACCACAACCTGTCCTGAATTGAGGGGTCAAAACGTTGGCAACACCGCAATACAAACTCATGCGACATCATATAGAATTAACTTTGGGCACTTTTGAGCTATGTATGATATTGGGAACATTTGATCATTCACAGAAACGTATACAACAAATCATGTTGCTGTATATATGTCACTATCACCTTTCCCTGTCCCCTACCTACACGTGAACACTCTACCCCGATTCCCTCCTTCCTTACCTATCACATATAGAGCAATGTAAAATATTGCACATTTGTTTCAAAAAGCAATTTTTTGGCTCTCATCTGTAAATGCTTTGAAAATAATTGCATCAGACACGTTGTGTCGCTATAAAAATACAATAGTGGACATAAGCCACCTTTAATTTGTGTTGTGTTCTTTGCTACTATATAAGAATACATAAGCTTTGATTACTACCTTGACCACACTTTTTTGATACTGTACTGATTGACCCAGGTCAGGTAGTATATATGGGTTACCCCCTTTATATACAATACTCTTCAATGGTAGCACACACTACTGTTCAACGGTGACACACACACCATGTGTGTCAACTAGCCATATTTAATATATCACAGTTTTGCATTTTAGCATAGTCCCATTTGTGCTGTAAGTCTTTACAGTTTACATTGTTCAATTTTTTGTTTTTTTTATTTATTTTTTATATATAGTTCTTAGAATCTGCATAACCCTAGCTTTGCTTTTAACTATGCAGTCCATTTCTCCACCTCCTTCTCTTCTTGAACTACCAGGTAGTCCACCCATCTCATGGAAGGATTGGTACGACGCATTTGTCACCTATCTTGGAGCCATTGGTGCATCACGATACAGGGCTGAAAGGAAGAAATATCTCCTTCTTCATTCTTCGGGGTTCAAAGCAAGGTCCGTTTACAAACATTTGCCTGCTTTGGTGCATGAGCAAGATGAGGAGGCAATATATGAATTTACTGAGGCTGTTAAGAAGTTAGAGTTGCGTTTTGATGCCCAATCTAATTTAGTTGTTATTAGACACAAGTTCTTCAAACGCGTACAAAGACATGGTGAAGATGTAGATGATTTTATTTCTGCTCTGTGGAAGCTGAGTGAAGACTGTCAATTTGAAGCATTTATGGAGCAATTAATTAGAGATCAGTATATTTGTTAATGTTCAGATAAGAACATTAAGCAAACATTGCTGTCCATGGCGAACCCTTCACTTGAAGAAACCATTCGTATTGCGAAAAGTATTGAACTCTCTAAAGCTTCTGTCAAGGAATTAGATGAGGAGGCCACAACAAATGAAACTGTAATGGTCGTTAGATTTAGAGATGTTAAGAGCACTGTGGCACAACGTTCTGACAATAAATGTTTTAAACAAACTAATATCTGTTACCGTTGTGGGAACCTTTGTCACTTCAAATCTGGACGACCTTGTCCAGCTAAAAATTTTAGGGTAGAGTATGCCATACTTGAGTCCCATGTTTCTCAGTCCTTCACTCCTGAGAACTTCCTCCGTGCCTCCTGGACCATTGCAGTAAAGTCAGGGAAGAGCGATATCGTAGAATCCTGCCAGGACAAAGTGCCCACCTCTCGTGCTAGCTTGCTGTATCACAGTCACGAAAATTCAATAGGCGGGCGATGATTAGTCTAGAGGGGGTGCCCAGGCCAGCACGGGGACCAAGCGAGCGATGCACTCTCTCACCAGAATAGTGGGCGTGCATGCCTCTTTGCCAAACAAATCAGTGAGCAATGTTTCTACAAAAAGGTCCATTCTGCCAGTATTTGTGGACTCTGCAACTCCAAATGTGTGCAGGTTGTTACGTCTGCTTCTCGCTTCCAGGTCCTCGTTTTTCATAGCTATGGACTTTAACATTTTCTCCATGCTGTCTAACCTTTTGACGGATTGCGCAGCCCCATCCTCCAAATCAGAAACTCTACCCTCCGCAGTGTCCAGACGACGCTTGTGCATGTCTAATCTGGCTCCATTGGTATCAAGTCTCTTGTCTAGGGAGTCAAACAGGCCGACTAATGATCGAAAACCTGCCTGCAGTTCCGCCATGATGGCGTCAGAGCCGGAGAGGCATCCGCTGTGAGCGCCTTCTCGACGCCACCCTCCGCCATACTGGATCCAGATGTCGCAGCTGGGCCACTGGGTTTGGCAAATATCCAGTACTCTCTGCTTGGGGTCTTTCCACACCATGTCACGCGCTATGCCCCATCAATATGGCCACCTCTTCGCACCAAGCAGCTATTTAGGAAGTCTCTGAAATGTGGGGGAAAGCTAGGTCAATTCTGCTTGTGAGCAGGTTTATGATGACTGCAGACACAATTATGGGCTTTACACTCCAGGAATCTTGGAGTCGTGAGGGTCTCGCCTCTTGTCACACTTAGTCCATCTAGTGGGGAAACCACGTGCCGCTCACTGCTGTATGTGGACCACCACCCCGCCAATACAGGGAGCAGGTCAAAGGCTCCTCGGGCCTTAGCCACATTCCAACCCCAAAACTCTCCAATAGAGCGGGTCCCCGGTCAATCGACGTCTAGGCCCCAGCCACGCCCCAGCTCCCCAGCTCCCCAGCGCACACACACCACTAGGCCGCCTAGCCGGCAGGCTGGCCCCCAGGCTCACCCGCAACCCGTCGCCGCGGGAGCTCCAGGGGTAAAGCGGGCAGGTCGCTAATGAAGACAACTGGGAAACACAGAGGCGCTGCGGTCCCAGATCGCTCTTACCGGCTTGTCGTCAGGTCTACTTGTGGCCAACATTGATGGCTCCACGCAGTTGCGTTGTTCTTTCCTCCTCCGTGCTGGATGCACTCAGGCAAATTCCGGGACCCGAGAGTCCAAAGTTGGCATCCCATAGAGGCGCAAGAGCATGCCACCAGCAGTTTCATGCCATGCCTCTCCGGTGGGGATCAGTGCCGGATGTTCGTAGGCCAAATTTGCTATGTCCCTCTAAGCCACAACAGCTGCGATCGACACACGCTGAATCTCGGGAACCAGCCAGCCCCCTAACACCGGAATGGCTTCATTTTGTTGACGCGTCGCTTCTGGGCCATCATCAACATCTGGCAGGCAGGATGGTGCTCTAATTTAGGCGGATAGAGCCAGGATGTTGGGCGATCCGGTGGAGCTACAGAGCTACACGGCCATCTTGGCCAGTAGCCTGGCCAAGCCCCCCCCTTCCATTGAAAGCATTTAGTGTGAATAACTGGATCATAATCTGGCTATTCCAGGTGTGTCCAACTAGCCAATCGCGACCTACCAGTAGCTCACAAACACTTTCACTGTAGCTCGCAGTCTTGAGTTAAATTTGGAATCAGCAAATGGTAACATTTTCCTTTTAAAGTAAAGGAAGGGCTATGTTTATTTCCTATTATTATCTTCAGGCTGCAGATAGCAGGACCTGACAATGAGCAGTGCTGGAGTCAGATTTATGTCCCAGAGTGGGCACAGAGGTGAAGAACTAAAGCTCTGAGGTATTTAACTCTCACATAAAAGTCCTTGTCAACTCAGTATTGGAGTGAAAATGAAATAATGTTTCCAAATGCCGTGAAATGAGAGAAAATTCAAAGGAAGTTAGCTTAATTATTACGTTAACTCTTTGTTTTAATTTTCTCCCATTTCAAATTGCCGCCATTAGAAACAGCAGGCATCTTGCTACCAGTGGCCAGTAGATACTGTGCTATATTTATGAATGAAAAATAGTCATTTTTAGGACAAGCCCTGAGCCAGCGCGCAAGCGCTGCTCTGGGGTTGATCTGGGGTAGTTGAGTACGGGAGAGAAGCCACGCTCATTGGCTTGTGTCTTTGTCCTTTCTAAATGATGCCTTCCGATTGGTTTATAGGCTTGTTAGTCCCTCCTTATGAGACCATGTCGTCATTTGTATACTTCCATGGCTACTGGCCTCTTTACTTCGTGTGTTGCACAGTATGTGCTTTTTAGATTGTGAGCACTATTTTCTTCTCTCCACTCCTGCAGTCAGAGCCTTCTCGCCCGCCCGCCCGCCCGCCCGCACTCCTGTTGTTTGTGCCTTCTCACCCCCCTGCCCCGGCCGCCCACACTCCCATTTGCAATGCAATAGGTCTTGCGTAAATGCGAATCCTATTGCATTGAAAATGCTTGTTTGCATGACACGTGGATTTTTCACAGTCCCTATGAGTCTACGGTCACCCATGCCAATGTATTTCAAGCATGTGTGCTGACATTCATGGATTTTAATCTACCCGTTTGCCGAAAATATGGCAATGTTCACAAACACATTCCCAAAACATTCAAGCACTGCACTTAGATTCCCACATCATCAATGCTCCCTCAAATACTTGGGGGGGGGGGACTGTGCCTCTCCGACAAGTTCCAGAGGAAGCATAGAAATCCATGCACTTCTGAGCAGCATAGGTGGCGGAGCTTGATTGGGACGGCTAGAACACCAGACCAATATGTCAGCGTGCTGTAGGAAGATATCGCTGACTGGCCTGTTTCTTTTCCTTCAATTTCTATCCATAAAATATTTTTACAAGTGTATGACTCATCGGTGCTGCCTAGTCCTTCCTCAGTGTTGCTGCTTGTTGCGTAGATTGGGGAGAGGGCAGACCCGGGTGTGGCTTTACATTCCTGGCAGCCTCTCTCCGAGCCCCGCTGAAGCAGCAACTGTACCGCCACAGCTGTGCTCCTCGTCGATGATCCCCATGTGAATAGGAGAGACATCTGTAAACATGCAGAGGGAGCTAGAAAAGTAAGGTGGGCAACGGAAGAGGCACTGTGGTGTGGCCCAGGGAGGGGGTAGTTCAGGACTGCGGTAGCACAGAGATATGTCTGCAACAGGAAGTGGGGACTGTGTTACGATGGGAGTAGTGAGTGTGCTGTGGGGGCTATTAGGAGCTTCTGTGCTGCACAGCCTTTATGGGGATTGTGGGGTTTGCAGGGAGTAGTTTCCATGGGCAATTTCTGAAAGGATAATCTTTAGTGGTATAAGTCACAAGAGTGGTTCTGTGGGGGTAACACGTTGGGGTGGGTGGGTCCTTCGAACTTAGGGAGTAGGGCTGTGGTGGGGGCTTTAAGAAAGAAGAGTGATAATTGTGAGCTGTGTCAAACAGGAAGAATGTCTTTTGGACTGTAATACTTTTGCACCTCTGGATACTTGCAGAGGGAAATATGTTACTGTGTAGACAGGCATGAGCTCTGACCTTCTAAATTAGTCTAATTATAGCTAAAAAAAATTGTTAATATTGCTTAGTGCTATTAAATAATAACACCTGGTTAAATTCAAAAGAGTTACATATGTAAAATTAAAGCAAAGGCCACACTGTTCGAACATACCGCAGGCGTATTTAAATATGCCTTGTGCAGAGCCTGGATCTTGTAGGCAGTTTGACTATGGAAGTCTTAAGGTCTTGTGTATTGAATGGATTGCTGTATCTAGATTTTTAGGTCTCACCTGGCGAAAGCAGCGCATGCTCTGCTCTTGCTATTGCGAGTACCTTTTGTAATCGATTCTGGCGAGGGCTTTCGTGCACGCGTCTGCATGGACAAACATGGCTGCTCTTGCCTTTTGGCCATAGCAGACAGCAGGCGTGTGTCCGTAGTCCATAGGGAATGTGGACAGCCAGATGCCATTTTGCATCTTGAGCGTGTCCTAGCAATGGAAATACTGTTTTAAAGTCCATACGCAAGGCAATACCAGAATAAGCCTGCGCTTCCCGCCCGTACCTGGTCGTCTTTCAAACTCCTCACTCGCGCCGCCTCCTCTCCCTACTCGCGGCGCACGCAGCTGGCCCAAACCAGGACTGGCAACAGTTTGGTGTTTTGCACGGAAACAACCCATGCACCAAGAAATAGTACCTCTGTTGCTGGGGAGTGCCCTACAACAGCAGTTGGGGGCAGGTACGCCCATCACGAATGAGTGACAGACCCGGAACAAAAGGCGGCAACTACGACCGAGCTACTTTCGGTTTCTGTTTCACGTATTTGGTGCCTAAATGGAAACAGAAACTTTAATCTCGGACGGACTCTGCCCACTCACGCAAAGCACAGCAGGAGGAACGGTGAGTACACAATAAGGTGGGTTTGGGCAAGTGGGTGGGTGGGGTGTCATTGAATAGGGTGATTGTCTACAAATTAATTCTAGAAGTTTCTCTGATCAGAGAGCCTGGGACATCCATGGCAAGTAGCTAGATTTTCGAAGAAGTCTTATCAAAACTCAACTTTACAGTTTCGACGGCCCTTGTCAAGAAATACAGCTCTCTTTTTCACATTACGTTTAACAAAAGCGTGAGAAAAGTTACCGAAATAATGTGCAAAGCCGTCAATTGTGATCTAATGTGCATCGAGTTGAGCCAAGTCGTGTCGAACTGGGTGAGAACAGGGAACCACATCCCTCTACTGCGTTTCATAAATACCAGCGGCGTTTGAAGTGTTTTCATACGAGCAAGGGGTGGATCACGGGTGGCGAAATGCATTAAGATCTCTGTACTCTGTTCCGCTGGATGACCTACTGCTTTTCCATTGCATGTGTCAACGAAACCTGAGCCTCCCAAACTTTCATGGGGGTGGAAGAGGAGAATTTCCAAAATGGGGTCAGTGTTGCTAGTGTGCAATGTGTAAATAAGTAATTTTCCTTTCAGGGTAGTCAGTTGATACTTCTATTCATTCTCTACATCTCCTAGCACAACTGTCACCTGCAGCTTACGCCCATATGTGAAGCCAGGAGGTCTCATCTACATCACAACCTACGTCCTCTTCCCACTTAATATCATATGCCGTTTTGGCCAAAGTTGGAGGGCCAGCTAGATAGTGATGTAGTCGGGTAGTGTCTTTTATGGTCTTGTGTTATTTCAGCAACGTTTCTACGGGTGTAAGTTCCCGCAGGGCTGATGCACTTAGATTTCCTGTGGTGATCCAGTTTAGTAGTTGTATCGAAATCTGTTGCATCTCCGCATTGTCTATCACTGGCATCGCATATCCAATGAGAGAGCCTTTACTTTTTCAAACATGTTCCCCTGTGATAATCCTATTGTGTTTTAAATAATTTTAGAAACCCCTGTGGTCAACTTCTGGGTGAAACTGTGGATTGATAAGGCAGCTTATAGGATTTTGATTGAATATTTTATGCATGGCCGAAACAGTTCAAGGCTTAAACCAATCATTTCCAAATCTTTAAAATTGCAGTATCACTGTCTAAAGGTATTTCAGCTTATCACATTACATCTCTGTTGGTTTCAAAGTGCTGCTTTCTATGAAGCTTTGAGTGCTCCATTTTTCTGCTTGTGCGTGAATCCCCTAGTCTGGACTTATTTCACGTATGTATCTTTATCCTAATATGGGGAGTCATTAGGATGGCGGACGGACCTGCGTCCATCCGCCACCCCGGAAGAAGGGGGACGGTCCGCATGGGCAGCGGTGGTCCCTCCATGCAAATTAGGATGTGACCGCCACCCTGGCGGTCACATCCTGTTCCTTTAACCTTGCGGTGGGTGCTGCTTGAAGCAGCACCCGCCGCAAGGTTAAAAATGCATGTTTAACATTTACATGCACAAAGAGGCAGGCACCGCGCGGTGCCTGCCGCTTTGTGCATGTAAATGCTGGGGGTACCATAGGTACCCCCCATGTGCACCCCCCATCCCACGACACCCTGGGGGCCCGCAACGGGCCCCCAAACACCAAAGACCACATGCTTTTCCACGGCGGAAAACCCGCCGTGGAAAAGCATGTTTCCGCATGAATTTCTAATATGGCTGGCGGTGTCTGATAGACAACGCCACCATATTAGAGCTTTTCCGCCACGGTACCGCGGCGGAAAAGCGGCGGACGGTCTTCACGTCCGCAGATGACCCCCTGCCATCCTAATCTGGCGGGGGGTCTTTGCAATCACCGCAGCGGTGAATCCGCATCCTCGGGGCCAGCGGTGGCTTCCGCCGGCCCGGAGGATGCAGATTCACCGCAATCCTAATCGGCCCCATGGTTAGGTGCCATAGCTGAAACTCCGAAGATTGGCCATGCTCACATTCTTTTAGTGTGATTGCCTCTGTACGCGCATAGTAAGGCAAACCAGACATCCGTTATTTTCCCTAACTTGATTTACAGTTGAGGTGAAAATCTTTGAAGGTTCTATGTTTTGTCTTGAACACCTTTATTATGTTTCTTACGTGAGATCTAACATTTTACTAGTGTGACATTTCTCAATAGTCTTTTAAGCTCAAATATAAAAATGTGAAGTGTTTATTATAGCTGATCGAGTTGCTTTTGTGTAACAAGAAACTATCAAAAGTATTCACAAGTAATAGAAATAAATATCCGAATCTTCAGTGTTTAAAACTAGTAACGCAATAGCACTTTATGAAGCTTATAAAAGAAGGCAGTTTGGGATGCTGCTTTACCTGCTTCTTTACTATAACGTATGTCTTGTGGGCCTTCAATTAGATGTACGTTTTCAGATGAACAAGTTTGAATATACCTTTGTTATTTTACGCCTAGTCCCATCAGATATCAAGATCTAGGTGCTCCATTTAGCTGTGGTGCATCGAAAAGGCGCCTGATGTCTCCATGTTATGTAGTTGTTCAGCGATAATGGTGTTGGATTACCTGGGTTCACTACTAATCTAAGTACACGTGTCAAAAGCAAATGCTTTGCAGATGACTTTCATTACGAAGTGATATGTTACAAGGGCAGCTAGGGGCATATGAGATGTTCTGATCTAGTGCTTTAAAATAGTAACAGTGCGCCTTCGAGTATATATTATCTTGCTCACTCAAAAAAATGCACATGAACATAGAACGCTCATAAGGCCTGATATCAAATATGAAACCCTGGAGCATGGAGTTCTCTGTATTTTTATGCTAAATACTTTCTAAAACAAAACCTTGACATAAGCAACATATTTTTGCCTTTATATATGGCTGACCTATTACCAGAGCCACTGAAATTATGTGATTGTGCTGCTGCAGCCATTTTCGCATAATTATATATTTGCCACATAACCTGTAGATCATAAGAAAAAAAATTGTTTCTAGCTCAAATGGTTCAAAAGTTACTAAACACGCAGCAACGTGTTTCTGCTGAGTGGAAGGCCCTTAAGGTTGATTGGTTATCTTTAAGTTGCTTATTGCAATATTTGGGGGTTTGCACTGGTACGAATGAGGTGCACCTCATGCCCAGACTGTGTTAAGTGTAGCAAGCATTAAAAATGCAACAGGTCTCGGCTTTTGTTTAGTTAAAGCCATTTGCTTTGATATACAATACCAATAGCAAAGCAAATGGGCTTTAACTTAAGCAAAGGTAAGACGTGTTGCATTTTCAATGCTTGTTTTGTTAAGCTTCCACAAAAGCAAATTATTGTGTTTGTGTATCCTTCGTGCTTCATAGATTCCTTTGAGAGCTTTCCCATAGTTTTATTTTTAAAATCTGTGTCAGTGGAAGGTTAAGTATCAAAGACCAGAGTGCTCACCTTAAGAAGAGTTCACCATGTGTGTGAAAGATTATAGGTGCTGCAGTGAAACATCAGTTCTCTCTACAGTCATAAACTTTTAGATTAATGAGTGTGAGCTAAACAGGGTTGTGTTTTAGCACATGGACGGAGGTTTTCCTCTGAAACGCATACGTAGTGCTTTACGTCTAGGCGCTTGATATATCTGTTCTTAAGTGCTGGATCAAAAGAAATTGAGCCCAAGTTTTTGCAACTGGTATTTATAGAACGTTAGCCAGGCTGAGGTTTAAAAGCAAAATAGTGGTGAGCATGAGGAGGTATGAAATTGAATGATAAAAGGGCCATAACAAAAGTTGAAGTGGCGTCAGGAGGGATATATTGCCCAACATGACTGAAGGCGTGCAGACAACGTATTTCGGGCCCAGAAGAACACTAGTCAATCACTGTGTGTATTTATTTATGTGTGTATTTAATTGTGTTCTTGTGTGCTACATGTAGGTTTTCGTGAAACTTTATAAAGAGAGTATGCCTACTGTCAAAATGTCAACAAACGTTTAGCAAATTAAAAATATATATATTTTTGGGGATGTACATTAGAAATATGTTTATTTCTGTATACAATCAGTTGAGTCAAGCTCTTATCGAAACCTAAAGTTTGTGAAAGGGAGACTCCTTTTACTTAGAACATCTCCTGTGTCTTTATAGTTTTCTGTGCCAAAGATGGAAACGCACTTAAATTAATATCCGAGCTGAAAAGTCTCCTTTATTATACAAGTTCAAGTGTGAAGCAATTTAACAGTAACTAATAACGCTATCTCCAAGAATGCTTTTTGAATGTTTGCATCGGGCCCACCACATCGCATGTAACGACTGAAATGTCGCATTTGCAGGGCAATAGATCTCGCATTTTAGAAACTTTGAACTATTGGTATAGTAAATGACAATACCTTTTATTATTGCAGGTTTTTTTAACACATAAATAAGGCATTGTCATTTACAATGCCAATAGCTCAAAATCTTGCAATTTCAAGACCTATTGCATTGCAAATGCTTGTTTTAAATAGGAGGAATTTAGAGTGAAGAAAAATATTTCTATGAAACTTTAAGTCCTAATGTTTTTCTCCACTTTTAATGAAGCCAACTGTGCATTAATATTTTATGAAGTATGTTTCTTCGCTTTAAATTCCTCCCATTTAAACAAATGGCTGTATTTTTCTGTTATAAATATGGCACTGTGTCTACAGGCCACTGGTGCAAGATGCCTGCTTTTTGTAATTGTGACACTTTGAAATGGGGAAAACATTTAAATTATAAGGTTTATGGAATCCATATAAACATAAAGTTAACTCTTTAGTTGAATTTTCTGCCACTTCAAAGTGTGAGATTTACACACAGCAGACATCTTGGTCCCAGGGGCTGCTAGACACATAGTCATGTTTATAACTGAAAAATGCAGTAATTCAAAGTGTAGAAAATTGTTCCATGTTACGAACATTTTTGCAGAACATTTTTGGGCACTTTAAAGTTCTTGAAGAACCGGAATAACCCACTTACAGGGTCTCGGCGGTGGGGGAACCTTCCATACCCTTCATATGTAGTAAAAGGAGACACAGGAGCCTTCGTCTGCAGGAGGAACCCAAATGTATTCAATAGCCCGGGCTATGGAACAGAGTCCCAAGCTAGTCAGAGACACAACCCAGGAGGCGGCTACTTTACTCTGTAGCTTACAAGCCTTTTATACATTTCTCATATCATTCTTTTGGCTGTCAGTCCATTGTCCAATCAGGGCAGTGTTTGTAGTTGATAGCTTGATCAAGGCGATGCTTGTAGTTGGTGACCTGGTCAAGGCTTGGTACACAGAGCATTGTCCACTCTGCTTTGACCAGGGCTCTTTCTTTCAGGTCATTGTTCAATTGCCTGATCAAAGCCTGGTCTTTCAAGTCATTTGTTTATTTACCCTGATTAGAGTCCAGCAGTCAGACCATTGTCTAGATAACCTGATCACTGTGTCAAGGATGTTTTATCAGGCAGGGAGCAGGAGAGGAAAAATGAATCATTCACTCGGGGTGAGGGCCATGTTACTTTCTGATGAACTGAAGAGAATAGGGGGTTGGGCAAGTGACAGTTCCTGGGCAGAAATGCAGGCCGGCAAAAATGGATTTTTGTCGTGCTGATAGAATTTTCCTCGTACATCAGGAAAAACTACCAGGTGGGTCGTGTGGAAAGTGTTTGCCACAAGATGGCAATGTAAAAATCAATGGAGACCTGTAAAAATGATTGTCGTTCAAAAACTACATTTCCTCTGACCCTCCTTTTGCCATAGAGTGGCAAATACTTCATGAAATGTCAATGTTCATAAGCCCATCTGTTTCTTGCTGGACCATTACCATCATATTAGTGTTGTGAATGCTTGATGGCGGCGGCTTGATGGTCTGGGCACACATAGTGCAGAGCACTGGCAGGCACTGAAAACACAGACAGCAGGGGACCAGGACAGCTACTCCTAAGGCAAGGAAGATGAGGACCCTCCAACCCCACTGGGAAAGAAGGCCCCAGATCCAACCGGTGAGGGACCAGTTGCCTTCATCCAAATGCACTTCGGAAGAGAGACGATGCAGATGTTGGATGGCATCGTACACTATAGGTGCGTTGTCCGGGATATACACGCAGCAGCTGGAGCCGATCAATTTACATACGCCACCACGATCAGCCAGGATGACATCCAGGACCATGCGATTTTAGAGCATTATGAGGCGGTCCGCCTGCAGCTCTGCAGTGATGTAGGAGAGGGCACCAGCTGTTACTGTGACGGTGGCCTCAAGGACCCTGGTCAGTCCTCGTATAGCTCGACTGTTTGCCATGGGGCCCCATAATGGAAGCATACCTTTAAAGAAGTCCCCAGCTTCCTGGCCTGCTGTATCTTCTGCCGATATGACATCCCTACATGAGCGGTGCAGGGCGCCCTTCATTGTCAGATAGGAACCTCCATGGGTGGAATATGTTGGTGGAAGGAGGAAGGCCAGATAGCAGGTACCAGACCAGTTACGGGGGAGCCAAGTGTAGGCGGCAGTCCTGCAGATAAAATAGGTGTTGGGGGATGCCACCAACTTCGGAGGAGATGTGGAGTTTAATGTCTCAGTGATGTCACATATACTGGTGCCAACTTTCTTAGTCACTAGGCCGTGGATGCAGACATGGCCTTGTATATTTATGACATTCAAAGTGTCTCTTTCATTAGGCAGTATCTTTCTTGTGCGGAACCTAGAAAATGTTTGTCGAGTGGTGGAATTGAATACTACCATCTCACCGAGCTCATCTGGTGGTAGTAGTAATGTGGAAGAGCTGGTCGGGCAAAAAGGAGCATTGGCATTGCCAGATCTGTTCCGCCAGAAGTCATCACAGAATGTACCAAGGACAGGATGGGCAGTACCATTGACAGTGTAGGCCTCCTGCATCAACATCCACCATGCAAGACAAGACCCAAGACCAAGCGGGGCAAACCAAAGCGTAGGAAGTACTCCTTGAGTAGTACTTTGGCGGTAGTGATAGCAGTGCAGTCTTTGACGGGGTAGGCTTCCACCCATCGACTGAATGCACAGACCACCTCCAGGACATATTTTAAGTTAACGCACCTGTCCATCTGGATGTAGTCCATTTGGAGGACTTCAAACGGGAAGGTAGGAGGAGAGAATCCTCCCTTAGGAGTAACGGTGCCTTTTCCGGGGTGGTACATTAGGCAAACCATACATGTTTTAACCAGCTTTTCAGAATATGCTAGTATTTTGGAGTTGTACCATGTAGGTTCCAACAGTTTGCAAATTCCTTTTGCGCTAATGTGGGCGGGACCATGGGCCATTGTAACTACTGCCAGCACGTGACTGTCAGCAAACATCCATTGTCTCTCCGTGGTTGTACGGACCCAGCAACCATCACTTCCCTCCTTTGCTTAGTGATCTTCCCACACTCTTAGTTCTTCAGGAGTAGTATGGGACTGAATGTCAACCACACTTTGTACTGTATTTTCAACCATGCCTCCTTCTGTCACCCACTTAGCGGGACCTCCTACATACATTCCTTCCCTCTTCCTCAACGCTGTTTGTCTGGCCGTCTGATCAGCTAGAGCATTGCCTTTCCCGACATCGTCTGTCACCTTCTTATGGGCTTGACATTTCATAATGGCCACCTTTTTGGGGAGTGACAGCGAGTCTAACAGTCGGTGTATTAGGGAGCCATGTTGGATCTTGGTTCCATGGGAAGTAAGGAAATTCCTTTCTTTCCATAACCTTCCGAAGTTTTGGGCCACCCCGAAGGCATACTGACTGTCGGTATAGATATTTACTGTTATACCCTTGCTTAACTCACAGGCTCTAGTGAGGGCCACTAGTTCTGCTGCCTGGGCAGAGCACTGCGGAATCTGAGTTGTTTCGACTACCTTTCTTTAATGTTGTGAGTGCATAGGCAGCGGAGGTGTTACCATCTGGCCTTCTGAGACATGATCCGTCCACATATAGTGTACCTTCTGGGTCCTCTTTCGGGGTATTCTGTAAGTCAACCCATCCCTTTGTCTCGTCCTCTGTCCTTAATATGCAGTCATGTGGGTCTAAGCGGGCATCTGGAGTGTCCAGTGGGAGTAATGTGGCGGGGTTTAGTGCAGTGCAGCTTTTGATGTTAATGTGGCTGGCAAAGAGTGCTAGTTCATACCCTGTAAGTCATGCGCTTGTGAGGTACTGTGTCTTGGTGTTGTTAAGGAGGGTGTCTACAGAATGGGGGACCATCAGAGTCAGAGGGGAGTTCATGACGATTCCCGCACTCTGACAGTCCATGAGGGCAGCCGCAGCTGTCGTCCGTAGGCATCCTGGGAGAGCCCTCGCAACAGGATCCAAGGTGGCTGAAAAATAGGCACATGGCCGTTGGTGCCCTCCAAACATCTGGGTCAGGACTGCGCATGCACAGCCATCTGTCTCATATACAAAAAGAAAAAATTGTTTGCTATAGTCAGGGGTACCGAGGACTGGAGCAGTACACAGGGCTCTCTTCAAATCTTTGAAGGCCTGCGCATGCTCTGTAGTCCAGGGAAAGGAACTATCTGATACATCCTTGGTGGTGAGGGCAAGAAGGGGTGTGACCATGGCCGAAAAATTTGAAATCCACTGTCTACAGTATGAGGTTAGGCCTATGAAGGCTCGTACCTTCTTTTGTGTTCGGGGGCCGTCATAGCATTGATAATGGCTACACGATCAGCGGTGAGCTGCCTTCCCTCCTTCGAGAGGAGATGACCTAAATAGGTCACCTTCTCTTGACAAAGCTGAAGCTTTTTTAAAGAGACTTTGTGGTTGTGGAGGGCAAGGTGGCGTAACAGACAGAGAGTAGCTTCTTTACATGTTGGGGCAGAATTTTCAGCAATGAGGAGGTCGTCTACATACTGCAATAGTGTTGAATTGTCAGGAAGTTCCAAGGAACCTAGTTGGCTTTTTAGGGCTTTGCTGTAGATACTGGGGCTCTCGGTAAATCCTTGAGGGGTGCGGCAGAATCTGAAACTCCGCCCACCAAGGGGAAAACCAAAAAAATTGTCTGCTGTCAGGATGTATGGGTATGCTGAAGAAGGCGTTCTTCAGGTCAATGACAGAGAAGTGTGTGGCGTCAGAGGGAACCATTGTCAAGAGGGCAGTGATGTCGGGAACAACAGGATATTGGGATATTGTTATTTTGTTAAGGGCTCTCAGGTCAATCACAAATCTGTATATTTTAGGGGAGAGAGCATCTCCATTAGTTTTTTTAAGAACAGGAATAATGGGACTGTTACAGATATTGCCACATGTCTCCTCCACTACGCCCTTGTCCATCAATTGAGATTTTATTGTCAACAGGGCCATTTCTCCTTCCGCGGGCAGTCGATACTGCCGAAGGCAGGGGAGGAGCACACCTGGCTGGATGCGTACCACATGAGGGGTATGTTGAGACACCCTACATCAGTGTCTGATGATGCCCAGAGGGAGGAAGGTAAAGACTGCAACTCTAGTGGAAGGGGATCGGAGAGATACATGTAGGAAGCTGCAGTCGGAGAGATTGTTAGGGATACACCTTGGGGACTACATGATATGGTCGCATACAGGGCTTTTAGTAAATCCAAACCTATCAAGTTCTCACTGCAACCTGTAGTAAGGACCAAGGGAGCGTCAACATGTGCAGGGCCAATATCGAGAGGGAGAGGTTCAGAGACAGGACTGGTCACGGGCGTCCCTGCAAAACCCACGGAGACATTCATATTGCCAGAAAGGGGTGCCTCCGGGACTGACAGACGTGCAATAGAAGACATGGTGGCCCCAGTATCCAAAAGAAAATTCTTATCATTCCCCAAAACTGACATTTTAACATACGGGCCCTTTTGATCCACTGGAATTTGCACTCTGGTAATACCCCTTTCCTGGCTGTTCTATGCTTGGTAGGATCCTGTCTCATCAACTTCGTCATAATCATCATTATAATAAGTGCGTGTTGCTTCCTTCCCATCAAACCTGTTGGTCGGGCGCTGCCGGATGGAGGCGTCATCCATGGGCCTACGTTCTTTATCCTGTGGATGGGGTGGGCCATGATCCCGAGTCGGCCTCGCTTCCCTGGGAGCGCGAGGCCGAGTTCTCCCTGTTCTTATGTTTTCTGCTAATACAGGACACTCATCTATCCAATGGCCGTACCTCTTACAATAAGCACACTGATCGGTTTGGATGGCTCCCGTACCTTGAGAACTGGAGGGGGTGGACTGGCGAGCCCTTGGAGGGGGTTGGGATTGCGGTCTAAAATTTCCGCGGGCATCGGGACCTCGGGGAGGATAAGCCTGCTGCAGAAGTGCCTTAGTCTTAAGATCCCAAACCTTCTTACTTTCCTTATCTTTATCTTCGTTCTCCCTATTCTCATGATATTGAGCCATAGCCAAGATACCGGTCATAGTTTGGGCAGACCATGTACTCTCAACCTTCTTAGCCTGGCAGAGATCTCGGGAAGTAAGTTGCTGACGAATTTGTCGACAAACACTGGGCCAGAACCAGGGGTCCGGGGATCCAGACCACTATGTCCCTTGTATTCAGTCTCAAAACGGGTAAAGAAGTCAGCCACATTTTCATCTTTTCGCTGTCTACAGGCGTTTATTTTATCCCAATTAATGACAGTTTCCCGTAAAAGTGTTTTCATAAACGTCATTATTTTACTGGGCAAAGTCAGGATGGCAGCTTCTGGTTTAGTCCCTCCTACCCTTGCTTCTTCCAAAGCCTCTAGGTCAGCCCATTTACCTCCCAATGCCACTTCATGATCAGTATGCCGAATCTTGTCCCATATTTCAGTGGGTACAACCGCCTCAAAAAGTAAATCTATATCCTCGAGAACGAGAGTACCTGCAGATATAATCGGACCTAATTCTCTGTAAAAGGCAGCCGGATTCTTCCAGGGATCTGGTAACTGTCCTTTTAACTGCATTACTTCTGACCTTTTCCAAGGAACATGAACCGAAAGCCTGCGCCAGTGTGCTTCGACAGCCCCTCGGCCATTATTTTGGGCGTCGGTAAGTGCACTAACAAAGACAGGGGCCGCCTCTCTCATTGGCATAGCTGTTTCTAAAGGGGCATTTGAAAAGGCCGTCATGTCACGGTAAGCTACTAAAACAGATATAGCCCCAAACATCCCCTCTCCCTGAACATCACCCCTTTTTATTTGTGACCTAAGGTCCATCAATCCGGTAGGTATCTGAACAGACACATTTTCAAATTTTTGCATGACCAAAGCACCCATGTATTTAGCCCAGGTAGTTTGTTCCATAATTGGCCATTGTGAAAAGGTGGACCATATTTCTTTAAAGGAATAAATATCTTTGTTATTCATCCAACATTCACACTGTTGCCTCTGTAGGTCTTTCTCTTGAAGAGACGAAAAGCTGACTGCTGAGCGTAAGGAGGCTATTCGGGGGGAATTAAATAATGTACATAAGTCTTGTTTGACTGTAGACCATGGGGAAGCAGGAGAAGGACGGGTAGGGGTAAAGCCGCTAGGCTTGGACTGATGGAGACTTGTTATCATTCCCACAGCGAGGACAGAGTTAATGTGTGTGGTCGAAGTCATGGGAAAACTCCGGAGGGCTGGTGTGACAGGGGAAACGGTAGGAGGGGCAGTGGGGGCTGGAGCGGGTGGTGGTTGGGGGACATGCGGGGTGTGAGGCATCAGGGCAGGGTACATTGGGGAATATGCAGGAGGGCTTTCTAGCATGGTATCAAGCAAGGAATCACTTTCTTCTCCCCCCTCTATATGGACCTTTACTTTTTCCTCACGGACTGGATAACATTTCTGTACCCGGGCCCCATGCTCCCTATCGGCTATTTCTACCGATTTGGTCATTCTATTTTGCAAATGTTCTCTGGCGTGATCGGGCATAGACATTCGTTCTTGTTTTCTTTCTTGCGCCTTCTGTTTCCTAGCTCTCTGTTCTACCTCTTTCCTCCAAAATCGGACAGACTCAAACATGGACGGGCGCGTTTTTCTTTTAATTAATTGCTCCTCTAAGTTTGCAAGGACTTGGGAATCAAAGGAGCCAAAAAATGTCCACTGTAACTCTGTGTTACTTTTCTTGGTGTATTTCACCCAAAACGAGGAAAACATTATGGCAGTGGGGCCATATTTAATATATATAGTGTGGCCAGGAGTTCCTTCTGGAGGAAGCGAGCAGGCCTCCTCCAGCTGGGAGTCCTGCGTACACATACAACAACATAACCTCTTGAATTTACTACTGACCGGCATGCTTTTAAACAGATTTTGGAAAGAGGGGACCCCTACAACCTAGTGCCTTGCTAATCGTAGGGAATATACAACCATGAGTTGAGAAGAAAAAATAGCAAACCAATTGATAAAATGAGTGCCCTTGTTACAACCTCATTTTACATATTCATTACATTGACATTAATAATTCGCTTACACAGCAACGTATGGAAAATATATGGTTATTTTATTTTTCTTATTATTTGTTTCATTTTTATATCTTTTTTTCCATTTTAGACAACAAAGTTTTGTGTTTCTTTTTTTTAAAATGTAAATTCACTTAGTTCATAGTTACCATTATAATTCATACTAGTGACAATAAATAACATGCACTACCTATTGTAAACAAAAACATACAACAATATACAGTTAAATACAAAAAAGGTGCTGTACGATATGTTCGGTCGATGGAAAATTATATGAAGGCAAATGCGGTAGAGTAGAACACAACGCGTTTCGGCCTGAGGCCTTCATCAGGTGACCGTCATTTCGTTTTTTACACACAGACAGGTGTACAACAAGTTCTTTACTTAGTTATCCTGTGGAGTAGATTCCAATTTCTTAGAACAGAAGTTCTGATGCTTTTAATTATGAAGAGTTTTCAGCAGGAAATATATAACTGATATGTGTTGATTCCACTTCTTATTTTTAAACAGGGTTGCTCATAGGATATGTTATGTTGATAGAGTAGACATTCGCCGGCACAGCTTATTTCACTCCATAGTTATGATCTAAACACTACTGATGTAGAAGGAAGGATATTCTCATAACGGTTATGCCATCGTTGTTTATATTTTCACACAACACCATTCCTTGTTGTGATTTGTAAGGAGGATTGGTTTCACTAGGTGGCCTCTTCCAGATTTTGATATTTCGTGGCTGAGCTGGTGCCTGCACGTCTGGAAGGCACACCAGCAGACCCCCCTAACTACGGAGAAACGCGCTCAGCCACGAAATATTAAAATCTGGAAGAGGCCACCTAGTGAAACCAATCCTCTTTACAAATCACAACAAGGAATGGTGTTGTGTGAAAATATAAACAACGATGGCATAACCGTTATGAGAATATCCTTCCTTCTACATCAGTAGTGTTTAGATCATAACTATGGAGTGAAATAAGCTGTGCCGGCGAATGTCTACTCTATCAACATAACATATCCTATGAGCAACCCTGTTTAAAAATAAGAAGTGGAATCAACACATATCAGTTATATATTTCCTGCTGAAAACTCTTCATTATTAAAAACATCAGAACTTCTGTTCTAAGAAATTGGAATCTACTCCACAGGATAACTAAGTAAAGAACTTGTTGTACACCTGTCTGTGTGTAAAAAACGAAATGACGGTCACCTGATGAAGGCCTCAGGCCGAAACGCGTTGTGTTCTACTCTACAGCATTTGCCTTCATATAATTTTCCATCGACCGAACATATCGTACAGCACCTTTTTTGTATTTAACCCCTTAAGTGCTGCTGACGGCCAATGGTCGTCAGCAGCGCTACCTCCCCAGTGCTGCGCACGACCATTGAACATCCATTCAGCACTAGTTCTAATGGACAGCGCAGCACTGGGGAGAAATGTTTACACGCAGCTAAGGTGTTAACTGTATATTGTTGTATGTTTTTGTTTACAATAGGTAGTGCATGTTATTTATTGTCACTAGTATGAATTATAATGGTAACTATGAACTAAGTGAATTTACATTTTAAAAAAAAGAAACACAAAACTTTGTTGTCTAAAATGGAAAAAAAGATATAAAAATGAAACAAATAATAAGAAAAATAAAATAACCATATATTTTCCATACGTTGCTGTCTAAGCGAATTATTAATGTCAATGTAATGAATATGTAAAATGAGGTTGTAACAAGGGCACTAATATTATCAATTGGTTTGCTATTTTTTCTTCTCAACTCATGCTTTTAAACAGATAACAGACACCAGCGGGTTCCTAAAACTCACCTCGCTTGCCTGTCTTTTGCAAAGGACAATAATTCATACAGATTTCATACAGAACAGACACCAGCTGGTTTTAAAATTCACCTCGTTTGCTTAGCTTTGGCAAAAGTCAATAATAAATTGGCTTTTGCGAAAGTCAATAACAGAATCATACAGACTTGGTGGATGATCAGTCCACCCTTACCTTACAGGGGTAGTTCTCTTCTGCAGACGTAGGGCTGTGTCCTGCTCCAGAAATTATTTGCTAGGGGACTCCAGCGAGAAGGCGGTCAAGTGGCCCAGACCGGGTGGGGAGGAACAACGGGTGAGTCGTTCGGTCTACCGGAATAAAACAAAAATACTTGGGTAGGGCGCCTCCGTCGGAGTCTCTCCATGCACCTCCTCACGTCCACGGGCCTGACCTCCGTACTCGTGGAGTCACTATTCGGGGTCCATTTGAAGAACCGGAATAACCCACTTACAGGGTCTCGGCGGCGGAGGAACCGCCCAAATCTTCGATACCCTTCGTACGAAGTAAAAGGAGACACAGGAGCCTTCGTCTGCAGGAGGAACCCAGATTTATTCAATAGCCCAGGCTATGGAACAGAGTCCCAAGCTATCCAGAGACAAAACCCATGAGGCTGCTACTTTACTCTGTAGCTTACAAGCCTTTTATACATTTCTCATACCATTATTTTGGCTGTCAGTCCATTGTCCAATCAGGGCAGTGTCTGTAGTTGATAGCTTGATCAAGGCGATGCTTGTAGTTGGTGACCTGGTCATGGCTTGGTACACAGAGCGTTGTCCACTCTATGCTTGTAGTTGGGGACCTGGTCAAGGCTTGGTACACAGAGCAATGTCCACTCTGCTTTGATCAGGGCTCTTTCTTTCAGGTCATTGTTCAATTGCCTGATCAAAGCCTGGTCTTTCAAGTCATTTGTTTATTTACCCTGATTAGAGTCCAGCAGTCAGACCATTGTCTAGATAACCAGATCACTGTGTCAAGGATGTTGTATCAGGCTGGGAGCAGGAGAGGAAAAATAAATCATTCACTCGGGGTGAGGGCCATGTGGCTTTCTGATAACCTGAAGAGAACAGGGGGTTGGGCGGGTGACAGTTCCTGGGCAGAAATGCAGGCCTGCAAAAATTGATAGAATTTTCCTCGTACATCAGGAAAAGCTACCAGGTGGGTCGTGTGGAAAGTGTTTGCCACGAGATGGCAATGTAAAAGTCAATGGAGTCCTGTAAAAATGATTGTCGTTCACAAAATACATTTCCTCATTCTCCTACTTTAAAAAAAGAACTGTATTTTTCAGTTCAGTAGTTCATGGAGATTTTTACTGACCAGAAGTAGCTCTCACTACTAAAAGGTTGGGGACCCCTGGTCTATTCACTATAGTGACATTACAACCGCAGTTAACTAAAGTGGTTGTGACAGCATCCCTTTGTTCGGCCACCTTGCCTGCATCTTCAGAGACCCAAGCACAGCTGCAGAATGGCAGTTGGTGGTCTCACTTGCCTTGTCCTTCTTTTCTGGGTCTCCACAGACCTAAGAGCGATGGTAGACAAGGATGGTGCTTTGCTTCCACTAACCGCCTTTTCCTCTGTCAGCGCTTTTCTCTCAGACTCACGTTAAGAAGAGAAATGAAACTGTGCTGGCAAAGGGCCGCTGTCATCACAGTGCTGAATGTGGCATGAGTGGCTTTGGGCTGGCAGTGGGTGTAATCGTGCAGAGGGTGGTGGGAGGTAGTTGGAAGGAGACCATGTATTTTTCAGGTGCAATCTGTTTAGGGGTGGCGCAACATGTGCATAGAATGGTATGGTTGGATGGCAGGTTAGTTTTTTTTATATATTTGGGTGGGGGAGGGTATTTTCAAATGGGGTGGGTGGCACAAGATCAGGATTTTTTGTACCTTTTCCTTGCATGGCTCCCCCATTTTTCCTCTGCTACTAATTGTGTGATGGAAGCAGAGCAAATACTATGGGGGCATGTACAACATATAATTGTAGATGGCTAAAATGCGAATGACAATGATGGTTTTCACCTCTTGGTTGTGAGTGACAGCATAGACAACCCAAGATTCACTCTTGTAGTCTATTTGATGTCACACAAAATCCCTCTGTGAAAAACATCCCTGTAATCACAGTTGAATATCTATAATTAATTTCTTTATATTTATATAGATTTCCTTAGCAAGGACCAACCCATGTGGCATCAGACCATTATATAATCATCGGAGCATCTAGGCCACTTTTTACAAGATGAACTAGATAAACTGAAATCAAATACATATATTATAATGCTGTGAAGTTATATAGGTTAGTTTCATTGTCTTGGGAATTTTTGGCAACAGTGTGTGGGTCTGCAGAATACATATATGGTAATTGAAGAATTCTCCTGGTAGAATTATGATAATAGTGTAGGTTAATGGACATGCTAAGCAGAGGTGGCTAAGAGAATGTCAAGATGTAGTATAAAAAGCTGTGTTTTGTGTGTGTATATGTAGTATTGGTAGAGTGCAAACTTAGCCTAAAGGCAACAGAGCGTTGTACAGGGGCAAAGGCAAAAACACAGTCAATAAGTGATTGGATGGAAAGCTGAGTACAGAGAGAGAAGGTGGGCTGTTACTAGGGCCTAAATTTACTAAGGGCTTGTGCTGCCCTTGTGCCGCACAATGCAAGCCCTTAAGTCATATTTACTAAGCCATACAATGCCATCTTGGTGGCTCTACATGTCTTAGTAAACCTAGAGTAATGCAAGGCAGTGCAAATCACTGCCTTGCGTTACTCTGTGTTGGGAAGGTGTTGCATGGGTGCAGTGTGGGTGTTCCGACGCATCCACCTGTGGATTTTAGCACAATCCCAAATTTACAAAGGGTAGTAAACCGTGGTATGAATTAAAATGATACACCATACCAACAGATGAGTAACAAGGAGAAATTTGTTTATTTCTCCTCATTCTTTCCTCTTTCGATGTGTGCGCATTTTGTAGCACACGTAGAAAGAGCAAAAATGCCTCTGAGAAATTTTTGTATGCGGGAAAGTATTCCTTCCTGCAAAAAAAAATCCTCCCTGTAATGCAGGTACCCTTGCACGATGGCACAAAGATGCCTGTGTTGGCACAAGGCAGCACTCCGTGCAGCAGCGCAGAGAGAGAGCAGGAATGCGCAATTTCTTGGTAAATATGGCACATTCCTTCTCTCTCTATCTGACGCAGCACAGCATTGAAGGCCCGCTGTAGACAGGAGTTTGCTGCTGCCGGCCCTGTGGTGGATGGGCTACCAGTCAAAGGTTGCTGATGTCCGATTCGGCTGACTCTTCACCGTCTTAAGTGGGGAAACACCTGGGGGCAGACTTACAAGAAACAGATGCATCTCTACAGATGCATCTGTTTCCCTGCACCTCCATGTGAAACACTGGCCCCCACCGTGGATGTGCCGTATTTACAATACGGTGCACCATGGCGCAAGTATTGACATACGTGTCAGAAACTCTGACGCATCTGTTTCCGCAAAAGTCACACATTGCTGGAGTCGTGTCCCAATCATGACGCAACTCCAGCAATGCACAGGGAGGCCTATTCCCAATACACTGCGTCACTCATTGCACCTGCTCCAAGCAGGCATAGGGTTTTGACGTAGTGGTGTCCTAGAAGTGGCGCAATTAAATCTTGTAGATTTACCTGCATCACTTCTGTGAGGCTTTTTTTGCGTAGAAATGCCCACCCTGCATATATTGTACCTGACCCATGTATAATGTGATGCCGGACTTTACAAAGTGACGCATCTCACTGCATTTGTCACATTGTAAATGGGCTGCAATGTGGTGTATTGTTTACGCCACCGCTGCGTCTCAAAAAGTGACGCAACAGCGGCGCAAAAGTTTCACAAGGTGCTTGTAAATCTGCCCCCTGGTTTGCAATGGCAAGGAGAACCAGCTGGTCTTCCATTCCACTAGACTCTAATGATTCTGCTGGTCTTTCTCAATAAAACTTAAACAACTGTTCAGAAATTCTCTTTCCTTGTCCATTCCTGTGACAGCCATCCTTTTGATTCATATAGTCTTCATTTCTCTTCGCTTTTTCTTCTTTCCTTTTTCTGTTCCAGAAACAAGAGAACTCCCCAGAAGGGCGCGTGCACTGCAGCTTCTACAGCCAGAGGAAGCGGCGGAGGCAGCTGCGCAGACGGCCGGATCGACCCTTCTTCCGCCAGCAAGCCTCGGGTAACCCTCAGTCCATATGAGCAGCGCGAGAAGCACCCGGGATCAAAGAGCATTAGGCATCCACTTGAGATTACACGTCGCATAATTCACATCTTCGATCTATTAAATAGCCGCCACAGTCCCGGCGTGCTCCGCTGCTGGCCTCGGTTCATCTTACCTCATTGTTTTCCCTGGGAGTTCACAGCTGCCGGCAGCGCGCGGCCTTTGCCCGGTGTTATTGTTAGCTCGCGGCGCTGGACAGTTGCAGAGCGGCCTCTAAATCAAGGCCCCGGCGGGGTGATGACGCAGGGCGTCACCCCACGGGTTATTTTTACAGCAGCGCCTCTGGAAGCGTTTCACACACGGCTGGGCGCAGGCACGCTAGAGAAACACATTTCACTTTGCTTCTGTGACCCTGGGAGGGACATGTTCTGCTGCAGGGCAGTTAGGAAACGCTGTGCTCTTAGGAAGCCGTTTCTTCAAAGGCTTCGCTGCATGCATGATGGCTGTGCGTGACATAACACAGCATGACTGGGTGTGACATGATAAACCATAACATACTGAGGATGAGCGGAAGAAGCCTGCGCAAACCATTCTCTTCATGTTTGTGTGCGCATGGGTACGGTACCTGAACCCTTTTCTAGAAAAGGGCGGTCAGTCTGGTAGACAAAACCAAAACTAAAGCTGGAAAGTTGTTAATGAATAGTAACTCGTTCTTAGAACATCAGTGTTTGATAGCAGCTTATTGTTCAACAGTATTACAAAGTACCATCGTAACGCTGTAAAAAAAAAGTGTTACAAAAGGGATACATTCTGGAAGGGTGACTTAGGCGAGGAAAGCTATTGACCAAGTAAATATAAGCCTTTTAGGAAAATAAAAATATATGTGGCACTCTATGCTTTATATAAAGGTTTCCACCTTGGCGTGGAGTAGGAGTACTCCCCCGTTTCAAAAAGAAAAATCCATGATTCTTAGCTAGGACACTCACTGCAGAGTATTCACAACCTTTTGGGTAATTTGCAGGTAAGTGTGTGATGTATATTATGACATTTCTCGAACAGCACTTACTAGAACTTTGACTCAATCTATTCCCGGCCTGTCAACGCCTGCCTGCTTCTGAGTGCCTCACAACAGCAGCCTGTCCTGAGGTGTGTTACACACAGGTGCAGAAAGAGTAAGGGGCGGGCCTCAACCGGAGGTTGGCGGTAACATACCATCCACCTAAAAAAATGAGTTCATGCCCTTTAAGCTAACTTCTCTGTACCCCCGCCTAATTTAGTGATGGCAGAACCACTGAGTTTGCAATCATAGACCCTCAGTCAGTCACCTTTGATGCATGGCAGGGCAGACACCTTGGGTCTTCAGTCTCAACAGTGTCTGTTGGGGTGCCCTATTCAGCCCAGGTCTTTGGACACTGTATTTTCATGTTTATGACTGCCATGCTAGGCATGGCAGTCACAAACAAGAAGGAAACGAAAAAATGTCCCCTACATGTTCTCGTTGCACCAGGGGACACTTCTTTTTTGTATTTTCTGTAACAGCAACAAAACAATTGAAACAATGCTGCCTAGGTCACGTTTACATGGTGTCCTCCTCAACATTATTCGTTTGCCAAAAGTGCCTTTGCCCTGGTAGCTGTACTTTCAGCAAAAATCTCCCATTACACCAAGCCCACAAGCCTCCGGTGGGAACATTTAGGGCCCGATTTACAGTGGGGCGGACGGGGTAC